>NC_091782.1:40898390-41547480 GCF_029378745.1 Bos indicus | reverse complement strand
AGCCAGTCAGAACAAGGCCAGCAAGATGGGTGTGAATTTTTTCCAGTTCTGTAGAGAAATAATTGACCTACATCACTGTAAGTTTAAGACGCACAGCATGATGGTTTGATTTACAAATATTGTGAAATGATTACCAAAATAGGTTCAGCAAACATCCATCTTCTCCTGTGTATCATCTGGCAGTGTTCACTATAGTATATCATCTTGCATTCCTGGTACTGATTTAGCTTATAAGTGAAAATCTGGACGTTCCAACCACCTTCCTCCATTTCTGCCCCCCTCCACCTCACCCCCTGCCTCTGGTAACCACAAGTCTGATCTCTTTTACTATGAGTTTGTTGTTGTTTTGTTTTTTGGTTTAGGTTTTTAAATGCCACATATAAGTGGGAACATATAGTATTTGTTTTTCTCTGAGTTACTTCACGTAGCATAGTGCTTTCAAGGTCCATGCATGTTATCACAAATGGAAGGATTTCCTCATTTTTATGACTAAATAATATTCCATCATACACACACACACACACACACACACACACACACACACACAATTTCTCCATTCATCCCTTGATGAATGGAGATAACTTAGGTGCGGTTTCCATGGCTTGCTTGGCTAGTATAAATAATGCTGCTATGAACATAGGGGTGCAGGTATCTTTTTGAGTGCATGTTTTAGTTTCCTTTGGTTATATTCCCAGCTGGATCACACAGTAGCCCTATTTTCAATTTTTTGAGGATTCTCCATACTGTTTCCCATGATGGTTGCATCAATTTACAGTCCTAACAACAGTGCACAAGGGTTCTCTTTTTTTCCACATCCACACTAGAATTTGTTATCTCTTGCCTGGTTTCGGTGATAGCCATTCCAACAGATGTGAAGTGATATCCATTGTGGTTTTAATTTGCATTTCTTTAATGACTAGTGACATTGAGCAGCTTTTCATGTACCTGTTGGCCTTTCTTATATCTTCTTTGGAGAAATATTTCTTTAGGTTCTTGGCCCATTTTTAAATTGTGTTATTTGGCTTTTTGCTATTGAGTTATATGAGTTCTTTATGTTTTAGATATTTAACCTCTTACCAAATATGATTTGCAAATTTTCCCCCCATTCCATGGACTGTCTTCTCACTTTTTTCATAAACAGCCTAAAGTTATTTGTAGTTATGTCTGGAGATAAAATGGGTGAATCCTCTAGGTAATATTAGTTGGTTCAAAACCAAGATATAAGTGAAAATAAACTGTGAAAAGTGAAAATAGTCTGTCTTGCTCTCATAAGAGTTATGGCAATTCCAGAAGAGGAGTCCCCAAAGTGCTAAGATGTCATCAGTGGAACTTGTGAACTGGCTTTGAAGAGGGCTGTCCACACCAGCCCCCCCACAATGCCTAACATCTTTCAGGATGTTAACCCTTGGCCAGGTCACAGGTTTTTCATCTAAAACTCCTTTTCTGTGAAGTTGCAGGCCTGGAGAGCCTCAGCATCTTACTTGACCTTCTAACTTGATGTTTTGTAGACTTGCATCAACCCAAGTTCCTCCTCTGAGCTACAAGACTAAGAAAATGATTCCAGTGACACTTCAACCATTTCTCCCAAGGTTAACACCTAAAAGGCAATGGCACCCCACTCCAGTACTCTTGCCTGGAAAATCCCATGGACGGAGGAGCCTGGTGGGCTGAAGTCCATGGGGTCGCTAGGAGTCGGACACGATTGAGCGACTTCACTTTCCCTTTTCACTTTCATGCATTGGAGAAGGAAATGGCAACCCACTCCAGTGTTCTTGCCTGGAGAATCCCAGGGACGGGGGAGCCTGGTGGGCTGCCATCTATGGGGTTGCACAGTCGGACACAACTGAATGGACTTAGCAGCAGCAGCAGCAGCAGCAGCCCCATTCTAGATGCCTGGGAGAAAAGTTAACTCAGTACCCACAATGGATACTTTGGAGCATTGGAGCTTAATTCTCTTGCATAACCCAGTGAAGAAAGGTTCCTGTTGGCTTTCCCTGTAATTACTAATCTGTCAGATTCTGAGATCTGATACAACTAAAGATACAAATTTACCTTGCCCCTGCCCCCAGCTCCCACAAACCCCCACCCCCCCACCCCCGCTGTTCAGTAAAGACCATGCTCTTGGTAATGAATAAGCACTGACACATTTGTTTAAAAAGAACAGCTTTCTTTTAGTCATGTTACTAACAAGACAGATAACTAGTTGTTAGCTATGTAACTGTGGATAATTTAGTTATATTCTCTGAACCATTGTTACTTCAGTTGATTAAGATAGATATAATATGCCCTTTGTAGCAGTCTGAGTATTAAGTGTTATAATCCATTTAAAGCACTTAGCATTGTGCCTGCTGCTGCTGCTGCTAAGTCACTTCAGTCGTGTCCGACTCTGTGTGACCCCATGGACGGCAGCCCACCAGGCTCCCCTGTCCCTGGGATTCTCCAGGCAAGAACACTGGAGTGGGTTGCCATTTGCTTCTCCAATGCATGAAAGTGAAAAGTGAAATACCTAGTAAATATTGAAACATAAAGTATTGATAGTGATTTAAAATAATAAAATAAGATTTACTATAATAGTAATTACTTAAAATATGTATTATAAATTCAATAAATAATGTACTTTGAAACGAGTAGAATACGAAAAACAGATCAGAACAGAAATGCAATAAAGAGTAAAATACAAACTAAAATATAATATGTATAATAAGGGGTTTTATAGATCAATAAAGTAATTGTTACTAGAACTGTGACAATTTGATACTTGAGTAAATTACTAAAAGTTTTTCATATTAAAAGAAAAAAAGACAGGGATTTCCCTGGTGGTCCACTGGCTAAGACTTCACCTTTTAATGCAGGGGGTTCAAGTTTGATCCCTGGTCAGGGAGCTATGATCCCACATGCCTCAGGGCCAAAAAAAAACCAAAACATAAAACAGAAGCAGTACTGTAACAAACTCAATAAAGACTTTTTTAAAATGGTCCACATTGAAAAAAAATCTTAAAACAAATAAAAATAAAAAAACTTTAAAAGACAGACTAGTGAAAATTTCATGGGAAAGTCACACACTTACCATGTTTGGAGTCAATGAAAGGCAGCTCTAAATGAGATGGTTGGATGGCATCACCGACTCAATGGACATGAGTTTGAGCAAATTCTGGGAGATGGTGAAGGACAGGGAAGCCTGGCATGCTGCAGTCCATGGGGTCGCAAAAAGTCGGACACTTCTTAGCAACGGAACACCAAAATGAAATAATATTTCCCTCCCCATGGGAGTGAAAAATCCCTTTTTCCTTCACAAAGATTCAGGATGTGTGCCTGTTCCTTGAAGTAGGATTCCTAACCTCCAAGGGCCTCCTTAAACACTTCTACACGTGTATCTTTGCTGGTAGGGACTGTGGTTGTCTCCAGAAGGTGTTTAAGATGGAAGGAAAAGAATAACCTGTAAGATCTTTGAGGAGTTCAGGTTTCCATATGAAGCATTTGCTCAGGGATGGTTAATTTCCCTTCTCACTTGCTCTGCTTTCCAGGTAGCGCTGCTGGTACAGATTTGTAATTTTAGAAAGCATTTCCTAAAGACTTTGACAAAATTCTGAGACAAATGAAAGAAATACAGCTCTAAAAATGACTGTTCCCTTTTGAATTAAAAAACCCCACATTTTTGAGGAGGGAGTAATGCACTGTCGTGGCCGCGGACAGATGTGTTTCCAAAAATAGATTGTAAGGCAACACTTGTGAGGCTACTGAGACCCTGGCTGTTTATCTGAATGCTTTCTCCACAGAGCTCCGCGAAGTTCAAGCATCTATTGACCTTGAAAAGGCTCTAGCTGCATTTGTATGTATCGACTCCATAGTCTATGAAATCATTATCACAAAAGGTCAAATATCTTCATATATTTGACAAAGGGAGAAAGGAGTGACAATAAATTTCCCTATAAAAGTCTTTCATGCAAAACTGAACCAACCAAACCCAGAGTATGGAGCATTTGACCCCAGTTCAAACAAATTGGCTATGAACAGGTATTCTGGAGCCAGTCAGACAAATCTCAATATGGATTGGATATTACAAGATAATTAAGTACAATGTTTTTAAAATTGTTACTTTTGTGAAGTAATAATAATATTTTGATTATGTAAATTATGTCATTTTTTAAAAAGATATATACTGAAATAGTTAAAGGCAAATAAGTCTGGGATTTGCTTTAAATTCTTTATCAAATATGTATCACAGATGATGCAAATGTGACTTAATGCCAGTTAATATAGGTGACTTTATGCTGGGGTTTATTATAATATTCTCTTGATTTATAATGTTTAAGAAGATTTCATAGTAAAGTGTTCTTAAAATAAAAATACAAATTAAAAATTACTAGAAACAGATTATTACTCACAAAACAAGTAGATGCATTTTGCAAATAGAGATAATGATGAACCAAAAATAGGTCATTTGCAAACCTAGTGCAAAGCAAATTAGGTTTTTCCATGAACTTCGTCAATAATTCATGATCAGACACAATGACAATATTGAACACAGGAGCATGACCGTGATAAAGAAATCGGAAGGTTAAAGTAATAGAAAATGTCTCACAATCTCCCTGACCATCTGTCTTAAATAGCTGCCTTTCTCCAGGTACCTTCTGTCCTTTTACCCTGGGCTGTTTTCTTATTCCTGGGCACCTGAGAACCCTGACCTGGGCGCTCTGCTTTAGAGGACTGCCCTGCTCCAGCCAGACCCCTTCTCATGGGGCAAGAAGTCTGCAGGGCCAAGGGTATATGTTCATCAGAGCCTTTTTTTTGCTAAGTCACTTCAGTCGTGTCCAACTCTGTGCGACCCCATAGATGGCAGGCCACCAGGCTCCCCCGTCCCTGGGATTCTCCAGGCAAGAACACTGGAGTGGGTTGCCATTTCCTTCTCCAATGCATGAAAGTGAAAAGTGAAAGTGAAGCTGCTCAGTCGTGTCTGACTTTTCGTGACCCCATGGACTGCAGCCTACCAGTCTCCTCCGTCCATGGGATTTTCCAGGCAAGAATACTGGAGTAGGGTGCCATTGCCTTCTCCGGCATCAGAGCCTACACCTTTGCATTAGGGCTCAATTTAGGTTCTTACCAGTTTTTTGCTATTGTGAATGCTCTCAAACATACAAAGTTATCTAGGAAAAATTCATAGAAGTGGGATTGCTGGTTCAAATTGTACATTTAAAATTTTGAGAGGTGTTGCTCATTGCCATCTAGAGAGGTGATACCAAGTTACAGTCCCTTCAACAGTGCAGAATGCCTGTTTTCCTCTACCTTTGCTACCAAAGCATGCGTGATATGGCCTTGAAAATGCACCACTCAGACTTTGTGCTGCAGAAAATGTAATCTCCGAAGGGTCAGAATCCACCAGTGCCCACGCACGGAGGCCAGGCTTCCCAGAGGCTCCTCCCAGTCAGGGGCTCAGTGCAGCCAGGACCCTAAGGAAAGCTCAGTCCCAAAAGATGTGGGATTGTTCTGCAGGTGACTTCAGCTCAAGGACTCTCCATCAGCTGGCCAAACTCTCTTAGAAGTGCTAAAGCCTGAGACTCCCCCTATTCCATCTTCCTTCCTCTTTCCGTCTTGCCTTCCCAAGGGTCAGGTTAGCCTCATAGGCTAAAAGGCTCTCTTCTACCTTCACTGCTGCTGCTGCTGCTGCTAAGTCGATTCAGTCATATCCGACTCTGTTCGACCCCATAGACGGCAGCCCACCAGGCTCCACCGTCCCTTGGATTCTCATGGCAAGAACACTGGAGTTCCCCTAATCCAGCTCTTGCATGTCTAATCCCATCTTGATCCCTGCTTCTCAGGACACCAGAGTTACAACAGCATGTTGGTCATCTCTGCCAGTATGATAGGTAAAAATCTAGCATCTCAAAAAATTCTGCTTTTTCACTTTTTAGCATAATTTTAACTTGTGTTTTTCTTATGAGTGAAGCTGCATGTTTATACTGAAGAACCATTTATATATATTTTTTTTTCATAAGATAGCTCTTCATCTCCTTTGCCCATCTTTTTTATTGGGTTGATGGTCTTTCTTACCAACTTATGAGATCTCTATATTTTAGGGAATTTGGGCCTTTGAAATACAAACATATTTTTATAGCTTACATCTTCTGTTTTTAAGGATTTTTCCCCATGTAAAAACTACTTGTTATCAAATTAATATTTCTATTTTTTTCATGGCATCTGGGTCTTGTTTCACATTTTGAAAGTCCTTTGCCACTGAGAGAGGATTTTAAAATTCTACCATCTGTACTTTTATTTTATTTTTAATATTTAAATCTTTAATCCTTCCTTAATTTATTCTCGTATAACATATTAGTTAAGTATCCAAAATTTTTTTCAGATTGGCTACCAATTGTTTCAACACAATACAATCATATTACCGTTTGCCTATTAATTAGAAATGCCAACTTTATCATATTTTCATTTACATTTTCATTTGCACGTGGGTCTTTTTCCATATGTTTCATTTGATTCGACTGATCTGTCTCAGAGTGATGCTTTGGCCTGTATTTTATTGGTCTGGTATTATTCAAAATAAACAGGCAGATAGCCAAGATTCTGGTAGAAATTTATTCCAACTCCATCCAGAGCAATATATCCAACAGGTCAGTTGTTCTTCAGGGAAAATATACTAAAATCTTCCATTTGCTTAAATCCAATCTTCTTCATCTTTTGAGACTGAAGTCCAAGCCACAACAATCAGTAGTCACTGAATGGGGACTTTTCTACAGCAAAATAGCTGGCTAGTGTCCGTTCGTTTGTTTTTGCGGATTATATTTTGCAGGTTAGTGGCTACACTCAAAGTTAAGAAACTGATCCTGCCGTTTCTCTGTTCACCTTCTTGGAAAGGAAAAGGAAAGTTAGTCACACAGTTGTGTCTGACTGTTTGCAATCCCATGGACTGTAGCCTGGCAGGTCCTCTGTCCACGGAATTCTCCAGGTAAGAGTACTAGAGTGGGTTGCCATTCCCTTCTCCAGGGAATCTTCCTGACCCAGCGATCAAACCCGGGTCTCCTGCATTGCAAGCAGATTCTTTACCAACTGAGCTACTAGGGAAGCCCCAGTAGCTTCTTACTTTCTCCTTCACCTTCTTCCTTCTTCCTTTCACCTTCTTACTTTCTCCCAAAGCTTGGTTCTTGGTTTTCCTGTTTTGTTTTCCATCAGTTGCCTATATTAACTTAATCTAGGGGCTTTCCTGGTGGTCCAGTGGCTAAGACTCTGTGCTCCCAACACAGGGGACTCAGACTGCCAGGAGGTTAAACCAGTCAATCCTAAAGGAAATCGACCATGAATATTCATGGGAAGGACTGATGTTGAAGCTGAAGCTCCAGTAATTTGGCCACCTGATGTGAAGAGCCAACTCATTAGAAAAGACCCTGATGCTGGGAAAGATTGAGGGTGAGATAAGGCAGCAGTAGAGGATGAGATGATTATATTGCATCACTGAGTCATGAATCTGAGCAAATTCCAGGAGATAGTAAATGACAGGGAAGCCTGGTGTGCTGCAGTTCATGGGATCTCAAAGAGTCAGACAGAACTTAGCAATTGAACAACAGGGAACTAGATCCCAGATGCCACAACTAAAGATCCCATGTGCCACAGCTAAGATCTGGCACAGCCAAATACATAAATTAATTTTTTTAAAGGGAAAATAATGATCTATATCCTAACCCAAACCACTCTTTTTGCCAATACTAGTGGGATTTTGGTTTGTAGGCAACTTGAAGACAGCCCTGAGACTGTGCTTTACAGACCTTCAATTCTGGAGAGTGTAACTGACCAAGGACCCCAGCCCTGTGCTCTGAAACCCATTAAAGTGTGTAGGGTTAAGGCGATCCCCTCCACGGGCTGCTGGGGACTACGGGAAGCAAAGATGCTAAGGTGGGCCATTCAGCAAGACAGGGGATGCCTCTCCAGCTGACAACTGTGGTTTGGGGGCTACACAATGGTTTGCTGAGCCTTCTTTGACTGCATGGCAGTTGAGGACACTTCTACCCAATCTTCCTTCCTTTTCACCTTCACTTAGAACCAGATTGGCATGATGGTCTGATAGTCCTCCTAGCCTCAGATGGCTTTCTCTTCATTTTCTCTCACACAGGGGGTTTTCCTGCTAAATTTATCTCACTTTAATCACAATTTGACATCTGACTCTTGGACTGACTGACTGACTGATTGCTCAGTCATGTCTGATTCTTTGCGACCCCGTGGACTGTAGCCCACCAGGCTCCTCTGTCCATGGGATTCTCCAGGCAAGAATACTGGAGTGGGTTGCCATTTCCTTCTCCAGGGGATTTTCCCAACCCAGGGATCAAACTCGGGTCTCCTGCATTGCAGGCAGACGCTTTATCCTCTGAGCCACCAGGGAAGCCCCTTGGAGGACCTGCGCTAACACGAGCTTCTTGTTCTTGTAGCCATTAAATGCATGTATTGGTACTTTCCCTCCATACCCATCATAACTCGAGTTGTGTATTGGATCCTTGGCTCGTCTCTGGTCATGCAATAGGACTCACTCCTTTTCTCAGCTGAGCACAGCATCTTGCCTCTGAACTATAGAGATACAGTCAGAGAACGTTCAATCTGTAGGGCCGTGAGTCAGGGCCTTCAGACTTCAGTGGTCACACAGCAAGGATGAATGGAGTATTCATCTTAAAAACAACTGGTGCCTGACTAATAATACAAAGAAGCTATTTCAACCTGGGCTTCATGGGGGCTGGACCTGGAAAACAGAGCTGTTCCTCAGGGCTGAGATCACCCTGTTGTCTGTAGGTGAAGCAGCATTAATGCATCATCCTGATCCACCCCATGATGAACAGACACACCCTTGAATTTAGTTCAACATCCACCCATCCTGCCTTTTTGAAGAAAGTTCAGTGTTTCCAGAGCTTATGATGTGATTGCAAACAACCTTTCTATTTTTCTAGCTTCAAGGATTCGGATATTCTGGGGAAACCAAGTGTGATCTGAAGGTTGAAGCTCAACTGTTCATTATTTCTCCAAGTTCTGGGATAATGTTATTAGTTTTTAAGCATGAGGTGCTTCCCAGGAGAGCTGCTGAGTCCCAACCCGACCAAACCCTTTCACGTCGTGGCCTGTACGATGCACCATCATTGTGGAATGTCTCTGAGATGACTTCTGCAGGTGAGTCTGCCCTCTGTCTCTGGGGCTAGATCAGTCATGTCTGTTTCATTGCTGATGAAGTACTGGTATGACAGAGGATTTTTTAAATGGTTTACTTAACTTCTCTGGTTAACATTTTACTATCTGGATCCTAGTGGGTCCGTGATAGACATTTAATTTATCACCATTAAAAATTCCCGCTTTTTTTACTGTGCAAAGAAGAATGTGTTTGAGCAACATATGAGGTGGGGTTCATCTAAGAAAGAATTTAGGGAGGAGAAAATTAAACAATCTCTGATTTGGGGGAAAGCCTGAATTTTTACTAGGTTACCTTATTCATTTTTACTGAGCTTGCCTCAGAGGTTCCTATCTGTTTACAGACCAGCCTGGTTTGGTATTCTAGCTGAAAATGATGTGCAAATCAACCCCATTTTCTTGTTTCCTGGCCCTTCACACTCCAATGTCAATGGGATGCATTCCTCCCAAATTAAATTCTCTAGCAGGTTACTCTTGATATGAGACCTGTTGAGAGCCAGAAGCTCTCATGCCTGGGACTGGCACCGCTCACTGGCATGAAGAGCCATTGCCACCTATAGATGAACTTGAGTATTAATGAAGAGACCCCCCCCGACTTCCTCAAACTGTCCTAGAATTTTAACAATCCACCATTCCATCAATTTTAAAACGTTACAAAGAAGAAATTCTAATAAAAAAGAAAAAAATCTCCACCCGTTCTCACACCACTTTAACTATACATCTACTTTCTAATTATGAAACTCATTCCAACCTGTATTGATATATGCATGTTGCTTTCACATAGTTAGATCATAGCTTCTTTCACTGGTTTCAATGTTAGGACAGCTATCACATTTATCCTTTTCAGTAGCTATATATCTCAGCATTCATATGTAATTTACATCATCATTCCGAACTGTTAAACACCTAGGGTTTGAGGGGGGTCTTTGATTTTTAAACTATCCTATAAATGCCACTATAACATCATGACCTGTCACTTTTTCAAAATGTATTTTCCTTGTGATTGAGTCCCAGGAATAGTACTAGTGAGTCAAAGAATATGAATATCTCAGTGACTTTTGAAAGGTAGCTAAACAGTCCTCCAAAAAATACAATAGGTTTACCAGTCTACTGGTGTAAATAGCATATGACACATATTTTAAAAGATAAATCAGTATGTGTTGCTATCAGATATAAAGACGAATATTATCAAGTGCCAACGAGCAGTTCAGATTAGCAAGACTGAAGAAGGAGCTACACAAAGAACAGGAAAAGGCTTCGAGGGGCTGCCCTGCGTTGACTGAGGAGGCTCTGAGGGTAAGAATGTCACGTGTGAAGCTCCCTGGCAGTTTCTTTTTGAAAAAGTTCGGAGTTCCATTGGAATTAGGAGAAGACGATGGTAGCAGTAGCAAAGAGACTCCTACCAGGGGAATTAGAGCAGTGAAATGTAACAGGGATGGATTTTAGATCCAGATAGACATGGGTTGAAATCCCAGATCCATTTTTTGAATTGTATGGCCTTGGGCAAGATACAAATCTTTTCTCAGGCTCACAGAGAGCCTTTGTAAGGATGACAGATGGTGCATGTGAAGAGAAACATATGATAACTGTCACCATCATCATCAAGAGCAGTCCAACCTTATTAGTGGCAGACGATGGAGCAACCCAGAGATTGTCACCACTTTCGGTTATAAGGTCGTAAAGCACACAAAAGGCTACGTGTGTTTGTACACATCCTGCAGGTCTAATGCTCTGAGGAAAAGTTTGGGAAATGATAACCTAGTCCATCTTCTTTATTCTACACACCCGTCACAGAAGGCCAGATATGGAATTTTAAACTAGGCCCAAATAGAGTGAGGGGCTTCCCCAGTGGCTTAGTGGTAAAGAAGTGTTGCTCAGTCGTGTCCGACTCTCTGGGAACTAATGGCCTGTAGCCTGCCAGGCTCCTCTGTCCATGGGATTCTTCAGGCAAGAAGACTGGAGTGGGTTGTCATTCCCTTCTCCAGGGGATCTTCCCAACCCAGGGATAGAACCTGAGTCTCCTGCATTGCAGGTGGATTCTTTATCATCTGAGTCACCAGTGGTAAAGAATCTGCCTGCAATGCAGAAGACTCAGGAGATGAATGTTCAGTCCCTGGGTCAGGAAGATTCCCTGGAGGAGGGCACGGCAAGCCACTCCAGTATTCTGGTCCAGAGAAACCCATGGACAGAGGAGCCCCAGCCTACAGGCCATGGGGTTGCAAAGAGTTGGACATGACTGAAGCAACTGAGCACATTCAACCACAATGAAAGTCAGAAGTATCCAAATTGCAAGGACCAGAACCGCATGGAAAATAAGACCGAAGACTGTGATCAATGTTTTGAGGGGCAAACTGTCCCCTGGTTTGGATGGAAGCAGAGATGTCTAGGTAGCCTCTTGTTTTCCCTGCCAGCAGGATCTGAGCTGTGCCTTGGCTAAGGAAGAGCAGTTTCCACTTGGATACCCTCTGGTCCTTGATTATACTTCCCCGATTGACAAGTAGTGGAATGCTTTGTCTTACTGAACCCAAATCAGACATCGATTCACAGAGTGTTAGTTTTCCACATCTGTAAACCTGAGATATTGTTGTTGCTTAGTGCTCAGTTGTGTCTGACTCTTGGCGATTCCATGAACTGTAGCCTACCAGGCTCCTCTGTCCATGGGATTTCCCAGGCAAGAATACTGGAGTGGGTTCAGGTCCTTCTCCAGGTATCTTCCCTACCCAGGGCTCGAAACTGCATCTCCTGAGTTGCAAGTGGATTCCTTACCACTGAGCCACCAGGGAAGCCCCAAACCGAGATAAGATATACCTAACTTCCCACCAGAGGATTTACCACGAAACATTTGCGCCTTAAGGCTTATTAGATGGGTCTTTCACTCAGATGGGCCTCTTTTGCAAATTTTTGTTAATTTCTATATTCATTCAAATAAATAGTGGGCATAGTAAATTTATATTTTCTTTCTTTTTTGGCCACACTAGTTGGGATAGTTTGTCCAGCTTTTGGAATCTTAGTTTCCCGGATCAGGCACTGAACCCAGGCCACAGCCGTGAAAGCACCCAGTCCTAACCCCTGGGCCACCAGAGAATTCCCCAGTACTGTCTTTCTTAAAGAGCTGCTCCTCCCACTTCTGACCCCAGGCAACCTGGATTCCACACTCATGAGACATGTTAAACGATCCAACTGGAAGTTCCATGAGGGCTAGAATCCCCTGCACCTAGCATTCAGAGCCTATCAAGGATTTGTTGAGGTTCACTGTTTAGAGATTATGTACATTATGCCCTTGGCAACTGGTCCTCATTACATGTTTTTTGTTTGTTTAATGAGTGTCAAACAGAGGCAGAAAGGAAAATTGTATCCAAAGGTATTTATATGCAGAACTATGCAAATGTCATTGGTTTTGAACCAACCCACAATATTTATGAAGAATATTCAACATCACAGGGAACAAATCACAGGCTTGGAAATGTACATTGATCCTTTTGCTCCAGAACGAATTGGCTCTTTCCATCGCTGACTGTCACATAGCCTATCCCTTCTCCTTTGGAAGGTAGCTGCTGCAGTCTGCCCTTATTTGCAAGAGCGTGACAGTGGGGAGTTTGATGCCATGTTAATCATATTCTAAGCCCATCCAATGCAGGTGAAATCATTAGAACAGTGAACACTCTGTGTGATGTTCCTTAAGAGATGGGTGATTTTCTCACTCGGTGGTGATTGACATTCTTTTTAGTAATGATGGTGAGTCTGGGGGCCTCCAGTGAAGACCATCAGGAGACAGTTGGAAGAATAGGAATAGTGATATGTGTGTATTGTGTGTGTGTGTGTGTGTGTGTACCCTCTTTGTTAGAACTGCCTCTGTAAATGGAAACCCAGCTGAACCCTCTGGGAATAGGAATTCAGGGCAGCAGTCAGTGCCCAAGCTATTAATATAGCGAGCACTAAAGCAGTGCAGGCGTGAGAGGCTGTGCTCTTTCCTCCTCCACACCTCCATTCCCTCCAGAATCCTTCCTAGAAGGCACTCACCCTGCTCATTATTATCCTAAAGAATGGCTGGAATGTGAGGGGGGCTGGAACGAACCCCTGCTGCTTATGAGTTCTTAAGGAAATGAAGGCAGAGGGACAGCCCAGCTTATAAACACTGGGGACAAGATGTCAGTGCCATCCGCTGCTGGACTGGAACACTGGGCCATTTATCACACAGAGCCCCATCTGTTCAAGGTAGAGGAATGCTATTTGCTTGGGCAGGAAAGGAAGAATTGATAGCAATATTCCCTAGCTTTTTCATTAGAGGCTTTGAAAAACAGCCTTTCAAGAGAAGGACACCTTTATGTTCCAATTGAGTTATGAATTTAAAAGCATCACTTGGCTGAGGTTCGTTACCTGGTTTAGCCAACCCTAATATGCAACAGGACTCCAGATCTTTCCTTTGAGAATTCTACTCTGTGAATGAGTCCCCTGAATATTTGACAATTTTCTGCTGGCAAAAGAAAAGAGATTTGGCTTATTATTTTATGGTGGGCAGAATTCAAAGGGCAGAAGGAAGGAAAATAATAGTGGCTTTCAATAAAAGAAGAGAACATTTGCAGAAAACACAACATTTGCAGGAAACATGCACACAATCATCTCAGTCCTCAGCAAGGAGTATTTTTGATGATAATTATCCAAAACTGGGCTTCCCAGGTGGTGCTAGTGGTAAAGAACCGGCTTCCCAATGCAGAAGACATTGGGCTCCATCCCTCAATCCAGAAGATCCCCTGGAGGAGGGCGTGGCAACCCATTCCAGTATTCTTGCCTGGGGAACCCCATGGACAGAGGAGCCTGGTGGGCTGCGGTCCATAGAATCATAAAGAGTCAGACACAATTGAAGCGACAGCATGTAAGCATCCAACATTAACTAAATCCTTCCTTTATCCCCAGTTTTCAGAAAACTTATAATTAAGTGCCTTGGTGTAGGCCTTATTATTATCATCACTCTCATCATCTTCATTGTTTTAGTAAGCAAGTTTCTTACCAATATCTTTCCTTGAAGAAAGCCATCTTACTCTTCTATGTGGGGATGCCAATGGAGGTGTCCCCTCTTCCCTGACTCTAAGGGTATATGGACTCCAGCCAGCCACAGTGATCATCTCAGGGATGATTTGTGACTTGTGACCCCAGCTTTACTACTCAGAGTCGCTCCTGAAGACAGAAGCTTGTTTTCCTCTGGAGTTGTTGAACTAGAAAGATGTGAGCTTGGAGTGACTGTATAAGATATTTTCTGTTGTGTTTCTGACATCACAACCAAAATCTCTGACAAATACAGTCCATTTGATAGATTCAGAAACAATGTTCAGAGACACCAAAGGATTTTTATTAAGGTCTCGTAATGAAGCAAGTATTTAGGTTCTTATTGTTTAACCAAGATATTTCATAACTGAGCAAGCTAGCGCCCAGTGTCTTACTCTAATATAAGCAGATTTTCTTGGAAGCGTTGGGAACAGACCACAGGTCACCGGATTTTTAGTCCATGTTGACCTCAAGGGATAATTCTTGGATCTTTGCATGAATGGTCAAGGCCACGGATATTGTATGGCTCTGGTGTGAGGGAGTGGTGGAAATTTGATGTGACAGCCAGTAGAGCTGTTGAAAATAAGGGACAGTTCCTCTTGTTGGACTGATCCACTTGGATTGGCTTCCCCTAAATAGCTGACTGGCTCAGGGCTGTTTCCCACGTAGGGGACCCATGGATAATTGGAGGAAAACGTTTTAGATTGGCTTTGCTCAAGCTAAATTCAAGCAGCCCTCTTCTTTCCTTGATGCACGTTCCTTAGGCTTATCTCTCCTTGTCTCTTCCTGCCACTAGAACACTAAGATGTGGAGAACTGATATTTAAAAAAAAAGAAGAAGTGATATTAAAGTGAGGGCTTGGAGCAGGGATGATAAATGGGTTTGAACTTGTTTATCACTGCAGTTTTTGGGGTTTTTTTGTAATTATATAGAAGGCTATTTTGAGGACCCTTAAGATTTAATCTTGCTCAGCAAGAGAAAGCAAGCAACATGATTAATTAGCAATATATTCCAAAATGGCTATTGTTTTACGTGGATTCCACAAAAACTGACTCTGAGGTTTAGAGACTTGATTGCAGGAAGTATCCCTAAGAACAACACTTGTAAGGAAACGAGGGAAGTAATAGGAGACATTGTAGTGGCAATGAAGGCCTTAGCCAATTTCATGGGGGAATCTGGAACTGGGTTGTCCCAAACCAGCCAAAGTGCCAGGCCTGAACAGTAACCCCTTTCCCCAACTCTCCCCAACACTGACCCTGGAGGGCTGTAACCTTGGAGAAGGATGCAACTGTAAGCCATCAGTGGCCAACATTCCTAGCACTTGGGGGAATGCATGTGTGGGTCCTGAAGGGAGGTCTGCGTAGCATACGATAGTATCCACTACAGCCGCAGATGTGGGAGTGGCCATGTATGTGTGAGATATTGGTTGTTCTGACCTAGGGAAGAAGCACAAAGGACTTAAAATGTAAGCCTTAGCCCGAGGAGCAAGTTAAGGTGATGCAACCAATAAGACCCAGCCTAGCTCACTAGAGAACAATACTGAGGTTTGGGATCCAAAGTCATTTTCATCTAGTGTTCCTGAGCCTATGCACATATGTCTCTTGAAAAACTCATATGGGAGGACAGCTGTTTCATTAGCAACTGGAGAGGGTTTAGGAATCTGGGGCCCTGAGTTCTGGGGTCATTTGAAGCCTAGTTGTTCTCTACAATTCTATTTATTCTCAATCCCCTCAACATTCCTTATAGCCTCTCCCAAACTTTTAACTAAAAGAAACTCTGGCCATAGCCTGTCTACGGGGCCAGTGTTAGAATCAGAATGTTCTGTAGACTCGCAAGTCAAACAAAATAAAGAACACCGTGCTTGTAACATAATATTTTTAAAGGAATAAGGAAGCAGTTTCTAAAACAAGTGAAAATATACTCTTTCTTCAAATAGGAGTACATCTCTAGATTGTTTTTAACATTTAAGTAATTGTATTCAGTGCTGGCTACCAACAGCCTAATAACTATAAAGGTGCTTGCTTGTGCTCAGTTGCTCAGTCATGTTCAACTCTTTATGACCCCATGGACTACAGCCCACCAGGCTCCTCTGTCCATGGGATTTTCCGGGCAAGAAAATTACAGCCAATCCATTCTTAACATTTATGTTTCTATGAGTTAGGGATGTTAACAGGAGTAAGAGTAACTGGGATAAACCAAAATACACATCCCTGGGAGTCAGCTTTGACTCCTCTCTCTCCAACCCCTTCCCTCTCATTCCAAAGGAGGCTGGGTGGGAGAAAGTCCTGATTGGCACCATTTGCCTGTATGCATGGTGTAAACACTCTCACCATCACGACTGATTCCAAGTAACAGAACAGAGTTGGGAAGTGATGTGACTTGGATACTTTGGATGTAAGAAAGGTCCAATAAAATTATCTTGAGAGAAAAAAGAAAAATTTTTTAAAAAGAGAAAAAAATTATCTTGAGAAAAGTGGGATTTATGATAACAATTCATAGGCACTGGCCCTCAACCTGGAAAGGAGCCAGGAATGGGGCCGCTCCAGGGACCTGAGCCTCCTTGTCGTCTCTCAGGGGACATGGGGTCCCCCTGTTTCTCTCTCTGTCACTTCTCTTCTCCCCTCTGGGAGTTTCTTCTGCTTCGTCGTCGTTTCTACTCCTTGAGTTTGGCTTGGCCTCATGGCCACAAAGCAAGTACCTTGGGCATCACTCTCTGCATCTTTTTGGCTTCTGTCCTTCCAGCTGCCAACTCCTCTTCTGGCTGCTTTTCCGTTCAAATCGGGGACAGAGAGTAGCTGCCTGGCCATGTTCAGGCTGCAAGTCATAGGCAGCTCGGGAACAGCCCACCCCCGTTTGGCTCAGGCACTTCTTCCTGGTCCAACCAGCCATGTTCACGGGAGGCCAGTGGAAAATATGGCTGCCTGGTTCCATTTGGGGTGCCCCCACCTCCCCAAAAGTATGTGTGCATGCGTGCTAAGTCGCTTCAGTCATGTCCGACTCAGTGCAATCCCATGGACTTTAGCCTGCCAGGCTCCTCTGTCCATGGGGATTCTCCAGGCAAGAATACTGGAGTGGATTGCCATGCCCTCCCACAGGGCCTCTTCCTGACCCAGGAATTGAACATGCAGCTCTTACGTCTTCTGCATAGGCAGGCGGGTTATTTACCACCAGTTCCACCTGGGAAGCCCCCACCAAAGGCTATGCTGTAACCCTGGATATCTATGAATGTGATCTTATTCAGAAACTAGATCTTTGCAGATATAATTAAGGATCTTGAGATGAGATCATCCTGGATTATCCAGCAGGTCTTATATCAAATGACAAGTATTCTCATAAGAGACAGAAGAGAAGACACAGATACAGGAAGGATACCATGTAACCATGGAAACAGAGATCAGGGTGAGGCAGCCACAAGCCAAGGAATGCCTCCAGTGGAAGCTGGAAGAGGTGAGGAAGGACATTTCCCTTGAGCATACAAAGGGAATACGGGCCTGCTGACACCTAGGTTTCAAACTTCAGGTCTCCAGAGTTGCAATAGAATAAGTTTCTACTGTTTCAAGCCCCCAAGGTTAGAGTGACTTTTTTATGACAGCCTCAGGAAACAAGTCCACCCCATATTCCCATCATGCAGATTCAAAACCACAAAATTTTGCCACGTTTGCTTTACCTATTCTTTTTCCTTTCTTTAACACTCTCTCTCTTCTGAAATGCTTTAAAGCAAATTCCAAATATCATGTTTTTTCACCCCTATATACTTTAGAATATATCTCAGAATTTGTGGGTATTTTAAAATTTCACTGCAATGCCATTATAGCAACTAACTTAAATAGCAACTAAATAACTAAAAATAAGTACATGGTATCCAAAATGTCTTTTTATTTTCCTTTAACTTAATCACTAAAATACTGTTAGATATCACCCCTCTTTGAATTACTCTTTGTTTTCCATCTATCTTTCTAGAAAAGAATTGCCTAAGATGAAATGCATTATTACAGGTTTGGGCTTGTAGATGTATGGGTGCTCTTCCCCACTCAGTGACGAAGAATTCTTGGAATTTTTTTCTCTAGTTAAAAATAAAGATTTCTTTCTTCTTTTACAATATGAGCTTTTGTCCAGGACTGACATCCATAAGTTCCACTTCAAAGTCATACTGGAGGTGGACAAGAATAAAGTCATGATAGAGAAAAGTAATCTGGATTCTAACATCTTTCCCCAAAATGTAGGAGATATTTGCTTTGAAAAAATGAAACAGGGGCAAAAGAAAAAGGTGAAAACCAGGAAGTTACTCTACACTGGATTTTAAATAGCTCTTTCACAAGTTTCTCTTTTCTCTGAAAAACTTCTCCACCAGTTTCAAAATGAAAATTGTATGCTGTGAATAATAGCATTTGGCTATCCTTTCAAGGAGAAGTAGGGTACCCATGGGCTGCATTCCAGTGTCTCTTCCTTTGGCACTTTTCCTGTGGTTCTAAAATTACTTTTTTCTTCTAAAGAGATTAATATTAAACTTTTCTTCTGCCCACTAATGAAAGGAAATGGAGAAGGCAATGGCACCCCACTCCAGTACTCTTGCCTGGAAAATCCCATGGAGTGAGGAGCCTGGTGGGCTGCAGTCCATGGGGTCGCTGGGAGTCAGACATGACTGAGTGACTTCACTTTCACTTTTCACTTTCATGCATTGGAGAAGGAAATGGCAACCCACTCCAGTGTTCTTGCTTGGAGAATCCCAGGGACGGGGGAGCCTGGTGGGCTGCCGTCTATGGGGTTGCACAGAGTCGGACACGACTGAAGCGACTTAGCAGCAGCAGCAGCAGCAAGGGTAAATCATTTCTATGAAAAGAGAGGATCTATAACCACTGAGAGGGTATGGGGTCAGAGGTTAGGTAGGATCCTCTGCCTGAGAAGCATAGTCTATATATCCTTGGTGACTATCTGAGGAGTTTCTTCTTGCTAAGGGACCCTTGTCAAGATTTACATACTCTTTGGGAAGGTCATAACTTTGCATGTTCTAGGATGTGGTCATGCAAGCAAGAAGATCATTACTGTAGCTGATGAATACCTGAGAATCAGACTTTCAAAAATTGGGTACTGGATATTTTCAGAAAGACAAAAGAGAGGATTGTGCCATAAGAACTAGAGAAAGGCAGCCTAGGTCAGAAAAGTGTGAGGATTCCAAACATAAACCCTCCAGATCCTTCTACCATTTTTTTTCCCTTCAAACCCCATGTCTTGGGCTCAAAGCTAACTTGGTCATCATGTCAATTGTTGAGTTTCACTTTTTCTGCCTGAAAACAATGGAACCTCGTCATCTGAAGTGGATTTAGTCCGATCTTGAGATCTAGCCAAGTGACTCCCCCTCCCTTGTCTTCACTCACATATATTCCATGAATGGCTTTCTTTCAACAAGGCAACTACAACTCCCTCCTCTAGACTTTGAAGCCCTTGATTTATGTGACCTATTTGTGCATGCTTAAATGAAACCCTTGGCAGAGTAGAAAAGCTTGTTCAAATCTCTTCTCCTGGTAGTATTTTCTTCTATCATAACCCAGTCAAGAGGAAGGAGGAGTGTATCTGATAAGCACACAATTTATAGCATCAAGGGTCAGGAACTAAGAATGATGTGGCTTGAATGTCATCATTTTGCCTCCCTTCCTTGCTAACTTTCTGCTTTAGTGTTCTCAGCTGTCTACCAGAAGGAAGGGTGAATAGAGAGTAGGCATCTTTCTAAGTCTAGAGGTCCAGTTTCAGTGACAACATGTAAAATGCTTGGAAGTCATCCCTCCTGTTCTTACAATAAGAAAACAATGAAGCCAGCATGGGAAAAAAAAATAGTCTTACTTATAAAGGAGCAAAGATAGGAATTTTATCTGACTTCATTAGAAACCATGCAAGCAAGGCAAGAGTGGAGCAAAATATGTAAAGCATTTAAAGGAAAAAACCCACCAGCCTACAGTTCCATAGCCAGTGGAATTATCCTTCAAAAGTGACAGAGACAAACAACTTATTCAGACAAAAAATTCATCACAGTAGACTTGCCTATGAGAGACATTAAAAGTAGTTCTTCAGAGACAATGAAAATGATATAGGCCAGAAACTCAGATCTACATGAAGAAATGAAGAATGTTGGAGAGGAATAAATGAAAATAGAATAAGATCTTTTATTTTCCTATTCTTTTTTACAGGGTTGTGTTTATTTTTATTTTATTTATTATTTTTGGCTGTTCCACATGGCATGTAGGATCTTTGTTTCCTGACCGGGGTTGAACCCGTGTCCCCTGTAGTGGGAGCTTGGAGTCTTAACCCCTAGACCTCCAGGGAAGTCCCTATTTTTCTTATTCTTAATTTATCTACTAGACAGCTGAGCAAAGTAATAGTAATAACAATGTATTAGATGATTATAGCATATAGGTCAGTGAAATCCATGACAGCAATGTTATAAGGGATGGGAGGAAGAAATCAGAAACGCTCTATGAAAAGCTGTCTGCATTTTCCATGAATTTGTACAGCATTATTTGAAACTAGACTTCGGACACGACTGAGCAACTTGACTTTCACTTTTCACTTTCATGCATTGGGGAAGGAAATGGCAACCCACTCCAGTGTTCTTGCCTGGAGAATCTCAGGGACAGGGGAGCCTGGTGGGCTGCCGTCTATGGGGTCGCACAGAGTCGGACACAACTGAAGCGACTTAGCAGCAGCAGCAGCAACAGACTTAAGTTAATTGCAAATATGTACTGCAAATTCTAGAGCATACACCAAGAAAATTTTTTTTGAAAGATGTATAATTGATACTCTGAAAGGAGAGGAAATGGATTCACTTAAAATGCTCAATTAAAAGGCAAAAAAACAGGATAAAATTTTCAAAAAATAACAAGTGCAACAAACAAAAAAATGGTGATAAACATGGTAGATATTGATCCAAATATATCAATAATCACCTTACATGTGAATAGTCTAAATAACACCAATTAAAAGATATAGACTGTCAGAATTTAAAAACAAGATCCAAGAAACACACTTTAAGTATAAAAACAGAGACAGGTGAAAAGTAAAGAGCTGGAGAAAGATAAATCCATGCCAACACTCATTAAAAGAAAGCTAGGGCAGCATGTGAATTTCAGACTATAGAATAAGGAAAATTATCATGGATAAAAAGAAGTATTATATAATGATAAAGGGGTCACTTCTTTAAGAAAGCATAACAGTCCTTAATGTATATGTGTCTGACAACAGAGAATCAAAATACAGGAGGCAAAAACTGCCAGGAGAAAGAGATGAAGCCACTATTATAGCTGGAGGCATCAACACTCTTCCATCAGTAGTTAATAGACCTGGCAGGCAGAAAATCAGAAAGGACATCGCTGAACTGAACTGTTCTGTCAATCAACTGGACCTAATTGACATTTACAAAATATAGGCTACCTGACTTTAAACAAAATTGGAAATATGAAAAACACATTTAGGAAACCAGTAACTTTAGGTGCGATAATATACAAAAGAATTCTTCAATTTGCTGAAGTGTGTCTATTCTTTATTGCACCTAATAATTTTGATAGCTTCCCTTTAAACATTTAAATTTTCCCTTTAAACATTTAAAGATTCCCAGATGGCTCAGTGGTAAAGAATCCACCTGCCAGTGCAGGAGACACAAGGGACAGGGTTCTATCCCTGGGTTGGGAAGATCCTTTGGGGTAGGAAATGGCAACCCACTCCAGCATTCGTGTCTGGAAAATCCCATATACAGAGGAGCCTGGTGGGTTACAGTCCATGGGGCTGCCAAGAGTCAGACACGACTGAGCAGCCGAGCACACCCAAACCTTTAAATTACGAATCCATTTAGAAACTTCCTGTATCTTTTAAAATAAACCATCATCATCCCCTCTAGATATGAAAAGTGGACCTCAGAGCATCAGTGGATGTCACTGGCGATGTGACCAGCATACATACAACCTCTTAAGGAGCTCTTGCCAAAGGGCTTACCTGGTGATTATGGGCTTTTCCCTTCCTAAGTCTGAAGGAGAGAGTGACAGAGGGGTGCTGTTCTTCCAATCTGGGGAGTCCACTCTTTAGTGGCTATTAGGGGAGAGAGTGTTGAGGCTCATCCTTCACCAGGGCATCCCTGCAGGCTGCTTTTGTCTGGTTAATGCTTGACCTTCATTTGTTCTTTCAGTAACATTTACTGAGCACCTGCTGTGGGTCAGGTGCTGCCCCAATTGACCCCAGACCCTCAGGTCAGCTGGTGGATCATTAACATTACTATATAGGTCAAAGCAATAATGACAGGCTAGAAAAAAATGGAAATTCTCAGCACAAGTTGTTCGCTCAGTTTTGCATCTGTTATCACCCGTATGATCCTTGCTGCTGCTGCTGCTGCTTAGTCGCTTCAGTTGTGTCCGACTCTGTGCGACCCCATAGACAGCAGCCCACCAGGCTCCGCCATCCCTGGGATTCTCCAGGCAAGAACACTGGAGTGGGTTGCCATTTCCTTCTCCAATGCATGAAAGTGAAAAGTGAAAGTGAAGTCACTCAGTCGTGTCCAACTCGCAGCAACTCCATGGACTGCAGCCCACCAGGCTCCTCAGTCCATGGGATTTTCCAGGCAAGAGTACTGGAGTAGGGTGCCATTGCCTTTTCCAATACGATCCTTAGGTAGACGGAATAAAAGTCACAGTAAATCAATGCCAGCTCTTCATCTATTTCCTCCCCTCTTCCTGTTCTCTGGGTGCACGGAAGCAGAATCTCCGGTTAGCTAGTTGGGTCTTATTTCCTGAAGGGCTTCATGAAATTTTCATTAAACTTTTTATTAAATTTTTTTTTTTCATTAAACTTCCATGAAGTTCTCCCAACCACTTTGAATCCTTGGCGAGCTTCCTCTAGGACTTAAGGTAATTGTTCTCATTCATTCTTTCATACATTCAGTGCTCACTACGTGCAAGATATGCTGTGCTGGGGATTATACAAAATGCAAAAATAAATAAGCCTCAGTCATTGTCCTTTAGTAGCTTGCAGTCTATCAGAATCTTTTCAAACGGTTCCCACAAAGTTCTTACTTGTATCCTGCATTTCACAAATTTGGTTGCATGCAAGTATGCTCAGTTGTGTCTGATTCTTAGCAACCCCATGGACTGTAGCCTGTCAGGCTCTTCTGTCCGTGGGATTTCCCAGACAAGAATACTGGGGCGGGTTGCCATTTCCTCCTCCAGGGGATCTTCCTGACCCAGGGATCAAACCTATGTCCTTTGTGTCTCTTAGCATGGCCCGGCAGATTCTTAACCCCCCGAGCCAGCTGCGTGGTGAAAAATTTGGTTACTTTCATTCAATTATGTTCTCTTCCTCACTTTTTACATCTTTTGGATGCACCATACATGATGTGGGAATAATATAATTATCTATGTAAACTGATAATTCCATAATCATCAAAAACAAAACCCTCCATAGCACAGATTTAAGAGTTGAAATGTCTGGGTTTGAGCCCCATCTCTGCCTGTGTGACCTCAGACCAGCCACTTAACCTCTCTGAGTCTCGGTTACTTTGCCTATCAAATAGAACTAAATATTTCTACCTTACCTATTGCATAGTTGTGTGTGTGTGTGTATCAGATGAGCCAATGTACATGTAATCCTTTTCTACAACATAAAATGATACAAAGATGTAAACTGTTATTAAAACTCTGCAATGGAATCAACTTCAGGGTTTGCTTGTGTGTACAATACAATTGCCATAGAAATAGTAACTAAGAGCAGAATTTGGCCCAGGGCACTTAACTACAGCATTTTTTATTTTAAGGGCAGAAGGGGAAAAAAAAAATCAAAGACTTTTTATTCAAAGCAGAAAACTTTCAAACAAGTGTCAACACTTGCCAAGGACATGGTTACTAAGTGGCTCTCCTTGAGGGAAATTCAGAGCGTGAAGACCGGCTTCACTGAGCAGGACTGCCAGAGAAAAGTCTTTAATGTTATCATCTTCCTCCTCCACCCGTGCTCAGAATTCCTTATCTAATCAGCTGGAGACACACGTCTTAACGGTCAGACGATAAACATGGGATGCGGTCTAAGTATGGATCATGACAGCGGCCAAAACACATTCCAGTCGGGTGGCTATCATCATGCCCAGAGCACGCCACTTTCGCTTTAAGAGAACTATTAATACAAATCAAACTCCTCTCTCCTAGATTTCTGAAGTGTTTTGTGGTGAAATCTGCCTAACACACAGTGCTAAACATGACCTTTTGTCCCCAGAACCTAGCAAAGTTTATGCACAGCTCCTCTGATACGAAATGGGGAGGGCGGGGGAAGGAAGGACTGCAGCCAGTCCAGATTTTTCCAGCCTGGCCTCCATATCCAGACAACCTGTTCCAGAAAAATAGAAATAGAGGGGTTAGTGGAAATTTGCTTGGTTTAAGAGAGAAAATGAGAACTGGAGAACAGTGACTGCTTCAATTAAAAACAAAGAAAAGGGGACTTCCCTGGTGGTCCAGTGGTTAAGACTTTGCCTTCCAAAGCAGGGGGTGTGGGTTGGAACCCTGGCCAGGCAGCCAAGATTCCACGTGCCTTGTGGCCAAAAAAACCAAGACATAAAATAGAGGCAATATTGTAACAAATTCAATAAAGACTTAAAAAAAAAGTCCACGTTAAAAAATATGTATCTTTAAAAAAATAAAGAATCCGTGTATTTGTGGTATTTACAAAAAAAAGAAAGAGAGAAGTCTCAGATCTATTAGAATGGCTACTATCAAAAAACTAGAAAAATAGCGAGTGTTGGCGAGGATGTGGAGAGACTAGGACCACTGTGTGCTGCTGGCAGGAATGTAAAATGATGCCAGCCCTTTGGAAACAGTATGGTGGTTCCTCAAGTATTTTAAAACAGAATTATCATATGATCCAGCAATTCCACTTCTGGGCCTATATCCAAAGAATTGAAAACAGGAACTCAAAGTAATGATTGCACACCTATGTTCATAGTGGCATTATTGATAATAGCCAAGAGATAGAAGCAATGTCCAGGTATCCATCGATGGATGAATAAATAAACAAAATATATGCTGCTGCTGCTAAGTCGCTTCAGTCGTGTCTGACTCTGTGCGACCCCATAGGAGGCAGCCCACCAGACTCCCCTGCCCCTGGGATTCTCCAGGCAAGAACACTGGAGTGGGCTGCCATTTCCTTCTCCAATGCAGGAAAGTGAAAAGTGAAAGTGAAGTTGTTCAGTCATGTCCGACTCTTTGCAACCCCATGGACTGCAGCCCACCAGGCTCCTCTACCCATGGGATTTTCCAGGCAAGAGTACTGGAGTGGGGTGCCATTGCCTTCTCCAAAAATATATGCTAGAGCTATACAATGGAATATAATTCAGCCTTGAGAAGGAAGGGAATCCTGTCACATGTCACAACATGGATGAACCTTGAGAAATAGTGTGTTAAATGAAATATGCCAGTCACAAAAAGACAAATACTCTATGATTCCACTTACATGCAGTACCTAGAGCAGTCATATTCACAGACAGAGAAAGCAGAATGGTGGTTGGCACAACTGGAAGGAGGAAGTAATGGAAAGGTGTTGTTTAATGGGCACTGAGTTTTAGTTTTGCAAAATCAAAATGTTGTGGAGATATTTTGATCAACAGTCTGGACAGGCTTAACTCTACTGAGCTGCATACTTAAAAATGGTGATGATGGTAAAAATTTATGTTAATGTGTTTTTAACATAATTAAAAAATGTATTTCCAAAGAAAGGAAAAATCTAAATGAAACCTCACTGTCCAGATTAACCTTAACTAATAACCAAGCCCTACGCTTATGGTTTTCCATGCCTGGAAGGTCCAAACTCTTTAGAACAGCATCGGTAGTCAACAAATGTTTAATGTCGGGCAAATCATGTCACTCTTCTGTCGAGAATCCTCCAGTGGCCACAGTCACTTTTATGAGGGCTTCAAAGGACTGGCATCGTTTTCCCAGCCTGCATCCCACTTCTCTGCCCTCACCTCCCTTCACAACCCCCTCAGTTACTCCAGCCCAGAGTGGTTTCCTTCTTATTCCCTGACTCACTGGGCACGTTCTCCCTTTAGTGCCTTTACAAAGGTCTTTATTCTCTTCCTGGAATGTTCCTCTCCGAGGTTCCCACCTGGCTCACTACCTTACCGACTTCGGGTC
Organism: Bos indicus; assembly: GCF_029378745.1. NCBI lineage: Eukaryota > Metazoa > Chordata > Mammalia > Artiodactyla > Bovidae > Bos > Bos indicus. Next base: position 41,521,120 of record NC_091782.1, on the reverse strand, counting down.
TTTGATCAGAAGCTCCCTTCTGGAAATGCCCTTTCTATCCATCCTGGGAACTGCAACCCAGTCCATCTCCAACCCAGCACCCCCTAACTCCCTCCCATCTTTATTTTTATTTACGTTCCTCTCTCCCATCACACTTACTACCAGGTGACATCTACTGTATTTATTTCTTTGGTCTTTTTCTCTTCACTGCAATGTCAGCACCATAAGGGCTAGTATTATTTAACTCTTTTAGTTACTGCTTTCTAAAAAATCCTCAGCACCTTGAACAGTGCCAACATATCATGAGCTTCCAATAAATAGTTGTCCAATGAATTAAATGATTGGATGGGATTTCCCTGTGGTACCGTGGATAGGAATCTGCCTGCCAATGCAGGGAACATGGGTTGGATTTCTGGTCTGGGAAGATCTCATATGCCTCCGAGCAGTTAAGCCTGCACACTGCAACTACTGAGCCCATGCAGCCTGGAGCCCGTGCTCCACAATAGAAGCTACTGCAATGAGAAACCGGCACGCCACAGCTAGAGAACAGCCCTCCTTGCCCCAACTAGAAAAAGCCTGAGCACAACAAAAGACCCAGTACAACCAAAACTAAATAAAATAAGAATGACCGAGTGACCACAGAAAGCATTTGAAGTACAAGGTTACTAAATACTTTTTAATTGTTTATAACCCAAATCTTTTTCCTGCAACCAGTATCCTGGGCTTGGGGAGTGGGGCAGGGAATTGCAATACAAGCTCTTCTTTGTCTTCATTACACAGGACTTAACCTGTACACGGTAGCAACTGATTGCTGTTTTTCTGCTGGCACACCCTTTAATCATTTCCCATCGAGATTAAAAGCAAAGGTCATGTTGGATAAGCACTCAATTAAGTCTTTAGATGATGGTGCTGTGTGAACAGACTTATTAGTCTGTATGTGTAATTAATTCTCATGCTATCGTCAGGTTGCTTCAACACCATGGTAACACGATTCCTGATAACTTGCTACCTGTATTCTATTATGAGTCTCAACCTTGTAGTAAGCCCCCTCCCAACATGTAATTGTGGAAAAGTTTCAAAAGTATGGGCAAATGGAAAGACTGTGCAGTTAACCTCCATACACCTGCCCTCTTGATGCTACTATTACCATTTCAGCATATTTGCTTTAATACTTAACATTGCCTCTCTAATTTGGGGGCGGGGTACAGGATACTCCATGGATGGCACATGACAAGGTAGAGCTCCTTAGTCCCTCCTCATCTTCAGGGGTCTGGGATGGAAACCGTGTTGAGGATGGGAGATGCTCAGTATGTTGGGGAACCGGGGTGGGCCAAGGTCTCCCCAGCAGCCAAGGGCCTCTCTCGTCTTCTCAGAGGCTCTGAGGCTGGTGGCCCAAGGGGCTCTTACTCCTCAAAGGCCATGTGGGCTCTAAGCCCAACCACACTGTTGCTGTAGGCAAAGTCATCGCCATACCAAGAAATGACCTTGACAAAGCGGTCACAGGGGGCAAGGCCAACCCCAGCCTGACTGAAGGAGAGGAGGTGCCACTGTTAAAGTTATAGGAGCCAACCTGGTCCTCAGTGTGGCCCAGGGTGCTCTTTAGGGAGAACTCTGATGTCTGCTTCACCACTTTTTCTTAAAATATTTACTTATGTATCATATGTATTCATTTGGCTGCACCAGCTCTCAGTTGCAGCAAGCAGGCTTGTTAGTTGCAGCCTATGAAATCTTAGTTGCGGCACGTGGGATCTACTTCCCTGACCAGGTTTTGAACCCAGATCCCCTGCAGTGGTAAAGAATCCGGCTGCAGTGCAAGCAATGAAGAAGTAATCCTACTCCTGTGCATGTACCCAGACCAAACTATAATTCAAAAAGATACACGCAGCACTATTCACAATAGTCAAGACATGGAAAGAACCTAAATATCCATCAACAGATGAATGGATAAAGAAGATAAGGTGCATATGTACAATGAAATACTCTACTCAGCTGTAATAAAGAAATCATAACATTTGCAGCAACACGGAGGGATCTAGAGGTTATCATACTAAGAGAAGTAAGTAACAAAGAGAAATACAAATACCACATGATGTCATTTATATGTGAAATCTAAAACATGACGTAAATGGACCTACCTATGAAGCAGAAACAGACTGAGAACAGATACGTGGTTGCCAGGGCGGAGGGATGGACTGGGAGTTTAGGGTTCAGTTCAGTTCAGTTCAGTCGCTCAGTTGTGTCTGACTCTTTGTGACCCCATGAACCGCAGCACACCAGGCCTCCCTGTCCATCACCAACTCCCGGAGTTCACTCAGACTCACGTCCATCGAGTCGGTGATGCCATCCAGCCATCTCATCCTCTGTCGTCCCCTTCTCCTCCTGCCCCCAATCCCTCCCAGCATCAGCGTCTTTTCCAATGAGTCAACTCTTCGCATCAGGTAGCCAAAGTACTGAAGTTTCAGCTTTAGCATCATTCCTTCCAAAGAACACCCAGGACCGATCTCCTTTAGAATGGACTAGCAGATACAAACCATCATAGATAGAGTAGATAACAACAAGGTCCTATATTTAATGGCCTGGGATAAACAATAATAGAAAAGGACATAGAAAAGAACGTATATATGTACATGCTGTGCTTATCCACTCAGTTGTGTCCAACTCTTTTCAATTCCATGGACTATAGCCCGCCAGGCTCCTCTGCCCGTGGGGATTCTCCAGCCAAGAATACTGGAGTGGATTGCCATACCCTCCTCCAGGGGATCTTCACAACCCAGGGATTGAACCCAGGTCTCTTGCATTGCAGGCAGATTCTTTACCAGCTGAGCTACCAGGGAAGCCTCATATATGTATATAACTGAGTCACTTTGCTGTAGAGCAGAAATTAACACAACATTGTAATCAACTATACTTCAATTAAAAAAAAATAAGAGGGATATGGTAACATGGAAAGCAGTATGTGACAAGAAAAAAAATAAGATTTTTCCCATCAGTGGCCCCTCTAACCAGTGTGGATGATCCCGTGGGTCAGTAGTACTTCACATGTGGCTGATACAAGGAAGCTTCAGACCAACCCCCTTAAAGAAAACTTAAAGTGTTAGTTGTGTAGCCAAGTCCAACTCAATGGACTGTAGCCCACTAGGCTCCTCTGTCCATGGGATTCTCCAGGCAAGAATACTAGAGTGGGTTGCCATTTCCTTCTGCAGGGGATCTTCCTGACCCAGGGATTGAACCTGGGTCTCCTGCATTGCAAGCGGGTTCCTTACCATCTGAGCCACTGTGGAAGCCAGCATCCCTCTAAGCCTTGCACTAAATTCCATCGCCAGCATGGGAACAGTCCTCATCAGCCTATATGACAGAGGCAAAGTTTACAAAGCTTGGGTTGGCAAGAACGTGAGTGAAAAATAAATTCTAGCAAAGTTTTGATGATGGTGTCATTTGCTGGCTGACATCTGAAAATCGTTGGCAGTGTTTTAGGGCGTATTTTGCTTTAACAAGTAGGGAAGATGTTTTAATTGGTGCCCTTTATTTATCATTTTTGTCATTCATGTACATGGAAAATTCTAGCGTCTTCCACACTCCGTCATCGGCAGCATACCAGACTAGCAACTGTTTCAACAGAGAGCAGTTTCTTCTCTTACTCAGGAAAATGTTTTATTGCTTGGAAGATTGCTCTCCATGAATGTTACCCAGTATATCTTAATCCAATTTTATAGATTAGAGCTATCCTCCTCATAACTGATTTTTCTATCATCCCATTTTAAAGGGTTAGTTACCAGTGAATGAGTGCTCCTGTATCTCAAATTCTATATGACACAGGATGGGTTTACTCAGGGGTGATAAGAAACAGATGGAGTCGTTGCGCACAGTACACATTATTATTATTTTTTGAAATCAGAATTTTTAAATTAACTTCTCCAGAGTGACCTAGTTACTTCTATTTATTTTTTATTGTGGTAACATACATACAACATAAAACTTGCCATTTTAACCATTTTAAGTGTACAGAAGCATTAAGTACACTGACAGTGTTGTGTAATTACAACTGCCATCTATTCCAAAAACTTTTCATCACCCCAAGCAGAAACTCTGTAATCATTAAACAATACTCTCCCATTTTCCAGGCAGCCACCATTCTATTTTCTGCTCCTGTGAATCTGCCTCATCTAAACATATAAATGGAATCCTACAATATTTGTCCTTTTGTGTCTGGCTTATTTCACTTGGGAACATGTTTTCAAGGTTCACCCATTTATAGTACATGCTGGATCGTGGGTCAGGACTTCAGCATAAGGCTGAATAATATTCTATTGTATGTATATGCCATGTTTTGTTTCTTCATTCATGTGTTGATAGGTATTTGGTTTGCTTACATCTTTTGACTATTTTGAATGATGCTGCGGTGAACACTGCCATACAAGTGTCCACCTGACTCTCTTCTTTCAGTTCTTTTGGGTATATTCCTAGGAGTGGAATTGTTTGGTCTTATGGGAAATAGATGGGGAAACAGTGGAAACAGTGTCAGACTTTATCTTTTTGGGCTCCAAAATCACTGCAGATGGTGACTGCAGCCATGAAATTAAAAGACACTTACTCCTTGGAAGAAAAATTATGACCAACCTAGATAGCATATTGAAAAGCAGAGACATTACTTTGCCAACAAAGGTCCTTCTAGTCAAGGCTATGGTTTTTCCAGTGGTCATGTATGGATGTGAGAGTTGGACTGTGAAGAAAGCTGAGTACTGAAGAATTGATGCTTTTGAACTGTGGTGTTGGAGAAGACTCTTGAGAGTCCCTTGGACTGCAAGGATATCCAACCAGTCCATTCTAAAGGAGATCAGCCCTGGGTGTTCTTTAGAAGGAATGATGTTAAAGCTGAAACTCCAGTACTTTGGCCACCTCATGTAAAGAGTTGACTCACTGGAAAAGACTCTGATGCCGGGAGGGATTGGGGGCAGGAGGAGAAGGAGACAACAGAGGATGAGATGGCTGGATGGCATCACTGACTCGATGGACGTGAGTCTGAGTGAACTCCGGGAGTTGGTGATGGACAGGGAGGCCTGGCGTGCTGCGATTCATGGGGTCGCAAAGAGTCAGACACAACTGAGCGACTGAACTGAACTGAACTGAAGGTAATTTTATGTTTTGCTTTTGAGAAACCACCAAACTGTTTTCCATAGAAGTTATTCCATTTTATATTCTCATCAGCAAGGTACAAGGGTCCCAGTTTCTCCACATCCTTGCCAATCCTTGTTATTTTCTGTTGTTATTGGGGTGGTGGTACCATTTCCATCCTAGTGAGTGTGAAACAATATCTCATTGTGGTTTTGATTTGCATTTCCTTAACACCTGGTGAAGTTGAACATATTTTCACATGCTCATTAGTCACTTACATATCTTCTTTTTCAATATTGTTTTGGCTATTTGAGATCCTTCTAACTTCCATGTGAATTTGAGGACATTTGCAAAAAAGGCCATTGACATTTTGATCGGGGTTGCATGGACTCTGTCGATTTGGGAAGTATTGACATCTTAACAATATAAGTCCTCCGGTCTATGAACACAGCATGTCTCTCCATTTATTTAGGTATTCTTTCCCTTCTTTGAGCAATGTTTTGTAGTTTTCAGAGCACAAGTCTTACATCTTCTGGGTTAAATTTATTACTAAGCATTTTATTCTTTTTGATGCTAGTGTAAATTGAATTTTAAAAATTCGGAATTTTTGAATGTACTGTTTGATGAGTTTTAGTAAACTTATACTATTGTGCAAGACTCATCAAGATCTAGTTTTAGAATACTTCCATCACCCCCAAAAAGTTCCCTGTGTGTACTACAGTCAATCCTTGCTCTCACCTCTTTATTCCAGGCAACCTCTGAACTGTTCTCTTTCTCCACATTTTTTTCTGTTCTGCACATATAAGCAGGTGCTTATATTTATATAAAATACAATTATTGATATAGACAACGCAACATCCATCTTAGGACTCAAAAACAACACACGTCCTGACCAGTCCAAATGACCTCATCTCTTATGGTATCAACTAGTTAAATGAGATCTTGGTTCATCCTTCTGTCTGAAAGGAAAAGAAAGGAAAGTTAGTCACACAGCTGTGTCTGACTCTTTGTGACCCCATGGACTGTAGCCCGCCAGGTCCTCTGTCCATGGAATTCTCTAGGCAAGAATACTGGAGTGGTTGCCATTCCCTTCTCCAGGGGACCTTCCCAACCCAGGGATTCCTGGGTCTCCTACATTGCAGGCAGATTCTTTACCAACTGAGCTATTAGGGAAGTCCTGCTTATGTCTGAGGAAGATATCAATAGTCAGGCTAACCAGAGCAGGCTCTGCGGGGGTTAGTTCTTGAGAAAACACCAAGGGATGTGTCTGTTCTTCCAGGTATCTAAGGCTTGCAAGCATGCACTGAGTTTCTATTGGACAAATCTACCGCAGAGAGAGACTCAGAAGGAGAGAGGACCGTTATGGTTCTTTCACTTCCTTCAAACCCCCAAATTACAGGCGTTGTCCAGGCACCATTTAGAATCCATTAGAAACTGCTGTGTGTGGTTAGCTTACTAGAATAAAGTCATGCTGGGAGTGAGGTTCAAGAGCTGCAATTGTGTGAAATGTGAGGTGGCATCATTAAAAAGTGAATGAAATGAAAACAGGGGCTGGCAGAGGAGGAGAGCCAATCACAGACTGCCAATACTGGATTCAAACACAGCTCCACCGTCCAAGCCTAAATCCTCTGGATGATGCCCAGGCATCGTAATAACTACAGGGTTTTCTACACTCCCCTTCCCCTGAGCCTTTGTTGATCTTCCCTTTGAATTCCCAAGACCTCACATTTATGTTTTTCTTCAACAGTTCTCCTAAGGAGGGTCGAGCCATTGCAAACAATGACTCAAAGTGCTTTCATTAGCTCAGATAAAAGGCTCAGTTACTTTAACCTACTTCTTCCTGCCAACTACAAAGGCAACAGGTGACTCAGATGTTACTCGGAGTTGCTAAGAAGCACTTTGCTATTGAAAAGAATAAGACGACCAGGTTTCTTAGAAGACATTAAAATCTCTCCTCCTGAGGGGTTTATGAATTGTTTAAAGGGTGGGAGATGGGGCTGTATTTTCCTTTGGGATGAGGGCCTGAGAACCTGGGAGTTTGAAATTAACCAGGTAAATATTGAATCAGAATTCACTGGAGCTGCTGTTGTATCCTTGTCAGCTCTCAAGGATATGACAAATATTTATCAAGGACCTACTATGTGCCAGGCACTGTACTAGGTGCTGGGGATACAGCAATGAACAACATGGGCAAAAATCCCTGCTTTTCTTTCATTCCGGTGGGAGAAGACAGCACGATAAACAAAACAAATGAAGGAAATATATGTGGTACATGGTACTAAGGAGAAAACTAGAACAGGGGAGAGAGAGAGTTCTAGGTGCGGAGGGATCATCAATACCTATGATTGTAAATACAGTGGCCATGGAAGGCTCCACTTAGAATGTGGAAATTGAGTGAAGACTGAAAGAGCTGAGGGAACCACTCATGCAAGCATCTGGGGAACAAGCAGCGCCGGCAGAAAGGCGAGAAGGCCTTGATCTGGGAGCGAGCCTGGTATAAGCTACATCCAGGAGCCAGGAGGACCGGAGGGGAGACAGAGAGGGAAACTGGGAGATGAGGCAGAGGGCAACGGGAAAGGGGCCTTGCAGGCCATTAGGATGACTTTCGCTTTTTCCCAGAGTGGGATGGGAGCCATCGGAAGCTTTTGAGCAGAAGAGGGACGTGGTCTGATTTAGGTCTTGAGTTTTTCGTTCCTGGTTGCTCTATTGACCGCACTGGTTAAGATACTTGGCATCCTCCTGGGCACACAGTATGCATTCCATAAATGTCCATGTTTTGGTGTCTTCCAAATACATGCAAGGTATCCTTGATTGAAATTTGGAACATTTACTCATATAACTCTATAGTCCGAAAGTAGCACCTTCATTAACGTGTGGATGGTTTGCAATTGTTCAGCCATTCATTCGTTTACCAAATTTTTATTAACAGGTGCCACAAGGAGCCAGGCACTGTCCATTTTAAACACTGAGGACTCAATGGTGAGTGAATAAGCTAGAAAAAGTCCATGCCTCAGAAGGGCTTTCACTGGAGTGATGGGAGGGCAGAAAACAAACAAATAATATATAAATAAACAAATACACATATAATGCCAGGTGGTAACAAGTGCTAAGATAAAGTACGTAAAAGGTTACTGAGGGCGGGCCATTTTAAACACAATGGTCAGTGATGTACTTCTTTAGCTCAACAATAGTTGTTCAGTTCTCACGGAATCAATGGACACGGAGTTTGAGCAAACTCCGGGAGATAGGGAAGGAAACAGAAGCCTGGTGTGTTGCAGTCCATGAGGTCGAAGAGAGTCGGACCCGACTTAGCGACTCAACAACAACTCTATGGGCAGGCTCTGCGCTAAGTTCTGAAGCATTTTCTATACAATCTCTGCCCTCAAGGACTTAGTCTGTAGTGGGCAAAATTCTATGGTGGCCTCTAACATTCCTGCCCTGGTGCACACACCCAGCATAATCCTCAAGACTTGAGTGAGGATTAGTCACATATCATAGTGACTATGGTGTGAGAATCACTCCTTTGATCGCATCATGTTGTATGGCAGAGCTAAGAAAGGGGGTTACCTGCTGAGTTTGACTGAATCATGTACGCTCACCCTGAAGAAAAGATTGAAAGCAGGAAAGGGACTCAATACCAGGAAGGTTCTCTGCTGCTGGTTTTGAAGATGGAGGGGGACACAGGGGAATGGCTTCTGAAAAATCGAGTGACTTGGGATTAACATCTACCAAGAAGACAAGAGACCTCAATTCTACAACCACAAGGAATTGAATTATGTCAACAACCTGAGCGAGCCTCAGAGCAGATTCTTCATCAGCCAAGTCTCCAAATCAAGCCCAGCTGACACCATAATTTCAGCCTTGTGAGAACCTGAGCTGAGAACTTGGCCAAGTTGTGCCTGGTTTTCACACTGGCAGAACTGTGATATAATAAATCAGTATTATTTTAAGTAGCTAAATTTGTGGTAATCTGTTATTTAACAATAAAAACAAAGATAGACTCTGATAAGACTTCTGGTTTCTGGTCCAGCATATGAGGCTAAAAGTCACCTCTCTGTCCTAACAACAAGTAAAAAACTGAACAAACTTGAGAATCAACTCTTTTTAAATCTGTAAGAGAAGGGACGTCACAGGACAAACTGCTGCCCCCAGAATTAGACAGACTGACAGGCAAATACGAAGAATCACAACTTACTGGAGCAGAAACCTTTTGGGAACCAGGGCTGGAGTAGGGAACTTGAGCTGTAGTTGACAAATTGCTGGAGGCTTCATGTGGTTAAGACTAAGAGATAAAAACTCCAGAGGGACCCAGTAATTGGGAGCCACTCCACATTTCTGTGAGCTTTGCCTTCAGAATCTCTAGCAGGTCCTCACAGTGAGTTTCAAACAAAAATCCCCCTGTGATTCCAGCAGAAGAGGAAAAGGAGTCGTTTTGAAATACACCTGAAATACATTCTGCTCTTAACAAGCTCTGTTCTTGGGAGAAACTATTTAACCAGAGCTAATCTTCTAGGGTCTTATCAAAGACTAACTGATCTTGGGAGAGGAAAGTACTTACCTAGCTGGCTCGAGCCTTCCATGTGAGAGAAGAGAAATACCCAATTCCAGAGCCCACTCCAGTCATCCTGCCCTACTTGAAGAGTAGGCGGGAAACTGAGAATTATGTGTGACGTTCACAGTCCAGAGGCATAGGTGCACTAAAAGACCAAGTCCCAGGACTTCCCTGGCAGTCCAATGGTTAAGACTCTGTGTTTCCACTGCACTGGGTGTGAGTTCGACCCCTGGTCGGGGAACTAAGATCCCACACGTATGGTACGGCCAAAAAATTTTTTTAAAAGAAAAGAAAAAAGACTGATTTCTAATTATAGGATGATAAAAATAAAATAATGCTCCCCTTTCTGTCACCCCTTATCACCACATCACTGAAGAACTGTTTATAGGAGTTGTTTCTTTTTTAAAACTCAGCACACCACATCCAGCATTGAATGAAAGATTACAAGGCAGACTAAAAGGCAAAAAACACAGAAGAGATGGAGCAAGCATGAGATTAGGCTGAGATATCACAGAGATGTTAAAATTATCAGGCCAGGAATTTTAAATAACTATGATTAATATGCTAAGGGGTCTAATGGAAAAAATAGACATCGAGCAAGAATAGGCAGGGTAGGGATTTCCCTCACAGTTCAGTGGTTAAGACTCCGTGCGCCCCATGCATGGGGCCTGGGTTTGGTCCCTGGTGGGGGAACTAGATCCCACATGCTGAATGCTACAGTGAAGATCCTGCATGCCACAGTGAAAATCAAAGGTCTTGAGTGCCGCACCTAAGACCCAGTACAACCAAATAAACAATAAAAATTAAAAAAAAAATCAATAACAAAGATATTAAAACCTTTTAATTTTTTTCTTCTTTTTCTCCAGGGACAAGGTACGTTTTCAGTTCCTTGGCGCTTCCCCACTCCTCCTACTGATGCTTCATGGACTTACCTCCCAAATAAACTAGAGTCTCCGGGTCTGCAAAGAAAGAACTCAAGTAGGGCTAGCTTCATGTGTGTGCGACCTGTGAAAGACCTTGTGTCTAACTGATTTAACTCCACTGTTGCCATCTTGAAATTATTAATAATTCATAAACAAGGAGCCCCAAGTTTTCATTTCACACTGGGTCCTGCAAATTACATAGTCAGTCTTGAACACAGCTTAAGACAGTGGTCTAGCATTCCATTTAGGATTGGGGTCCTTAATAACTGTGTTATTCCTGGGCTCTGAAATTATGATTCATCATTCTATTACAAAGGCGTGATTGAGAACTTAAGAGAACAACTGAGTTTCACTCTTGTGTCAGGAGTCACATTTTGTGCTATAAGACTTTCATTGGTGATCACATAGCTTGGGTTGGGATTATTCCTTTAAGGTCAAAAGAAAGCTTATTATATTTGTAATGTTTCGTCACTGATGCTCCATTGGCCCGGTGCTCATTATTGCAATTACACAAACTTTTATTTTCCTGCAGAAAAATTTACAAAGATTTCCACGTCTTTGGGCCCTTCCAATCAATTTCTGAATGTGTGGTGGCATTTCCCATGGGAATAGTCAGTGGCTCAGATTCCTCTGTTTCTCATCCTGTTTGTATTAATATAGACTTTCAATCCATAAAAATCTGTTCTCATGGGGAAGTAATTAAAAGAAACATGGGAGATTGTTTATGTGGCGCTGGACCTGCTCTGAATGATGAAATACATTGATTAAAATTCAAGACTTCGGCCAAAAGAGGGAACTCTTCTCATTTGTTGGCCAGACCAAAGCACTTCACACTTCAAGCGGGCTGTGTTTCAAATGGCTGGGCAATCCTCTCCCTCAGAGTCATCACACCTCTTCAAGAAAGCTTTCTACTTTCCAGATTTAACATCATCAGATACATACCTTCCTCTTCCCTCTCATCCCACAATAATCAAATAAGATAGTTTCAGCCTTTTCAACTAAAAACAGTCTCCCAACAGAAGGTCTAAACATTAAAGAATTATTGAGTGTAAGTGGAAAGCAGAATACAAATGCTCTAAACTTCAAGTGGAAAAAACAGATTTGTGCATGGAGGGAAAGGTAGACCAGATGAACTTCTGCTAATTTCAGAGCTAATAAGCTGGTCAGGGAAACTACACAGGGCAATAGCCAAAAGGCCTTTGGGGAAGTAAAGGGTTTGGGAAAATCTGCTAGAAAACGACGTGCTGATGTAGCCACATGGAAATGGTTGATGGGAATCTGCAGTAGATGCAGATTTACCCTCAGCCTCAACCCTATTTTCTTTCCTTCTTGGCTTTGCTCATGGTGGCTCTTCTACCAGCCCCCTTCAGCTAGTCACTCCCCCTCATCCCTCTAAGCCTTTCTCTTGATGTAATTTCCTCCCGGAAGCCTTCCCTGCCCTCTCCTGCTGCCCGGTCCTGGGTTGGGCCACAGTGATTCAGCACTGCTCTACAGTGCTCCCCAAACTCACTGTGCGTGGATCTTTGCTCAAACAGGCTGTCTACTGCGACTCCCCCCACTGCACTGTAAGCTCTTTGGGAGCAGGCATGATGCCTTATTTATCTTTAGCTTTTGCACACAGTTGCAGCTTCTTACTAAACCTTGGTGGGATGACCATGTGATTGGCTTCACTGCCTGATCTCCTTCCCAAGAACTGTGACCACCATGACCACCAGAGCCTTCCCAAGGACGAGGATGTAAAGGAAGAGGCACTGACTACACAAGACCTTAAAAAGTGAACTCTTCCTGGTGAATGAAAACGGCAGCTGGTCAAAGCTCAAATGTGATCTGAAGGGGAACATCTGCTATCAGACCACACCCGTGGACTTGGCTAGTTCTTCCTTATTTGAGGGTGTGTCGCTTCCTTTTGTCAGATGTCACACTCGCCCCATGAGGAGGAGCTGTTTGTTTCTATTTTTAATGTTTTGTTTATAATTCTAATTTTAACGAAGTAGGTGCCTGGAAGGTCCCTGAGCCTCCTATTGGGTGCAGGGCTTGCGTTACAGATATAATGGTCTCTGGGTACAATAGGCGTAAATGAATACAGGGTCTGAAGGTAAATAGGACACAGCCACTCAGTTCATCACTCTCTAGGCTTTCCTGACAAATGCAAAAGTGGACAGATTCTGGGAGCTGGCAGAGCCACGGGCTTTCCGTTAGAACGGATTCAAGGAATTCCCTGGTCCGGGGGTTAGGGCTCTGTGCTTTCACTGCCGGGGGCCCAGGCTCAGTCCCTGGTTGGGAACTCAGATCCTGCTAAGTCATGTGTTTCAGTCTAAAACAAACAAACAACAAACTAGATTCAGTTCTGGTTTTCTCAGCTTTTAGGCAAGTCACTTCAGTTCAGTTCAGTTCAGTCACTCAGTTGTGTCTGATTCTTTGCAACCCATGGACCGCAGCACACCAGGCCTCCCTGTCCATCACCAACTCCCGGAGTTCACTCAAACTCATGTCCATCGAGTCAGTGATGCCATCCAACTATCTCATCCTCTGTCGTCCCCTTCTCCTGCCTTCAATCTTTTCCAGCATCAGGGTCTTTTCCAATGAGTCAGTTCTTCATATCAGGTGGCCAAAGTATTGGAGTTTCAGCTTCAGCATCAGTCCTTCCAATGAATATTCAGGACTGATTTCCTTTAGGATGGACTGGTTGGATCTCCTTGCAGTCCAAGGGACTCTCAAGAGTCTTCTCTAACACCACAGTTCAAAAGTATCAATTCTTTGGTGCTTGGATTTCTTTATAGTCCAACTCTCACATCCGTACATGACCACTGGAAAAACCGCAGCTTTGACTAGACGGACCCTTGTTTGCAATCTTCCATTGATAACTTTAAATGGCATAATTTCTATACAAAATACTTGAAAGGAGATAATCAATCAATGTTTCTTCCTTTGTCTCTGCACCTGTTTGCCTCAAGGTCACTCACTCAGCAGCCTCTCTATGGTAACTGCCCTTTGAAGACTTGTCTCAATTATCAGAGGCTTAAGAATCACCTTGCTAAAAGGCAGTTCCCGGGCTCCACCTCCAAAGACCATGGAACAGTGGGCCGAAGTGACATTTTAAACAGCTCTCTCAGGTAATTCCGAGTCAGGTGGCTAGCTGTCCACACTTCAGGAAGCACAGTTTGAAAACTTCAAAGTCTTTCTTTGTCTTAGCAATAAGACGACTTCCCTTTTCATCGGCAACAGCCTGAAGAAAAATCCCTTTATACCAAAGTATTTAATTAGATGCTCCGCCCTGTTGAGGAAGTGCTGAGGTTAAAAAAAAAAAAAAAGACAGTAAGCTGAGGAGGTGTGGAAGTGGTGGAAGAGGGTGGGGAAAGCTGGTGGTTTTCTTTGGCTTACAGAATGCTGTCCACACTCCTTGGATTTAGCAGATGGCTTCTGCTGGACCTGGAGACACAAGAGGTGAGACTGATGGGAGAGCTTCCAGCTTACATCACCAAGACTTAGCCTGTGTGCTAAGTCGCTTCAGTTGTGTCTGACTCTTTGTGACCTCCATGGACTGTAGCCTGCCAGGCTCCTCTGTCCATGGAATTTTTCAGGCAAGAATACTTAAGTGGGTTGCCATACCCTTCTCCAGGGGATCTTCCAGACCCTGGGATCGAACCCATGTCTCTTATGTCTCCTGCATCGCCACCTGGAGCTTAAAAGTACGACTTCATTTTCTTCCTTTACGAGCTATAAAATTCCCTCTCCATCACATCCATTCAGATGTAAACATCAGTACTCATACACAGCCCTAAGCCAAATAGAAGAGGCTTTGCTATCACCAGTGGTTTAGGGTTGCCCAGTCCCTGTGGCTTCATTAGAATGGGAAAAGGAGGGGTGAGTAGACACCTGCTCAGCCTGGCCCTTGCAAAATCCCCTCTGAGACTTAGAAAATCCATGGGGTCTTGGGCTGCCTCATCTCACCAGGTCCTCAGGCCATTTTGCAAAGAACACCTGGCAGGGGTTCCCCTGTAGGCTGATCACTATCTAGGTGCCGCCTCTTACTGGAATTTCTCTCTCGATTCTTATTTCCCACCCTCCCTCCTCTTTCTGAACACCATGGGCATCTGAAGTTCACTGCTCTTTGGGGAAGTGCAGTATGCTGCTTTCAGGGTTCTCCCATCCCATGCAGCTTCTTCACCTGTGTTCTCCAACAAGTCTCCACTACAGAAGCCAGGTGGTTCTCAGCTCTGCGTCTATTCAGTCAACATTTTATTTTTCAGTTGTGGCAAAATACTCATGATACCAAATTTACTATCTGAAGCATCTTTAAGTGTACAGTTCAGAAGTGGCAAGTATATTCATTGTTGTGCAGTCCATCTCCAGAACTCTTTGCATCTTATGAAACTGAGACTTTACACCCATTAAACAACTCCCTGTTCCCCTCTTCTCCCAGTCCCTGAGTACTCACTTTCTATATTCTGTCTCTAGGGATCTGACTGAGACATACAGTATTTGTTCTTCTGTGACTGGCTCATTTCACTCGGCATAATATTCTCCAGGTTTGCTCACGCTGCCACATGTGTCAGAATTTCCTTCCTTGTTAAGGCAGAATCATATTTCATTGTATGTAGAGACTATGTTTTGTTGATCCATTCATCTGTCAGTGGACACTTAAGTTGCTTCCACCTTTGGGCTATTGTGAATAATGCTGCTATGAACATGGTGGACAAATCTCTCTTCAGATCCTGCTTGCAATTCTTTCGGGGCCCTTGCCAGAAGTGGAATTGCTGGTGGCTCAGATGGTAAAGAATCTGCCTGCAATACAGGGGACACAGGTTCAATCCCTGGGTCAGGAAGATCCCCTGGAGAAGGGAATGGCTACCCACTCCAGTATTCTTGCCTGGGAAATCCCAGGGACAGAGGAGACTGACTGGCTATAGTCTAGGGGGTTGCAAAGAGTCAGACACGACTGAACGACTTACACTTCAACTTTTTTCACGTTTCACAGTAACTCTATGTTTAATTTTGTTAGAAACTACAATATTGTCTTCCACAGTGGCTGCACCATTGTACACTCTAACCAGTGGTGCACAAGGGTTCCAATTTCTCCCCACTCCAACAACACTTGCTTTTTTCTGATTTTTTAATAGTAGCCATCCTAATGGGTACATTGTGATTTTCACTGGCATTTTCCTAATGGTTAGCAACGCTGAGCTTCTTTTCATGTGCTTGCTGGTCATTTGTGCATCTTCTTTGGAGAAATTCAACAAACGTTTCTTTGTCATCTGCAAGTTGCCTATCTAACGGCTATTTCCCCTTGTCCTCTGGCTGACCTCTGATTTCACTTCTCCCTGATGAGGTTCGGGGATAAGTCCTGATTCATCTAAGTCAGTGGTTCTCTATCCTGACTAACCCACGGTGTTACCTGAATGCTGCCCTGGAAACCTCTGGATTTATGATTGTTAGTGGTGTGTCCAAGGCCAAAATTTCTATGTAGAAAAGAGGTAGAAATTGCTTGAATTATTCTATGCATCAAAGAGAACACTCTAGTCCAAGGAAGGAAAAGAAAACAAACAAAAAGTTACTTGAATGCTTACAAAGTGATTAATAATACCATAAGAAGAGTGTGAGCTAATAATTGGCCATCTGAATTTGCCACTGTGGCCATGTTTATCTATGATGATAGAAGAAAGGAGCGGAGCCATGGTTTTGAACAGACTTCAACCCTGGACTCTCATGATGAAAGTCTGCTACTCTACTGTCCAAGGGTTTTAAGTTTCATTCAGATCACAGGAGAGACAGAAAACTGGAAACCTTGGACAAGCTGGGGTATCAAGAGCTAGACCAATGCTTCCCTGGTGGCCCAGTGGTTAAGAGTCCACCTTGCAATGCAGGGGACATCCGTTAGATCCCTGGTCCGGGAAGATCCCGCATGCCGTGGAGCAACTCAGCCCGTGAGCCACAACGAGTGCGTGCATGTGCTGCAACTACTGAAGCCCTTGAGCTGTGTTCCACAAGAGAAGCCGCCATCTCGTGCCACAACTAGAGAAGGCAGCAATGAAGATCTGGTGCAACCAGAAAGTAAATAAATAAAGAGCCAGACCAGAACTGAAAGCCTCCTGAACTGAATCCTGCATCTGCCTCAGACCTTCCTTGTGGTTCCCAGCCAAGTCCTGAAATCTGGGTCAGTTACAGAGTATAGATGCAACACTAGAAAGGAAAGAAGTTGAGTTCACAGACCATTCTGAGTCCAAACCACGTAAGTCTTTAGAGATTAAATTTAACACCTTGATGTGATACCTGAGCCCAAACGAGTAACTTAGTTAAACTAATGGCCAGCCAGGTAGTACCGATCAGATTACCTGAGGCTCAGGTATATAGCAGAAGTAACCTTCTTTAGCTTCTTCTTTCCTGGATCTGGGTGTTATCAGATCAGGCATCATTTCTGCTACGGTTCCTTCAGTTGTACCTGGAGAGGGCCTTCCGGGTATGCACTGGCTATCACCACTTAGTGAGTCCCAGAGGCATGGCTGGATGGCTGGATGAGGGGTACACGGGATAGTCTGTGGCTGGTTGTAGTTCTCTACCTATTTCCAATTAGAGTCTATGCTCCTTATGGACAAATCCCAATGCATACCAAAATGCTTAAAGATGACACAGGGTCAGCTGCTAGTTGACAGCCCTGTGTGACAAGAACCAGCCATAGGAAGGTCTGATTCAATATAAAATAGTAAGAAGAGTATGTATGTCTCTAGGAAAGCCATTAAAATAGAAAACACAAAAAATCTACTTACCATCAACATTTCAGAATTTGCTTTCTGATTTACTCTTACAGATAGTATCAAACTTTGAAATGAACATGGATGAGTACAAAGTTTATCCACACTGCTGTGTGTGCTCAGTCATGTCTGATTCTTTGGGACCCCCATGGATTGTTGCCCGCCAGGATCTTCTGTCCTTGGGATCTCCCAGGCAAGAAAACTAGAGTGGGTTGTCATTTCCTACTCCAGGGGATCTTCCCAACCCAGGAATTGAACCCACATCTCTTGTATTGGCAGAGGATTCCTTATCACAAGCACCACCTTGGAAGCCCATCCAAAGAGCTACCTGTCAATGATTCACACCTGGCCTTGGAAATGGCTTGTTCGGCTTTGTGGTCTCCACAATGAGGACACAGGCCCGAAACTCCTCAAAAAAAGTGATTTGTGTAGGATGCATCTCAGTTTCAGAATGAATGGGAACAATTCCGAGGGACAAATTGTGAGAAGTAGAAAAGTCCATGAGGTGTTCATTCAATTGGATCAGCATGAATGTAGGTCCTGATACCATTTATCCTATGGAAGAAGCATGGTACTACTCAAAACTGTACCATGAAGTCTGTAAAGAACCTTGAAAATTAGGGAATTTTAAATCTTGAAACTCTAAATGAAGAGAAATCATACCCGTGTATAAAATAAGTTCAGAATCACTGCAGGAATTTTGTGGATACAATAAGGCAAATGTAGGAAACAGAACACTTGAGAAAGGTGAAAGACAGCAACACTCAGAGATAACTGCCGGGGCTCGTGATCAGGGAGGCTGATTCTCCCAGTCAAAGTGTAAATGTTGAGACGTACCTGGTGGTCCAGTGGTAGGGACTCCAGGCTTCCACTGCAGGGGGCGTGGGTTCAATCCCTGGTCAGGGCACTAAGATCCCGCAAGCAGTGCCCAAGCAACAGCAGGAGCAAAGCCGAGTACAGTGGAAGTGTAAATGCCACCCTGGACAGAGAGCTGCCTTGTCTGGAGACACAAGGTTGAATGTGGGGCTGGAACTGGCTTGCGGGTGAGACACCTGATGTCTAGAGGGAGCCTTCAATGACTGGATAACGTGCAGAGAAGTTTCACTGCTGGGCTGTTCCTGGAAAGGTGAGGAGACTTCAACAAAGGGGGCCAGCGGCTTTCATGGCACTTCTGGGCAAGCACTGGAAGGCATCGGTACGAGCTGCTCTTTCCCACAAGCCCACCTCAGGGCGAAGATATATTGAGATACAATTAAGTCAAGGCTGATCTGAGTGAGCCCAGGTTGGTCATTCTTCCCTAAACCTGCAAGAGACACTGGCTCATTGGGGCTTGTTACCCTCCTTCACCCTCCCTCCCCCCGCCAAAAAAAAAAAAAAAAAAAGCCACACACAAAGACTGAGAGGAGAATTATCACCAGAAAAGCACCCAAATGTAGGAACTTGGAGTGACAGAAGACGGGGGGAGGATGAGAATTGAAGGTAAGAATTAAAAAATGAAGACCCAGAAACAAAAATACCAAAGCAAAGGGCAGAATGGAAGCATGGGGAGAAAGGAAAAATGTGAAAATTCAGGCTGCCAAAACAGTATTTCTAGCAGCAGACCTGGGGTCGGGTAAGTTTGGAAAACACAGTACTCTGTATTTAACCATTCCCTTTATTTTGCAATTTATAATGCAAAATAGCTTATTGATGGCTTTGAGATCAATTGCAATAAAGAAACCCATTTAACTCACAAATTTAATTAAATACAGAACCTCTTTATCCACAATACCACCTAGTAACATCCTGTAGGGTTAGAATTATACATTACATGTTTATCACATGCTTATACACATTACAGTAAGACAAGTAAATACCGTGGTTATAAGAAAAGTGTCTACTTATAGGAAAAAGCAGGATAACAATGGGAAAACCAAACTTGGTTAGGAGTCAGCAGAGCTGACATCAGCTGCTGACTCTCCGATTCTGCATATCTACGTAGAAAATACACCGTGTGCAGTTTATGTTGCTGAAAATCCAAAATCAGAGAGAATTCCAACGGCGGCAAGGTTTAGAATTCTGGTTTTTCTCCTAAGAAGATTAATCACTTGTCCAAGTTACTTAACCTCTTCAGGCTTCAATTTACTTATTTAGAAAGTGAGGGACTTACACGTCAAGATTTCTGTTATCCTGTGTGTGTGGCTGTGTGTGGGGGTGTGTGTGGGTGTGTGTGAGTGCGCCAGCTCAGTGGTGTCTGACTCTTTGCAACCCCAAGGACTGTAGCCTGCCAAGCTCCTCTGTCCATGGGGTTTCCCAGGCAAGAATACTGGGGCGGGTGCTCGCTTTGGCAGCACATACACTAAAACTGGAACAATGCAGAGAAGATTAGCATGGCCCCTGAGCAAGGATGACATGCAAATTCCTGAAGCATTCCATATCTTTTTTTAAAATAATAATACTGGAGTGGGTGGCCACTGCCTACTCCAGGTGATCTTTCCGACCCAGGGATTAAACCTGTGTCTTTTGCATCTTCTGCACTGGTAGGTGGATTCTTCACAATGGCATCACCTGGGAAGCCCTTTCTGTGATCCTACCAAACTTGAAAACCTTTGTATCACAGGAGCTCTGATAATCCAAAAAAAATCCTTTCAATGGGTAGCAGGTGATTCTCCTCCCACTCCTCAAAAAAAAATTAGACAGCGTAAGGACTTCCCTGGTGGTCCAGGGGTTAAGAGTCTGCACTTCAAAATGAAGTGGTTGGGGAACTAGGATCCCACATGCCACGTGGTGTGGCCAAACAAACAAAAGAGTCCAACAACATATTAGTAGTTTGACATCTCACTCAAAACTCAAAGGAGCCAATCATTTTCTTCTATTGTGAATCTCCGAGTATAGACTGAAAGCCAGCTTTGTGCTGCCTTGACATAAGGTGTAAAGCAAAGTCCTTATAATATGAATACATGATGTCTTCTAGGAGTCTGACCTTGGACACTCTTGAGGCTCCTTTAGATCGTAAGATGAAGCATCTTACGGACATACATAACATCTCACAGAAAAACCCGAATCAGCCTTTTGGCCAACCCAATATTTCCTAGGCTATGATGAGGACAAGATGAGTCTGTGTAAGAACTGAAGGCTGGTACCCAGTGTAAAGTCTCTTCATCCAATGAGAAGCCATTCATTCTTGGTACCATTTCCACTTGCTACTCTCTTATCCTCTGCCTCTGTCCCAGTAATGGTCCAAAAATACTCAACCTCATACACTCCCTGGTCTCTAACAGCATTAGGTAAGACAGAAAGTGTCACCGTGGGTCACAGCTAAGGATGGAGGCAAGGATGCCTACAGCAACTGAGTGAGAGCAAAGCTGGGGCCCAGATGTCATACCTGGGTTGGTACCACGGTGCTGAGGGTAAGAGCCAAGTCCAGGCTGCCCTTGGAGCCTAGATGGGAGCCAGTAGTGAGGCCTATGCCCTGGATGGCAGACCCCAGGCACCAGACAGGAAAACCTTTAACTGGAAGCCTCTCATACTGCTCCTGGGGGGCCGGGGGCCAACTTCACAGTGTGTCCACAGGAGAGCTGCAGGCAGGAGCCCTTCTCCCCACAAGGGAGACGGTAATGAGTTGACTTGGCTGGGAGAGAGAGCATGGAACCCAAGCAAAGGTCACATCCTGACGGGAAGCCTTTCATTGATGGTGTGCACACGAAGACATGGTGCTAGGCAGTATTCATAAATTATTTGGCATGTTTCATAACAAAGACAAGATCTTATAGACACACGCTCTGGCACCCCCTGCTGCTGCTGCTGCTAAGTCGCTTCAGTCATGTCTGACTCTGTGCGACCCCATAGATGACAGCCCATGAGGCTCCCCCATCCCTGGGATTCTCCAGGCAAGAACACTGGAGTGGCTTGCCATTTCCTTCTCCAATACATGAAAGGGAAAAGTGAAAGTGAAGTCGCTCAGTCGTGTCTGACCCTCAGCCACCCCCTGGACTGCAGCCTTCCAGGCTCCTCCGTCCATGGGATTTTCCAGCCAAGAGTACTGGAATGGGGTGCCAGGCACCCCTGGCCCCCTAAAATACTTTCGAACTCAGTTGTGAAATATCCCATCAAATCAACCCTCAATAACTGGAGAAGCTTTTCTCATATTCTGACCAAGTGCTGGGTGCCTGGAGCCAAAACTCTTCTAATGTTTCACGTTTCTCCATCATGGTTCTTTGAAAGCAGTCCCTGTTTCTGGCCTCTTTTGACATACAGTTTACAATTCATGAAAAATAGCTGCAGGTGAAAAGCTGCAGTGTCTTTCTCTTGAATATTTTGCCTCTGACCGTTACTGCACAGGAGGGATGTCCCCTGAGTGGCTGAAGCTGGGGGAGGGGAGGACTTGAGTAATCAGTGCCAAGAGCCCAGCAAGATCCTGATTTAGCAACAAAGCAGGTGCCAAGCATCGAGAGGTGTCAAGACCACAGGAAACAGGAGGAGTCTTCCAGCAGCAGGCGTCTCTGTATCAGGGAAGTCCGTGTTATGTACACGTGACTCCTCCTCCCATAAAATCTGTCACCGCCGCAATGATGGGAAAGGACTAATGTGGGAGAGGATTATAAAATGTTTCACTGTGGGGAGGATTTCATTGTAACAACAAATGAGCTTTGTCCAAAGAGGGCACTTTTGATCTTTTTAGAATACACTTACTACTGTGGTGTTTAGCTAAATATAAAAATATCAAAAAATACCCCGAAGTGCTCAAAAACTCAGCTGAGCATCACTGACCATCAGCTGTCATCCTGCTGACAGGCTACAGTGACAGAAAAATAGATCCTAACGTCGGGACCACAAAGAATCAATACTTAAAGACAAATGTTTACTTTTAGTTTTTTAGTTTGTTTTGGATGAAGTGTCCAGCATTGATGACATCAATCAGTCTGGAATTCTAGGGTGATGTCATCTCTTCCAATATCTGTTCGGTTCTGGCTACTGGGCCCTTCTCCCCCCAGCCCCATCCCCCCAGCATGTGCTTTCCAGAGCACTCACCATCCTATGCCGTATTCTTCTGATTAGCTTGTCCATCTCCACACCCGACCCCCAACCATCCGTGCCTGGGAACCTTCACATCCTCACAGCTTTGCACCTTGCTCAACACAAAATGAGCACACAGGAAATAGTCAGTGACAAAATGCTTGCCAAAAAAAAAAAAAAAATTCAAAGAAATTTAAAAGGTTTTTAAAATTCCTGTTCCAGTATGATTGAGTAAGCTCCAACTGGCCCATCTTTCTACAGAAAACCACCATAAACTCTGAATGTACACACATCAAGAAATGTCTTGCGCCACTAGGTTTCACTGGTGAACTCTATCAAACATTTAAGAAGAAATGGCAACACTGTCATACAAGTTCTTTCAGGAAATAAAGCTGGAAGGAACATTTCCCAACTCATTTTATGAGGCCAGCACCACCCGAACAGTAAAACCTGACAAAGACATAACTCTCCCCTCTTCCCCAACACCCTTATGAATTAGTAGATTTTGCCTATAATCAGAATGCATTTGAATATCCTGTGTTCAACTTGTACAGATAGTGCTGCTAGCAAATTTAACAAATTCATATAATGTATTTCGTACTGACTGGTCAGAGAAGAAAAGTTACTAATTTTGAGATTTACATTTTAGTGTCCACCAGAGGGGACTGGTATAATTTTGTGGAAATTAACTCCAAAATGTAATGGAATTGGCCTTCCTGTATCATCACTTTTACTCCGTCCAGATTTATCCATCAGCGGCTTGAAAATGGAAATAGATTACACAGCACAGGGAACCACACTCGATATTTGATAATAACCTATAAGGGAAAAGAATCTAAAAAAGATGTGTGTATAAGTGATTCACTTTGGTGTATATCTGAAACAAAAACAATAGTGTAAACCAACTCTGGTGGTGGTTTAGTCACCAAGTCGTGTCTGATTCTTGTGACCCCATGGACTGTGGCCCGGCAGGCTCCTGTGTCCACAGGATTCTCCATGCAAGAATACTGGATTGGGTTGCCATTTCCTTCTCCAGGGGATCTTCCTGACCCAGGAATTGAACCCTGGTCTCCTGCATTGCAGGTAGATTCTTTACCGACTGAGCCAAGCGGGAAGCCCATGAAACTAACTACACTTCAATTAAAAAAAAAAAAAAAAGGCAACCCTGCCACCTCTAACTGGATCTAAAAGAATCTAACTGGATCTCCTTGTCCCTTTTGAGAAAAGCTGTTCATCTGAGGCCAAGTCACAGGCTAGCTTCCTGATCTAATTGAATATATTTGGCGGGACACTGATAGACAGGTTGCTCTTCCTATTGGTGGGCTGCTGCTGCTCCTGCTAATTCGCTTCAGTTGTGTCCGACTCTGTGCCACCCCATAGATGGCAGCCCTCCCCATCCCTGGGATTCCCCAGGCAAGAACACTGGAGTGGGTTGCCATTTCCTTCTCCAATGCATGAAACTGAAAAGTGAAGTCGCTCAGTCATGTCCGACTCTTAGCAACCTCATGGACTGCAGCCCACCAGGCTCCTTGGTCCATGGGATTTTCCAGGCAAGAGTACTGGAGTGGGGTGCCATTGCCTTCTCCCTATTGGTGGGCACTCCTATCCAATTAGGAAACATGGTGGCTGAGGGCTAGCTCATCAGCAGGGCCTGTGGGGGAGGGGAGTAGGTTTTCCTTAGAAGGGGCGGTGTGCGCGGACACAGTCGTGTCCGACTCTTAGCGACCCCATGGACTGCAGCCCTGCATGGGATTTTCCAGGCAAGAGTACTGGAGTGGGTGCCATTGCCTTCTCCAATGCATGAAAGTGAAAAGTGAAAGTGTGGTCGCTCAGTTGTGTCCGACTCTTCGTGACCCCATGGACTGCAGCCCTGCATGGGATTCTCCAGGCAAGAGGACTGGAGTGGGTGCCATTGCCTTCTCCGAGAAGCCCTGGAGCGGGTCGCTATTAGTGGAGCGCTAGCCACCAGCCTACATCTCGTCTCTCCGTAGTGGTGGAGGATGGTTAAATTGCCATCATCAGTGGGTCTTCCCCATTTTTCTGAGGTATATGGAATACTTCCTCAAAAGGCACACAATTCACTTTCAGTGAGGTCTTCACCCGACTCACCAGGGAAGGTCTGGATGAGGCACAAACAAGTTGTGATGCTTTGCGTCCGGGATCCAGAGTGTGTCTAAGTAGAGGGAAGAGGTATGACTCTGAACCACAGTCCTTAGGAAACGCCAAGGAAGAAGACTGTGAAAATCAAGTCCAGAGGGCAGAACAAGGCCAAAACCAGGGACAAACCAAGGCCAAACCAAGGCCAAAAACCAGAGACAGTCCAAGCCTCAGGAATTGGGCAAAACAAGAACAAACGGAGGGTGACGTGAGTGTGGCTGACGGGGCCTCTGCTTGCTTTTATGGACACACCAGGTGGAGAGCCATGGTGGCTAGTGCTGGCATAAAGGCACCTGATTGAGGGGGATTTTCAGGAAAAGCCCATTCCTTTTCCTTCTCCAGTTATTTGTGGTTGAGTTCTTTTGTCTCTGACCTCTGGAGAGTCATTCCAACTCTCCTCCATCACCTGGGAACCTCTTATTTTATTGTTTTTTTAAAAAATTTTATTGATTTTTATTGCAGTGTAGTTGCTCTACAAGGCTGTGTTAGTCTCTGCTGTACAGCAAAGGGGATCAGCTACTGTTCCATGTATCCCCCTCTTTGTATTTCCTTCTCATTTAGGTCACCAGGGAGCATTGAGGAGAGTTCTCTGTGCTACATAGCAGGTTCTCATTAGTTATCTACTTTATACACGGTGTCAATAGTATATATAGTCAATCCAATCCCCCAGTTCATCCCACCCTCTCCTTTCCCCCTTGGTAGCCATACATTTGTTCTCTATGCCTGTGTCTCTATTTTTGCTTTGCAGGTAAGATCATCTGTACCATTTCTCTCGATTCCACGTATGTGCGTTAATATCCAGTGTTGGTTTTTCTCTTTGTGACTTCTCTCTGTATGACAGACTCTAGGTCCATCCAGGTCGCTGCAAAAGACACAGTTTTGAGGGACCTCTTTCTTTGTGCTGCGATGATTTCCTTTGGCCCACCTCAGACTCTCCAGTTCCTCTAACAATCTGGTGGTGTTCAGCAGGGTGCGGCTTGAGTGCTTTAACCAGCTTGCTTTAAAGAGCACGGCCCAGAAGGTGAACTTAGCATCTCCGTTACAGGTTACTGAACCTATCCCCTCAGCATGTGCATGCCTGTGGATCAGAAACAGCAAAATTGGTGTCTTTGGAAACCCTGCTGTCTATCTGCAGCCTGATCATCTACCAAGTAAAGGTAGCCGTTAACTAGATCACTTGTGATCACCTCTCTGAATCGCTCCCACGTCATCTTGGGAGCTCACACACCATTCTTCCAGCTAGGTAATCCACATGGTAATAAGAGATCTCTCCATACATGCTGCATATATTCCACACCTGGCCTGAAAAGACACACTCAGTTCTAGAGGCAAACATGATACCACTGATGATTTCAAATAAGAGAAGGTCTCTTGATTGGCTCAAGGACCCCAAGGCCTTAAAATGTCATTGTTCCCAAGGAAAACATTTGTAACATCAATCCACGGTTGCCCTATTCACAAATGACCAAGTATGAACCTCTATCTCCATCTAAGACAACTTTTCTTGTTATACAACTCAGAATTCCTATGATGTCACTGACCTGAGGGTGATTTATAAGGATAGGGTGTCGGTGGGGAAGGTGGGGGCTCTATTTGGGATGATGCATTTACATGATCCCTATTTGGGATGATGCATTTACAAATGGTGGTTGGTCCATGATGCCTGAAATCGTATCAGAGCTACATGATGGGAGCATTGAAGCAAAATGGGCTTCTGTAGACTGGTACGGGAGCCTAGCTCTCTCTTTTAGCTTCAAAGAACAAACTACAATCTTTTTCATAATTTGGGGGCTGTGTCTAGAATGTACATTATATCTATGAAAATGCTTTGTAAATTAGAATCCTATTGTTGATAAAGCATCAGCTATTACCTAAAGCAAACCCTCACCTTTCAAAACCACTATTTCTTCCCCGAGGAAAAAGTTTTGCTACTGCTTCTGAGGTGCTGGCTATTTGGTATTTTTCCAACAGCCCTTAACTCTGAAATGTTATACCAGCTAGACATACAGCTTATAGAGAAGCAGCTACTTCACCCGAAATCTCCACCTATTCACTTAATCAATGCAACCTTATAGCAGGCATCATCTTGGTCAAGCCATCATGTCAATTCAAGAAGTAGTTAAAGTGTCTGAAAGTGAAAAGTGGAAGTGTTAGTCACCAAGTCATGTCTAACTCTTTGCAACCCCACAGACTGTAGCCCAACAGGCTCCTAGATCCATAGGATTTCCCAGGTAAGGATACTGGAGTGGGTTGCCATTCCCTTCTCCAGGGGATCTTCCTGACCCAGGGATCAAACCCCTATCTCCTGCATTGCAGGCAGATTCTTTATTGTCTGAGCCACGAGGGATTTGCCAGTGGTTAAATGCCAACTCAGGATCAAAGGAATTATTTATTGAGTGCCTGGTGTTTGCAACATATGGGACAGATTTAAATAGAGAAAAACCCCATCACAAAAGTTCTTCAGATTACCACTGATCATAAAGAGGCAAGCAAAATCATTTCTGCCATGAACTGCCTGTGGTGACTTATCTCTATATTACACTAACAAGAAATATCATCCAGCCCTCTAACACAAGTACATGTGTAGAGCATTCCACAGGAGTTCAGAACTTACACTGACATAAGTCTTTCTCCTGGACTTCCGTCCCAGTCCAGAGGCTAAGACTCTGTGCTCCCAGTACAGGGAGCACGGGTTCGATCCCTAGCCAAGGAACTAAGATCCCTCATGCTACAAGGAGGAAAAAAAAAAAAAAAATCTTTTCAACAAATAGTGCTGGAATAATTGGATACCCTCATATCAAAAAAAAAATAAATAAATAAACCTCAACCCATACTTCATGTTGTAGACAGGAATCAACTCAAAATGGGACACCCAAAAATTAACAACTTGTAGAAGAAAACATAAGAAAAAAAAAATCTTAGTTATCTTGATTAAGTAAAGATTTCTTAGAACACACACAAAAAAACAAAAACACAAACCTTTCTCAACCAACCAAGTAGTATTTCATAAGTGCCTATAGCAGAGCAGTTACAGGTACTAAGAGAAGTGTTGACCTTTTGAATAAGCAAAGTTGATTGCTTTTGTTTTTCAAGTAACTCAAGATCCACAGTAACTTCATCTAAAGAGCCATCAAAGGAATTGTATGTTGAACTAAACTGACATCCACCACAAAATCCTTTTTCTCTTGAACTCTATGAAGTCTCCTTTCTCTGTGCCTCTAAGACAATAGCTACTTGTAAATAGAGTACATGTAGCAACAATATACACTCATATATATTTTTCCACATCTGTTGTCTTATTTAAGAGCAAGGCGTTTTGGAGTCAGAATTGAGTTCCATTTGTGACTGTCAGAGTAAGTAAATGTGACCTTGGATAAATCTCTTTAGCTCTCTGGGTCTTAGTTTTCTCATCCTTAAAATGAGATACGTAATAGAAATTACCACTGGGCCGTTGAAAGGATTAAAGGGGCTAATATTCACAAATTTCTTGGCACTAGGAGTACATAATCCATCAATGGTAGATTTCATTATTATTCTTTAATAATGGCCCCCACCTTTGTTAAGTCTACCAGGCAGTTACAGTCATCTCTATTGAACAGATGATTAAGTCATTGATTCAGGACTCAACAGGGGCAGCTCCAGGGCTTCTGGAGCAGGTCCCAGGACCCCCACCACACCCCATCACCCCCAGTCAACCTTGTAGACTTTTACAGAATGGGCCGCGCTGTCCAGCACAAGAAGAGAACTCTCCTTGGTGAAGGTCAGCGCCACGGGATGCGAAAGACCGTGGGTGATGATGGGCTTCAGCACTGGAAACTCCTCCGGTTTGCCTAGACAGAGGACAGCCGGACTGGAAGTATCGGCAACCACCACGTTGCCCTGGTGATCGAAGGCCACGGCGGAGGCGGTGATCTTGGAAGGGAAAAAGAGGCTCAGCCCGAAGGAGTCCACCTGTCCGATGAGCTGCATGCTCGCGCTAAACACCTTCACCGTGGTGCTGCTGCAGGCGCCGGGCCCCAGGGGGTGCTCAAGGACCGCGATGGCCCCGGTGAGCCAGGACACCGCCACCCCCCGCGGGTGACGCAGGTGAGCCTGCAACCGTTCAGTCCTCCGGAGGACCCCTTCGGGAAAGTCGACCTCCAGGAGGTGCAGGGACCCCGCCTCCGCGTCCGTGACCAAGACCCCATTCTGCGGGGTGGTCTCCACACCCCACGGCAAGCAGAAGTGGCCTCCCAAGACGAGTTTGATCTGGCCGAAAAAGTCAAATACTTTGAGGGAGCGGTCGCCGGCGTCGGTGACGACCACATGGCAGTCGTTGGTGACCGTGACGTCAACCGGGTACCGAAGGTCCTGGGCAGCGTCCCCCTTCTCTCCAAACTGATGCGCGCAGCCTCCCCCGGAGTCGAAGACCTTGACTCGCCTCTTGCCGTCGTGCACCACCACGACCCGCCCCGTCTTGGGACACAGAGCCAGCCCGGTGGGGTTGACCAGGGTCCCCCAGCCGCCGAAGGCGTGCTGGCAGGTGAGGACCCCCGGGGCGGAGGGGGCGGCGCGCGGGGCAGCCGGGCCGGGCCGCAGCGCGGAGCCCAGGAGCTCCAGGAAGTGGAGCACTGGCAGGCAGTCGCTGGTGTCGCAGCCCCGGCAGGCCCGCCGGCAGAAGGGGCACTCGAGGGCCAGCGTCCGCGGGTGCGCCAGGGCGGCCACGCAGGCCAGGCAGACCACGTGGCCGCAGGACAGGTTGCGTGGGCGCCGCTGCTGGCGGTGGCCGAACCGCTCGAAGCACACCTTGCACTCAAGCAGGCTGGTCTCGGCCTCGCGCAGCAGCTCCCGCAGCGCCGGCCCGCTCCCAGCGGCCTCGGCCCCCATCGCGCGGCCCCCGCCCCGCACGCTCCGGCCGCGCCGTCTGCCCGCCGAGCTGGACGCCGCGCCGGCGCGGCCTGGGGTCACGGTCACGGGGCGGGGCCGCTGGGCCTGACGTCCACTTTGTCCGGCCGCTCAGCCGAGAGGTGCCGCCCCCTTGTGGGCGCGCGCCGCACTGTATCCGGAGAGGCGCACAGTGGATTTTAACAAGTTCTAATCAGAGAGTCGGAGAAGGCAATGGCACCCCACTCCAGTACTGTTGCCCGGAAAATCCCATGGATGGAGGATCCTGGTAGGCTGCAGTCCATGGGGTCGCTAAGAATCAGACACGACTGAGCGACTTCACTTTCACTTTCCTCTTTCATGCATTGGAGAAGGAAATGGCAACCCACTCCAGTACTCTTGCCTGAAGAATCCCATGGACGGAGAAGCCTGGTGGCTGCAGTCCATGGGGTCGCACAGAGTCGGACACGACTGAAGCGACTTAGCAGTTGCAGCAATTACAGAGTCGGACACGACTGAAGTGACTTAGCAGAATCCACAGAATAGACTGCGTGCTGCAGTCCATGGGATCGCAAAGAGTCGGACACAACTCAGGGACTGAACTGAACTGAACTGATCCACAGAATATTCATTGGAAGGACTGATGCTTAAGCTGAAACTCCAATACTTTGGCCACCTGATGCGAAGAACCGACTCATTGGAAAAGACCCTGATGCTGGGAAAGATGGAAGGTGGGAAGAGAGGGGGATGACAGAGGATGAGATGGTTGGATGGCATCACTAACTCAATGGACATGAGTTTGAGTAGGCTCTGGGAATTGGTGATGGACAGGGAAGCCTGACATGTTGCAGTCCATGGGGTTGCAAAGAGTGGGACATGACTGAGAGACTGAACTGAAATTGATCCACAGCCTAGACAGCATATTAAAAAGCAGAGACATTCCTTTGCCAACAAAGGTCCATATAGTCAAAGCTATGGCTTTTCCAGTAGTCATGTATGGATAGATGTGAGAGTTGGGCCATAAAGAAGGCTGAGCACCAAAGAATTGATGCTTTTGAACAGTGGTGTTGGAGAAGACTCTTGAGAGTCCCTTGGACTGCAAGGAGATCCAACCAGCCCATCCTAAAGGAGATCAGTCCTGAATATTCATTGGAAGGACTGATGCTGAAGCTGAAACTCCAATACTTGGGCCACCTGACGTGAAGAACCGACGCATTGGAAAAGACCCTGATGCTGGGAAAGATTGAAGGCGGGAAGAGAAGGGGACAACAGAGGATGAGATGGTTGGATGGCATTACAGACTCAATGGACATGAGTTTGAGTAGGCTCTGGGAGTTAATGATGGACAGGGAAACCTGGCGTGCTGCATTCCGTGGGGTCGCAAAGAGTCAGATAAGACTGAGTGACTGAACAACAACAATCCACAGCACGCAGTCAGACCTGCAATCGTCACACCAGTCATGGATGGAGCGCCTTCCCTTTACACTTGAGGACACCTATTGAGGACAAGCAGGCTGCTCCCGGGTACCCAGCAAAGCGCCCTCCGATTTCCCGTCAGCAGTGCTGGATGCTAGGGGCTGGGGCTGGCCAGGTGTGAAACCTAGTCTCAGAGCTCATGATACTTATGATCTATTGGGAAAACACAGGTGCATGAAGGAAATTAAAACCCAAGTAGATAAGGCAGGTGCACGCGTTTTCTTTTGGACCTTCTATAATTCTCATAGTAAGTTGTTGTTTTTGTTGTTTAGTCACTAAATCATGTCCGACTCTTTTGCGACCCCATGGACTGTAGCCTGCCAGGCTCCTCTGTCCATGGGTTTTCTCAGGCAAGAATATTAGAGTGGGCTGCCATTTCCTTCTCCCAGGGATCTTCTCAATCCAGAAATCGAACCTGTGACACTTACATTGGCAGGTGGATTCTTTACTACTGAGCCACCAGGGAAGCCCTCTCATAGTAAAGTAGATGCTCAATGAACACTTGAAAAATGAATTTATGTAAGACATCACTTTGCCAACAAAGGTCCCAATAGTCAAAGCTATGGTTTTTCCAGTAGTCATGTATGATGTGAGAATTGGACCATAAAGAAGGCTGAGCACCGAAAAATTGATGCTTTTGAACTGTGGTGCTGGAGAAGACTCTTTAGAGTCCCTTGGACAGTAAGGAGATCAAACCAGTCAATCCTAAAGGAAATCAGTCCTGAATATTCATTGGAAAGACTGATGCTGCAGCTCCAATACTTTGGCCATCTGATGCAAAGAGCAGACTCACTGGAAAAGACTGATGCTGGGAAAGATTGAAGACAGGAGGAGAAGGGGGAAACACAGGATGAGATGGTTGGATGGCATCACCAACTTAATGGACATGAATTTGAGCAAACTCAGGGAGATAGTAGTGAAGGACAGGGAAGCCTGGCGTGCGGCAGTCCATGGGGTCGCAAAGAGTTGGACATGACTGAGCGACTGAACAACAATAGCAATGTGAACGAAGGAATGTCATAGGACAATACATGAAATACACAGGTGAATTTGTGTTAGAGGCAAGGACCATGGCTGGAAATGTGTTCCAGAGAAATGAATATGAAATTAGAAAGTTGATAGTTAATAATCAGCTTACTGCATGCTCACCCTCTTTTAAGTGTTTTGCACAGGTTATCTTATTTAAACCACATGACAGTCCTTACAAGATGTGATATTTTCATCACCCTGTTTCTGCCATAGTGGTTGCAGAGGTTAACTTTCTTGCCCAGGGTCACGGGGCTAGGAAGCGACCAGGCTGGGCTTTGAAGCCAGGCAGTTTTCAGAGCCCACGGTCTTAACTATCCCAGTCATTTTCAATGTTGGTTGCACATGGTAAATACCTGGGTCTCATCCTCCAACGAGTAATTTGTCCAGGGTGTGGTCTGGCAGCTGGGATGTTTTATTCGGTTGCACTGGGTCTTAGTTGTGGCCTGTGGGATCTAGTTCCCCCACCAGGGATCGAGCCCAGTCCCCCTGCACTGGGAGTGTGGAGTCTCAGCCACTGGTCCACCAGGGAAGTCCTTGGGCAGCTAGGATTTTTTTAAAGTTCCCTTCGAGCTTATCAGGTACAGCCAAGTTTGAGAACCAGTGATACAAAAGTCCCTCAAATGACATCAAGTTAAATTCTTTCAACTTCAATCAATATGGAAAACATAGAGAATATACAATATGTTTTAAAAAAATCTTCAAACAGGAGGTAACACAGTCTCTCAGGAATCATTGTGGAACTACAAGCAATCACTTTCAGGAATTCTCCCCTCAATGTCTGCATGAACATTGTCTTTGGCAAAATTACTTATCAGATCATTTTTCCTCATTTAGAGATAATTACCACCATCATTCACCCTCTTATTTGCTAGACTTTTGAGAAAACAGGAAATCTTTATCCCATTAAATCCCCTGGAGGAAGATTTAATGTAAGATAAGAAAGAACATTTTCCTACCGAGTGTTACAAGATTCAAAGATGATCTGTGTATTGGGACATAGTAATCAACTTAATATTATAATTTCAGACTATAATACATTGTCATTCCAAATAGAAATTGCTTTCTGCAGTGATCCTTAAGAAAAAACATTCAGGAAACCTAAATTTCCCCCTAAAAGTGGAATGTTTTTAGAATTAATGTTGTCTAATAGAAATATAATAAGAGCCACGTATATAATATTAAATTTTCCAGTAGCCACATTTTAAAAAGGAAAAGAAGCTAGTGAAATAAGCTTAATCGGATATGCATATTTTATTTAATCCAAAATATCCAAAATGCTATCTTTATGACACATAATCACTGTAAAAATTAGTGAGATATTTTACACTCTCTGTTTTATTAGCACTAGTCCAGTGTGTATTTTAAATTTATAGCACATCCTTTTTCAGCTCAGTAACCCCATGCAGCGAGTGATTACGGCCGGGGAACAGTTAGACCTCTAGTTAAGAGATGTAGACCAAGTCTCTGGTGTATTACCTTCTCAAGATGTTTTCCAGACGGATTTCGTGGATGTTTGATGTGCCTTTAACTTGTCTCTGCTCCCACATTGTTTTAGAACGAATCCAAAGACCACCACCCCAAGCCCTGCCACTCAATGTGACTGACGGAGCCTCTATCCTACGAGCAACTGCGCTTGGGGAAGAGCCTGGCTTCTTCTTGATCCTGTGCTGCCCTCGCGTGGCAACAGGCGGCACTGCGCCAAGAGGTTGGAGGTGTTCAGCAAGGTAAACCAGACGAACCTGCAAGAAATCCGCCTTCTTTAAGAATGGTCACAATAATCGGTCTGTCACTTGTCCTAGTAGACAGCACAGTGGTTCAGGAAAGCCCCTTGGCACATACACACACAATCGACTCTAACCATTTGCTGTCAACACTCTAATCGGTAAATATGGAAATTTAACTTTGTGGAATTTGATCCGGAGCTGAGGCCTTCTCAGTGACACAAAGCTTCAGAACTAAAAACGTGTAGGTTTGCAGCCTTTCACAGCTGGGATACTGCTCCAGCGTCCCTGTCCACCCAACCGCCTCCCACCCCCCAGCCACTTGTCCTTTTTCTCCTTTACCAAGTGTATGGAGTCCAATTTTCCTTTCTATCTAATCTTAAAATTGTTATCTTCAACCCTTCTTTCTTTTTCTGAAGAGAGAAGAAGTTCCAGAAGACCAATGCCTAGTGCTTGCCTGTGTACACAGAGGGAGACCAACACGTTATTTTTTATTTAATTTTATTTTTTTGGCCTCACCGTGTGGCATGTGGAACTTCCCCCACCAGGGATGGAACCTTTGCACCCCGGCAGTGGAAATGCGGAATCTTAACCACAGGCCCACCAGGGAAGTTCTCAGTTCAGTCGCTCAGTCGCGTCCAACTCTGTGACCCCGTGCATTGCAGCATGCTTGGCTTCCCTGTCCATCACCAGCTCCTGGAGCTTGCTCATACTCATGTCCATCCAGTCGCTGATGCCATCCAACCATCTCATCCTCTGTCGTCCCCTTCTCCTCCTGCCTTCAATCTTTCCCAGCATCAGGGTCTTTTCCAATGAGTCAGTTCTTCGCGTCAGGTGGCCAAAGTATTGGAGCTTCAGCTTCAGCATCAGTCCTTCCAATGAATTTTCAGCGTTGATTTCTTTTAGGATTGACTGGTTGGATCTCCTTGCAATCCAAGGGACTCTCAAGAGTCTTCACCACAGTTCAAAAGCATCAATTTTTCAGTGCTCAGACTTCTTTATGGTCCAACTCTCACATTCATTCATGACGACTGGAAAAACCATAGCTTTGACTAGCTTTGTTGGCAAAGTAATGTCTCTGCTTTTTAATATACTGTCTAGGTTGATCATAGCTTTTCTTCCAACACATGTTTTTTAAATGGATGAACTAATGAACACTTAAAAGGATGCAACATACAGGCAGCAAACCCCAATGTTAAAACTTTTCTTTGATGGTTCTCTAGTATTTATAGGAAGCACTGTTAGGAAAATAGCATTTATCTAGGAATCATGCTAAGCACTTGCTTATCTCTAAAGTCCATGTTGAAAGGTTTCTCAAGTACCTTATAGAGTATAATCCTGGTCACATATAAACACATGATGATTAATAAAAGAAATTCCTTGAGCCTAACTCTGAGTTTCCTAAGAAGAATCTTTCCTCCTCTGTGGTGAAGTGTCCATGGATTTCCTCTGTACTTTCTTCCAATACTCCTCCCTTAAAGGACCCAGGAATAGCACAACCATCTCTTCCTGCTTCCCCCTAGAAGGAGCCCCACAGGGGACAGAGTTTGAAGAACGGGTCTTGTGGTCAGTGGCTGACTGCTGTGCAAAGCACCAGGCGGAAGAGGAGGGGAAATGGAGACCCAGCTCAAGCGGTGACAGCAGAGAGGGGGTGCAGGGCGACAGGCCGTGGAGTCTGGGGATGGAGTCAGCGCTCAAGCAGGCGGGCTGCTGGTTTTGCAAGCCTGGGAAGACACACCACACACATGCAGTTGAGAAGGAATCCCAGAACGAGTCCAAGGACACAGTTATGTCGCAGAGTGTACCTGCGGCAGGAAGGCAGGAAGACAGCCAGTGGCACAGACTAGAAGCAACTCAGTCCAGGAGGAGAGACGCAACTTTTGAACCGAGAAGGAGCAAAGACAGTAGGCACCTTAGCTCGGGCTTGTGAGCTCACAGGAGCAAAAACTCGCTACCACTGCCAGCCTGAACCCCTCCTGGGTTGGTGAGTTTTGAGTTTCGGGCCAGCCTTGGGGGACCTCCATAATAGGCAGGTCTCCATCACCTGCGTGATTCCCTGGACCCGACCTGGGGTCCGGTGACATCTCCAGCTCTGCTTTCCCTCCAGGTACCTTGCCCTCCAGCACTCACCCACCTGTCTAATTTCATAAACTTGTGCCCCATGTGCTGGGCTCCAGTGGTGAGGGGTAAGTGGTAGAGGCTTGAACGTTTCGAGCACCCACAGAAAAATGAGCTGGAGCTGTATGGTTGGAAATGAGAATCTGGAAATGTCAACGCTTCTCAAATTTTCACACACACACCATTAAATAATTTTAATAATGCACCCCAGCCTACTAAAATGAGCTAAACAAGCTGAATCGTTTAGGTATTAGGTGGTGCAGTAAGAGAGGAATGTCTGATTTAACAAAATGTGACTATTAGTGAAAACTGAAAAGTTTTGACTCTAAACTTTCATAATGAACAGACATGAACCCACCCCTAAGTACCCCTCACTTCTTAAGACTTTATCATTTAAACAAGATTAGATTAAGAGAAACAAAAAACTGCCAAACACAGGAAAAAACTTCTAAAAATGATTTATTTTTACAGTTTGAGAAAAATATTTTGTTCCATATAGAGTGGTCAATTTCATTAGTTAAAAATTTTTTTCCTCATTCTGTCGCATATAAAATTATATAAGAAGAAAAATATGAAAAGGAATGCTAGGATTTAGTACAATTTGAGGGTTTATAGTAAAAATTAATGTTTTATTATAATGTCTTAGATGGTTAGCTTTTACCTTGAACCCTGTTAAAAGTGCTGCATCTCCTCAGTGCTTCTAAACTTCATAAAGATACCATTTTTCTATTATATTTGTTACATACATTGCATTTCTTTTTTCTTTTTTAATTATATGAGTAATATCTGCTGATTGTAAAAAATTCTTACAATCTGTAAGACATACAAGTACAATATTTTATTCTCAGTCATACACTCCTTTCCAAAATATGTGCTTTTTCTAAAAAGTTATAAGCATTTTTTTAGCAAAGATCTGTGATATGATTTGTGAACAATTTTTCCTGCAAAAGTCATCCATTTTCATGCCTTAGCACAATTTTCAATTGTTCAAAAACATTTTGATATTATTTGCTTCTATTTAGGTCTCATTTACTTTTCTGTAAATAGATATAACCTTTCAATAATCTGGTCGATTCCCCAACTTTTATGTCGTTCTTCAAAAACATCAACCTTCTCTAGACATTGAATATTGCATACTGAACCTGAAACAAAAACAAAGTGGCAAGTTAAAATTTTATGACAAATACAATCAATTCTTCAAAAACATACCGTGATTTAAAAACTGTGTGTACTGAAGATTTTTCCTTTCTTTTTAATGAAAATGGGAAAATACTAAGAATACATTTTCTCAACGCTGAATGTTATTATCATTTTTAACTCCTAAGAGTTAAAATAAATATACCATCTCTCTAGAAGAATTGAGATGCCTTTAACATAAACGTACCATTTAGCTAAAAAGGCATATTACAGAGATGGGTCCCTTTTTGGGGGATTAAAATAGTCTCCAATAAAATGGACTTTTAAGTACCTCAGATATTAATAGTTTGCTAACAGCTCAAAACAGTTGACTTTACTTATAAAGTTATAGCACACATCTGTAACTTACCGAACAATTTTTTAACTTCCCCATCTGTAACGTAAAACGGTGGACCTAATTAAAAGAGAAACATGGTGAAGAGTAAGCTCTACAGATCTAATTCTAAAGAGAAACAAACCTTCAGGGCCCACTTCTCAGCTTATTCCCAATGACCTAGGGATATTCCTTCCACATACAACTCGATTATCCAAACAGGTGAGGATGGGACACGTTTTCTGCTTCTTATTTTGCACATCTTACACCAAAGACCAGCTAACGGCAGACGCGCACCTCCAGCTTACATGAGACGCTGAGTCAGCTGTGGGACTTGGGAATAGGGACGTGAGAGCGGAGTTCATGAACAAATTCCCCTGGGACTTGCTGCTTCCAGAGCATAGATTTTCGACCATGCACAGTCCCTCATTCTACACACTCTGCCCATTTTGCTGCGGGCACTTTAAAGGAAACAACTTCTGCCCCATTCTAGAAGGTATTCTGAGCCTCCACCCCAGACAGAGCCTGCTCTGTCTTCTTCCCACAGGCCCTTCCTTAGGCCTACTGCTCAGGAAGGGAATTTAACACATCATTGACTGGGGCATTTTTGCTGAAACTAACACCTGTGGCTGCCGATTCATTATGTAAGTGAATTTTGAAATGTCTCAGTCAGTAACATTTTGGTGGCAGAGTGGTAAAGAATCTGTCTGCCAGTGCAGGAGACATAAAAGACACAGGTTCCATCCCTGGGTCGGGAAGATCCCCTGGAGAAGGAAATAGAAAACTGCTCCAGTATTCTTGCCTGGTAGATCCCATGGACAGAGGAACCAGCTGGGCTATAGTCCACGGGGTCGCAAAGAGCCAGACACGACTGAGCACATACACACAACACACAAACGAAAGGTGTATTAACATCTCTCTGGTCAGTAAGTTGATAAATCACATTTGCAGGGCTGACATCTGTCTCCCTTAGTTTTTATTTCCATCCAAATGTTCCCAGACTTAATTATAGCTACTAGGTCTCGTCTTTTAATGAGTTTTCAAGAACTGACTTCTTCAAACAGAAAAAAAAACCCACTAACATTAATATGTATAAAACAAGGAACTTTTTTAAAAGCTCCATTAAAAATCAAAAAGGGAATGTTTACAAATTGAAAGTCTGTGCACTTGGTTTTCACTTCTTCCTGAAAAGCCATGACTTAAAAGGTCAAGCATTAATGTTCAAACACATTTAAATGAATCCAGAAGAAAACATCCCTTTTACACATTCAAAAAATATACAGTTATTTTTAACACATGCTATAGCTCATGGGGTCACAGAGAGTCGGACACAACTTAGTGACAGAACAAGAACATTTTTAACATGCAATAAATTATAAAATTCCAGCAATTAAAAAGCAGCAATAGAGATTTTCCTGCCCACCTCCTACCTTCCCACATGCGCTTCTCACCCCATCTTCCTATGAAGATGTATTTGTATTTGTTGGCATCAGCCCAACGCATCCCATCCCCCCATCACGGCTGACACAGACTTCATGTATATAAGCAGGATGCCTCCCATGAGATAAAGTAGGAGAAAATAATGCTATCCCCGTCATAGAAATCAGGAAACAAGGCAACCGGAAAAAGAACAAAAAGGAAACTTTACCTGCATGTTTGGTTGGATCGTAAGAAAAAACAGACAAGAGGTACCGAAACCCAGGTCTCGTTAGGGACAACATTACATCTGAGTAGCTGAAAAGAATACAAAAAGGCACGTGTTACATTTCTTTACAAAGTCAAGGCCTGTGGAAGACCAGATGCAGGGAGGGAAGCCTAGCTTTCCTTTCCTCTGTTACGAGTTTAATTCTCCGAAAAAATCACACGAAGTCGAGTCTTATTCTAAACAGCCAGAAATGGGCTCAGCAAATGATGTTACCCACCTAAGCTGGGAGATAGAGAAGACGGGAATCAAAAGGAGCTCTTGGGACTTCCCTGGAGGTCAAGTGGTTAAAACTCTGCACTTCTAAAGCAGGGGTCCTGGGATCAATTCCTGACAGGGGAACTAAGATCCAAATGCCTCGAGGAACAGACCGGAAAAAAAAAAAAAAACAAAGGAAGCCAGGCTCAGGAAGGAGCCCCTCAGACCAGAAGATGTCAAATAAAGTGGAGGAGAGGCTCCTTCCAGAGTGACTTGGACCCCGGAGGCCGGTCAGCTTTGAACAAGTATTTCCAGAAGCACTGCCAGTTCTGGGGCAGTGGTTCCCAGACCAGGCTGGTATCGAGATGACCTGGGCATCCATGGGAAGAAAAGATGCCTGGGTGTCAGTCATCCCAAGACTGAGTCAGTAGGTTTGCTGTGGGGCTGGGGATGCTGCAGTCTAACAAATATTCTGGGTGATGGGGTGGTTGCCAGGGGCTCAGATAAGAGGCACAAAACAATCCCTCTCCTCTTTTTAGCTGGACAGAAGACTCATAAACGGGCTTCCCAGGTGGCGCTATTGGTAAAAAAAAGCCATCTCCCAGTGCAGGAGACATAAGAGATGCAGGTTCGATCCCTGGGCCAGGAATATCCTCTGGAGGAGGGCATGGCAACTCACTCCAGTCTTCTTGCTTGGACAATCCCATGGACAGAGGAACTTGGTGGGCTACAGTCCACAGGCTCACAAAGAGTCAGATACAACTGAAGTGACTTAGCACGCCCGTGTGCAAGACTGATAAACAGGTCGAAATTCAAGAACATTAGAGTTCTGCAAGTATGGCATGACCCCTGAGTGCTACTGCAACTGTCCTTTGGAGCGGGTGTCCTGGGCCGCAGGCAATACCACTTCCCAGCCACGTCTGATGGGTTCAGAGTGGAGACCAGATGCTAACAGGGCCCATCAGCAGACCAACCAGGAGACAGAATGATGAATTTGACCGATCAGATGACTCCACTGGGAAACTGAGTTAGATCCAAAGGGAAGTTGGTCATAGATGGACCTAGAGATTGTCATACTGAGTGAAGAAGTCAGACAGAAAAGGATAAATATCCTATGACATCCCTTATATACAGAATCTAAAAAGAAATGATACAAATGAATTTATTTACAAAACAGAAACAGATGTGCAGTCTTAAGAGAATAAATTTACCGTTACCAGGGGCAGAGGGGAAGGATGGAGGAAGGGATAGTTAGGGAGTTTGGGATGGATGCAATGCTGTATTTAAAATGGAGAGCCAAGAAGGTCCTACAGTATAGCACAGGGAACTCTGCTCAATATTATGTGGCAGCCTGGACGGGAGGGGAGTTTGGGGAAGAACGGCTATATGTATATGTATGGCTGAGTCCCTCTGCTGTCCACCTGAAAATATCATAACAGTGTTAATGGGCTATACTCCAATATAAAATATTGTCTGTTGTCATTAGTAGATAAGTTGTGTCTGACTCTTTGCGACACCACAGACTGTAGCCCACCAGGCTCCTCTGTCCATGGAATTCTCCAGGCAAGAATACTGGAGTGGGTTGGCCATTCCCTTCTCCAGGGGATCTTCCTGACCCAGGGACTCAACCCATGTCTCCTGCATGGAAAGGTGGATTCTTTACCACTGAGTCACCAGGGAAGCCCCTAATATAAAATTAAAAGTTCAAAAGAAAAAAAAAAAAAAAGAGGAGTTAATGGTTCACTGTGGTCTTTGAACTAAACCCTGAAGTTGCTGTTCTGGGCGGTGGCTGGAGCTGAGAAGGCTAAGGGCTGTGAGTCAGATACATGTGAGCAGGAGTGTGTCAGCAGAGAAAGCTGAGTGCTGAGGCAGGAGGACAGAGGAGATGCACACAAGGAGGTGAGTGGCAGTGAGAGAGACAGACAGAGGTCAACAGGCTGCAGAGCTCTGGGTAGGGCGCTTTGGCACTTGGCATATGGGTTTCCACCAGGTCCAGTTGTGAAGCCAGCCCTGTCTGGAGCCCTGGGAGAAATCAGAGAGACTGTCTAGGGTGGAGATTAGGAGGACGGGCTCGCCAAGGTCCCCAAGCTCAAAGTCCAACCTCTCCACCTACTGGCTGTGTAAGCTTGACGAAGTCTTTATCCCTTTGTGCCTCAAGTTTCCCCATCTGTTAAATGGGGATAAGACCAGCAGTGAACGCACAGGCGGTTGTGAGGATTCAGTGAGCTCACACATAGAAAGTGCTTAGAACAGTGTGTATTCAGCACTTGTATGTGCTTGTAAGCACTTGTATTAAGCACAGTATGTGTTAAGAAGTCAGTGACTTCTTCCTTCGGCATCCATGACATCAACGCCCCTAAAACTCGAGCTGTTTGAGCTGGTCGCTCTTCCGCGCATGTCAGAGAACCAGCCCCAAGCAAACTTCTGAGCAGAAACCTTCGAGTCTTAACTTTCCGATTATCATTTTTAACAAGAAAGAACTCGCTGTCCCCAGGAAGTGATGAGTCAGATGGGTTCGGCAGGGTGTCCTGGGGCTCACCAGCATCCTTCTTCTTGGAATGCAGACTTTCTCAACTTGTTTCCAAAAATTCAGAAAAACAAGAGATCTGATTGATGTCAGACAAAAGGCCTAAGTGTCACAGCAGAAAACACAGCAGTTCTCGCCCAGATGTAATCTCAGCAGGAAGACACCCAGTACTGAGGGCAGGACTGGGATAAAGCACTAAGTACCTTAAATGTAAGATAAAGTCATGGAGCTGTCCAATGGCTCAAAATAAACAGTTATTCCGGAAACAAAGGCCAGTGTTCTCAGGAGTTCTTGGGGCTGTGACCACAGACACACTCACACACACACACAGATGGCTGAAAGGGGAGAAAAGAGAAGAAGGGCACCAGGAATACAGAGTCCAGAGGAGCCTCATGACTCTTTCTTACCATGAATTAAACAGTTCAGGGGCCATTTGGAAGGCCTTCATTTCTAGGACGGAAGAGGCAATAGTAGCTGCTGGGAAACTGTATTTCCCTGGCTTTCAGTCTAATTTGTTCTCAATTATTGACTCAACACATACTTATTAAGCTTTTACTATGCGTTAGGAGAAGGAAATGGCTGCCCACTCCAGTATTCTTGAAGCCTGGAAAATCCCACGGACGAAGGAGCCTGGTAGGCTACAGTCCATGGGATCGCAAAGAGTCGGACACGACTGAGTGACTTCACTTTCACTTACTATGCGTTAACATTTTATATCTATTTGGGGTTGGCCAAAAAGTTTGTTTGGGTTTTTTCCACAAGCAGCTTTCGGAAAAGAACAGAACTGGAAATACAGAAACGACGAGGGCCAATACCAACGTGCACTTGTTCAGTTATTTCTCCAGCATCGTGTGTTTTTAGACACAGTAGGAACTTAATGTGTATTTGTTGAACACTGGAACGAAAGTTTCCGGTAACAGGAGAACTGAAGTGATCGTTGAAGGAGGGCGTACAGGGGAGAGGCAGGAACAGTCCCGCTAAGGATGGTCCTTCAGGGAACGATGACTTTCAAGCATGTGAGGTAGGGAAGGGTCCCAGAGAGGGAAGAAGAGAGGCACAGTGTCAGAAAGAAAAGGGAAAAACACATATTAAGAGGATGTGGCACGGTCTAATTAAAAAAAGATGAGGTGTGGCAACAAGCCTAATTGGTCAAACAATTCACTTTTAAAATCTGAGACTTCATTTCACCGATGTGTAGTCCCAACCCTTTTGGCCACGTGCTACGAGTCTGCCTCCATAAAACTAAATAATTCAATATTTATGTGCTACACCCACATGAGTCTGTGAATGACATCTGGGTTGGAAAGTACACAGGAAGGATCACATTTCACTCAGTAGCCTTCTCATAGTTTAATTTTCTAATTAGACCAGGTACAGACGAATGGCCACTCAAAATACCCAGATCAAAAGCCCTAATACAGTAACGGCTAATATTTAAACTGTCATTTAGGGTCGACACTTTCTGCACGTGTCATTTCTTTCCATTCCCACAACAGCCATATGAGGGGGCCGAGGCATGGGCGTGGCTTTAACTATTTTTATTTGTTTTATTTTATCTTCTGGCTGCGCTACGAAGCATGTGGGATCTGGTTCCTACACCAGGAATCTCCTGTAGTGCAAGTGTGGAATCTTAATCCCTGGACCAGCGGGGACGTCCCTGAATCTCAATTTTGTCATGCACTTGCTTGCCACCCTGTGGACATATAACTTTTAACCTCTCTGACCTTACTTCCTCATCTGTAAAATGGGAATAATGATGGCCTAATACCTCACAGGGCGACTTTGTGGAGGAACTTGTTGATCGACATAAAGCATTTCAACAAAGTCTGGCACATGGCAATAATCCAACAAATATTATTAGCTGGTAGGGTCAGTGGCAACCCACTCCAGTGTTCTTGCCTGGAGAATCCCAGGGACAGGGGAGCCTGGTGGGCTGCCATCTATGGGGTCACACAGAGTCGGACACGACTGAAGTGACTTAGCAGCAGCAGCAGGGTCACTGGAAGTGAGGAGGGTGGTATGAGTAGGAACATTACAGTTTTACAGAGGAGTAAACTGAGGCTTAGAGGAACTGAATGTTCTGACTAGAGTAACATGGCTTAGAA
This sequence comes from Bos indicus, assembly GCF_029378745.1. NCBI lineage: Eukaryota > Metazoa > Chordata > Mammalia > Artiodactyla > Bovidae > Bos > Bos indicus. Next base: position 41,477,404 of record NC_091782.1, on the reverse strand, counting down.
GTGACAGAGCCACAAGTCTTGCGCCTGTGTCCCCACGGCCAAATCCTATACTTTTTAGACCAAGATACTGTTGGATACAGGTCTTCTAATTCCAAATACAACAAGCTATTCCAAACTAGTAAAAGTCTAGGAATCTTCTGGAAACCAGAAAAAGTATGAGATACTGAATTAAGGCTAAAAAGGGGAGAGGGGGGAAACAACATAATTAAAGAAACCAAATCACTAACCGTTTGCGATCACTTGGATTAACAGCGACTAAGGCTCCTCTGTCCCAAATCCTATCAAATTTGCCAATATTTGCTCTACCAGAAAGAAAAAGAGAAAAAAAAATTCTATAAGAAAAACCGAATCTTTAACAAGACAGGGTTCCCCATGGTATGTGCTAGAACCTCACCAGCGGTTAAGGAATTGGGATCTCACAGATGCTTTCCCTCAGAATCTCTAGGGATGTGCTGACACATGTGTACACGTGTGTGTGTGTGTGTGTGTGTGTGTGTGTAGCTGTCCATTTCCGCCTGGTTCTAGGCACTGGTGGCAGCAGCTTGGACTTGGGAGCGCAAAGGAAGCATGAGGGACAGTTTGCAACAACTCTGCTCTCAGCCCCTGGAACAGGTACAGGAACTCTCAGAAGAGATCTCCCCTCTGTCCGTCTAAGACTGAAATGCATTTCCGTTACAGACACAGGTGTGAAGTGGAAGACATTTTCTTCCCCTCCTTTTCCCTACCTTCCTAGGATCAAAATAAGAAGTTACCCAAGGACAAAGATATCACGTGTGCAGACATGTAGGCTCCAGTAAAACCAGCTGCAGAACACAGACTCAAATGAATGTTTTTCATGGATGCTACTGCAAATTGGACGGAAGTGATAAAAAGATTCTCAACCTACCTCATCACTGTCTAGCAAACACTCAGATTTTTAAAAGTGGAGAGGAAGACATCAGTCCTACCTGGGAAGATCAAAAAGGTTGCAGCAATACAATGAAATGTTCCCTGAAGAACTCTGCAATGAAAAAGTAAAAAAAAAAACAAACCATTTTATTAAGAGGTACCTGAATGGTTAGAGGAAAAAAAAAGAGAAAGAGGGGACAAAACAGAGCATAGGTAGTAAAGAATATGTAATTAAAAACATAAAGGACATAATTTCACGGCAAATCATCTTCACACATCATTTGTTAAATGTTTATTTTTTAAATTGTAAAATAAATATGGACCACATTATAAAGAATTTCGGAGAAGGCAATGGCACCCCACTCCAGTACTCTTGCCTGGAAAATCCCATGGATGGAGGAGCCTGGTAGGCTGCAGTCCATGGGGTCGCTCAGAGTCAAACTTGACTGGGCGACTTCACTTTCACTTTTCACTTTCATGCATTGGAGAAGGAAATGGCAACCCACTCCAGTGTTCCTGCCTGGAGAATCCCAGGGACGGGGGAGCCTGGTGGGCTGCTGTCTATGGGGTTGCATAGAGTTGGACACGACTGAAGTGACTTAGCAGCAGCAGCATAAAGAATTTACATAATAAAGAAAAAACCTGCCTGTCACCATCTGAACAGTGATTTTCAATCATTTCGGTGAGTTCCTCTCGATTTTTTCCCTCTCACTTCCTGCACCTTGCAACTTTCACAAATATTTTTTAACTGAAAATAATGGCACTTTAAAAAATTAAAAACCAAAAAAAAAAACCAAAACATTAAAAACCAGTATGGGATTCTTTGGGATCAACTCAAAAAAAAAAAAAAAAAGAAAAGGAAAATCAGAGATTGGTTAACCCTGAAAATCAATTAGCACTTACTCTGGAACTTGTTAAATTTTAGCAAGGTTCCCTTTAGCAGAATCTTGACATTTTAACTCCCTTAAAGACGAGCACACAGATTGCTCAGTTACCAGGCAGACATTTTAAAAGTGCAGTTCTGTTGACTCCCCAGTTTCTCTCTTTCTTTCACTGGCCGATGAGCATTTATTTCCCAAGCGTCTAGTGGACAGGATTAGCCTGGGTTCTAGAGACTGCAGTAAATGTGATATAGGCCCTGACCCGGGTAAGGACAGCCTGGTGGGGGCAGTGAGGCGTGGGAACAGAGAGCCACCACGATACAGGATGGGCTGTGCTGTTCTGGTTGTGTGCCCAGAACTGTGGGAACAGAGCAGACAGAGCGGGGACTTCACTTCACTGCCCTCGCTCGGGGAAAGGAGGAACAAAAGGTGGCCACGGATGAACCGGCTAGACGCATCTGCTGATATCACGGCGGTGGGCGGTGAGGAGCCTGGGCTTAGGAGAGGGGCAGGGTAGGAGAGGTACTAAAGGGTCTGAAAATATTGGATTTTATTCTGAAATGAGGTGCCAACAGAGGCTACGATGAGAGAAGCGCAGGTCTTTGCAGAAACACAGGGAGGTCTCTGGAAACACAGGGGGGAGGGGTCTAGAGGCCAGGAGAACAGCCCATGAATATCAATTCAGGCTGCAGATGGGACTCACTGGGGAGGTTTACTCAGACCTGGTGCCAGGCCCCACCTCTAGAGGTTATGACTTAATTAGCCTGAGCGCTGGGAATCTTAAAAGATCCACAGACAATTTCAAAGGTGCCACTGGGGCTGAGACAGAGAAGGCAATGGCACCCCACTCCAGTATTCTTGCCTGGAAAATCCCATGGTCGGAGAAGCCTGGTAGGCTGCAGTCCATGGGGTCGCTAAGAGTCAGACACGACTGAGCGACTTCACTTTCACTTTTCACTTTCACGCACTGGAGAAGAAAATGGCAACCCACTCCAGTATTCTTGCCTGGAGAATCCCAGGGACGGGGGAGCCTGGTAGGCTGCCGTCTATGGGGTCGCACAGAGTCAGCCATATGGCTTCAGCCACGACTGAAGCGACTTAGCAGCAGCAGCAGCAACTGGGGCTGAGAACCATGGCCCCCAGGAGGACTAGCCTCTGTGGACCGAGGCAACCAGGATTCTTAGATGATCTAAAAACGAACTGGGAGGAAGCTGCAAAATAAAGTACTCTCAAGCTTCCTACTGACCTGAGCGATTAATTTCAATCTTTAGAAGAGAGTACTTTGTGAGAGACTGAATACACAAACTCAGTGGCCAGACTGCACGTACCAACAACTCATGTCTGATAAGAGAACTTGGATCCATAGCCTCTGGAGCAAGCAGCCTGAGAAGTCAAACCGCAACCCTGCAGGGTGGTGGTCAGTTGACCGCCATCCTCCCTGATTTATAACACCACCCCTCCTCCCCGTCTCTTCCAACTCAAACATGCTTCCCAAAGCAATCACTGGGGTGCTGCTCCGAGTTAGCCGATAGCACCTGAAGCCTTCACATCTTTCACCAGGAAGCTTTCCCACCCCACTGCCAGGCTTTGAGCCTCTGCCAAATGCAATTGGCTGACTCCCTCTGAACAAACAGTCTCTACTTGTTCTCATTTGGGTAGATTCTGCTTATTTCCCCATTATTATTCCAAGCTAGTGCAGCAGTTTCACTGGATCATTCTGGTCACAGGCAGAAGACAACTCTCAAATCTATCATTTCCAGCCCAGACACTGCCCCATGCTTTGGAGACAGTTGCCAGTACCCCCTTATCATACCACACATCTTTGCAACTAATCATCTCCAGAACAACGCTCATTTTCTCTGCTCTTCAACTTGTTTCTCCTGTTTCGCCATCCAACCAGTCATCTGAGCTGGAAATGTAACCTCATCACCCTCTGGATTCCCATTCAGTTAATCACCAAGGCCTTCCCAGTGTGACACCCTAAACATGGCTTTAAGCCATCTGTTCCTCTAAGCACCCCATCGCTCTCCCAGTGCAGCCCTTCAAGTTCTTTCCCGGACCACTGCTCACAACCTCCTATCTGGTGTCTCTGCCAGGGGGCTACCGCCCTTCAAACTCACTTCCCTTGAGGCTACAAGGGTGAAAGTGAAAGTGAAGTCGCTCAGTCGAGTCCGACTCTTTGCAACCCCAGGGACTGTAGCCTACCAGGCTCCTCTGTCCATGGGGTTTTCCTGGCAGATACTAGAGTGGGTTGCCATTTCCTTCTCCAGGGGATCTTCCCCACCCAGGGATTGAACCCGGGTCTCCAGCATTGCAGGCAGATGCTTTACCATCTGAGCCACCGTGGCTGGTTGCAAAAGAAAGCCTGGCTGTCACGTTCCCACTTAAAACCCTGTGGTGCAGAATGAGGTACCAGCCTCACAGGGCACCTGAGCTGGCTGACCTGATGCCCTGCCTGTCCCAGCCCTAACTGTCACCACACTTCAGGAAGCTCCCCTTAGGCTGGGTTAGGAAACTTCCCTCTCGGTTTGCTTAATACCCCAAGTCGTTTGACTGAGCTCCCTGTATGACAAATAGTCTCCTATGCTTCTCTTTTCTCCTAAGCTAAGCGGTTCTTTAGGGCAGGGACAGTGTTTTCATCTCTTCCGTGTCTTACGCAGGGTGTGGCACTTGACAGATTCTCAGAAACATTTGTTGATAAATTAAAAAGCCAACAAACCCAAACCAAAAATATGACAAATAAGCTTTGATCTTGGCTTTTCATGTCTATTTGTTCACATCTAGCTATGGTCTATCTTTTTATGTTCCTTATGCTATATAAAGTCCTGGTGAATCTGAAGATTAAGAGGGGTCATCTGATGTGTATAGTGTCTTCACTTACTCATGCTGAGAAAAACCTTTTTTGTGGGGTATGGAAATAATATTTGCCAAAACCAAACACACCTTGAATATTTTGGCTCCAGGAATTTCCATAATTGGTTCTTCTGAGTAAGAAAGATTCTGCTCCGTAAAAAAGTCCCGTATCCCAAGTTCGCTGATTTCCACGCCTACTACACTGTGTCCTCGGTCTGCAAACCTGCATCAAATCATATAATTACAAAGTTTTCTTTCGAGTACAACACTAAATAAAAGCATATATTTTCCTTAATTTTAAGAGATTTGTATGAATTCAGACTCACAGGGTTTCACAGAACATGCAGATCCACAGTAAGCAGATTTATATATTCTCTATATATTCTATATAACATAATCTATATATTCTCAAACTCTATGCTATGTGGAGTTCTGAGAAAAGGGTTTATAGGACCTTGGGGAAATTTTAAAAGCTTGGAAAATTATACCTTAAAATGTTGATTTACTAAAAATGGACCGGATTGGAAGAGTTTTTGATTTAACAGCATCCTATGAATTTGATATGCTTTTCAATCTCTAGAAATCAGCTCTGTCCATTAAAACTTTCAGTGATGAGAGAAGAATCTCTACCTGTGTTGTTCAATCCAGCAGCCACTAACCACATAGCCTAGGGCCCTTGAGACGTGGCTTGTGTGATTGAGTTTAAATAGCCACATGGGGCTGATAAGATATAGTACTGGAGTACACAGGGCTAGAACATTAGCATCCGTTTCTATAACAATGTTAAAATTTCCACTTATCTGCACTAAACCCTATCCAGAAATTTGTTTCATGACCATATGCAAATAGCTAGGATTTTCCTGATTAGCTTTATGGTTACAGAATTCAGTCTTGGGATCTTAGACTTCAGGGAGAACAGCACTCGTGACACAAATACCCAGGTACAGTATTGATTTTTATGCCACATTAAATAAACACATAAGTCATTTATGCTATAATGCAACACATGCCTTCTTAAAAACCACTGCACCATGCAAAATCATGCAATAAAATCATGAAGTTTATGGGGATGGGAGTTGGGATACACATTAAAAAAACTTTACTGTTCCAATGGAATATTATTCAGTCATAAATAATTGAACTCTTGCCATTTATGACAACATGGATGGGCTCTGAGGGTATTACGCTAAGTGAAATGAATCAGTGAAAAACAGCATATAATCTCGCTTACATGTGGAATCTAACAAAAACAAAAACAAGCTTATAGATACAGAGGCCAGACTGGTAGGTGCCAGAGCCTGGGGGTGAGCGATGGGTGAAATGGGTGAAGGAAGTCAAAAAGTACAAATTTTTACATGTGGAAAAAATGAAGCATAGCCTACAGTGGACTCACACAGACTGCATTATACTGTAATCCATTGCCCTAAGAAAACCCAAAATCTAAGAAAATGTCCTAAACACTATGTTAATGTCTTTGAGTTTCAGCTAATAGTTTATCTATTCACACTGGATATCTGTATAGACCTTTAATACACAAATTTATTATATAAGTGAAGAATCCTCTAACATAACAACTTTTATACAATAATAGTCATGTCCAACTCTCTGCAGCCCCATGGACTGTAGCCCATCAGGCTCCTCTGTCCATGGAACATTCCAGGTAACCTGGAGCAGGTTGCCATTTCTTACTCCAGGGTTTCTTCCCCATCCAGGGATTGAACCCTCCTCTTTTATGTCTCTTGCATTGGCAGGCAGATTCTTTACCACTGAGCCACCTAGAAAGCCACCTACAATTACAGTAGCTTAGTTCTGGCATTCTTATTATAAATGACTTTAGACCCTAAAGTCTAAAGGAACCTTCAGCAATCACATTTAATCGGCTGTTTCCTTATACCGTTTTCTAATCTTGCGTCAAAGCTTCTGCTAGAACCAGGTTGTTAACACTTATGACAATAAAACAATCTGTTCATAGAGTTAACGTTTTTCTTGCAGGTAGTTTCCAAAGAAATTCTCTTGTCTGATTCAGTGAGTCAGTTAGGATGTAATGTTCTCAATTTTGTGGCCACCTAGACGGAGGAGCCTGGTAGGCTGTGGTCCATGGGGTTGATAAGAGTCGGACATGACTGAGCGTCTTCACTTTCACTTTCATGCACTGGAGAAGGAAATGGCAACCCACTCCAGTGTTCTTGCCTGGAGAATCCCAGGGACGGGGGAGCCTGGTGGGCTGCCGTCTCTGGGGTTGCGCAGAGTTGGACACGACTGAAGTGACTTAGCAGCAGCAGCAGCAGACTCTTTAAGGTACAGCAGCCACTTGCAAAAGCTCTCAGCTACAAGTTGCGGGAGCGGTGGCAGGCTGCAAAAATGTCACTGTCCCCACTCAAAAATCCACTCCCAATGCATACACATTCTGTGGTTTGGCCACCTATATTTACATAGGGAACAGAGCATTTTTAAGTTACTGTATTTTTCCACTTACTAATCATTTTCATATATTTTATTTTTCTTTCCTGCTTGATGATCAAAGTTCTCAGTGTTCATGCTTATAAATAAATAGTACATCTTGGCACATAGATAGGATCTGTACATCAATCATTACAACAAATTCTGTATAGGAAACAATTGTCAGGGTAACCCATACTGAGGGTGGCTTGTTAGTTAAAGTGAATTCTTTTCACAGAGAATTACTCACAAGAAACACTTTCTTTATCACTGGTTTTATTAGCAATGATTCATGAAAACAAAAACTCCTACGTGCTGGTTGAGGGAGGGGAGGGTTGAGCTGAACTGTGGACTATATACATTCTTGCCAAAAAGCTGTAATTCATTTTTCTGTCCACCTCTATTTAAAATACATAAAATTAACTTAGCCACATTCCTAAAACACCTACAAAAACTAAACCGTGCACAAAGGTGAAGGAGAATTAAGATGGAAAACTGGTTCCATCTTCCCCTCTCCCATCTCAATGGTTCTAAACTAATTCTTTTTCTTAACTCAACAAGGAAAAAGACAAGTTCACCCCTCTGTTTAGGCAGTGTCCTAACTGTTTGAGAATATTGCCTCTATGAACCCATCAATAATAGTCTACTAAATATAGAATCCCTGTACATTTCCTGAGAAAGGAACTTTTAAAACTTATATCCTATTAAATATTCACCCACAGTATTTATCATCAAGACAAGAGAGTATGTTCATGCTTATTTGCTCATACCATTTCATCTCAACTGCTTTTCCACAAAGGGGAAAAAATACCCGCAGTGCTTTCTCGCCTTTAAGAAAGGTATCCAAATACTTCTTTAATAGCCTGGGAAGAAAAAAAAAAATTGTTTTAATTAGCCCAAGGCACAGAGGAAAGGACTACAATCATATAATGCTAAGTACCTTTCATGCATTATCTCACATAATATTTCCCAACAACTTTTACTCAGTAGAGAACCTTGGTTATTAAAATCGCCAGTTTACATATGAAGAAACAGGAAGATTAAGCAGCTTGCTCAGTCATGTAGCTAGTGAGGGGTTAACCTGACCCAAACCTGGGATTTTCCTGGTTAGTAATTAAAATCAAAATTTTATTTTTCGTTAGTTGATATGTTTTAAAAATGTATACCTATGTGATAGAGAAGGAATGGCAACCTACTCCAGGATTCTCACCTGGAGAATCCCATGGACAGAGGAGCCTGGCTACATGGGCTACATAATCCATGGGGTCGGAAGAGTCAGACCACCCACCACCACCTGTGTGTATGTTCTAAGGCCAGCCACACAACAGAGAGAACTCATACAACGGCTCTGGAATGATATCCCAACTAGTACTCAGTGTGCAAATGTAATAATAACAACAATGTTCCCTGGGCAGTCAGGGTGGCTGCCTGGACGAAGGAACATCTGTCATGACCACTTTACTTGGCAATGGGCCATCATTTATTGCTGCTGCTTCAAAGCTGACTTCTACTACCATTACATTGCTCAGCATGTAGCTCACATTAATTTCTCTCAACTTCTCTTCTTCCACCATGTAGACAGTACTTTAACATTTGAACATATGCTATTGGAAAGCAAAGTCATAACACCACTACTCTTCAGTATAAAGAGATAGTAGCATTAACATAGCTTGAGCATCTGGGTATGTATAAACACACGTGACCAATGAATAGGTGTTACAGGGGATTAAAGTAAGACATATTCCAAAAATTGAAGATGCCATCAACTGTAGGTTGCACCAGGATTTATACTCCACGGGAAGAAATATCACTGCCAATTAAACCATGACATGCCACAGATGCATTCTGACTTCAAAGATGCTCAAATGTGAAAAACTAAACCTGTGTATCTTAAAAATCAGTCAAATAATGTGTACCTATATTATTATTTCTATTTCCAAAGTCAGTTTTTGATGGGGCATTTCTGTTATAGACCAACATTTAATATAAACATAAACACTTCTTACTGATGTCCTTGTTCTTGATGAAATCCAGTTTTGTGGTTCACCCACTTTTCTTGCCATTCTTCCAGAGTCAGCACTCGGTCTTTCTGAGCCTCAGTGTTTGGGTACTCTTCACTGTCAAGTAAGGCTCTTGAATCACCCATGGTTTTGTAGATGGCTCTGGCTCACAAACAAATGTCCCCAGTGCCTAAAAATGAAAAATGTCTGTAATGCTGTCATATAAGGGCATTTCAATTCTATGATAAATGAAATAAAACCCTAATACTTCCAGCAGTGTACTTTTAAAAAGTATTTCAATATTCAAGGAAAAGCCACACAAAAGTTACTTTTCAGTGAGTCTGATGTTAACTGCATACCTCATAATCCATATTAGGAAGGATCTTTAAATAAACTGAATTACATCTTAGAGTAAAAGAGTTTAACTTTTTAAAAGAGAGAGGATAAAAAAATAAACAGGCAGTATAACTTTTGTTAGCTGAGAATTTTTTCTAACATCTCATTCTTTTGCATTGGCAGGCGGATTCTTTACCACTGAGCCACTAGGGAAGTCCCTTTAACATCTCGTTCTTTAATTTTGAAAACTTCTTTTAATGTTCACTTACTGTTTTTAACCAATGTTATGTTGTACACAATTCAGAGTTCAACAGAGTTATGGAAGCAGGTCCCCATTTCTAACGAGAGGCAACCATCTTTAATTCTTTTAGCTGAATCTTGACATATAACTCAAAATATGGCTCAAATACCATGCGTATTTTGTATCTTAATTTTTCACTTCTAGGAAGCATCTAGAAAATATCAGCATTTAGCCCTCTTTCAACTTGTCAACACACACAGACACACATACCACCTTCTCATTTTTCCTATTGCATCCGTGCACTTATAGCATATTTGTGATTAAATATTTCAAGTACACATTACAATGACTAGGTGAATACTATTCTCAGCTAAGCCATGTAGAATTCTATGATTACTTTTCCTTTTCTGTACAACTTTTTTATTCTATAGTTAATAACTGTCTGGCTTTTTCATTTATAAAATTTCTATGTATTTATTACTAATTCAGCACTAAGTTCTCCCAATCTCTTATTAGTACACTCCCAGTCTCTTCAGTTATCAGATATCCTATCAACGTCATCTTAGAGAAGAGCCTTCTAACGTGGATGCTCTCTTCTCGTGGTACACAGCCGGCCTTCTGGGGTCCTTCCCGACCATCATCCTGAAGCTTTCTTTTTTATCTTGTGCTGGATCCCCTGTTTCCTTAATTGGCTATCCCCCTCTTTTTTTTTTGTTATCACCCTTATATTGGTAAAGTATAACCTTCAGCAGCTTTCTGAGAAAGGGTGTATGGGAGAAAAGGGTTTCTTCTGCAACTTTACATGTATAAAGTATCTTCATACTATTCCCTACCCACTGGCAACCCACTCCAATATTCTTGCCTAGAAAATCCCATGGACAGAGGGGCGTGGAGGACTATAATCCATGGGGTTGCCAAGAGTCGGACGTGACTGAGCCACTGAGCATTCCCCATCCTTGATGTATAGTTTTGCTGGGTAAGAATTCTCAGGTGGAAAACATTTTCACTCACAATTCTGAAGAAATCATTCCCTTATCATCTAGCTTGCAGAGTTAATGCTTAAATTCAAAGACATTCGGATTCCGATGGTTTTTCTACGTGGCCAATATTTTTCTCTCTCTCAAAGCTTTGCTTTGTCCCTTAGTTTGTGCAATTTCATAATTCTATGCTTTACTCTGGGTCCACTTTCATCTGTTTGGTGTAGTTCTTTTAATCTGGAAGCTCATATTCTTCAATTCTGGAAGAAGTCTTGAATTATTCAGATGATTTTGATCCCCTCCCCTCTTTTTTTCTATTTCTCTTTCTCAGACCCCTTTTATGTGGTTGTAGAACTTCCCAAATGGCTTAAGTGGTAAAGAATCTGCCTACAGTACAGCAAACACAGGTTCAATCCCTGAATTGGGAAGATTCCCTGGAGAAGGAAATAATGACAGTACATTCTAGTATTCTTGCCTGGGAAATTCCATGGACAGAGGAGCCTGGCGGGCTACAATCCATGAGTTCCCAAGAGAGTAAGACACCACTGAGCGACTAAACAACAATAACAATAGAATCTCCTGACCCAATACTGTAAATCGCTCATATTTTTTTTATTTTCTAGCTCTTCACTGTTTTGCCCTATTTTTTGAGAAATCACCTTATTTTTATCTATTTAGTTCTTCTTTCCTGCTTTCAAGTCTTTACTTCTTAAGAGCTCCTTTTTGTTTCTGATGCTCTCTTTTCATTTTATTTTTATGTACAGAATGGTTATAATATTTTCTTTTATTTACCTGCATGGTTTGTTACTGAGTCACTTTTTCTGTTGGTTTTGTCTTCTGTCTTCCAAACTAGTGACTGTCCTTAAATGCCTAGCAATTGTTTAGTCACTCAGTCATGTCTGATTTTGTGACCCTATGGACTGTAGCCTACCAGGCTTCTCTGTCCATTTAATTTTCCAGACAAGAATACTGGAGTGGGTTGCCATTTCCTTCTCCAGGGGATCTTCTTGACCCAGGGATTGAGCTTGCATCTCCAGCTTGGCAGGTGGATTCTTTACCACTGAGCCGCCAGGAAAGCCCCCTTACCTACTCACATTTAAGAGTAAATACCAAAAAGCTGATTATAAGGTTAAGTTTGTGGATGGAGCTTACTGACTCTAAGCTTTAGTGTAGAATGATATGAGCAGATACCATTTGGAAACTTAGATGTCATGATCTTTATTTATTTATTTGGATTCAAGACTTTCCAAAAATGGACCTTCTAATTCCTGTTGAAAGCTTGAGTCCTTGGGACCATGATTCTATACTCACATGCAGCTGCTGCTAAGTCACTTCAGTTGTGTTCGACTCTGTGCGACCCCATAGACGGCAGCCCACCAGGCTCCCCCGTCCCTGGGATTCTCCAGGCAGGAACAGGGGAGTGGGTTGCCATTTCCTTCTCCAACGCATGAAAGTGAAAAGTTCAAGTCAAGTCCCTCAGCCGTGTCCGACTCTTCGCAACCCCATGGACTGCAGCCTACCAGGCTCCTCTGCCCATGAGAAAAGGATAAAAGCAGAAGGAGGTGCCAGCATTCATTCACTTGTGTTGAGTTAATTTCTGTATGGATGGGAGTATGGCACTCCCATCCCCAGCTGTGAACTGTATCTTCCCAGTCCAAAGACTGTACCCTCTCCAGGGAATAAACCTGCAAACGTCTGGTGATGCCGTGAGGAGCAGGAGGTTGAGGAAGGGATCAGGAACTTAGCTTTTCAGGAATCAGAATTTCAAACAATTGCCTTAATTTAGACTAGACCCTTCCATTTCCCAGAGATACCTGGTGCCGATAGCTTGTGAGCACGGGGGAATTCTATACTCCAAGTAGGATTGCTCACTGGCTTCCCCATTGCTGGTTTAGAATTTAGCTTTCTTCAGTCTGCGAAATCCTTCACTACTTGTCCATCTGCTTTCTTGATTTAGAAATTTTATTCTCTTCTGTCCTTCCTTTATGCCTTTAAAAATCCTGTTGTTTTGGTGGAGTTTCAGGAAGGAATAAAAGCAGACGCATGGATTCAGTATCCCACTTCTATCCCACAAGTCTGCATTTTCAAATAATTTTCTCAAACCTTTTTTTTTTTTTGAATGGAAAATGCATACAAAAGTGTTGACCTAAAGAAAAACACACAACCTAAGAGTTATGAATGTCAATTTTATTTGGGGACCTCACTGAGGACAATAGCCTGGGAGAGAACCTTTCAGGGGCACAGCCTTTCAGAGCACAGCTCCGGGAAAATGCTCCAAATATGTATGTTCTGCATACATAAGATGTTTTTTGTTTTTTTTTTTTAACTAGGAAAAATATGTAGCCTAGTGTGCGTATGCATGCTAAGTCACTTCAGTCGTGCCTGACTCTTTTCGACCCTATGGACAGTAACCCGCCAGGCTCCTCTATCCATGGGGATTCTCCAGAATACTGGAGAGGGTTGCCATGCCCTCCTTCAGGGGATCTTCCCCACCGAGATTGAACCTGCGTCTCCTGTGGCTCCTGCATTGCAGGCAGATTCTTTACCGCTGAGTTACTGAGGAAGCCCATAGTCTAGCATACATCTTGGTAAAAGATTACTGCTAATCACAAAGAACAGATACTTTAAGTTGATTTTAGTGATTTCTGTGTACAAAAAGTTGCAGAAATCTGGGACCGCTGTAATTCTCTCTGAAGCATGCTATTTAGGGGCCATTGATCCAAAACACATAATGCCTCACTCTTATTTTCCTTCCTGAAGTTCTGAAACACTTGGGGAATATCACTCTCTGCAGGGGGTTGCAATTTAACCCTTAGTATAACTGGATGATGAGCAATACTCTTTGTTCCTTTTTTTTTTTCCTCTACAAAGAGAACTAAGGAAAAAAGACATGTGACCATAACTGCAAATCTACCTGAAGGTATGTGGAAAATGTCTGTCTTTTCAATATGAAATTTGTTACATAAGGACAATATAACACAATAGTTCTAACATATCCTTTGAATCATTAGTGAAACTAATTTGGTTTGGATTACACTAGCAGGCTAATCTTAGTGGAGTTAATGATTCATCTATGAGAACAGCAAACATCACGGAAAAGAAGTTCTTCAAGAAAAAGTTCCCTTTATGACAAATTGGGCTTCAGTGTGCTTAGGATTTAATGGAGAAGGCACCTCCCTTGGAATTAAGAACACAAATCACTTTCCAGCAAACAGTTGTTAACAAATGGCTTTTGAAAGGCCCTGACATGTCAGGAGGTGATTCTTGAATCTTCTGAGAGGTGGGAGGAGTATCTGACTATATTGTGTACAGAAAAGCGAATTGTAGTTTTCCCATTTCCATTTTCAGCCACAAATTTTGACACCTGAACTTGAGCCTGATTAAAACAGTTCTCTACTTAAAAGGGAAGCATTATTTTATCATGGAACAAGGGCAGCCTATTGGGCTTCCCATCTAGCTCAGTCGGTAAAGAATCGGACTGACATAAGCAATATTCTCTTTGAATGTGCCTGCAATGCAGGAGACCAGGGTTCGATCCCTGGGTCGGGAAGATTCCCCAGAGAAGGAAATGGCAACCCACTTTCCTCTTCTTGCCTGGAGAATCCCATGGACAGAGGAGCCTGGCAGGCTCCAGTCTACGGGGTCGCAGGAGTCACGACTGAACAAAGCACAAGCGCAGCCTGGAATAGTTCAGCTCCAAAACGACTGAGTGGCTAACAGCAACAACCTCTCCTCCCAGCAGGCACCAATGGTAAAGAGCCTGCCTGCCAGTGCAGGAGACATAAGAGACCTGGGTTCAATCCCTGGGTCAGGAGGATCCCCTGGAGAAGGAAATGGTGATCCACTCCAGTATTCTTGCCTGGAGAATCCCATGGACAGAGCAGCCTGATGAGCTACAGTCCATGGGGTTGCAAAGAGTTAGATATGACTGAAGCAACTTAACACAAATACCCCTCTCACACAGACTCGGTATCATGAATATAATTTAGTAATTTCTTAGCTGCTCTCATAGCTTCTCAACATGTACTTAACTTGTCCACGTCCCTTTCTGGAGAAAGAAAAAATTTCCTTCTATAACAAGATAAAACTACAAAATTATAAGAATCAGGACAGGCTAATTTCACAATCATATCTTACCCATACACAGAAATAGCAGATGTGCACAAATCTCCATGGGTGTTCTCCCAAATCTGGTTTCCTCCTCACCTTTTCAATAAAACCACGTTTCTGCTTTAAATTTATTTTAAAATTTTAGCAAATTGAAAATTTAGTAAATTGAAGTTAAATTTTCCTAAATTAACATTAGTAAAATTCAGTAAATTTACTTTAAAATTTTGGCAAATTGTAGAATTTAGAAAACTGAAGTAAATTTAAAATTGAAGATTTTAAACTCAAGTGCACAAATTTTAAGAGTGTGGCTCAGTGATTTCGTTTTACATATGCACACACCTATGCATTTACCATGGAGCAAGACACAGGATGTTTACAACACCCCATTTCTCCCACTTCCCCGCCCCCACGCACCATTCATTATTCTGGCAAGTATTTCTCTTTTCTTAAAATCAACCATACCCGACAGTGATTTGGCGGTCACTTTAATCAGGGACTCAGAAAGGTCATTTATTACCCATTCCCACTAGGCTCCCTGAGTCCATTTCAGGGCGTGGATTGCCGGGCTGTGCGCGCACGGTGGGGTGCCCCGTTCCCGATTCCGATCACACACTCACACTCGCAAACGGCCCGTTGGTCACCGTACCTTCCTCCGCGCCCGGCGGCCCCTACCTCGTGCGCTGTCCGCCCGCCGACCGCTGACTCTGACGCTGCCCAGGGGCCGTAAGGGCTGAAGACTCGCACCCCCGGCTCAGCCCCGCCCCGGGCCCTCCCCTCCCGCGGCGCACAGACCCCGCCCCCCTCCCCAGGCGCCCTGGCTTTGCGCAGCGGCGGAAATGGCCAGGGCGGGGCGAGCCGCGCGGCAGAGGCGAAGGCGGGGACCCGACTCCTCCCCGGTCCTGCCGGCTCCTCCCACCACGGGTCACGTCGTGACAGGGGCGGAAGCGGCGGCGGCGGCGGCGGCGGCGGCCGAGTTGAGGCTGCGGCTCGCGGCGCGGATCCTGCCGTCCTGTGCGCGAGGTGCGCGGCTCCGGAGAGGCGCCCGCAGCCCGGGGCGGCGCGCTCGGTCTCGCCTGCGCTCCGAGGTTGGGGGGCGGGGGGGACGCGCGGCTCCGGGGGCGGGCGTGGGGGCGGCGGCGGATTTCTGGTGACAGCTCTGCACAAAGCAGCCTGGCCGGGGTGCAAGCTCTCCTGCCCCTGAGCCGCGCTCCTCGCCCGGGTGCGAGGTGGACTGGTCCCTTGGGGCTCTACCTCCGTCCCGGGGTTGGAAAGGGGCGAGGGGTGCGGGGGAGGGTCCCAGCCCGAGGAATGGGCGGGAGGGGTGGATTCCTGGCCTGGGGTGTTGGAGCGACCGGCTTCCCGGATTCCTCGCGGTGTTGCTGGTTAATCCACCTCCCCACAATGTTTGCTTTCTGTACAGGGGTGCCGTCTCCCCGCGCCTCCTTGCACGCCTCCAGCGCAAAGGTGAGCCTGGGGAGGCTGCGGCTTCTCCGACTTCGGAGGAGTCGAGAGAGCTTTTCGGAAAGCGAGGCGGCTGCCGCTGGCACAGGGAGCCTTTGGGGGCTCCCTCCTGGGGGCTGACAGAGCCCTGTCACCGGGGAAATGCTGCTGCGAGGAAGGGGGCACCCACCGTCCGGGGGCTGGAACTCTGTCGCTTGCCTCCCAGCTTTGAGAGCGTGGCGGCGAGAAGCCGGTACGGCCTCGCAGGTGCTGTTAGCTGGACTGCAGAGCAGGGACCACGCGTTAAGACGCGATCGGCATTGCCAGGTTGCTGGGGTGATTCCTCCGGGACCCGGGACCCCGAGGGGGCGGCCCGATTTCGGTAGCTGTTAGTCAACAGCCCAGCAGCTGGCAGGTGAAAGAGGAAGGAAGAGACAGGCCCAGCTGTAGCGAAATGGGGGTTCTGTGACCTGGAACCTAGCCAGATGGAGGCCAGGCCTTCCCTCCGGAGAGCGTGCAAGCGTTTGGAGGATCGGTCACTCCACTTGTGCACACACAGCTCAAGGCTTTTACACTTTGATTGGTTGGTGGTTTTTGTTTTTTTTTTTTAAACCGACTTTAGTGGAAGAAAGGTGAGTGGGAGGGAAGGTTTTCTTCAGGACGTATGGGAGAAAATGACCATCAATAATTAATTATCCTCCGTGCAGAGAAAGCCGTCAACAAAGCATTCGGGCAATTGCACTGGATCCATATGTCTGAAAGTTGATTCTTGTGGATGCAGTTTTAAGTGGCCCGAAGGGGAATTTTTGCCCCTGTTGTCTCTGGAGAAGTTTCTAGTAGTTTGTCCAGTTTGGAGAAATTATGTTAATGCCGCTATACATTTTTATTTCAACCTGGAGTTCTTTAATTCATATTTTTATGGATTCTGTGTGGGTTTTTTTTTTTCTTCAGTTTTTTGAATAAGTTACTTCTGAAAAAATCTTGGAACTTACTAAACGAGAAATCTAGACATTGATATATTCACACATATTTAGGTACCCCCCACAACCATTTTTTCCTTTCTTTTGTCATATTAAGAAAAAACCAAAGCTACGAATTTAAAATTAGGAAGAACTATGCTTATAAGGTCATACTGAACCTGAAACAAATTGATTATATTTAAAGTTAGGTGTGTTTATTAATTTGAAGAACCAGGTGGGAAAGCACTTCCAGTATACTAATTTGTTTTACGAACACTTGGTCAGTATTTCTAAGATTATATTTAAAAGCATAAGTAACTGTAGTCCTTCCAATTTAAAATTTTTTCCTCCATTTGAGGCCCCAAGAACCCAGCAACAGTGAAAACAAAGAAATTACAGTGTCAAAAAAGAATGAAGGTACATAACTGTTAATTGTATAATTAAAGGTGAAAATGAACTACTCTGAAAATCTTCAATCATACTTATCCCAGACCACACAGATTTCTTAACGGCTTTCATAGCTAATGTTTTCATTTCCTCTTAACCATTTCTTGGATTACATCATTCTTTTGCAATCAAAAATATGTTTTTCAGTATACAGTTGAGTTAAAATGTTTGATGAAATTTCCAGAAATTATGCTTTCTTTTGAGAGTGCTTGCATTCCCAGGTAACATGGCCAAATGTTGCTTAAACTGCTTTTATTTGCATTTCTAAACTGCACATTAGGCTCAAATATTTTTGCTGCAATACTTAACATATACAGTGTACATGTTTACATATGCTTTATTCGTGGTTCATTTTATGAATAATGTAGGTTATAAGTTTTATGTAAAGAGATTGTAAATTATTTTGAAAATGTGAGCCAAAAGCCCTTCTTAGGGTATAAGAATTAAGGTAGACAGTAGTACTTTTTAAAACCACCTAGTGCTTTATCCCTGAGAAGGCAATGGCACCCACTCCAGTACTCTTGCCTGGAAAATCCAATGGGCAGAGGAGCCTGGTAGGCTGCAGTCCTTGGAGTCGCTAAGAGTCGGACACAACTGAGCGACTTCACTTTCACTTTTCACTTTTCACTTTCACGCATTAGAGAAGGAAATGGCAACCCACTCCAGTGTTCTTGCCTGGAGAATCCCAGGGACGGGGGAGCCTGGTGCTCTGCCGTCTATGGGGTCGCACAGAGTCGGACACGACTGAAGCGACTTAGTAGCAGCAGCAGCAGCAGTGCTTTATCCAGCTACATAATGAGTCCTGTAGGACTAATGGCAATTTTTTAAATGGCTAAGAGCTGTAATGCATTTCAGAATATGTATACAGTATATTTGTTCCTATATTAACATGATTTTGAGAAAGTGAAGACTGAGTCAAAGAAAAACCATCCATAACGTTGGTGTCAAGATTTCTCAAAGTTGATGTAGATGGCAGATTGAAAGTTTTTACATGTGATGTTCATAAATCCATAACTTACAAATGTTAATGTAAATAGTGAAAGTGAAGTCGCTCAGTCGTGTCCAACTCTTTGCGACCCGGTGGACTGTAGCCTACCAGGCTCCTCCGTCCATGGGATTCTCCAGGCAAGAGTACTGGAGTAGGTTGCCATTTCCTTCTCCAGGGGATCTTTGCGATCCAGGGATTGAACCCGGGTCTCCCTCATTGCAGGCAGACACTTTAACCTCTCAGCCACCAGGGAAGCCCAGGTGTAAATAGTAAGATCACAGTTTATAGTGAAGCAATAGGATTACAAGCCCTTCAAAGCTTTTCCCTAAGGTTAAGATCATATATGTGGGATTTGTATCTTAACAACACTTCTCCACTTTCAATTCCTTATCTGTAGTATGTCCTATTTATTTCTCATGCTGTTGTGAGTATGTGTGTGAAGTAAATATGGATCAGGGAAGGAGATGTCTGATAACTGTAGGATCCATATACTAGCGAGTACTTAGTTATGCTAAGCATTTTTCATTTCTTATTTAAGTTAATTGAAAAAAATGGTAGTATGACAAGTCAGTCATTCATGGATTTATGCATCATTTTTTTTGCATAGACTTTTGATTCTTAATGTTTTAACTGTGCTGTGATTAAACTAGTTTGAGAACTCAGTTTGTCCAGTGACTGTCTAATCCAGATTCCTATATTCAGTAGTGACCAGATAGTGTGCCTGAGATTTATTTGTTGGGTTTTACTGAGAAGGAATGAATGCTTTTTCTTTTTAAAGTATGGTGGTGGGTGGTGGTATCGTCGCTAAGTCGTGTCCAGCTCTTGCCACCCCATGGACTGTAGCCTGTCTATAGGGTCCTCTTTCCATGGGACTTTCCAGGCAAGAATACTGGAGTGGGTTGCCATTTCCTTTTCCAGGGGATCTTCCCAACCCAGGAATCAAACCAAGGTCTCATGCATTGCAGGCAGATTCTTTACCAACTGAGCTACGAGGGAAGCCTGTATACTTTTTAAAGTAAAATAGATCAAAATTTGGGAACTAAGACATAGTGAGAAAGAGAGGAACATAAACAAAAATATTTTTACTCATTGAATTTTATAAACAGTAGTGTCTTGTTTATAGATCATTCATTTCTATATATGTAAAATGTATATACTACTAATGGGTAACATTTATTGAGTACTTATACTAGGCCTGGTGCTTTCAATTAATTATTTTACTTAATCCTCACACCATTACTAGGGTACACACTGCTCCTGCTGCTGCGTCGCTTCAGTCGTGTCCGACTCTGTGTGAGAACACTGAGGCTTAGTCTTAGCTTAAATAACTTGAAAGCAGTGGTTTTACATTCAGGCCATCTAACTGTAGGGCATGTACTCTTACCACCAAAACTACTTAATAACTTGACTCCGGAGTGTTGAAAGTATTAGCAGATGCTCTTATTTAATGTTTTCTGGTTTGTTTTCTGTTTTGTTTTGTGTTTTTTTGACAGATTTTCTGATACAATGGCGACCTCACGGGGGAGAACGAAGAAAAAAGCATCTTTTGATCATTCTCCAGATAGCCTTCCTTTGAGGAGTTCCGGTAGGCAGGTATCGCTTATTTGTTCATTCATTGACCCTGTTTTGAGCCAACAGACTTATTGTGATTGGTTCTGAAGAATTAGAGATGAAAAGAGTAGAATTCCAGCCCTCAAGGAACTTGTAGTCTAGTGGAAAAATTCATCTTGGGACTTCCAGTGTGATAAAGTGGTAGAATGTAGGGGAAAAAGCTTATCTGGCAGAGATAAAGGCATTGCTGTGAAACAGCACAGGGTGGTTCAGCTGTGTGGTTGCCTCCAGGATGTGAGCTGGGGCTAGATCATGCTTGGTTTGATGTCATTCATAGGAATTTGGACCTCAGCTTGTAATAGTTAATTGGGTGCTGTTGATAGCTTACTTGCTGCCATCTTTCTTGTAGGGCCATTTTTTTTTTTTTTTTTAAGGAAAATATTGAATGATGTTATTCTTTCTCTAGAATTTGTCTACAGATTTTTATTGTAGTTTTAAAATCTACAATACTGAGAGGATAGAACTTCTCTAAGCAAAGAGAACAATCTTAATTTGAAAGTGGCTTTCATTTTCTATGATACAGCCTAAAAAAATTTCTTTTTAATTTTTTATTGGTTAGACTATCTGGGTTAGATAATCAATATTGAAGTAGAGTTGAAACAGCTTTTTCCTAAAAGAAGCTAGTATGCATTTTCCGTCTCTACTCAGAGACCTGTTTTCGAAGTGCTGGTTCCAGATTTCTAGCAGATTAGTGAATTGTTTGCACAATGCAGTCTCAAGGAAATTGCTGTTACCGTCAGCCCCTACCCCACTGCCAGGATGCTGTTGATCTTCACACTTAGAACTTCTAACCTGGAAGTGATTTCAGGAGTAAACCTCCCACCACCTCCACCCTGGGCCACGCCAGTGTTGATCTTAACCTCAGCTGGTTCTTTCTCAGGCAAAGAAAAAGGCCACGGAGACGACGGATGAGGATGAAGATGGTGGGTCGGAGAAGAAGTACCGGAAATGTGAAAAAGCAGGCTGTACAGCCACATGTCCTGTGTGCTTTGCAAGTACTTCTGAAAGGTCTGTTTAGACGGCGTGTCTTGGCCTCACCTTCCTGCCAATGAGCACATTCATCCTCAAAGATAGTCTTCCTAAAGATACATAGAGATACTGCTATCCTGCAGTAGAGACATTGCTGGTACATTTTGTACACATCATACCCCACTGCTCACTCCCCCGTTAGACTAGCCTGTATCAGCTCTGCACAGTGACCAACCCCCTGTGCTCACATTGCATCCCCCATAGTTGTACCTCTGGAGGTTGGGAATGGGGGGATAGTTTGAGGATGAGATGGGGTAAGAGGTAAGGGGGGAGTAGCGAGAACCTTGAGCTTCCTACAGAGATCAGTGTTTGCTTATTTCTCTGGGCTGCTTTTCTCCCTCTTACAGCACACCTCCGCCTCCAAAGATACACACAGGGCTCATTCAAACTACATAGCTAACTGTACTCTTGCCATTTTTGTTGGGATGATCCGAGCATGACCTTTTACTTCCAGCGGAAAAAAATCTTCAGTTAAGATTCAATGAAACGTGGAAAACAAATTCTTTCTTTTTTTTAAATCACAAAGAAGTGGTGGTGTTAGTGTTCATAGTGGCTTCATAGTTCATTCTTTTGCTACATTATTGGCTGGGTGGCAGGTTTTATTTGCCAGATTGCCCACGGGATGGTCCGATCCCAACTGGCCAGATGTTGCTACTAGAGACCACACTTCCCTCCTCCACACACATGTGGCAAGCCTGCTGCCGTCCCTTCTTTCACGTCCTAAAACCGTATCATCGCTCCATGGAGTCCTGATAAAACTAAGTCCCAGGGCCTTTTGATGAGCAGGCAGCTGGGTACCGCTGATCCCTGTGTCCTCCCCATGCATTGTTCTCTGTCAGTCAACCGTTTCATTTCTTCTCTTGTAATATCCAGTCATTAGGATTCTAAGTGAAGGTAAGGCAAGATGGGCTCATAGGAGGTGTTTGATAAATGTTAACCAAAAAAGTGAGATGTGTTTATTGGTTACCAAAGCTATCTGTTTTTGCTATTTTCAGATGTGCCAAAAATGGCTACACATCCCGATGGTATCACCTCTCCTGTGGGGAGCATTTCTGTAATGAATGCTTCGACCATTACTACAGAAGGTTTGTTCTGATGACTGTTGGAAGTGTTTGGGGTGGAAGGGATGGTGGCTTGGGCAGTGGGCGGTGGTGGGGGTCAGATAGTTAAGTCTGAGCACCCCTCTCCCTGGGTTACTGAATTATTTCACTGTTTCATCCATACCTGAGCTGACTACAGGTGTGCCAGAACTTTGATGCTGTAGTTTGCATGTGTGTATGCTTGCGTGTGCACACTCAGAGCTCAGAAAGTATCTGCCATGAGACAGTTATTCTCTGTAGTTCACAAATTCTGAAAAATTTAGGAGCTGCTTTGCTCTTCTATGCCAGTGCAAAGGGGCAGGAATGAAAAGATTTTGTGGGGGATGCTGACAGCTAGAGGGTGCTGGACAGACCATCCCTTCTTGATAGTTTTAGATACTAAAAATGCAACCTGTTTTATGCGTGCTATGATAACTTACTCCTTCCCCCTTATAATATGGCTAGTTAAGTCCTTCACATAAGATTTCTATCTGCCTCCTGTTTTGAAAACCTGAATAGCTTATTGTTTGATATATTTATTTTTATTGTTTTTCAGCCATAAGGATGGATATGACAAATATACTACATGGAAAAAAATATGGACAAGCAATGGAAAAACTGAGCCTAGTCCCAAAGCTTTCATGGCAGACCAGCAGCTCCCCTACTGGGTAAAAAAGATAAAACTGTATGATTTTGTGAAGCATTTATAGCGCTTCCCTGGTAGCTCCAGGGTAAAGAATCCACCTGCCAAGCAGGAAATGGGAATTTGATCCGTGGGTCAGGAAGATCCCCTGGAGAAGGAGATGACAACCCACTCCAGTCGTTCTTGCCTGGGTGATCTCATGGACAGAGGAGCCTGGCAGGCTACAGTCCACGGGGTAGCAAAGAGTTGGACACAACTGAGCAACTAAACAGCAAACGCATTTATAGCACCAAATGCAAGAGGAATGGATGAAAATTCCAATGGGAAGTTTTCTTTAATTACATTTATTCTTTCTGTAACTATGAAAGCAAATCACTTTTTTTATTTTTGTGGAAAAATCACCTCACTTGACCTGCAGCATAAAGAAGAAACTAAAGACTCATTACCAGCTGGTGATAGCCAGTGCTAAGTCTGGTCCATATCTCACTTCTTTGTTCATGTTTTTCTGTGTTTATTTAAACACAATTTCACACTTAGTATGCAAATCCTAATTAGGTTTAGAATCATACTTTGCATGTAAGTTTTTAGTAGCTTTTAGGTTTTTTTTTTTATTAATTTAACTTTATTTTTTTCTATTTAGCCATTCTTTGAAAACACACTTTAGTGATTGTATATATAATATAAATATACCATCATTCAATAAATTATTTGCTAATTTATTTAATGTTACAGGTAATTTGAGCTTTTCTCTGCATACCTTAAAATTTTTCTTAATTGAAGTGAGATTTACATAACTTTAAATTCACAAAATATTCACAAGGGAAACTCAAGAGGAAAGAACACACACACACACTTATGACTGATTCGCATTGTTGTGCTGCAGAAACCAATACATTGTAAAGCAATTACCCTCCAATTAAAGAATACATTTTAAAAAGTTTTTTTTAATTAACCCTTTTAAAATGTACAACTCAGCATTCAGTACATTCACAGTGTGGTCCAATCACCACCAATATCCAGTTCCAGAACATTTCATCATCCACAAAGGAGACCTGTGCCCACTCAGCCGTTACCTCCCATTCCTCCCTACCTCTACCCCCTGGCAACCGCTGATCTGCTTTCTTCCTTTCTGAATTTACCATTTTGGATGCTTTATATAAAGGAGTCAGGCAGTGTGTGACCTTTTACATTTGGCTTCTTTCACTTAACCTCATGCATTTGATGCTGAATGCTTGTTAATCCAGATCATGTGGAGGAGATGGCAAAGGAAGAGATGGAAGAAATGCCCACTCAAGAGGTGCTAACTCACTGACCTTGACTTCTTACTCTCCATCTAGGTTCAATGTACAAAACCTGAGTGTAGGAAATGGAGGCAGCTTACCAAGGAGATCCAGCTGACTCCCCAGATAGCAAAGACCTACCGATGTGGGATGAAACCAAATACTGCTGTTAAGGTATGCTGTCTTTGGTTTTCTGTTTAAATTAATTGATGGGTTAGTTTTCTGTTTAAATTAATTGATGGGTCAGTCGGTAGTAATGGCGTATATTTTTCCTTTATCGTATAGATCATTGTATCAGGATGGTACTGTCCCATGTATAAAGAGAACCTCCATTACAATAGCTTAACCGATTAAGCCTTTTATTTTTCTCTCATTTATAAACAGTTTAGAAGCAGGCAGTCCAGAGTTGGTATAGTGGCCCAGGGAATTCTTCTAGCTTCCAACTCTCTCACAAGATCATTACTGCACCGTCAGCCATCATTCCAAGGTCAAAGCAGAAAAGATGGGAAAGGCTGGAGTAAGCCAAGTCTCTCCTCCTTTTACTGGGAAACCAGGAGCTTTCCTGGAAGTTCCAACACTAGATTTCTATTTATAGCTCTTTGGCCAGGACGGGATCTCACAGCTACTCTGAACAACAGTGGGGACAAAGGAAGAAGATATTCCATAACTGTTGCATGTTTTATATTTTATAACTGGAGGGAAATCTTTCATAACAGCATGGAAATTAGGATCCTGTTAGGAAAGAGAAAAGGATGAATATGTTTGGGCTCAATAGACAGGAGTTTGAGCAAATGCAGAGATAGTGAAGGACAGAGAAGCCTGGCATGCTGCAGTTGATGGGGTTGCAAAGAGTTGGACGTGACTGAATGACAACAATAATATGTTTGGGCTTTTAGCAGTTTTTCTTAATTGGTATATTGTGCCTCTTTGGAGATTTGACAATTGCTTAGCGTTTAAAAATGTGCTAATTGCTTCAAAGTGTTAAAGCATTCATCTATAGAATGTGTCTTGTTTTATCAGTACATTAAAGAATATTTGGAATTGTAATCTCAGATGCAAGATGCTTTTCCTTTCTGAAAATTTTGACTTAATTCACAGAATTCACCCTCTTAAAGTATATAATTCAGTGGCTTGTAGTATTAATATATTCATAGATATGCAGTTATCACCAGCAAAATATTTTCTTAGTTCAAATTCTTCTTTAAAGATGAATGAGAAAACATTTGAAAAGCTTTATAAAGTTTATGATCAAGTTTTTCAAAGTCTGGGATTTAAATTCCAAATATTATTGAAGTAACTCATAATTATTAATATATTTGAATGATTTTGCAAAGTAAACTGGTGAGAAAAATGGTATGAATATTTAGGAGTTCTGTTTTCTATAGTTTTAAATTTTACATAAGCATTACATGAATATAATCTCAAGTTTAAAAAAGTAAATTGAACATATGTGTGCATATGTAAGTACATGCACACGTGTAATATGTAAATGAAAAATGAAAGTCCCCTTTAAACCATCTCTTTATTCCCACTCTAATAGATAACAACTCTTAATGACTCATGTATCCTACTAGAACTTTCTTTATGCTCTCGTTATGTATTTATGGTAGGCACATTTTTTTTAAAGCCCTGGAAACAAGTATCTAAACTACTTTTTAAAGGTTAAAGAAGTATAGCTCAGAGTGATCATAGCCTCTAAGCATGATATATCTTTTAAATCCCCTCTGCCCAGGAAATCCTCCCTTGAGACCCTCTAGCTCCATTCTGATTGATTACCATCTATTAGCCTCAACTTTTGAAATATTTATTTAAATGGTGTTTATTGACTCAGAGGCCCTTTGGTTTTCAGCTTGGTCTTCTGTCAAGGACAAAGTCTGGAAAGGTTTATTTGTAAAACAACATTAAAAAGAATGGTAGCAAACAACACACACTGTTTGGCGCTCACTGTTTGTTATTTAATATATCTTGAAGATGCTTCTGTCTCAGTGCATAGAGATCTCTTTCCCTGGAAAGACTGTGTAATACATAGTCCACTGAATGGATAGATCATGATGAATTCGGCGTGATCGAAGGGCATTTAGGTGACATCTAAATGTTTATTGTCAGTGACTGCGCTGTAGTGAATAGCTTGGTGCCTGTGCAAGTTTTATTTATGTATTTTTGTTTTTGGCTGGCCTGGGTCTTCCTTGCTGTGCACAGGCTTTCTGTAGTTGCGGCGAGTGGGTGCTACTCTTCATTGCAGTGCGAGGGCCTCGCGCTGCCGTGGCTTCTCTTGTTGCAGACACAGGCTTAGGCTAACGGGCTCCAGCCTGCGGGCTTAGTGGTTGTGGCTCGTGAGCTCTAGAATTCTGACTCAGTAGCCGTGGCGTCCGGGCTTAGCTGCTCTGAGACGTATGGGATCATCCCAGCTCAGGGATGGAACCTGTGTCCCCTGCATTGGCAGGCAGATTCTTATATTCTGTGCCACCAGGGAAGTCCTATCAAGCTGTTTTAATTTGAAATAATTCTTAGACCCACAAGAGGATTTATAATTTGTGTGTAAGGGATAAAGAATGAAGTTGAACACTCACCGTGTCCCCACCCCCAATTTTAGAAACAGAGCGTGACCAATGCCTCTGTAACTCCCTGGGTGCCCCTCAGTGGTTATCTTCCTCTGCCTCTCCTGCAAGAGCAAGCAGTATTTCCAATTTCGTATTTATTATTCCTCTGCTTTTTGTTTTTGAGTTGATACATATGTATGAAACCCTAAATAACATGTGAAGTTTTGCATATTTTATGTCGGTTGGAAGTTGTACCCTGTTGTTTGCGTTCTTCTGCAGCTTTCTTCTTTTCCTTAACACTGAGGTTTTTTGGTTGCCTCCATGTTGATGCCTACAGCTCTGAGTCATTAATTGTCCCTGCTGTGTAATTTTGCATTGTGTGAATCTACCATAGCGTGTCTGTTCTCTTGTTCATAGGCGTGTGAGGGTTGTTTCTAGTGTGGGGCTGTCATGTTCTTTCATGTCTCTCCTAGTGCTGTGCTGGGCTGTGCTCAGTCACTCAGTCTTATCCAACTCTTTGTGACCCCATGGACGGTAGCCCACCAGGCTCCTCTGTCCATGGAATTTTCCATCAAGAATATTGGAGTGGGTTGCCATTTCCTGTTCCAGTTTTCCTAGTGCACACGTGCAGAGTTTCTCTGGAATATATTCCAAGGGCTAGATTTCCCAGACCATATGGTATGCCAGTCTTCAGTTTATTTAGGTAACTTTTTAAATTGAAATATACAAACAGAAAGTGCACAAGTCAAAATGCCATAGCTCAGTGAATTTTCAGAGTCCACATTTAGCCAGGTCCCAGTAAAGAAAGCTGAGTGCCAAAGGATTGATACTTTTGAACTGTGGTGTTGGAGAAGACTCTTGAGAGTTCCTTGGACAGCAAGGAAATCAAACCAGTCAATCTGAGAAGAATCAACCCTGAATATTCATTGCAAGGACTGATGCTTCCAATACTTTGGCCACCTGATGTGAAGAACTGACTCACTGGAAAAGACCCTGATGCTGGGAAAGATTGAAGGCAGGAGGAGAAGGGGATGACAGAGGATGAGATGGTTGGATGGCATCACCAACTCGATGGACATGAGTTTGAGCAAGCTCCAGGAGTTGGTGATGGACAGGGAAGCCTGGCGTGCTGCAGTCCATGGGGTCACAAAGAGTCGGATACAACTGAGCAACTGAACTGAATTGAACAGTTAAGAAATTGACCAGCCTCGAAGAAGCACCCTTGCACCACCTTTCACTCAGAGAGTCCATCCCTTTCCCCTGCCCAGAGTAACTACTTACTTCCTCTTCTCCCCCATCCAAATACTAACCAGGCCGACCCTGCTTAGCTTCTGAGATCAGAGAGGACAGGCGCTTTCAGGGTGGTATGGCTATAGGTCCCTACTTACCCTTCCAACTTACAGCACTGTGGATGTTGCTTCCTTTCGAACTTTATGTAAATGGCATAATACAGTATGCATGCTTTTGGGTGTGGCTTCTTTCAACTCACCGTTATGTTTGGAAGGTGCATCATACTGTAATTAATGTGCGTTGCAGTTTCCTCTCGTTGCTGTGCCATTGTTTGACTGTAGTACAGTTTGTTTCTGCCTTCTACTCTTGATGGACTTCTGGCTTGTGCTTAGCTTTTCTCTCTTACAAACTATGCTTCTTCAGGAATTTTCTAATCCTTTTCTTGGTGCACGTGGACGAGCGTCTCTCTAGAAAATACAGGCATGCCTTGTTCTATTGCACTTCGCTTTTTTGCCCTTTACAGATATGCATTTTTACAAATTGAAGCTTTGTGACAACTCTGCATTGTCAGATGATGGTTAGCATTTTTAGCAATAAAGTATTTTTATTTTATGTATTTATTTATTTTTGGCGGTGCTGAATCCTCATTTTGGCACAAGGACTCTGGGGCACTTGGACTCTGTAGTTTTAGCACACTGGCTTAGTTGCCCCAAGGCATGTGGGATCTTCCCTGACCAGTGATCAAACCCCCGTCCCCTGCACTGGCAGGCGGATTCTTAACCACTGGACCATCATGGCAGTCCCTGAGGTATTTTTTAATTAAAGTATGTGCAGGTTTCTTTTTTTAAGCTATTGCACACTTAATAGACTATCAGTTCAGTTCAGTCGCTCAGTCGTGTCCGACTCTTTGCGACCCCATGAATCGCAGCACGCCAGGCCTCCCTGTCCATCACCAACTCCCGGAGTTCACTCAGACTCACGTCCATCCAGTCAGTGATGCCATCCAGCCATCTCATCCTCTGTCGTCCCCTTCTCCTCCTGCCCCCAATCCCTCCCAGCATCAGAGTCTTTTCCAATGAGTCAACTCTTTGCATGAGGTGGCCAAAGTACTGGAGTTTCAGCTTCAGCATCATTCCCTCCAAAGAAATCCCAGGGCTGATCTCCTTCAGAATGGACTGGTTGGATCTCCTTGCAGTCCAAGGGACTCTCAAGAGTCTTCTCCAACACCACAGTTCAAAAACATCAATTCTTCGGTGCTCAGCCGTCTTCACAGTCCAACTCTCACATCCATACATGACCACAGGAAAAACCATAGCCTTGACTAGACGGACCTTTGTTGGCAAAGTAATGTCTCTGCTTTTGAATATGCTATCTAGGTTGGTCATAACTTTCCTTCCAAGGAGTAAGCGTCTTTTCAGTGTAAACATAACTTTTATATGCACTGGGAAACCAAAAAATTCTTTTGAGTCACTTTTATTGTGACGCTTGCTTTATTGCAATGGTTGGTCTCAAACTGAGCCCACAATGTCTCTGAGATGTCTATATAGCAAGACTAGAACTGTTGGGCATAATGCAGTCATATCTGCAGGGCTTGATTCCAGGACCCTGCAGGTATCAAAATCTGAAGATGCTGAAGTCCTTTGTATAACATGGCATCGTATTGCATATAACCTACACACATCCTCTCATATACTTTAGTTCATCTTTAGGTTACTTTTAATACTTCATATAATGTAAATTCTATATAAATAGTTGCTGGTGCATGGAAAATTCAGATTTTACTTTTTGGAACTTTCTGCAATTTTTTTGAGTATTTTTTAATCCAAGACTGACTGAATTTGTGGATGTGGAACCGATCGCAGTATGTACATCTTCAGTTATACAAGATAATGCCAAATTATCACACATTTAAAGGTTTCATATTTTGTCAGATTCTTCTCCAGAATTATTACACATTGTTGTAGGTTGCCACCGAGGACATTGTTGCAAGAGGAGCTGTCTTCCTTGCACCCTCACTCATGTGGGTGTTTTATCACACTTTCTCTTTTCCAGTCTAATTGATGAAAAGAGATATCTTATTAAAGGTAAACTGACACTTAGGACTGTATTTTAGGGACTTCCCAGGAGGTCCAGTGGTTAAGACTTCACCTTCAGTGCAGGGGGTATACATTCGAGCGCTGGTCAGGGATCTAACGTCCCACATGCCTTGGGGCCAAAAAACCCAGAAGCAATAGGATAACACATTCAATAAAGACTTTAAAAATGGTCCACATCAAGGCTCTTTAAAAAAAAAAAAAGACTGTATTTTATAATTAAACCTGATTAATATTTTTTGTCTTGTTTTGCAGCCTGAGACCTCAGACCATTGTTCCCTCCCAGAGGATCTAGTGAGTATTTCTGCATGTTTCAGATTAGCCAGCGTTACACTTTCAGCGATAAGTACGATAAGTGAAACACAGTAACAGTGTTATGAGTGTCTTTATTTGGTTGCTGATCAAAGGCTTTTTAATCTCCCGTGATAACTATGTGATGAAAATGCTAGCAGGAATGGTGTTGTGAGTGATCCTCACCCAACTTGAAAAAAAAAAACACACTCAAATTTTATCGCTTTATGTTTAAAGGAAATAAAAAGGCAGAAACTGACACTGTGCCTTCCTACAAGGATCAGACTTGTTATACTTGTTTTCCAAGGGGGACTTTATGACCTTCTCGCCACTTGAATCGTTCCAGGAAACGAACAAGAGGCCCATGATTTGATGGTCTTGGCCTAGATTCAGCTGTGAGAGGGTTCTCGTGTTATTCTGACCTCATTGTAACTGCTTTGTCCCGTCTCTGCCCAGATGTGGAAGGGGCAGCAGCTGGCAAAGCCTGGCCACGTGTCGCTTGTCTTAGGAAACTTTGCTCCCTGAGCTGACTGATTTTGCCACATAAGCCAGATCCTATGGCTATTTCAGAAGATGATTTTTTTTTAAATTATGGGTTTCTGAGTTATTCTGCATGACAGTGATTCAGGATTGTTAGTTTGTAGTTTTTCTAGATGTGAAACTCAGGGAATGTGATTGATGTTAAGGCAGAGGGCGAAATGACACGTGGCAGGTCTGTTCTGTTACATAAAGGGCTGCATGAGACACACATATTAAAAAGAATAAATAAATAGCTTACACACACATATACCCGCATTAAAAAAAAAATAGCTGTACCCTCAAGCATTTCTACAGTAAAGCAGTGGCCCAAATAATTTCTGGATTCAGGGTAAACGAGATGACATTATAGAAAGAAAGGAAAAAATGACTTTAAATACAGTTTAAAAAATTACTTTATGAATATCTCCCCTACTATTCAGACCATTGTGCTCTCAAGGAATCTGAACTTTAGGACAGGGGCCATGTTCTTGGGATATAAGAACCTTAAAAAGTTCCGAAGAGTTGTCCCTGGATGTTCATATGCCAGTTACTTATTTTTGTCTTCAGTTGAGAAAGAGTCTGGGGCAGGTTTATGAAATGGAACTTTCCTTCTTTTTGGTCCAGCCCAGGCTGGTCAAGGGTAGCCAAAACTAAAACAAGCCTTGAGGACAAAGATTGCAAACTGAAAAGCCATCAGGGGCCAGGCAAGTAAAATGAACGTGTGAGGGACTTGCCTGGTGGTCCAGTGGTTAAGACTTTGCCTTCCAGTGCAGGAGGTGGGGTTTCGATTCCTGGTCGGGGAGCTGAGATCTCACATGCCTCATGGCAGAAAAAAACAAAAGGTGTATAACAGAAGCAATATTGTAGCAGATTTAATAAGTTAAAAAAAAAGGTCTGCATCAAAAAAAGAAAAAAAACTGGGTGAAGCAGCTGGGAATAATTTATGAGGGATGTTGGGGCTTGTAGTAAGCTGAGAAAATGCTTGCCTGAGATTTGGACTCTGAAGGGCAAATAATGCATTTTTAATTGACAAACCACAGCTTGATGGCAGGTGGCATTTGCTTGGAGACTGGAGAACTAACATCAGAGGGTTCCTGAGCCCAGGATTCTCCTCTATTAGATTCCTAGAATTCCTGGAGCATACATTCAAGATCATGTTTAGCGAAGTCTGCCTAGTATAGGATTTCGGCAGTGTTGCTTAAGAAGCAGGTAAATTTTATTTTTATCACAGCCGTCATCACCAGGCTGCTTTGATCGAACGACTCCATATGTTAACTCAAAATCTTGAATATGATCACATATTTTAAGACCAAAAATAGTTTCTTCAGTCTACATGGAGCATCTGATTTTGCTGATTGTCATGTACTTTTCCCTCTGAAAAAAATTTCTAGTAACCTCTGGCAAAAAGCAGTAATATTTGACTGCTACTTCAGAGAATTTTTTTTTTGCTGAATTTTGCAGTTTCCATTATCTTTGAATCCTAAAAGGGGGAAGGACCAGGTGATAAATGATTCCTGAACAGAAGGAAGTTCCTCGTGTCAGACTTAAACAAACCTAGGCTTCCAGGAGAGTCAGTGGAGGCACCATTAAGACTTATCTGGTGCTGGGACATCCCCGGTGGTCCAGTGGCTGAGGCTCTGTACTCCCAACGCAGGGGGCACGCTTTTGATTCCTGGTCAAGGCACTAGGGTCCCTCATGCCACAGGACGCAGCCAGAAAAAAAAAAAAAAAAAAGACTTAACTGGTGTTGGCGTTTTTTGCTGGGGGAAAGAGAGACCTTTTGCTGAGATCTGAAGGAACTTGGCCTAAGAAACCTTCTCTCCAGGTCTCCTCAGGGGTCTTGGTTTCTGAATCTGCCCGTGTAGGACTCTGGCCTATGCCTGAGGAGTGAAGGCAAAGGAGAAGGGTTGGGGATGAATGGGGATGAGTGACATGGCAAGAACCCTCTGTCCTTGGTGGGCTCTGCAAGTCCATTTCTTGTCCGCCATCGTCCCTCTCTGTCTTGCTCTCCCCCTTGCAGAGAGTGTCAGAAGTGCCCAACCACTGGTGGTACTCCATGCTCATCTTACCTCCTTTGCTGAAAGACAGCGTGGCCGCACCCCTGCTCTCGGCCTACTACCCAGACTGTGTGGGCATGAGTCCGTCCTGCACCAGCACACACCGCGTGACCAGCGACACCAGCCCCGGGAAGCTGGAGCACCCCAAGGCGGTCCCCTCTGTGCTGGGTGAGAGCTGGGCCTGGCCCTCCCTGCCTTCCCTCCCCTACCTTGCCCTGGAAATGTGTGGGTGAGCAGAATGGAAAAGATGGTTTCTTTGTTTGGTTGTTTTAAATGTGTTCACTTAGTACAAAGCACCTCATTATTTCATGAATCTGGTTTTACTGTGGATCACTTGTATTATTTATATACATTTGTTCATTTTTCCCTTAATCATTGGGAAGGCCTGTAACACTTGTCTAGGAATCGTACCTACGGAGTTTAATGAGCATTTCTTCGAAAGTTGGATAGCTGCGTAATTTGATGATCGTGCCTACTCTGACACGCCGGAAGAAAGTTTTGACTCAAGCCACTCTTCTTTTTTCTCTTTGAGTCATTCTGCTTCTAATTATGCCATTGGTAATTGTAGTCAAATGACCCACTCTTGAAAAAACTTCAGGTCAAGGCAAGCAGACTGATGACTGTTTACTTTCAGGGGATTTACAAAATTCTCCATCAGAATTCTCTGTGTACAAGCGAGAATTCTAGATCGCCTCCTGCACACTGCTGCTGCTGCTGCTGCTAAGTCACTTCAGTCGTGTCCGACTCTGTGTGACCCCATAGACGGCAGCCCGCCAGACTCCCCCGTCCCTGGGATTCTCCAGGCAAGAACACTGGAGTGGGTTGCCATTTCCTTCTCCAATGCAGGAAAGGGAAAAGTGAAAGTGAAGTCGCTCAGTCGTGTCCGACCCTCAGCGACCCCATGGACCGCAGCCTTCCAGGCTCCTCCGTCCATGGGATTTTCCGGGCAGGAGTACTGGAGGGGGTGCCATTCCACACTAACAGACTTCATCTTTGGTGCAAGTAGATTTTGACATTGTGGGCTTTTACTTTAACTAGTAGCACTGGACCCTCTAAAAATGTGGATGTGGTCAAAATCACAACTGAAGTGATAAATCCCAGTGTTACCGCAGGTGTAATGAAACAGGCCCTAAGACGCTAATTAGTCGGTATGTACACATATGAAGGGCAGTTTGGCAGTGTGAATCAAAAACCTTATAATAGATCCTCTTTGGATGTAGGAATTTATCCTAAATTATCAAAGATTATCAAAAGTAAGTCCGAAGATGTGTGGCGTTGTTTATAGTAGTAAAATAATTGGATAAAATCAAATGCCCAGAAATAGGGGAGTAGATAATAAATAAGATAGCATTGTATGCCCATGGAAGTCATATTTAATGACATGGGACAGTGTTCTTGAAAAGCAGGTAAGAAAAACAGCCTTTTCAGTGCATTTTTTGGGCTTTTTTTCTTTCTTTCCTAGAAACAGAACGTAGGTTAGACTGAGTTTAACACCACTCAAGGATTATCAGGGGTTAGTCTTCTAATTCGGAGAAGGCAATGGCACCCCATTCCAGCACTCTTGCCTGAAAAATCCCATGGACAGAGGAGCCTGGTGGGCTGCAGTCCATTGGGTCGCAAAGAGTCGGACACGACTGAGCGACTTCCCTTTCACTTTTCACTTTTCACTTTCCTGCACTGGAGAAGGAAATGGCAACCCACTCCAGTGTTCTTGCCTGGAGAATTCCAGGATGGGGGAGCCTGGTGGGCTGCTGTCTATGGTCACAGAGTCGGTGTGATTGAAGCTACTTAGCAGCAGCAGCAGCAGCAGCAGTCTTCTAATTAAAAAAACTCCAGTAATAGTTTCTTTTAAGATATATTTCCATGGGGATTTGGCATTCGGTTGGGTTTGGAATTTCAGGTTTGCAAAATGAAGTTGTTGTTCAGTTGCTAAGTCATGTCCAACTCTTTGCAACCCTGTGGCCTGTAGCACACCAGGCTTCCCTGTCGTTCACTATCTCCTAGACCTTGCTAAATCTCATGTCCATTGAGTCAATAATGCCTTCTGACCATCTTATCCTCTGTTGCCCCCTTCTCCTGCCTTCAATCTTTCCCAGCATCAGGGTCTTTTCCAGTGAGTCGGCTCTTCATATCAGGTGGCCAATGTATTGGCGCTTCAGTTTCAGCATCAGTCCTTCCAATGAATATTCAGGGTTGATTTCCTTTAGGATTGATTGGTTGGATCTCCTTGCAGTCCAAGGGAACTCTCAAGAGTCTTCTCTAACATCACAGATTGCAAGATGAAGACATTCTGGAAATCTGTTGAGAAACAATGTGAATATGTAACACTCAAACATGATTAAGATGGCAGATTTTATAGCACATGTTTTTAACAAAAATTTAAAAAAAAATTTCTGTGCCACAGAAATTGAATTTGTGAAGAAAGAATGGGGAAATATTTTTTAATTTCCCCCTAGCAGGTCTAATTGGACAGAGGAAGTGGAGGCATTTACGTAGGACAGACCAGGAAGCTTGTCTAGGCCCTTCTTTCTGGTTTGGTTTTGTTTCTGCTCTTCAGCTTACCCTGGGTTTCCCTGGTGGCCCAGACAGTAAAGAATCTGCCTGCAATGAGGAGACCCAGGTTCGATCCCTGGGTCGGGAAGATCCCTTGGAGAACGAAATGGCAACCCACTTCAGTATTCATGCCTGGAGAATCCGATGGACCGAGGAACCTGGCGGGCGATAGTCCATGGGGTCGCAAAGAGTCGTACACCACTGAGTGACTAACGCTTACCCAGATTTGGAATTTACAGCCTGGGAGATTTACTCCTTTGCTTCTCCCTCAGTTCCAGGCATGAACCGGTACTTCCAGCCTTTCTACCAACCCAACGAGTGCGGCAAAGCCTTGTGTGTGAGGCCAGATGTGATGGAGCTGGATGAGCTGTACGAGTTCCCGGAGTATTCGAGGGACCCCACCATGTACCTGGCTCTGAGGAATCTCGTCCTCGCCCTGTGGTTCACTAACTGCAAGGTGAGTGGGGGGCAGGTTGGCCAGCAGCACGTGGACACAGACTTCTCTTAGAGGGGTGGCTTGATCTTTAGATCTGTGTGTCTCCACCACACGTTTGGGTGGGGGCTGTCCTGTGCACTGTAGGGAGTTTAGGCAGCATCCCTGGCCTGTACCCACTAGATGCCATAGCAACCACCATCCCCCCCAACCCGGTGTGATAGCCAAAAATGTCTCCAGATATTGCCAAACGGGGCAAAGTCTCACCACCTGAAAACCACTGCGTTAGACCACGTGTCACCAGAATTCTCGACTCTAGTGAGTGAGTGTACAGTGCAAAGTTGGGTCAAGGAGTTCCGATGACAATGCCGGGAGAAAAAAGAATAAAACATTAAAGATTGAATCATAAATCCCCCGGAGGACAGGAATTCTTCCTCAGTTTGTTATGCTCAAGCATCTGAAACCAGTGATTGGTGCTTTCCTGGGACTGAATGAATGTTAGGGGCTTCAAACAGCACTTACCTTGAAAGGGATGAAGGTAAATTGGGGGATGGACCGGGTGGGGGGACTATAATTTTTTTTAAGCAAAGTCTTCCCTGACCCTCATATTTTTCCAATTTATTAATTTCTTCTGCAATTATTTGAGTGACTGCTGAATGTAGAACATTTTGCCAGACTGCCAGTCTTGGTTAAAGAAAGATACTCTGGGTCTGCCCTGGTATTTCATTGAATTAGACCCCAGCCCTAGATGATTTGATTAAGTTACAGCTGTAAATGCAGTTGATATGAATTACACCCAGGTAAGTGGGCTGCGCATTTCCTCTCCAGCAGCCTTAAAGTAGGTATTAAACTAAGTAGCAAACATTTGCTGAACTAAACAAAACTGTGGTCAGAATTTTCCTGTAAATAAGCTGTGAAGGAAGATGCACTTTTCAGAAACAGCCTTGGGTTCATTTTTCTTGACATTCCTTTTTAGTTGACTTTGAAATTGGACTTACACTGTGAAAGACTCTGATTTAAAAAGTCCTCCACTTACCATTGTGGATCTATTTTAATTTGTAATAAGATCATAACATGTATCTATTTAATACTCTAGTGGGAAAACTCAAATATGGTTGCTTTTAAGGAGTCAGAAAAACAAAGAGTCAGACTAAATATTTATTTTTTAAGTCATGAATACAAACACATTTTTTAATCTTCTGCAGCAATCCAAGCCAATGTTGTACATGTTATTTCTTTCGTATTTTGAGCCTGTAGTCATCTTCCTGTGTTTGATCAGGTTCTCTTGGAGCTGGGGGTTGGGGACAAGTAGAAGAAAGGCCAGAGTGGGCACCTCCCTGCTGCGCCCCATGGCCCAAACCTGTTCTGACTTCACGACCCTGCGAGGAGGCCACCTTATTCTTGAATCTTTGAGATGAACCAACCCTTACCAAAGCTTCTGGAGTAAACAAAGTCAGGGTCTTTTTTTTTGTTTTTTTTTTTTTTCCTGAAAAGTTCCTAAGTCCGTTCCTCCTACATCTTATCAGTGATGCTGCTAAGTCACTTCAGTCGTGTCCGACTCTGTGCGACCGCATAGACAGCAGCCCACCAGGCTCCCCTGTCCCTGGGATTCTCCAGGCAAGAACACTGGAGTGGGTTGCCATTTCCTTCTCCAATGTATGAAAGTGAAAAGTGAAAGTGAAGTCACTCAGTCGGGTCTGACTCTTTGCAACCCCACGGATTGCAGCCCACCAGGCTCCTCCGCCCATGGGATTTTCCAGGCAAGAGTACTGGAGTGGGGTGCCATTGCCTTCTCCTATCAGTGATGAGAACACAGCCTTTTCAGATCCCAGGGCCAGCAGCAGCCTGGGTTTCTATAACGGCCTTTGTTGTGTGATTTTTTGAGTCAGGAATATATCTGTGGTGTGCTCTGCACCCACACTCCCCATATCGGTCATTCTCTGCAAGGGGAAACATAGGTGATAAAACAGAGATTGCCATGTGCCTCTTGTTCCTTTCTTTCTTCCTTCACCAGGCAGACCTCCCTTTGGTCTTACTATGACTTAGTGATAAATGGTAGATTCCAGTTACCCTGGGAGGTTTTTTTTTTTTTGGTAGCTCAGATGGTAAAGAATCTGCCTGCAGTTTAGGAGACCAGGGTTCGATCCCTGGGTTGGGAAGATCCCCTGGAGAAGAGAGTGGCAATCCACTCCAGTATTCTTGCCTGGAGAATTCCATGGACAGAGGAGCCTGGTGGGCTACAGTTCATGGGGTCACAAAGAGTCGGACACAACTGAGCACTAACACACCATACAAAACGTGCACGTTGACATTTATCATTTTTACCATTTTAATCATTGTAAAATGTACAATTCAGTGGCATTAAGTACATACACAGTGTTGTATAACCATCAGTTCTGTGCAGTTCCAGAACTTTTTCATTAAGAGGAAACCCCACACCCATTAAACAGTGACTCCCCACTCCTTTCTTCCCCCAGCTTCTGGCAACCCTAGCCTACTTTCTGGGCCTCCCTGGTAGCTCAGCTGGTAAAGAATCTGCCTGTGATGCAGGAGACCCTGGTTCAATTTCTAAGTCAGGAAGTTCCCCTGGAGAAGGGATAAGCTACCCACTCCAGTGTTCTTGGGCTTCCCTGATAGCTCAGATGGTTGAGTGCGTGTGCAATGTGGGAGACCTGGGTTCGATCCCTGGGTTGGGAAGATCCCCTGGAGGAGGGCATGGAAACCTACTCTAGTACTCTTGCCTGGAGAATCCCATGGACACAGGAGCCTGGCAGGCTACAGTCCATGGGGTCGCACAGAGTTGGACATGACTGAGTGACTAAGCACAGCACTGCCTACTTCCTGTCTCTATAAAATCTGCCTATTCTGGGTGCTTCACATAAATGGAATCCTATAACATGTGGCTTTTGTAACCAGCTTCTTTACTCAGCATGACATTTTCAAGGTTCTTCCCTGTTGTAGCGTACGTCAGTACTCTGTCTCTTTTTATGACCAAATCATATTCCGTGTATGGGTAGACCACCTTTTGCTTTATACCGTCACCCACTGATGGACGCTTGGATCGTTCCCACCTTTTGGCACTTCGAATACTGCTGCCGTGCATTGAGCTCTTTCATACATAGGAATAGAATTCATGCATTGAGCTCTTTCATACATAGGAATAGAATTGTTGTGTCATATGGTCATCCTGTGTTTTCCCTTTTTGAGGAACCAAGACTTGTTTTCGGTTAGTTAGTTTAACAATCTGGTTTTATTTCCAAACACAGGAAGCTCTTACTCCTCAGAAATGTATTCCTCACATCATCGTCCGGGGTCTCGTGCGCATTCGATGCGTTCAGGAGGTGGAGAGGATACTTTATTTTATGACAAGGAAAGGTCTCATCAACACAGGAGTTCTCAGCGTTGGCCCTGACCAGCATCTTCTGCCTAAAGATTACCACAATGTAGGTGACCGTAACCCTAGCAGTGCTGCTACCGACGGTCATGATACGTGATCGTACGTTAATAATACAAGTAAAACTCACATTATCGTTGTAAAAGCTTTAGCGAGACTTTTGTAGATTATGCGTTTCTTCAGGGAAAAGAATATAAACCGCTGTTCCCCTCGACGGTAGAAAAGAGGAAGGGGTGGATGGCTTAGGACAAGTACTGATGTGTTCTTTAGGGAAATAACTTTCTACAAACGGGACAGCAAAGAAATGCAGATGAACTAACGTTGCTTGGCAGTTGGCTCCTTCTAGTACATTTTTTTCATTGCTCTAATTGGATTTTTGTTTCTTTTTTTCTTTTCGTAAAGAAATCAGTCATCATTATTGGGGCTGGTCCAGCCGGATTAGCAGCTGCTAGGCAACTGCATAACTTTGGAATTAAGGTAAGACTTGGGGGACATGGAGGCGAAAACAGATGGTTAACTGCTCCTTTGGTCCAAATTTTCTAAGACTTGGAAACTAGTTCCTGATTTTAGCAAAGAATGCTGCATATATTATATGGTCCACGGGGTCGCAAGAATCGGACATGACTTAGCAACTAAACTACCATATTTGGAGTAGCCTTCTACCCCAAGGAAAGATACTCTTTTTTTAATTTTCATATCAAAATGCATTTTATTAATTTTAGAAATCCTTTATTTTGTGTGTGTGTTGGTTTCTGCCATACAATGATGAGTATCAGCCATAATTATGCATATATATTCCCTCCCTCTTGACCTCTGTTCCCCCCCATCCCTAGGTCATCACAACAAACCTAACTGGGCTCCTTGTGTTAAATAGCAGCTTCCCACTAGCTAGCTATATTATTTCTTTTTATCTAGTGTGTTGCCTTATTCTACTTGTTAAAAATTAGCCGAAATAGAGTCGATTACAAAAAAATTGTGCAATTCAGTGTCTAATTTCCATTAGATTCATTCAAGTCTCCCAGATTTCTGGGACTTCCTAGGTCTGACTCATTTCTCCATTTTTTAAAAACTTGTTTTGCAAGGACTTTGGTTTTCCATTAAACCAAACGTGAAAATCAATTTGGTAGAATTGAATTAGTCTTTCGCTGTGCTCTGTGTGGCTAAAAGAATCAACATTTTTCACAGCATCTTCTGTGCTGGCGGAGTTTCAGAAATGAGAAAGTTTTCAGTGGTTATGCCTCAGAGGTTTTCCTTTTGGTGGAATGCAAGATCTACATCTTGGATTCTATATATACTACTGACAAAAACGGGAGAATCTGAGTTGAGTTTATAGGAAGTGTGTTTGCATTTCAAAATATTGTCTAAGAGGTATTAAGCAGTGAGGTATTTTAATTGGCCATATGTATATTTCAGCAATAGATATTAGGACCAAGGTTTCTTGTTTTTTGCTTGGGAAATTCACATTATGTTACAGGGAAAGTTATTCCTGAAAAAAACTGTATGTATACATATATATTTATATATATAACTGAATCACTTTATGGTACACCAGAAGCATTGTAAGTCAACTATATCTCGATTAAAAAAAAAGTTATTTCTAGCCAAAGTCAGGGGGGGATTTTAGCATTCAGCCTTCCTCTTATAAATGAAAAAAGAAACTAGATGGATGGTTCTGGGTTCATCTGAAGTCAGAAAGAAGGTGGAGAGTCACGAGTTGTAGCCTTTCTAGTTGGAGGAAATGAGTTTAGGTCCGAGGAAGAAGAATATTCAAGAGACCTCTATTGTTCTCCCCTTTCTCTGGGGAAACACCCCTCCTGGTTAGGAAATAGATTCCTCTGAGTAACCTCAGAGATGCTTAGCTCGGGGAGCCTCCTGGAGCCATCAGAAGGAGTGCTCCTAGGGCTCCAGAAGCGAAAGGACTGAAGAGGCTTCCCATTTTCAGCTTCTGCAACCAAGGGCAGGGTCACTGTCTGAGGCACAGGGCTATCCACCTGAGAGCAGCTCCCCTGCCTCCAGCATCAGAAGTTTGGAAGAGATAAAGTAGTCTGGCTGTGGGACCAGTCTGTGCTGGCCAAGCCCACGGGGTCGTGCTTAGAATCACATGTGATTTTTTTTCGTCTGTTTTGCAAATACATTCATTTGTGTCATAGATTCCACATATAAGTGATGTCATATGGTATTTGTCTTTCTCTTTCTGACTTACTTCACTTAGTATGATCATCTCTAGGTCCATCCATGCTGGTGCGAATGGCATTATTTTGTTCTTTTTTTGCGGCTGAATAGTATTCCAGTGTGTGTGTGTGTGTGTGTGTGTGTGTACATATACACACACCGCATCTTCTTTTTCCATTCATCTGTCGATGGCCACTTGGGCTGTTTCCACATCTTGGCTATTGTGAATGGTGCTGCTGTGGACATGGGGATGCGTGTATCTTTTTGAATTATAATTTTGTCCAGAGAGACGCCCAGGAATGGAATTGCTGGATCCTTGACACACTGCCCTCTTTCTAAAGTCGTTGTTCTAATAATATGGTAATATATTACCTAGATGCAAAACTCGACTTACTGTGTCACTTTACCTTTGTACTGCATTTGGGATGACTGTTCCATCTTCTTCAGCTTCTCCGATCATCTGTCTTTTTAGGTGACTGTCCTGGAGGCCAAAGACAGAATCGGAGGCCGAGTATGGGATGATAAGTCTTTCACAGGCGTCACGGTGGGACGAGGAGCCCAGATTGTCAACGGCTGTGTTAACAACCCAGTAGCACTCATGTGTGAACAAGTGAGTTTCTTTAAGATTTGTACTGTAGATGAACAAAAGATGGTCTCAGTTTGCTTGTGTGCAGTATTAATATGCCTCTAGATAACATGTAATAAATGCAGAATGATTTGTTGCCCCTCATTCCCTCTGAAAAGTAAATAAGAACAAGTACAATCTTCCTTTCTCTGAAGGTGGAACTGGAAAACTTAATCCCCCCTCCCTCCCCCGCCCCAGTCTGTAATTATATTTGTGTGTTAATTTGCAGGCCACTTAATTAGCTTATTGCTGTAGGGTTGCCAGATTAAGCAAACAAAAATACAGAATGCCAATTTAAATTTGACTTTCAGATAAACACCAATAATTTTTTTGATATAAGTATGTCCCAGTATCACATGGAATGTTTTGCATGCACTATTTGGGACCTATTTATACTTAAAAAAAAAAAAAGTATTCATTGTTTATCTGAGAATTAACTGGGCTTCCTGTCTCTTGTTGGGCAACCCTACCTGATTTCTTTGAAGACCAAGGCTTTTTGTGAACTATTGACTGACGGTCAGTTCAGCCTCAACTTCTATGAGTGTCTGTGCGTTTGTGTGCTCTTTCCCGTGAGATCCCACAGAGGAGAGAGGGTGTCAGAGCAGGGAGGGGCAGTGCGCAGCACTAGCGTCTGAAGCATGGATAAATCTTGGTGGAGGGCATGGCCCGGAAGCAGTTGTTGGCGCCCCCCCCCCATTCTCCAGTGCCATGCTGGTTTTTCACTGCCTTCCTTTGTGGTCATGACCTGATCAACCTGTATTTTTGAGAGATCCTGACTGACCCTTTGCTCCCCGAGAGCTCTGTCTGATTGCAGCTTAGAACCTGTACCTATTTTTTCCAGGGAAAACTTTTCACCTTCTTATTCTTATTATTTTGAAGCTTGGCATCAGCATGCATAAGTTTGGAGAAAGATGTGACTTAATTCAGGAAGGTGGAAGAATAACTGACCCCACTATTGACAAGCGCATGGATTTTCATTTTAATGCTCTCTTGGATGTGGTCTCTGAGTGGAGGAAGGATAAGACTCAGCTCCAAGATGTCCCTTTAGGAGGTATGGGGAGAATGGTGTTCTGATTGTTCCATCTGAGTCTCATTCTAACCTAAGCTTGATCAGCG
The DNA here is from genome assembly GCF_029378745.1 of Bos indicus. Classification (NCBI taxonomy): domain Eukaryota; kingdom Metazoa; phylum Chordata; class Mammalia; order Artiodactyla; family Bovidae; genus Bos; species Bos indicus. The sequence continues at coordinate 41,434,180 of NC_091782.1, read as the reverse complement.
GTAGCATCATTCATCCACAAGCCTGGGTGGACCCAATGAGAATAGTCCTTTGGAGCATCCCTTTTGGACTGGCCATTCCACAAAGGGGAGCTAAACTGCTTCAGGGACCTTTAGATGTGTGTGTGTGCATGCGTGCACACATACAGCTTACTTCACACAATAGCCAATGTTTAAAAAAAAATCACATAAATGTTTAATTTTCAATTTCCCAGAAGAGCTTGCTTTTAAGAAAGCATGTGATAAGCTCTATGTGAATAACTAGCCACCATATAACGACTTTTCTAGATAAGAGTTTCAATGTGCCAGGATTTCTTTTCCTTTTTCAGACAGGTTAAGATTTTTTTTATATATATATTTTGTTTAAGAATGCAAGACTCTGTATTATAATTTAAGAATTTTAATCCAGAACTTTCAGGCTTTGGTACCAAATGGACCATATTCACCACAACCCCCTAGAAAACCTAACAGTAACAGCTCATTTCCCTGAGGGGGCCAGCTGAGATCTTACTATATTGCTGCTTAAATTGATATTTATTTAACCTATGATTTCATGACCTGAATGTATTCATTTGTAATTCTCGGGAGCATACTGGACTCTTACATTGTGAGCATTTTAACTCAACTGTCAGGGTGTTAACTGGCTTCAGCTTTGTGTTTCTGTGTGAGGGTTCTGGCATACGCTCCATCTCTGTTCCGGGTAAATTTCTCAGCAGGGATTGTCTGTCTCTTCTTTTAATCCTCTTGTCCCACCCCACCCGCCATGACCTCAATACTTCACCTCTGAGACCCACCCACTTTCTAACCGCCCTTAGTAAAAGTGTTGACAGACAAACCATAACAGAACATTTTTAGAAACGTCCTGGGGTTGACTGGGATCATTTAGCCAAATGTGGTAGTGTCCAGACCAAGTGGCAAGTTGTTGAATTTTCTGGAAGACAGCGACTAGGCAGACTCGCAGGATGTTCTCAGAATTTGGTTAGTGTTTGTGTGATAGTTGCTGGGTGGCGTTCTCTTTACGATTCTTTCAGGGTCATCATCTACAGAAATTAACAATGTTATTTTGGCTTTACTTAAAACAAGTTATTACGGAAGGGCCAACAATATTTACTCTATAAGTAGTTGTTTTATCATAGTGATATATTTTTTTGAAAAGCTTTAGTAATAATGCCCCCATCTCTACATGAGGTTACATTAGAGCCTGCCTAGTGGTATCTCAGCTGTCTGAGCTCTCACCTTATTAGACTTAGCTCAAAAGACAAAAGTATAAGTAGTTAGAAGCTAGAGTGAATTTCACAAAGCAGATGGACTAACGCTTTAAAATGTTATTTACGTAGAAATCACATTAAGGCTTCTCTCAGCCTGCTTCTACTTTATGTACTATTTTAGCAATCTTGGTGCTTCCCACACCTTTACAAAACCTAAAGGAAAACAAAAACTGCATGGCGGGAGACAAGGATGGGATTGGTATGAGAAGGTACTGAAACTGGAAAAAACCCAGAGGTCTAGGAACAAGATCGTAGCACAAAGATGCCGTGGACGTCTCCATACAGCAGTCTAGCGTGAGAATGGAACATATTCTGGAGAAGGGAATGGCAACCCACTCCAGTATTCTTGCTGCCACCCCCTGCCAAAAAAAAAAAGTGGTTCAAAGAATGGAACATGTTAATGAGAACTTTCAGTTGTCGAAAAAAAAGTTAACTGGTACGAAGTTCTGTTTCTAGTCAAGCATGTGCAGAATACCTTATAGAAGCTTTGAGTCTGCCGTGTCTCCGCTGGATGGTTGTCATCACTGGGAACATTATAAAGAAGTCATTTTTGCTGAGATATTTGTCAGGCACAAGCCTTTTCCCCCTCCACCTCCCCTCAAAAGGAATCTAAGACAATCATCGGAATGATAACACAAGGATGTGTATATGTAGTTGAAAGTTCTAGTTGAATGGGATAGATAAGTGCTGGGGGTTGATAAGCAAGGGAGCGATTCCTGAGGCTGGTAGTGACCAGGTGATGCTGGTCTATAAAGGATGGATGGGACCGGGGTGCGGGGGGAGGGCATTCCAGAGGAGAAGCATGGTAGTAGCAGATGTTGCAGGGTTGGCATTTACCAGGAAAAGATTGAGTGAGTGGGCAGGTGGGGTTTGCTGTCTTTGGAAAGGCTAAAAATGTGCTCACTCTGTCTGGCTGTGGGTTTTGGAATTTATTACATAGGCAATGGAGAACCGGTAATTAAAGGTGTTGAGCTAGAGAGTTGCCTTTGTGAAAGTCCATGGTGGAATATTTGGAATGTTTGCAAGAGATGATAGCCAGTCATCAGTCTGTGATAGATCTTTTGGTCGAGGTGAGCTGTTATAAGAACTTGACTTTAAGGTGGTGCAGTAGGAGCGGAAAGGGAATGGGAGTTCTCTCTCTGTATTTATATATACGGAGGTTACTTTTCCTTTATCTCAAGCAAAAGAAAAAATTGGTTCTCCACTAAGCAGAAGTGAAACAGGGTTGAAGACATAGGGCCCTCATAGCTTCGTGCCCCATTAAGATATGCTTTTCCCTCCTGAGAGAAACCAACCTTGTCAAGACATTTACCCTTTCCCCCGGGACTACCTGGGAAAGATCTTCCAAAGTTTGGGGCCTTGCGGGTTGAAGGAGGTGGAGTGCAAAGGATAAGGAATTGGACCATAATGTCCAAACTGTTTTTTTTTTTTTTTTCTGCTTTGCTCCATTCCCATTGCAGAAAAGATAGAGGAGATCTACAAAGCTTTTATCAAAGAGTCTGGAATCCAGTTCAGTGAGCTGGAGGAGCAGGTGCTTCAGTTCCATCTCAGCAACCTGGAATATGCCTGTGGCAGCAACCTCCATCAGGTGGGCTTGGAACATGCTTGTTTCTCTGTGTGCATGTTTACATATCGAAATGTTGAGCCCGCGATGGTCTGGATAACGGGGATCAATGGGTCTGCCGCTTAAAAGTCCCAGAACCACAGCTTTAGAGTATACAAATCCCATGGTGGTTTTGAAACAAATTCTTTAAAGCAGGAGAACCTTTAAAGAAGCATTATTTCTGCAAATAATGACTGTGAAGATGCTCACGCTATAAACCTGAACACAGGCAGGCTGTTGTGCTGAGGGGCAGGGGTCACAGGCTTGTGTCTGTCCACTGTCCTCTTCAGGGGGCCCTCAAGGCGTGCCTGTGCAACCGGGAGCTGAAAACACTGCTCTTAAGAAGCCAGAATAGAGCATCTTTGCACTTAGGATCTGTTTGTCTAGCTAAAATAAATTTAAAATTGCCTAGGTCAGGAAGATCCCCTAGAGAAGGAAATGGCTACCCACTCCAGTGTTCTTGTGTGGAGAATTACATAGAGCCTGGCGTTGCAAAGAGTTGGACACAACTGAACAACTAACTTTCACTTTTCCATTCATGTCACCAACTCTGATCATATGACTTGGATATGCTGCACGTTGAATCAGGGTTCTGTTGCTGATCCCCAACTTAATTATCCTCTTTGGTAGGGGTGGGCGAGGGACAACAACTGATGTTTGCATTCAGTGATTCTTTGCAATTGGAATAACACTTTTCCAAAATCATGCTGCATTTCAGCTTCTATGGAATTTCCATGTCGAAGACATCTAGGTGGCATATTTCTATATGGAGTTGACCAGATGTGGGTTTCCTCTCATGGAATTCTCCCTTTCCAGTGTTGTTGATGTATAATACATCTTTTTGTCAGGGAGTGGGACCCATGGCCAAATCATATGTACCTTTTGTTCTAAAATAAGCTTTCCTGTGCATTACTGAGAAATTTCCTTCCCCTGGCAGCAGTATCCACCTGGCTCCGGCTGCTCGTCCATCACCCCCGCTCCCTTCCTGTTTCACCCTCTGTCCTCCTGCCTGGGATGGCTTTCCCCACCCTGGGTTCCTCTTCTCGTGCCTTAGGTGCAGGCCACAGGTTTTCCACCATCTTGTTTTCCAACCTCTCCTGGTGTTTCCCAGGTGTCTGCTCGCTCCTGGGACCACAATGAATTCTTCGCCCAGTTCGCCGGTGACCACACCCTCCTCACTCCCGGATACTCCGTCATCTTAGAAAAACTGGCTGAGGGACTGGACATCCGGCTCAGGTCTCCCGTGAGTGTCCACAGCGGTGGGTGGCTCAGGTTTGGTGGCGTTTGGCGCATGTGGAGTTTGGGATTTGTAGATTACATGGCAGACAGGCGCCTGCTTTGATGTCCAGCCAGTCTCTGCAGGTACTTTTGATACTGTGATCAGTTGCATTATCCTTGTCGGTTAGGTCACTGCTGTTGTTGGAAACAATAGTGACTGAGATGCACTGTTATTAATAATCAAGCGTTCGGGTTGCTCACCACCTCCCTGATCCAGCATGGTTCTTTTCACACTTAAATTTTCCCTTCAGATATACATTTCTATGAAATCATATTGTACATGGTTATAACTATAGAGGCAATTACATATATATGTCTGTATTTCACCTTACACGATGTTATAAAGATTTTTCCATATTCTGACATAATGTTTATAAATTTTAATGACTGAGTGAGAGTTCCCTGAAGGAAGTGATAACTGTTTAGTTCTTCGAATGCCAGGAAGTGGTTCCCCATAGCCTTGGAAATGTAAACTCCCATCATCAAAGAATTGGAGAGGACCCCGGATCGTGTGGTTCCATCCCTCATTGTTTTCCATGATTGCTTTTCTTGAGCAGGTACAGAGTATTGACTATTCTGGAGATGAAGTGCAAGTTACCACTACCAGTGGAGCAGTGTGTACAGCACAGAAGGTAAGCGCTGTGCGAGCACTGCGTGCTGCCAGGGGCCTGGGAGTGAGGGAGACCAGGCTTTTCCACCCAGCAGTTTGCCTCTAGCCATCTCCCTGGAACCTTATTTGACCTCTGCAGAATTCTGTATCTCCTCTAGTTGTGTGTGGATGTACACATCAGATTTAATTCTTTGACCAGCATATAGATTCATGGCAGATGGAATTCTGGGTACTGCTGCATTAGTTCTGAGAGTTGAACAAGGAAAGAAATTCTTTGGCCAAATAAGTTTGTAAAGTATGATATATGAGTCTATGTTTCAGGTTAAATAAGAGCATTTTAAAGGCTCTGAGAAGTCCTGCATTTTAGCAACCTCTTTTCCTTTGTGTAATTCAGTGGTTTCTAAGTGGGTGGTGTCTTTGTTTTTGTACCACAGAACCTTTTTTCAGGTCGAGAACACTCTGTGTTTTTGTCTTGAAACTGGCAGAAGTACTTTTATGTCATTTGAATTTTTTGTAAACAGCTTTAGTAGATGGTCTGTGAAAGGTGCTGTAATGTAATAAATGAAATCACATTGAGATTTCTGTAGTGTTGGAAAACAAAGTATTGGGGGTGGAGGGGGCTTAATAAACCCCATCGATTTATTTAATTATGTCTGAAGTGTTTACCAAAAAGTGTAACTGATGAACTACCACTAGTTCCTAGATTAGCTGTGTTTTATGCTTTTTCAGTTAACTAAAAATATTTCATTTGCATGTCAAATGGGAAAGACATAGTGTATAATTCTAGGGGGGATGGATAATTCTTCATATTGTTCCTGCCATTAACTAGCTAGGTAGTGAGTATTGGTCATATAGACTTTGGACTAGCAGTAGTTCTCAGCCCTGGCTGCACTTCTGAATCACCTATGGTGCTGGTTTAGTCACTAAGTCATGTCTGACTCTTTGCGACCCCATGGACTGTAACCCACAAGGCTCCTCTGTCCATGGGATTTTCCAGGCAAGAATACTGGAATGGGTTGTCATTTCCTTCTCTGGGTAGAATCTCCTGGGAGGTGCTTAACAGAAAGGTTACAGAGCCCCACCCCACGTAGGTTCTTGCTGAACTCGTCTGGTCATGTTTTTAAAGCTTCCCAGGTGATTCCAACATGTGACCAGAGTTGAAAACCACTTGTCAGTAGCATCCATATTTGTGATTCCCCAGGTGAGAATCAGGCCAATATCTAATATTCCTCCTAATGGTAAAAAAATTTTTTAAATACTACCTTATAAAATTGTAGGCTTCTCTTGTGGCTGAAGCTGAAACTCCAGTACTTTGGCCAGCTCATGCGAAGAGCTGACTCATTGGAAAAGACTGATGCTGGGAGGGATTGGGGGCAGGAGAAGGGGACGACAGAGGATGAGATGGCTGGATGACATCACTGACTCAATGGACATGAGTTTGAGTGAACTCTGGGAGTTGGTGATGGACAGGGAGGCCTGGCGTGCTGCGATTCATGGGGTCGCAAAGAGTCAGACATGACTGAGCGACTGAACTGAACTGAAGTTGTGGCTCAGATGGTAGAGAGTCTGTCTGCAAAGCAGGAGACCTGGGTTTAATCCCTGGGTCGGGAAGATCCCCTGGAGAAGGGCATGACAACCCGCCACAGTATTCTTATCTGGAGAATCCCATGGACAGAGAAGCCTGGTGGGCTACAGTTCATGGGGTCGCATAGACTCAGACCTGACTGAGTGACTGACACTCACAGGCCTTATAAAACTGCAAGTCAGCTCGCGGCTCAGGACAACACGCTAGGTGTACTAACCCCGCTGTGTCACCCTCCGCCTGACCCTTTCCCGGCCCATTTACTCTTTTTCTTTGTATTCTGGCTTTTAGAGAAATTAGAGTTTCAGGCTGTGATTCAAAAAGCCTGCTCTGACATGACGAAAGCAGATACTTTTAGTAGTCAGCACGCATCACACAGTTTCAATTGGACGTTACCCAGCGTATAAGTGAAAGATTTCCAGCCCAACAGGGTACATTGATAAACACTTGACAGACTGTAAATGGTTCATTATCTCCCACAGGTGTTAGTCACTGTACCACTGGCTTTACTGCAGAAAGGTGCCATTCAGTTTAACCCACCGTTGTCAGACAAGAAGATGAAGGCCATCAACAGCTTAGGAGCAGGCATCATTGAAAAGGTGACTGAATTACGTAAGCCTGGAAACTGGAGAGATGAGTATCAGATGACAGGGATCCCCAAACTTCTGGTATTGGGAAATAGGTGATTTTTGAATCCACATCACATTCGAAGACTTCCTTTTCCTTTGAGTAATTGTTCCTGAAGAGTACAGAAGGATATCATCAAAACAAAAAGAGTAGAGCGGACAGAGCTCTGCAAGTTTTGATTCAGGAGAAAGACTTTTCATTATTCAGGGTTTGAACTGGGTATATAAATAGGCAATTCTTTTTTTTTTTTGTCCTGCTTTCCATATCTACCCTTCACTAGTAGTAGTAGTAATAGTAGTTTAGTCGCTAAGTCATGTCTGACTCTTGCCACCCCCATGGACTATAGCCTATCAGACTCCTCTGTCCATGGGATTCTCCAGGCAAGAATACTGGAGTGGGTTGCCATTTCCTTCTTCAGGGGTTCTTCCTGACCCAGGGATGAAATCTGGGTCTTTTGCACTGCAGGCAGATTCTTTACCAACTGAGCTACCAGGGAACCCCTCATACCCTTCACTGATTAGCCCCAATGAGGAGAGTGTTTCTACTTTCTTTGCCTTGAAAAACTGTATTAGCAGAATCTGCCAGTGCTGCAGTAGGTACCAGCAGACTTATGAGTAGTAAGACTTTTATCTCCTGAACATAAGCTTCAAGACTAAGTCTCAGCAGTGCTCTGCATCTTCGGATTAGCCTAGAGGTTGTCAGTGGGTCCCACCATTATCCGTGGGAGGACAGGACTGAATGGCATTAAAAAACATGTTCACAGAGAGAACAAAGGATAGAAGAATGGAAAGGGAGTATGTTTGATAGAAGAATGGAAAGGGAGTACGTTTGAGTTTTTTGGAACATCTTTTTTTTTTTAACATAAGTATTTAAGAGCTATGGGTGGCTTCTTAGCGATTGCCACACTTTTGATTTCATTGAACTCTTAATAACCACCTTTCTCTTGCTTGCTTTCCAGATTGCTTTGCAATTTCCTTATAGGTTTTGGGACAGTAAAGTTCAAGGGGCTGACTTTTTTGGTCACGTTCCTCCTAGTGCCAGCAAGCGAGGGCTTTTTGCCGTGTTCTATGACATGGATCCCCAGGTAAAGTCATGGGTGTTAGAACGTGGCTTGAATTCCCTTGTTAACAGTTTAGAATTTGATTTGGTAATTACCCCCATGTCAAGCCCAGGAGCTAATGGACATTGTGGACACTCTGGATGTCTGTTTGTATGCTGGGGGGACACTTGCAGGGCATGTTTTCCTATAGGAAAGGAGCCCCTGTATCTCTCATATTTTCTTAAAGGACTAATGTTGGTCCCTGGTAAATGAATTCATTGCCATGGAAGTGGAAGAATTCTTCCGAATTCCTCTCAGGGAGAGTTGGTGATAGCACAGTAATGAATGGTACTTGAAATATACTCCCCAAGGGTCCTCCGGAGGGGAGAGGGGCAGGTATGATTGGCCCACATGAGGGCAGATCTGGGATTCACTGGACGTGATTGGTTGGGGGAGGACCCAGGACCACCTGGGCTTGAACGTGATGGTTGTGCTGATGTCCTGCCAAAGCTTCACAGTTGTTTTTCCTCGGGCCCGTTTGTCCCAAGACACTATCTTCAAAAGTTCCACATGGGAGCCAAGAGCAGAATGTCCTTACTATTCAAGAAGGGGTTTTTTCCCCCCATTATTTTATGTGCAGAGTTCCCTTCTCAGTCACATTCCATTTCTTCTAAAAGTTCTTAGAAGGGAAAAGCCAAGAGAATCTGGGGGTTTGATATGTAGGTGACTTCTGGAGTTTTTCCAGCAGGGAACAATAAAATGCATAAATGAAGGTGGGTGGCCCGGGCCACAGGACAGTAGGAAATGATGATCTGTGACTTGTGAGGATGAGGGCCAAAAGGTCATTTGGGTTTTTGCACGAGACCGGATGGTAACACCCGAATGAACTTTTTGGCCAACCCAGTGCTTAGACCCGAGCATCTGGAGACTTGGGTCCTCAAAGCCCGGCCTGTAAAGTGCTTTTCCCGTCACGTGTCCAGAAGCAGCACAGCGTGCTGATGTCGGTGATTGCGGGAGAGGCGGTGGCGGCCGTCAGGAGCCTGGAGGACAAGCAGGTGCTGCAGCAGTGCATGGCCACCCTGCGCGAGCTCTTCAAGGAGCAGGTCAGACACACGCCCTTTGAAAAGAGAAAAACACGCTTGCCGCTGACTTCCCGTGCTCTTCAGAGTGGCACGGACCCAAAGCAAGTCTGTTCCTACCGAGCACGAAGGGGCTCAGGGCCATGGGCCACAGTCTTCCTCTCTCTCTTTTAATATCCAAGTGTTAATTGCTTGGCTGTGTCCAACCCTTTGCGACCCCATGGACTGTAGCCTGCTAGGCTCCTCTGTCCATGGAATGGGTTGCTGTGCCCTCCTCCAGGGGATCTTCCTGACCCAGGGATTGAACCTGAGTCTCCCACATTGCAGGCAGGTTCTTTACCATCTATCTGAGTCACCAGGGAGGCCCCAACTTTCCTCTTAGGCATTAGTTTACTCGGGCCACCATGACAGACTGCCCCAGACTGGGTAGTCCAAGCAGCAAAAATTCATTGTCTCACAATTAAGGAGGCTAGACACCAGATTGAGGGGTTGGGGAGGGGAAGTTGGTTTCTCCTGAGGCCTCCCGCCTTGGCTCACAGAAGGCTGCTTCCCCCGTGTCCTTGCGTGGTCTCGCCTCTTGTCTATGTTGTCTGTGTTCAAATCCTCTCTTCTTAGAAGGGCACTTGGCATCCTGGATTAAGGCCCACCTGAATGACCTCATCAAAGTCCTATCTCCAATAGAGTTGCTTTCTGAGGTCCTGCGGGTTAGGGTTTCATCATCTGAATTTGAGTAGGGGGACACAGTGAGGCTCACAATAGTACCCCATTCCTCCTTTTACATTCTCTTCCTTTTTTTCCTCATATCATGCACACCCCCCCTTTCTCTCCTCAAGAGGGAAGACTCAGCATTTTCCACAGATCCTCTATTTGGGTATCCTGTTCCCAAACCTCGCAAGCTTTGACAGTTTTCCATTCAAAGGGACCTTGGCCAGAATTTTCTTGCACCCCCCCCCACTGCTAGTCTCTTTCCCTTTTCTCCAAGAAGCTCAAGGTACTTTCTACTCTCCAGTTTACTAAATCTCACCGTCTCTGGAGATTTATAAATGGCACGATGTATATCCTTTCCCGATAAAGGAGCAGAAGTAGAAAGAAGAGAAATGACGCAGAACATAACGTACATTAGAAAGAGGGGGGCCCTCGGGGTACTGCTTATTTTACATGGTGCAAGTCTCTCTCACAATAGTCCCTCGCCTGGGACTTTTGTCTCAAAATTCGTTTTCAAATCAGTTATTTGGAACTTAGCACACAGTTTGCACAGAAATCTGTTTCATGGTGGCGCTTGGCAGGGGTCAGCCTACAGAATTATCTGAAACATGACTGGTGTAGCTGTTCTGTGGAGAAGCCTGTTGAGAATTCCATTCAGAGGTCCTCAGACCCTGCCCGTCCCTCTCCTCCTCTGGTCCAGCGTGTTCCAGGTGATGAGAAGGGGAATGTGTGTCTGTTAGTCGCTCAGTCATGTCCGACTCTTGGCGACCCCATGGACTGTAGCCCGCCAGGCTCCTCTGTCCATGGATTTCTCCAGGCAAGAATACTGGAGGGGGCTGCCATGCCCTCCTTCAGGGGATCTTCCCAACCCAGGGACCGAACCTGGGTCTCCTGCATTGGTAGGCAGATTCTTTACTGTCTGAGCCTCCAGGGAAGCCCCAGGGAAGAGGAATGCCTGGACTCTTAGCCTGTGGTGATGACCCCTGGTAGGTGGGGAAATTGTCTCTGGCAGAAGGACAAGGTGTTGAAGTAAGGAGACATGTGGGTGTTGGGCAAAGTCAGAAAGACGGGGCAGTGACAAAGGAAGAGACACAGATACGGAGGCTTGGGCAGAGCAACAGGCGGGCAGGAGGGTCATATGGGAACTGCTGTCCCAGAATGCCACAGGGATTAACTCACTTTCCGGATGGAGGGAGGGCTGTAATTTTAGAACGGTTGGGTTGCAACCAGTCCAAGTCCCTTCCGATCCCTTCTGCTTGACACAGGAGGTCCCAGATCCCACCAAGTACTTTGTCACCCGCTGGAGCACGGACCCCTGGATCCAGATGGCCTACAGCTTCGTGAAGACGGGGGGCAGCGGGGAGGCCTACGACATCCTTGCTGAGGAAATACAAGGAACCGTCTTTTTTGCTGGCGAGGTGGGTTTCGTCACTCTGACCCTGACTGCTTTCATTTGGATCACTTGCTTTTAGCTGAACTGGTCTGCATTCAGAGTTTAAAAGCAACGTCAAATACCTTCAAGTCTTGTGGCAACGAACGGCAGGTACCCTGACAATATCCTCCTCAAATTCCCCGAGCAGCCATTTTTAACTCTTTTTGCTGTTTTCTTCTGGAGTTTACTTCATGTCTTAAGATTTTTACATTGTTGTCTTTGGATTTAAGAAGTTAAGACATTACCTCCAGACTTCCTGTCAGGTTAAAGACTTAGCCTGTTTCATCTCTTCCCTGTTTACTTCACAATTTAATTTTAAATTAGTGTCAGTGCTTATATGATGTGGTTGCTTACTGCTGAGCCAGGAAGGCGACCGCCGATTCTTTTCTTACACAGCTGTTTCCTCTTCAGTCACAGTAGCCTCTTCTTCCGTTAGCTTAACTCTTTTTATGCTGCTGCTGCTAAGTCGCTTCAGTTGTGTCTGACTCTCTGCAACCCCAGAGACAGCCGCCCACCAAGCTCCCCCGTCCCTGGGATTCTCCAGGCAAGAACACTGGAGTGGGTTGCCATTTCCTTCTCCAGTGCATGCATGCATGTTAAGTTGCTTCAGTCATGTCTGACTCTGTGCAACCCCATGGACAGCAGCCCATCAGGCTCCTCTTGTCTATGGAATTCTCCAGGCAAGAATACCGGAGTGGGTTGCCATTTCCTTCTTCATAACTCTTTTTATACCACTTCTTAAGCCTCCCCACTTTTTTCTGTTGTTGTTGAGCCATGCCTGGGAATCTTAATTCCCCAACCAGGGAGCCAACTCATGCCCCCTGCAGTGGAAACACAGAGTTGCAAAATCCTAACCACTGGACCACCAGGGAAGTTGCAAGCCTCCCCACTTTGTGGACAGCCTGTAGGTTCCCTTCCTTGGAACCCCCTTTCCTGACATCTTCTCTTTGCTGTAGTTTATCTTGGGGACTCCTGCAGATCTGTCCTCCCAGGATTCCTCCTTACCACTTTGCAGGGTTGGGGTTCATACTTCCTAGAACCCTCTTTTCAGTATTTTTTAAAATTATGATAAACAACAACAAAAACAGATTTCTGGGGTTGAATTAGTTTGCTTTTGCTGTTCCCCACCCCCCACCTCTCTGTAGTTCATCAAAATAGAGTAAATTCTCAGCACTCTTTTCATCTGTCTTCATACCCTAATACCGTTTAGGATTATACTGGTCTCCTCGATTAATCTAAAATAGTGTTTTTTAATATTTTCAGGGTTTTTGAATTATTACAAAAGAATATCATTTTAAAACCAGCTGACTTTGATTTCCTCTTTGGGCTATAAAGCACCAACTTTGTAGGAACAGAACATAATGGTTGCATTCCAGGCCACAAGTGTCAACTGCTTCCAAAAGATGGCCCTAATAGGGCCAAAGGGCCATGAACAGGCTTTAGAAGTTTTGGCTTTTCTTTGCTGCTTTGATACAATTGCTACCTCAGTTGAGTTGCTCAGTTGTGTCCAACTCTTTGCAACCCCATGGCCTGCAGCACACCAAGCTTCCTTGTCCATCACCAACTCCCGGAGTTTACTTAAACACAAGTCCACTAAGTCAGTCCATCCAAGCATCTCATCCTCTGTCGTCCCCTTTCCTGCCTGCAATCTTTCCCAACATCAGGGTCTTTTCCAGTGAGTCAGTTCTTCACATCAGGTGGCCAAAGTATTGGAGTTTCATGTTCGGCATCAGTCCTTTCAATGAATATTCAGGACTGATTTCCTTCAGGATGGACTGGTTGGATCTCCTTACAGTCCAAGGGACTCTCAAGAGTCTTCTCTGGTTACTACCTCATCTTCTTATAAAAGGGCTTCCCCAGTGGTTCAGTGGTAAAGAATTTGCCTGCAATGCAGGACACCTGAGTTCAATTCCTTGTCAGAAAGATACCCTGGAGGAGGGCATGGCACCCACTCCATTATTCTTGCCTAGAGAATCCCATGGACAGAGGAGCTTGAACAGTCAGACATGACTGAAGCGACTAAGTACTTCTTAACCCATTTCTTTTGAGGTTTCTATTACTCTGCTACTCTTTTCCCAAGTAATGGTGTTCCCCCCGACCTCCTGATCATCCTCCCACTTTAAAAGTCTGTGGCACCGGGATGTTTTTCCATTTCATGCCAGCTACCAGTTTGGGTGACATGTAACCTAAATTCACATGGAACTTCATCTTTCTTATATTCCCTTTTCTATGACCTACTTGACTACGTTTTAGCTACTCTTCTCCCATAATCACATCCCAGATTTTGTCTTGGTTGCATGCGGGCTCAGTCACTTCAGTCACGTCCGACTCTTCGTGACCTCATGGACTATGTATGACAGGCTTCTCTGTCCATGGACTTTTCCAGGCAAGAATACCTAACAATGACAGAAAATACCTAATGGTTGTAAATCCAAGCCTAACTTTCCTGTCCTGGTTTGCTTATTCTCTTCCCACTATAACCTCCTTGCAGGTGAGGTTTTCTCTGTTGATAGTCACCTTTTGTCTTTCCCTTCTGTTTGTTAAACTTCTTGTTAATACTCATCCAGCAAAACTCCAGACAAGGATGAACTGATTCACTTCTTGTGCTTGTTTGACTTACCACTGATTGTCTGATGGGAGGGGGCTGTGTCTTACTCATTATTCTTAACTCCAGTACCTGGCATATATAATACCTTCATGAATGTCACACAGTACTACTACACACGAGTGCTGACTGTGTAGAATGAATTTGGTGAAACACAGTGAAATAAGCCAGAAATGTTCAGGTGCTGTGATGGGTGAGTCGAGTGTTCTGTGAGCACACAGGAGGGGCAACATTTTAGGAGGATGGGAGAAAAGTGTAAATTCATACTATATTTTGATAGTCATCTAAATTTCTTATACATGATCTCAAATTATAATTTCTTTTTTTAACAGGCAACAAACAGGCATTTCCCACAGACTGTTACAGGGGCATATTTGAGTGGTGTTCGAGAAGCAAGCAAGATTGCAGCATTTTAAATAGAATTTGTCTGGACGCAGCTTTCTTCTGTATCCCAAAGGGAAAGGTTTGAAAAACATGTTAGACCTCACTTTGATAAAATCAAACAATCCTCTCTAGGTAGCAAAACTTGAATGTTCTAAGGTGGTATGATAATATAAACCAGTTTTTACCATTCTGAAAGCATGGGTTACAAGAATCCTTTTATAAGCACTTATATTTAATAGCATTTTCCATTGGTCTGACTAGTGCTAAATGTTCCAATTTCAGAGTAAGGCAGAATATAACCTTCAGTTAAGACCTTGGATATAATTCTTCCATGGTTAAGAGATTCCCTTGAAATCTGACTTTTTTTTTGGCTGACCAATTTTCACACATTGAAAAACCAAGTCAAGCAGGAATCATTAAAAAAAAAAACAAAGCCATGTACGTCTGTGACAATTTATCAGTATCTTTGCCAATGAGCCTTAAGATTTTTATATAGTTCTAATATTGAGCTTTTACTTAAATTTAGATAGAAATCTCCCCTTTTTGGATACAGTACAAACTCTTCCAAGATAAATAAAACTTCTATTTTATATTGTACGTATTTCCTCCCATTAGGTGTTCAAAAGAAATTTAAATTCAGGTATCTTTTATAATAAAACATATTAGATCTGTGCACTCATTGGCAAAATTTTCGATTCAGCAGTACAGGTGTGGTATCATTGAGAATGGAGAAGAGATTGTGTGGTCTTCGTACTTTAGATGCAGAATATGGCTGTTTTTCTTAAGAGCCATGTTTGTGCAGATGGCACATTTTAAATAGCCTTAACTTTGGCAACCACTAGCAAAGGGTCTTGTCAGAATAATTTAATAAAAGTCTCTCCCTACTGCCTCTTTTTAAAATAACTGATTAAGTCTCTAGGAATATTTTTTATAGAATTATGTTTTCAGTATTCCATAGGCAGGTCCACTGGAAAACTGCAGAAAAATGTGAAATATCCTGGGATAAATATTACACATTTTATAAGCCATATCTTAAAAGCCTGAGAACATAGTAAATATTTACTTTTTCCTTCTTTCACTCATGACAAATAAATACACACTGATTTCAGGGTCTACAGGATGCCCATCTTGCCAAGAAAGTTCAGTTTACAGGTTAGAAATATGGGTAACTTAAGTGCTTTTGTTTTAAAAAGTCTTTGAAGAATTCTTTCAGTATGTTGGTCAGCTTAAAAAAGGACTCAAAATGACTTTGAAACCACTTTTCAAAATATTAGGTATTTTTAAAATTTAAAGTCAGGTTGTAAGTAGAAATTGTATTTTATGCAAAGATTATATGGTGAACTTTAGCAAGAGCTTAGACCCACCTCCCTCCCCAGAAGTATGATACAACTGAAAGAAAGAAAAAAGCAGTAAATTGGTTTCAAAGTTAACAGGAAAAGGTTGATATTTAGGGTTATCTAATGAAAGTCATTGGTACTGATTGGGAAGTATTCTGCTTCACGTGTTTCCTGTATTAAAATGTTTAAATAGCATGTGTCAAGTGATAAATGCAAAACACTTTTAAGTTGAAATGGTTCACAGTCCATCATTACTTTGGTTTCTGGGCACTTAAACTTGTATAGTGCTATAAGCAAACAAGAGGGGAGACCTACCTAAATAAAGTACGGTAAACCCTCATTTCCTGTCTCAAGTGACATCACCTAACATTTTGTTCTTTAAGGAGCCACGGTACTTTTTTTTTTCTTATTTGAGTATGTTTTTCACTGCTGCCTGAAGATTTAATAGCAGTGAATATATATGTGTTTCAACTGCAGACTGTGAACAGCTGATTGTGTAAAACTGCTTAATAAAACGTGTTTTTCAAATACACTGTGCACTGTAGTGATGAAAACACACTCCTCAGCAGATACATCTTCACCACAGTGTTTCACACACACCAACTCAATCCCTTCAACCTCCAAACCTCTTTAGACTGTGCAGGTCATAGGCATTACTGTGTATCCTTTTCAAGTGAATGATCACAGATAACTCTGATCAACTTAGTTTTGTGAGAGCACAAGCTCCCCCCACCCCGATTTCTTTGTAATGTATTTTTTCAAAGTAAAAGCGATCAATTACCAGCAATGAGCCCTCCAAATTATATGGGCTACAAGGCTAATGAATCCATTAAAAAAAAATCTCTACTCTGAAATACATGTTAAGATATCAAATGCAAAGAGACAGAGGTGTTGATTTATTGTTTTTATTGACAAGGTTTATAGGAACAAATCAAGTATTTAAAACCAAAGGCCAGTTCTCAAGTCTCATTTAGTTGTTTATTTCAACCTTTCTTTAATGTCTTAATAACTTTATCAAGAAACAAGTCAAACCTGTGAAAATACCTGTTAGCAGTCAACATATTTTTATAAATCTCTACTATGATGCAAAGATATTTTAAACACTCAATGGTTCATCAAGGGCCTAATTCTCACATAAGCAGCAGTTTTAAAATTCAGATTATTTAATAAGTTCATTAAGACAATCAAAAGACAAAATTAGTCTTATTCAGGAGTGGTCTATGTGTTGATCACCTAGAATCCTGATTGGCCAAAATTTAACACCCCTGATTCTGTGAATATGTTATGTTTCTTTAACATTTTAAGTCCATCACTTTTGAAAAATACTTTGTCAGATACCCACTACTGTCTACACATTATCATCTTGTGGCATTATAATCGATACTTTCAACCATAATTATAAAGGTAGCCAGGTTTCCTGTAAATACCAGCTTTTTATGTGGGCAAAAGCAGTTAAAAATCAGTATATTTATTTGAAGCCAAATGTGCTTCTACTTGATCCAGATCCCCCCAATTTTTGAAGTTTTGATGTGTTGATTTTGGTCTACCCTTAATATAAAATGTATCTACAGACACTTGCAGAGTTAACACTAAAACTATAAATTGATGACACTTCGAGGCAAAGCAGAGAACTATCTATTGCTTCAGTGTTTTCTTCACTGAATTCTGACTTTCACTGCTCTGTCATACCTTCTGGTTGAACACTGTCATTTCATAGTTTGTAACTGTAAAGATACCTACTTATATGAGTTTAAAAACTGATCTGCACAAAAGAAATAAAAAAACTTTATATACAACAAATTCGTTTTTAAAAATACAAAAATAACATCTGTCACTCCTGTCATGCTGACAATTTGACATATATATACATGCAGGAGAAAAGTTCCAATTTAGTCATCTGGGCAGCTGAAGCTCATACATTTTTAACATGATGAACACACTGCCACTGGTTTTAACACTGACAGACGTGTATTCAAAATATTTTATCTACTAAATACTGCAACAATCTCTGCATGTATAAATGCCAATTACCATAGTTTCTGTTCTACTTGATTAGAAGTATGACTTAAGCTAATATTGCGCGCATACACTAAAAACTACAACAGTTCAAGAATCTATAGTCTTATATAAAGAAATCCAAAATGTACAAAATACAACTATAAAAGCAAGGGACAATTACTGTAGCCATGCAAAAATTTAAACTAAAAACTGCATAAAAATGCAATTTAAAACAGCAAACGCAATTCACCTAACACTCAAGATAAAAAGGTCAGCAGGAAGTTCTACCAACAACGCTTGCAAAGATTTAGAAAAGGAAATACATTCTCTTTGCTGGTATAATGGTATATAAATCAGATCTTTAGCTCCATGGGCACAGGTCATCTGTCTCTGTCCTCTTTCTCAAGAAATCAGCTGTAACAAAAGAGAAAACACTTCCTCATACCCAAAATGCAGTATGTGGTACACATAAATCAAAACCTCACTTTACTTTTTAACTTCTACCTTACTACTGTGACCCTGGGAAATCAGCTGGGATCAATAAAAGCCTACAGCTACTGTTGATTTTCTCCTGCCTTTGGTGGACAGAAGGACCTTGTGCTCAAGTGGTCACGTGAGCTCCTTGGAGCTGCCTGCCTGCCCATGTACACTGAGCCCGTATCTCCATCTGAGGCCAAGTTTTGTCACTAATGTTCTATTTTTAAGCTCTAAAATGGGGATGAAAATTACTATCTTCTCCTATCTATTTTGAGGAAATTTTGAGCAACAAATATTTAGTGACATAAATATTTTGAAAAATATGTAGTATTTACACGTAATTTCTTTTGTCTTATTACGTCCAAAATGATCAAAACTGGAAAAGTTGGATAGTTACCTCTTTAACAGTTGTTTTTATGAACTCTTTTCTTTCAGTTAAGTCATAAGCAGGATAATTTTCATATACCTATAGTGAAAAGGGAAAACAAAAGTAGATTTAAAAATCCAATAACATACTCTCTTTGGATAATGAAATCTGTGCTATGGACAAAGAGGTACATGTAGCTTTGAACAGTACATGCTAACCACCACTGGTTCATTCACCATGTAGAATTCTACAGCAAATGAGTAGTTTTAATAATACTGTATATAAAGCAGAAAATAAACTAGCGTGCAAATATTTTCAGTGTTTTATATAGTAGGAGTACAGCTGAATTAACAATATACATGCATGAGGAAACCATCTAGAAAGATCTTAGCTAAGTGGATTAAATTCTTTATATTGGTAGGTTACCTGTCAGTCATCTTTTAAAGGTATCCTTTTATTTCTTCTGTTACAGCATCTAATGCATTTATGATTCCTCAACTTCAACTCTGATGAATTTCAGCCTCCACATCACTGCTCCATCCCTTCCCCAAAGCTATCACTGAGATCCAGTTATATCTTTGAGTCCACTCCTAAATTTTTAGCCTTTAGATTTCTCAACCTGATACTTGCTGCTTGGTTTCACAGTGACTCCTGGTCCTGACCTGCCCATATACACCTAGCTGGCTTCACTCCTACTGTACAATTCAAGGTCAGCAAACCTTTTCCGCAGAAAATGTTTCCAGCTTTCCAATGACAGTTTTGGTCACAACTACTCAGCCATGCCACTGCAGCGTAAATGCTTCCATAGGCAATACTCAAAGGAGTGGCTATGGCTGTGGTACAATGGCCCACAGGCTGTATTTTGCCAACCTCTGGGAACATGGTCAATCATTTACATTACTCTAATGGTTTGCCCTTTGTTCTTTCTCTGCAAAACTCCAACCCTTAATTTGTCTAACTACCAATTTTTCTACCGTTAAGTTCTGCAGGAAAATGTAACAAATTTGAAAAGAATGGTCTTTTGTCAACTCTACTTGAATAAAGTTAAAAAAAGAATGGTCCTGTTTTAAGTTCGTGGTATTCAACGTCACAGCCTCCCTAGAAATCCCAAGGAGTTCTAATTAGGTCCCCCTTGCATTCTTACCAGCGGCAACTTTATCCCCTTATTTGTGTCCCACACACTTGCTCTCAGTTGAGAAGGCATTACTCTGAATTTCCTCAACTTTCTGACTTGCCTCTTCTCCTCCAATTCATGTGTACAGGATCCATCAACAGTTCTGTCTCTACCTTTGCAGGGACCCATCTCTCAAGGCTCGGGACCTTCAGCTTCTCCTTTCTCACAACTGTCCCTTAGCCGAACACAAGCTTCTACTCTCCCTCCCTGACCTTAAAAAATATTTTATCAGCTTGTATCATTCTCCAATTACTAACACATAAACTTTAACTAATTCACTTTCCTATTAATTCTCAGTCAAAGGGATAACCCTGGCATCTACCATCCTGCAGAACTGCTATCAGGCAAACAATTCTCTCTGCATTTGCGGAGTCCAAAAAACCCTCATGACCTTCTCACCCGACCTCTCCATGTTATTAATAATCCCCTTAGAATTACATAAATGTGTTCACAAAGTCATTAAAATGAACAGTACTTGTCTTCCTTCAACTTTCCTTTCAGTCTCTTCTCTCAGAGGAGACCAGTTATCAGTTTGCTATTATTCTTCCAGATCTTTAGAACTGAGTTTATATACAAACATATAAACGTGTCAATGGCAATACAGTCTTTCTGTATTTACATAACAGGGAAATACCTGTTTTAAAAACTTGCAAATACCTGGAAGGTTTTTCGATGTTCTTTTGAACTGCTACACAGTATTCCAAAAGTATAGATGTACAGTTTAAACATTTCCCTATTGAAGGCCATTTAGGTTGTTTCTGATTTTTCAGTATTACAGACAGGCTGAACATTATTGAAATCATTTTGTGTAGATGTGACTATGTCTTTAAGATAGAGACCTAGAAATGGAATTGCTAGGTTAAAGGGTACTTGCCATTTAAATTTTAACGTATTACCTAACTCCCCAAAGTTGTTACAATTCATAGAAGATGAAAGTACATTTCCTTATACCACTTCTAACACCTATCCCAGTGCCTGATGTGTAGCAGAGGCTCAGCTAATGTTGAATGAATAAGAAAAACAATAATCAATATCTTTAAAAAGTTAAGAATATTCCACTTTTAGTACATTTAAAATTTTAGTTTCATTTTACCATAAGAAACCAGATTCTAAAATCTAATCTCAACCTAGAGTATGGAATCATATTCAAGACTAGATCATTTCCTGAGAAGTATCAGAAGAATTTCACAAAAGTTTGAGCTAAGAATCTAACCTGGAATCTAACCTTCTCATTTATCATAGTAGTACTCAAAGTAAGGTAGCCCAAGAGATTCTGCTTGGTTAAACTAACATAATCTAAGGATGCATCAATAAAAATTGTTTCCAGGTTAGGAAAAAAGATTATTCCTATGCAGTTTGGAATGTATCACTTCAACTTCAGTCACTGTATACATTTTACTGTTTGTTTATAAAATGACTCCAATAGGGCAGAGGTTTTGACTACTTTACTGAAAGTGGTACCCCAGCACCTACAAGAACAGCTGGCATGTAGTAGTTCTATAAATACTTGTTCAATGAATGAAAGCATGTAAGAATCTAGCTTTGACCTGAGGGATGGGTGAAAGATTTTTTTCAAATAAAAGGAAAATAATCTCGGTATCTGTCCATTACCTCTTTGCAAATCTGCTTCATTGTGACTTCCTCCAAGTTAGCACTGGCCAATAATTTCTTTACTGTTTCCTTTAACTCTTCATCTGTAGGAGGTTTCTTCAATTTTTTAATTAAAGGTTCATCATCTGAACTATCCTCAGATTCACTTTCTAAAAGTAAGATATTTTATGACATGAAAATAAGTTTTTTCTTACATAGAAAAGTAAATTAATATTCAAGACAGATTAGGAAAGATTCTATAAGCATTCATCAGATTCTTGAAAAGGTACTAAATTTAAAAAATTATAGATCACCACTCTACAGTACCTATAAAACACACACTGAAATTTTTGTCAATTTTGAAAAATTATAAATACACAAAACTGGTATACTCCCCTCAATGTTCTTCACAGTTTACCTAGTTTTCATATATGTTTAAAAACCATACTATAGCATATAAGTTGTATCTTTAGGGTTGCTGAAAATGTGTCATTTCTAACGTACCTTTTTTGGAACTATTTTGATTCTTCTTGGTGGTACTGCTATCTGCCTTCTTAACATTAGCACTTTTTACAGATTTTTTACTTTTAGGAGTGGCTTTCTGTTTGGGCTTTTCTCTTTTGGATGTCTTTTTTGGTGGCTGTTGGAAATAAAAACAAAGTACATACATTGATGAGTGACTAACTGTCATTCCTCTACTTGTCCACACCCCTCAACAATACTAGAGGAACTTAATTAGTCAATATCACCAGTGAAAAATTATTACTAACTGTCCACTTCTGAGATGAGTAACATTCAAGGAACTTAATTTTATCCCAACACAGGACTAGTCAGGTGAGGTAAAGAATCAAACTTTAAAAATAATAGGTGCTCACATTTCTTACACACTATGGAGAGAAAACTTTATATGCAGAAGACTTTACTCTTGGGGGAAAAAAACTGTAAAATGTAAGTACTATTAATATTCTATTATTTATTGTCAGTCTCTCCCAACTAAAAGGTTAAATTCCAAGAGAACAAGGATTTTTTTGAACTTTTTGGGTTCACTGATGTATCCCTAACTCCTAGAATAGTGCAAAGTAGTTTCTCAATAACTTTTTATAAACATATGAGGAAATGAAGGCTCAGAGAGGTTTTGTCCAGTCACATGATAAAATAAAGAGCTTCAAACAGATCTTACTCCAGATCCTGTTTCTTAAACACTAACTCAGAGCTAATCAAATAAAAGCAAAATACACACATATGGAGATTAAAATGACAAAATTACAGTTTTAAAAAAAATCCTTAGTATGTCAGTCACTCAACTATGTCCGACTCTTTGCAACCCCACTGACTGCAGCCCGCTGGGCTCCTCTGTCCATGGGATTCTCCAGGCAAGAACCCTGGAGGGGGCGGCCATTAATCTATGTGACAAACTCATGGTAGGAATTCAGTAAAGTATCTTTTTCATAATGTAAGTGCTGGCACAGGGAAACAGTGAAAGCTGAATAGTAACATAAACTCTGTAGAAACTCATGTGTTTCATCTTGAGCAGAGAGGCAATCAAATAATTCACATCACGTGCTTTAGCCTTACAGGTGCTAAAAACCACTTCAGCTGCCCTGAAAATAAGATACTGGGTACAGGAAAGAGATGTTAGGTACTCTGGAAAACAGGGAATCTCAAAAAGACAGACCTTGACATTGCAACAGTAGACAATTTTTGGAAGTTAAGGCAAACAAGATCATCCAGTACTTTGGAGGTAATGAAAAGAGGCCCTGGGAAAACTGAGAAGGAAAGTAAAAAACCACACCCACTTAAATTCTACACAACCTTTAAGTTTTCATTACTTTCATTCCCTCTCCTCTACTTAGGAAAATTTCCCTCAGGAGTCTAAACCTCTCTCAGCAATCACATTCTCCAAATCTTTTGGCCAATCTGATTAATCGGCAGCCCCCACAGTACTTGACCTACAATTTATTTGCTCTGTCTTTATGGAAGGTTTTGTGAAGCAGTCAATTAGAATACAGGTTTTTAGAGCCAAACTTCCTGATTCAAGTCCTGACTTCACCAGTGAGCAATTTTGAATTCTCAGACAAATCACTTATCGTTCCTGTGTCTGATTCCGCATCTGCAAAGTAGAGGTAATAATACTAGACCTGGCTAAATTTAACATTCAACCCCCAAACTCATCTTAGACACTGGGATACATTTTACAATCTACATTTAAATGATGCCTTCCAGGCACTGCAGATTCGACCAACTATGGCCATATCTGTAGAACTTCTGTGAAGATCAGGTGAGTGAATACATAAAAGGCACCAAAGAAAACATTTAATGTATTTATGTGTTTCAAAGTCTAGGTATTTACATGTCTGTTCTCCCACTACACTGCAAGTTTCTTAGGGGCCTATCTGACAATCTCCATGAGAAGAGACACCTATCTAATTTAGCTCTGTCCTTATAAAGTACAAGAGCACCTGCCATAAAGTAGCCACTTCAATATTTCTGGCTATGTTCATCTGTATCATTTGCAGGATCTGGTTTATCTGTACTCTGAACCCAGAATGTGGTTAAAAATTAAAAGGAAAATGAAAAAGGCATTCGTACAGCACCGCTTTCATATACACACGCTCATATGACCTAAAAAACAAAGCAAAAAAAAAAAAAACACCCCACAATGACAAACAGCTGACATTACTATAAATGAGGAAAATACATCTGTGCAGTTAAGTGGAACAATACCTTACAGCCAGTAAGAAGCAAGACCCTGGTTAGGTCCAGCGTGCCTCCTACTGCACTAGCTGCTCATAGAGATGACCAAAGTAGCTACAGGTCAAACTACTGAACTGAACCAGTGCAGCAAGTCAATACCATGATCTAACTCACTGTCACATACAAATGTTACTGATAATAACAAAGAATTAAAAGTGCTGGGAGAAAATACAGCAAGGCAACAAAATGTAACCAAACTCAGTATTAGGACTATCTCTGGCCCTTTCCTCCAAACTCTGTATGGGCTCCAGGATCATTTCTCTAGAATCTTTTTTTGGTGATGCTAAGATGGGCCTTTCATGTAATTCAATTTTGTACCATTTTCTCCAAACCCCTTTCTTTCCTTATGCCAACCTCTCCTGTTTATCCTTTAAGGCTCAGATCAAACTGTCACCTCCCGTGAGGCTTCCCTCTCTGGATCTTTGCTCCCTACCTGCTCATAGAAAGAAAGACAGACTCGAGCTTGAGCAAACCACTTTCTGAACTCTTTATTTTCCCGTACTTTTCCCCTCCTAAGCTTTGACCTCTCCCCTCCTGCCAACTAGATTGAACGGCTTAACACCGAGACTCTATCTTGTTTCTTGATCTCCACTGCCAAGTTTAGAACTACCACTTAGCCGTTGCTATGTAATTATTTGGAAAACTGAGATGGGAAAAGATCCTTGGAGACTATAGATAACTTTTCAAGATCTATTCTAATTCCAAGGTTCTATTTCATTAGAATCAATCTGCTAGCTAAGACGTTTTTTCTATCAATAGCAGTTAGCCAAACTTTTTGATTTTTAGTTATCTGTCTTTTGGCACAACTTATCTAAATAGGTTGTAAACTTTAAGAGAAAGAGAACAAAAAATTAAGGGTGGGGGCTGGGGCCTATGTATTTCTTAAAAGCCCCACAGCTTACTCACCTAGCTGTAAACGACGTAAAACGAGAGAAATGTATGGTCTAGGTCTGTCACCAAGCCTTTTCTATGAAGTGCAAATAATAAATATTTTAGCTTTTGCTGGCCCCTTATGGTCATTGTTGTACAATCTTCCTCTTTTGTCTTTTACAAATACTAAAAAAATGGAAAAACCACCCTTGGCTTCTAGGCTGTATGAAACTGGATCTGCATACAGGCCATAGTTTGCCAACTCCTGGTCTAGGTCATGAATTACTGGAGACACACAGAGAACAGGCAGAATCAGAGAGATCAACAGGTTGAACTTTACACCAGCAGACGTGGATATATGCCCGTGTTAAACTTCCCTAAAGCTACTGCTTAAAATCAGATTTGGATATAGAGCTGAAGACAGAAGTATATGAACTAGCAGCTCTGGAAAGCTGGATAATTAATATCCAAAGCAAAAAATAAGAATGTACCACCTTCTCTCATGGAGTCAAGACTACACAAGATTCAAGATGTAAAGTACATGGCACATGGCAGATTCTCAATAGTATCCTCCTTGCTGTCGTCAGTTGCTCGGTCGTGTCTGACTTTTCTACGACCCCATGGACTGTAGCCCACCAGGCTCCCCTATCAGTGAGATTTCTCAGGCAAGAATACTGGAGTGGGTTGCCATTTTCTTCTCCAGGGGATGTTCCTGACCCAGGGGTCAAACCAGGTCTCCAGCATTACAGGAGGATTCTTTACCACTGAGCCACTGTGGAAGCCCGTCCTCATCATGCACCAGTAGAGGCTTACTGAAAGACTGGTAGCTCTCCCCACCTAAACAGTCAGTTCTTGGAAGACAGAAGACATGTCTCTTTTTCTCCACTTAGCTAAATGCTCAGGTAGAATAAGCAATCATTTTGAAGAAACGAGAATGCTAAATCTGTCCCCAGAGGTTATATTACTCACACAAGGCCCAACCACGTGGGTTCTCTGTAGTCTGGCTTCAGTGTATACTGCTCTAGCTTCATCTCTAGCTGCTTTACTTCTGGACAAACCACCTAACCACAGACAAGTGTGGAGTACCTTTCTACACCCCATCTTTGGTCACATGGCCAACTTTCCTTTCTAGTCCCAAAGTCAATTACAATTGGTTTTCTTCCAACCTCTTCCCAAAGCTTTCCCTCATCAACACAGAGATGCTCTTTCTTTTAAAATCCTGTACCAAGTATCACGCAAGTGATATTTGGGTAGAAAATATCTTCTGTAACCCCAACAGCACATAGCACACTCTCAATTTATTGAACTGAACAATCGAAAAGTGATTATATTAAAAATTAAGATCTGGCCTCCTATTTTAAGTCTTTTAAAAAGTATTTTGAATATTTTAGTAATTACAATAAACACATTATGTAGCATTATACAGGAAAAATGCTGGAAGTACTCATGACAGTTGCATTTAACAGGAAGTAAGATTTTGAGTCTTTCAGCAAAATGTATGGAAAAAAATTAGGTGAAAAATGAAAGAAAAAAAAAAAAGAATAAAGAAAAAGCTAGTTTCCAAGTTGGGATTTATTTCTAGATTCTGGCTTGCCTCTTCTGAAGATGCTGTGAGTGGTTCAATCAGAACCATCAGTATTGTAGGTATTTTTGATGCACTAAAGGGAAACAGATAAAAGGGAAACCAACTAACTGCTGCTGGTAATTTCAGACAGTACAATGTACTGTAATCTAAACTTTTTACAATGTACAGTAATAATAGAAATTTTTAAAAATTTGAAGATTTTCCACGTGTCTGATAACCATGAAGGCACAGAAGCAGGGGAATGACACAAGCACTTTTTGAAGGGAGGCAAAAAAAAACCCTTGGGAGAAGGCTTACCTATCTTTTATTGGGAGCAGGGCTATTGAAGGAGGGTCTCCAAAAAAGACGCCTGTCACACAGAGCCAGAATCCTGTCCTCACAGCAGAAAGGTTGTACTGGGTGAACAGATGAACAAAATAAGTATTAGCTTCTAATACACTATCCTTTGAACAACTTGGCTGAGAAAACTTGAGAACGCCAAGAGTAAAGAATGTGCAAGCCTTGCTCTAACCCACAAGAGACCAGGAAAGCAAGTTTAACTCTAAATAGATTTTATTACGGTAATTATTCACTTTTGCCTTCCAACAAAAGGTTCCAATAGTTTATATATTCTGTAATTCCTTTGATCATATGGAGGTGGGGTAGGGAGATTATTTTTTAAGACGTAATTAAGGCCTAACAAAGCTTTCACGTTCACCCTCCCACTACTACCAAATAATTCCTCAAATGGTCCAAATGTTCCAGAACTGCAAAATTCTCTGACTGGGTAAACACTGCATGATGGCTCACTCAATATCCCACTTTTTATCTGTCTTCCTCCAACAGAAGCAGGAGAGCTAACACCTGGGTCTTTCCAGCTTCCCCTACAGCCAGTGGTGGCCAGGTAATAATGCTCTGGCCCATGCAATGCACATGGATCTCTCTGATGAAAAGTATCCTTGCCAGGGGAGAAAACACCAAAAGAAAACTTTTTACCCTTCTCTATCTGGCACCGGGACACAATGCCTAAAGGTAAAAGGCATTATTTTAAAGGTAAAATAATCTTCCTGATATCATGAGGTTAAATGGCACACATCAAGATGGGGGCTCAGGAAGAGACAGTCCCTAAATTCTTAATACTTTTCTTGAGCCGCTGTCCTGGCCCAGAATTGCCTGTTTGTGGATTCCTTGTCTTGAAAGAAAAAGTAACTCCCGTTTCGGACATTAGTAGCAGGGGTTTTAAGTACAGAGCTGAAGATATTCCTGATGTATTTGAGAATCTTCAGATAAATTCAATACTCACAAAGTAAATATTCACAATTAGTTTTATACTTTCCTAGACATAAAGAGTGTTTATAAAACACTAGGAAACAAAAACTGAAGAAGCACTAAGCCAGCTCTTAAGGGTCTAAAACATTATTAGAGTTGTCTTCACTAATGTGGAAAGCACTGCTTCTCCTTTCTCTGTACTCTTCAGTGAGTCTTCTGTGCTTAAGGTGACACGTAGTGAAAGGCACGCCTGAGTGTGGTTTAATCTCAGCAATCTCCTAAAAATCTATTCCAATATGGGAATCAATTGATTTTCATAATAAGTAATTAAACCTCTATTCTCTCTTTGTAAAGAAAACCTCACATACCAGTTTCTGCCTGGTTCCAAACTGCTCTCCTTCTACCACCCTGAGTAATAACCAAATGTCCAAGAGCCAAGATGATAGGTAATTTGTAACAGCTCTTTTATAAAGAAATAAAGATAGAGCTGATTTACAACAGCTCTTTTACAAAGAAATTATTACCCAGTCACTCTCAGAAAGAGCATCTTCTTGTTTGAATTAATTCTAAAGTAAAAGAGAATGAAAAATGGTTGTGAACCCCTCACTATGTATCACAGAAACAGAGGTACAGGTACAGAGAACCTCAAACAAAGTATCTCAGCAATTGCTGGCTAACACGCTAAATGTGACATACTTCATATAAAAGACTAAAAGAACAAAAAACCCTGCCAATTCTTTAAGTACAGTTTTCATTGAGTTTAATCCTGTATTTTAAAAATAATAAACTTACTTATAAATTAAGCATCCTGCTCTTTCACACAGCTAAATATGAAAAGGACGGTGAATAATACTCAGCCTCACTTAATTGGCTAGTGAACACTATAACTGGATGTCTGCTTAAGACTTCTGACTTCAGCAATATGATATAAATTATATGATCCAAAGCTCTCAATTTACAGAGGAAAGAAGAAACAAGTTCATTTATTTATTCCAAGAATCTAAAATAGAACAAGAAGTTAATCTTAACAGGGAAAAGTTTTATCTATGAAGGAAAAATTCATTTCAGGAAATAAAAATAAAAAACAAAGTAATACTCCACAGAAAAATAATCTGCAAAGAAATTTCTATCTATATGCAATCCTCAAATTTTCCCATCAATCAGCAACTCTTCTGTATGGCCTCTTAGAAATAAGAGGTCTTTTCATAGTAGTGAACAAAAATATCTCCATTTATGAAGTCCCTAATGAGGCTGCCACTTAACTGAGTCTTCAAAAAATAGAAGAAAAAGGGAAAACAAAGTTACCATAGAAATA
Organism: Bos indicus; assembly: GCF_029378745.1. Lineage (NCBI taxonomy): Eukaryota > Metazoa > Chordata > Mammalia > Artiodactyla > Bovidae > Bos > Bos indicus. The sequence continues at coordinate 41,405,256 of NC_091782.1, read as the reverse complement.
CTATCCCTCCTGCCAGCACTTACCTTTCAAAGGCAACTGGAGCCTTTCACAGTAACGGAATCAGCAATAAAGTTTGTGAGAATGGCCCTAAATGTGAAAGTCTTTAAATGAAAAATAACTGTTTGCGAGAGGGTGATTTAACAGGAAAAACAAAGATTTCTCAGTCCAGATTTTACTAGTATATTTTATGAAGTCTGTCAATACCAACCCAAGCAGAAAAACCATACAGCATGATGATACAGCTTTTATATTGTGTGATGTGTATTAGGTTGGTTGAAAAGTAACTGCGGTTTCAGACCATGAATTTTAAATCAATATAACTAGGCTCAAACACATCTTTATTAATCAAAATAGGAACCATTACAATCAACACATTTTCGCCAATGAGAAATAAGTTTCTTTATTCTCGTAGCGTGAAAAAACCCATGCTGTGGGATTCGACAAGTTCCTGGAAAGCATTTTCTGTCTCCTGCTGCTTGTGGAAGAGTCTTCCCTGCAAAAAGTTGTCGAGATGCTTGAAGAAGTTGTAGTCAGTCGGCAAGAGGTCAGGTGAATATGGTGGATGAGGCAAAACTTTGTAGCCCAATTCTTTCAACTTGGGAAGTGTCAGTCACGTGTTGTTGTGGAAGAGAATTGGGCCCTTTCTATTGACCACTGCTGGCTGCAGGTGTTGCAGTTTTTGGTGCATCTCATTGATTTGCTGAGCACACTTCTCGGATACGATTTTGCCAGGATTCAGAAAGCTGTAGTGGCTTAAATGGGACCACCAAACAATGACCATGACCTTTTTTTTGGTGCAAATGTGGCTTTGGGAAGTGCTATGGACCTTCTTTTCGGTCCAGCCACTGAGCTGGTCTTCACCAGTTGTTGTATAAAATCAACTGTTTGTTGCACATCACAATCCAATCGAGAAACGGTTCATTATTGTTATGTAGAGTAAGACAGGACAACACTTCAAAAGAAAAACGTTCTTATTTTCGGTCAGATCACAAGGCACCCACTTATCAATTTTTCCACCTTTCCAATTTGCTTCAAATGCCTAATGACCACAGCATGGTCAACGAGCTCTGCAGCAACTTCTCGTGTAGTTTTAAGAGCATCAGTTTTGATGATGGCTTTCAGCTGGTCACTGTCAACTTCTGATGATTGGCCATGATGCTCCTCATCTTCAAGGCTCTGCTCTCCTTTGCAAAACTTCTTGAACCACCACTGCACTGTACTTTCATAGGCAGTTCCTGGCCCAAACATGTTGCTGATGTTGTGAGTTGTCTCCGCTGCCTTACAACCCATTCTGAACTTGAATAAAAAAATTGCTCAAATTTGCTTTATGTCTAACAATCATTTCTATAGTCTAAAATAAATATAAACAGCAAGTAATAAGTCATTAGCAAAAAAAGGTGAGAAATGCATATTAAAATGAATACTATAACCACATTTAAGAATGTATTCCCCCAAAAAAGTACTCCAATATCAACTGGCAAAGTTCAACAATGAAAACCGCAATTACTTTTGCACCAACCCAATTATGAATGTCTGAAAAGCTTTTTTTTCCTTCACGGATTTTCATCATTTGACCTGGATTTCTAACAAGATCCTAATTTATGGCACTGTAGAAAGAAAAGCTCTGATTTGTAGTGGGACAGTTCCACGTGTGATCCTTATACAACAACCAAGATAGTCATGAATCAGGAGTTATCTGCATTCACTGACAGCAACTAACTCTACTCAGAACAAAGGGACAATAATCTGGAAAGCAAGGAAAAAACGAGTGTAAAATATCCTCACTTTTAAAGTTACACCTTAGTAATGACAGAAGATTGGATTTAGAAATCTTACATATGATAAAATGTCATCTTAATAACAACAGTAATAGCAGCTAATATTTACTTAATACTGTGCTATGTACTGCTCTAAGTGCTTAATACAACCCTTGGAAGATACTACTACTATTATCCCCATTATACAGAAGGAAATTGAAATACAGTTTTAAGTAATTTGCCCAAAGCCAAACAGTGATGATCAGAACACAGCTGGGATTTGAACTCAGTTTCCAAAGGCCATGCTCCTAACCATAGTACCTCTAAGAAAAAATTAAATGTTTATATTCTAAGACAACTTTTCATGCTTTAAATCTGCCTTTGAAAAGGTTTTGCAAAGTTTAATGAATACACACAGTAGATAACCAAAAATGTGTTGAATGAGGAAATCTATTGCAGAATTGCTACTATTACATATTCACATGTAAACAAACATGTTTTCCTCCCACTTCCTTAAAATCTATTCCATAAAAACCTCAGTGCTCAGATTACTCATCTTCCTTCACACCAAAAATATATATTAAGATACTATTTATGAAACACCTGCTGGATCTGTAGTATTCTTTTTAAAACTAGGAAGTGCTTCATAGTTAGCTTTACAGAAGTCTTTATAGAATCTGACATTAAAACACGCACGGATTTTTAAATACCCAAAGACAAACACAAAGCGCAAACCTTTAAAAACATAGTTTACCACGTCTTTATTCTAATAGAAGTAGTCGTCAACTGAAGGTGATTTTGTCCCCAGGGGACACTTTGCAATGTCTAAAAACACTTTTGGTTTTAACTAAAGGTTGGGGGCAGGGGTGTGCTTACTAGCCTCTAGTAGGCAAACTCTATAATGCACAAGGCAGCCCCCCCTCCACACGGAAAAATCATCTTCACCCAGGTCAAGCCACGTTAACCAAGTCCCTAAGTGAAACAAGGGAGATTACCCAGGCAAGTTCTGATCATAAAAGGGAGCACCAAAACAGGAAAACAGAGTCAGCAAACCACTACTAACAACAGGAAATCATTCCTTGTACCCACTCGTCCTCATCTACTTGGCTAAAGGTACATATCAAGAAGAGGGTAAGCTAACTCCTTAAATGGTTCAGCAACTCTCCTTCCGAACTCTCTGGAAACTAAATATTCTCAACATTTCATTGTTGTTAAGTTGCTAAGTCGTATAACTATTTTGTAACCCCAAGTACTGTTTTAGCCTGCCAGGCTCCTCTGTCCATGGTATTTCCCAGGCAAGAATCCTGGAGCGGGTTGCTATTTCCTTCTCCAAGGGATTTTCCCGACCCAGGGATTGAACCCGTATCTCCTGCATTGGCAGGAGTATTCTTTACCACTGAGTCACCATGGACGTCCCAACATTTAAAAAATACTCCCAAGTAAAAGAAAATGGCAGGCATTCCGAAGTGATACAAAACTTGCCCACCAACAAAATAAACTTCAAATGCTGCCAGTCTCATTAAGTAATCCCAAAGTGAGATAAAATGGTGGTCCTTAAATCCCTTGCTTTTTTGCATAAAACAGAATAAAATAGCACAAGTCAATCAAAAAATACTGATATACTATGAAAAAATTCTAAGATCTCCTTTATGGTCCTGTCACACATACCCCCGCCCCGCCTTCATTTATGTACTCTAGTCTCCAAGGTCCAGCTCAAATCCAGTCCACACCAACCTCACTCTTCCAACCAACTCTTGCACTCCGGCACAGTAATAAAACTAAAAGCTCCTTAAGAAAAAGAAAGGGCTTACACTTCATCATTTCTGTGTCTTTGGAATTAAAAACCACCAACATGGTATATATGTTTTCTGACCAATCTATTATACAGATGAATATTTAACTCTCCGCATGAAAAGAAATGAGGAAAAAGTGCCAACATTTTACCTCCTCTTCACTCTCTTTATCTTCATCCTCTGAGGACTCTTCTTTGTTTTTCTTTTCCTCTTCATCACTGCTAGATTCATCTGACAGGATTTCAGGACATTTGGTTCGCTTAGCTTTCCTGGCCATCCCAGAACTGTTCCGTTCCTTTTTGTTGCCTTTGCTAGAACTTTTTTTAGATTTTGGCAATGGCTGCGTAAAATAAAGAATACCAATGAGGTCTTATAAAGAATACCAACGAGATACTACAGTTCCAAGTCAATCACCTGTTTCTGATAACTACTTCTCAACTCAACGGCTTCTTAAATCACGCTTCTTTCCTGACACAAGTTTAGCAGCTTTACAGAGTAATACACCTCTAACTTTACGTGTCACGTTAACCTTTTTGCCTGCATTACCAATAGCTTTTCATTCCTCTGAACACCCAGGCAAGAGACTCTTCACATACTGATATAGGACTAGAAGTCTGAGTGCACACTGTGTGACATTTAAGACTTCTATTTACACTTCACCAGGACAATATTTTCAGTCAGACTCATAATTTATTTCATCCCTATCAACATTAAAACTGTCACTGTCTTCCTGCTTTAGGGGACCCTTCAATCAACAGACTGAGACACATCATCCATAAAGGAAATAAAACCTCACTTTACACGTCCTGATTTTATGAACCATATAGTTTATATTCATATTACCTAGGGGTTCTACTTTCAGGAATGCCAGGATTATATTCTCACTTATGATTTTAAACACGCAGTTAAGTGTTGAGTATGTTAATTATGAAACTAATTAGGAACTACAAAATAAGTGCCACTGCCATTACCTTGATATTCAATTAAACCTTGCATATTTAAAAAGCAGAGATCACATGAGGAAAATGATTTGATTATATTAACCAACAAATTTAATTTTTAAATGCTTTCTTAGGGGAGTAATTGGTAACTTCAGAAACTGAAAACCATAAAGTAACTTTGCATAAAGATTCTGAAAAGATATACACTGCTGCTGCTAAGTTGCTTCAGTCGTGTCTGACTCTGTGTGACCCCATAGACGGCAGCCCACCAGGCTCCCCCGTCCCTGGGATTCTCCAGGCAAGAACACTGGAGTGGGTTGCCATTTCCTTCTCCAATGCGTGAAAGTGGAAAGTGAAAGTGAAGTCGCTCAGTCGTGTCCAACTCTTTGCGACCCCACAGACTGCAGCCCACCAGGCTCCTCCGTCCATGGGACTCTCCAGGCAAGAGTACTGGAGTGGGGTGCCGTTGCCCTCTCCAGATATACACTGAGGAATTAAAATTATGGGTATCTTTTGTCTTTGTTTTTGCCTATGTTATTTTCTACAATAAGTAGAAACATTAAGAAGAATTCCATAACATTACCTTAAGATACGCAATTGTGTACACGTTCTCGGTAACTTTAAGTGGTATCTCTCACGAATACAGCAGAACCACAGCTCCCTTCCCTTCTGGAACCTCCCAGGCTTCAGAGTCACTGTTACCCACACCAAAATTAAGAAGTGGCTGTTTTGTGTAATGTGGCACTTTCAGGCTATCTACAACCCACGGGACAGCCTCCAGCTTGCCCAACCTACCCTTCTAAAGGCAGACTGGGAAACAGTCAATCTAGGTGCCTCCAGAAACTAAGGTAGTGGACAAAGATATTTCTCAGAGAGGTTCTCCATAAATCTCCTAGAATAAACATATATAGATAATCCCATTATGTGAACTATTGCCATTACCATCTATTACCAGGAACCAATCCATTTTGATGAATTCTTTGATAAGTGTTTGGAGAAAAGCTAACTCTGTCTAAACTCACTATTCATTAAATGAAATCCAAGATATGAATATATTTGAAAAAAGTAATCTACCTATGTCAGCTCAGGAACCAGATGCAGGTGTTAAGAAAATAATCTGTATGTGAAATCAGTTAAGATGAGGACTGGAATGGGGAGGGGGGGTGCTGGATAAATCTACATGAGAAAATCAAAGGATGTTTCATCATTCAAGAACCCAATCAAGAAAATTCAACTTCTAAAAATAAATGAAGAGATCTTCATTTTTAAAAAGTAATAATATATAAGTGCCTTAGAACTTTCCTATATTGGTTCTAAAAATAGTTGAATATATTCATCGGAAACCAGTGTCAAGAGCATTATCCCCTTTGAGGAACAAAATCTAACAAACAAGGTAGAAGTACAAAAGCAGAGTAAAACAACGTTAAACCAACACTTTTAAGCACCTTTAAGACTATTCTAGAAGATGAATACTAATGACTTTATAGTGTTTTCCTTAAATGATGGAAGCATATGGTAGCATAGAAAATAGCCTGAGATTGATACCATTAGATTAAGGAGTAATCACCACAAAATCAGATATGAAAAATGGATATAATAAGATGTCATTAAAAAAAAGATAAAACAATGGTTCTCAAAGTATGGTTCACAGACCCTGAGAGTTTCCTAAGACCTTCCCCAAAGCCCTAAAGGTCAGAACTATTTTGACAGTAATACCAAGAAGAGTATTTATTTGCTCTTTTCACTGCCCTGACATTTGTAGTGACTGCTCAAGAAACAAAGGTAGGCAAACCTACTGATACCTTATCGAGACTGAGGCAGAAACTTGGGTTTGTAGTCATTTTACTCCTCACCACCTCATAACCAACCACACACTAGTCCTTGATGTTGACTCTCAACCTCTGAGCACATCTGCACAACATCTGTACAGCAAAATGGGAGGCTCACATGCAGTACTCCCACTGCGTAAGGAAGTTCACGGATTTTCTTGACGAAAAGCATTTGTGCAACTGAGCAGTGAAAGTGCCTGGGAAATACCATGGACAGAGGAGCCTGGTGGACTCCTACAGTCCACGGCCTTGCAAAGTTAGCTACTTTTTTCTTTGGAACATCATTTTTAAAAGGATAATTGAAAAACAATGCCTATTCAGACTTAGTATTTGATAGACATATTGTCAAAAATGATTGTGAGTCTGTCACCTCAAAAAACAAAAACACCAAACTGACAGCACTTGTTTCCAATGATGAATTTCAAAGTTTCAAGTGAAAATTAAATTTTGGAAAGTTTACCTCCACTATCATGGGCCTGACAGCCTCCCAAGTACTTGAAGATTTTTTCCCCCCGATAATAGTTATGTTAATGAATATGGTTTTTTGACAGTGAAATGTGCTAGCATTTGGAAGATATGCGTAATTCAGGGAATCAGTATTTTCCAAATGGAGGGTACCTATTACAAAATCACACACAGGTAAAAGGTCCAAGTTTATTAACATGGTTTTAAATACTACATTCCAACTAACCTTTAAGACTCTGCCCCACTCCCACAACTGTGGAGGTTTAGTACTGTATCAAAGGCGACTATCCAAAATTACCTGAAATGCTTTTTTAAAATATCCCCCCTTTTTCTAACTACATAGCTGTGTGAAGTTGGATTTTTTTTTCTTATACTTCAAGCAAAACAATACATTATTGCAACAGAAGGAAATGCAGAAGCAAATGAGAATAGATCTGTCTTAAGTCAAGACACAAACAGATCTGCAAAACACAGAATGTCATTCTTCTCATTAAAATTTTGGAAAGTATAGCTATTTTTCAGACAAAATATTACTTTTGTTAACATGCAGTGGGTCTGTTGCTATTTTAGAACTTTTCAGTTTTAATTTAGAATGCAGTATATATCAAAATACTGTACTGTAGCGTATTCTAAATTTAAAAAAAACTGAAAAATTTATTTGACAGTACATATCAAAATCACAGAACTGTACAAAAAAGATCTTCACGACCAAGATAATCACAATGGTGTGATCACTGACCTACAGCCAGACATCCTGGAATGTGAAGTCAAGTGGGCCTTAGAAAGCATCACTATGAACAAAGCTAGTAGAGGTGATGGAATTCCAGTTGAGCTATTCTATCTCAAATCCTGTAATATAATGCTGTGAAAGTGCTGCACTCAATATGCCAGCAAATTTGGAAAACTCAGCAGTGGCCACAGGACTGGAAAAGGTCTGTTTTCATTCCAATCCCAAAGAAAGGCAATGCCAAAGAATGCCCAAACTACTGCACAATTGCACTCATCTCACACGCTATTAAGTAATGCTCAAAATTCTCCAAGCCAGGCTTCAGCAATATGTGAACCATGAACTTCCAGATGTTCAAGTTGGTTTTAGAAAAGGCAGAGGAACCAGAGATCAAATTGCCAATATCCGCTGGATCATCGAAAAAGCAAGAGAGTTCTAGAAAAACATCTATTTCTGCTTTATTGACTATGCCAAAGCCTTTGACTGAGTGGATCACAATAAACTGTGGACAATTCTGAAAGAGATGGGAATACCAGACCACCTGATCTGCCTCTTGAGAAACCTATATGCAGGTCAGGAAGCAACAGTTAGAACTGGACACGGAACAACAGACTGGTTCCAAATAGGAAAAGGAGTCCGTCAAGGCTGTATATTGTCACCCTGCTTATTTAACTTCTATGCAGAGTACATCATGAGAAACGCTGGGCTGGAAGAAGCACAAGCTGGAATCAAGATTGCCAGGAGAAATATCAATAACCTCAGATATGCAGATGACACCACCCTTATGGCAGAAAGTAAACAGGAACTGAAGAGCCTCTTGATCAAAGTGAAAGAGGAGAGTGAAAAAGTTGGCTTAAAGCTCAACATTCAGAAAACGAAGATCATGGCATCTGGTCCCATCACTTCATGGGAAATAGATGGGGAAAGTGTCAGACTTTATTTTTTTGGGCTCCAAAATCACTGCAGATGGTGACTGCAGCCATGAAATTAAAAGACACTTACTCCTTGGAAGGAAAGTTATGACCAACCTAGATAGCATATTCAAAAGCAAAGACATCACTTTGCCAACAAAAGTCCGTCCAGTCAAGGCTATGGTTTTTCCAGTAGTCATGTATGGATTGAGAGTTGGACTGTGAAGAAAGCTGAGTGCCGAAGAATTGATGCTTTCGAACTGTGGTGTTGGAGAAGACTCTTGAGAGTCCCTTGGACTGCAAGAAGATCCAACCAGTCCATTCTGAAGGAGATCGGTCTTGGGTGTTCTTTGGAAGGAATGATGCTAAAACTGAAACTCCAGTACTTTGGCCAGCTCATGCGAAGAGTTGACTCATTGGAAAAGACTGATCTGGGAGGGATTGGGGGCAGGAGGAGAAGGGGACAACAGAGGATGAGATGGCTGGATGGCATCACTGACTCAATGGACGTGAGTTTGAGTGAACTCTGGGAGATGGTGATGGACAGGGAGGCCTGGTGTGCTGCAATTCATGGGGTCGCAAAGAGTCGGACACGACTGAACTGAACTGATATATCAAAATGGGCTTCCCTGGTGGCTCAGTCTGTAAGAATAATCTGTCTCCAATTCAGCAGACCTGAGTTCAGTCCCTTGGGTAGGAAGATCCCCTGGAGAAGGAAATGGCAACCCATTCTAGTATTCTTGCCTGGGAAATCCCATGGACAGATGAGCCTGGTGGGCTATCATCCATGGGGTCACAAAGAGATACGATTTAGGGACTAAGTCACCACTACCAAATATCAAAATAACTCACATAAACAAAAGCTCTAGAGGTCCTCATTAAGTTTAAGAAAATGATAGGGTCTTGAAGCTAAACACATTTGAAAACCACTAAGGAAAAGTTGAATTAAAAGCATCCCTCATAATTCAGACAACTTAGTAACTGCTTCTGGGGAAACAGTGTTCAAACTCATCTTATAGATAAACCAATGGGAATTCTATCCCCATCATCTCTTCAATTTGTAGCTACATGACAAAAATATCCTTAGGCATCACTGTCCAGCTAATAGTCAACAGGACCAAGAGCAGGCAAAAATAAAAGTCCCAGAGCTATTTCCCAGTTTTCTAATCTTAATGCCCTTCTCTCCTCACTAATGGACTCTGAGCTCCTAGGTCTTCTAGATCTCTCCTCAATTCTTTCCTATTAAGATGAGAAAATATGAAAATAACTGCTAAAAGACTTAAGCTGAAAAGGCAAGTTCAGATAATTACCACTTCAATTCAGTGATGTCCTTTGCTACTGTTAAACAATTTGGGCAAATCTAATCCGGATTTGAAGCTGAAACTCCAATACTTTGGCCACCTGATGTGAAGAGCTGACTCATTTGAAAAGACCCTGATCTTGGGAAAGATTGAAGGCGGGAGGAGAAGGGGATGACAGAGGATGAGATGGTTGGGTAGCATCACCGACTCAATGGACACGAGTTTGGGTCAACTCTGGGAGTTGGTGATGGACAGGGAGGCCTGGCGGGGAGCGGTTCATGGGGTCACAAAGAGTTGGACACAACTGAGTGACTGAACTGAATCCAGATTTTAGAAGAATGGCAAAAACCACAAGACCATTTCACTCCCCTGTCCAGCTCCTGGGCTCTCTTGATGTTTCTAGAAATCCAACCCAAGAAACTTCAAAAAGCCAGCTTTTTTCCACCCCTTTTTCATAACCTTACTCCAGTATATAGTAAATCTCTGGCTCTAGCACACCACCTTGTCTTTCTGGATCTGATTACAGGCTGTACACCCTCCCTCACCAGCCCAATACTTCCTCCTCAGCCCTACTTCTGTTCAAGTATCTTCTAGATGCATAACTCTGGATTCTTTTATTTCTGTCCCATTTGACATTTAGATAACAATTATCTATCTTTCTTAATCTTAAATCCTTTATGCTTGATAAGGGAGAACACATCTGTATGCCTTCTCTGTTTTCTCTATCAAAATTGTTGTGGGTATGTTAACCAAAGGCAAATTCTTTGAATGCAGACGATATTACTGAATATTGATAGCAATGCTGCTAACTATTAAAATGTTCATTAAAAAAAAGAGAGAGAAAGGAGAGGCTAAAAAGAATTGATTTGTTACTGAAATAGTAAAAATTGATCCTCACTTTGCCAGAAGGCTTTGGATGCATTAAAAAATTCAAGATCCTTTTCACCAGTTCACTATTTACACCCGATCTCTCCAAGTCAAGAACCTCGCAGATGCTCTTTAACATGGCATTTCTAAATCTGAAAAAGAAAATGGAAAAAGCCAATGTGATTACATAGGAAAATTTATAAACATTCTCCACAATGTAAGGATAAGAGCTAACCCAACTGGCTCAGCCACAAACATTAAAAGCAGTCAGTGTTTCTCTGAATCTTAGAAGTACTCCCAATAATCTTGACTGGTGCATGCACAAAATATAGCCAGGTACTATTATAAACAGAAAACATCATTTACCATTTAAGTTTTAATGGTGGTATAAGAAAAAACTTACTTCATTCACTAGAAAATAATGTAAAATATTTCATTACTTAAAATTCACAAACTTGTTAATTCTTCTGGCTGGTGATTAAATACTACATTTTCCCCTGAGTATTCCTACTGACAATGTCTCAAAGAAAGTAATAGGTAATCATATTTAATACTCAAGTTTTAAACTACAGGGGACTTAATAAAGAACTTTTAAGAATGTATCATCTCATTAAAAAAATTATTTAAAGAATATATCATCTTGTCTGCATTAGGGTGGAAATTATTTCTATTAACTTGATTATCTTCAAAACAGTTTAAATGGCACTTATAAGTGAGGGAATGGAGTGGCTGACACAGAATAGGAGTCAAGAGTTTTTACTACATTTACATTCCCTTTGGACCTTCTAGATTTGGGGCTGGGTGAATGATTTACCTCTGTGTATCGTTCTTCTAAGGAACAGAAATGTCTTTGAGCTTTCAATAATCTTGATAGCCACTATTTTTCAGAAAGCAAGTCAATAGTTTATGATGACATGGTCTTGGAATTTAAAGCAAAGAATCAGCAGTCTACTGAAAATGTAAGGGCAGTTATACTTAAATGTTAAAAAAAAAAGCTGAAGCACATTAATCTAAACGTGATTATTTATAAAGATAACTTACTTTTTCAACATTTCTTCCTTCTTTTTATATTGGATACTTCCTTTTTCAAATGGAAAGCCACTGAACTGACCCACATTCTTCTTTAATGAGGACACCTGAAAATATTTCTCCTATTATTAATGCTACTTATTACCCAGTAATGTAAACAAGAAAAATTTCAAAGCCAACATTTTTCTTTTCACATCAGTCTCCATATTACAATACTGGTTTATTCCACATTTTAAAATTCACAATGGAAAAGTGCATTTGTTACTAAAATATTAACATTATAAAATGTTTACAAACAAAATGTTATCTGATAGCACCCAGGGATGTGGAAAGTTACTACTTAGAAGACACTCTCATTCCCTGGCAGTTCAGTGGTTCCAGCTCCCCGCTCTCACTGTCAAGGCCCAGGTTCATTCTCTGGTTGGGGAATAAATATTCCACAAGCCAGGCAGTGCAGCCAAAATAAATAAATAACGGGGAAAAAAAAATTTCCCTAAGTAATACAAGTTACCAGTAATATTAATTTTTCATTCAAGAAAGTCAGGGATTTATTCTTTAAAAAGTAAAGAACAGAGTCCCTCCAAAAGTCAATACCATTTAGCAGTAATGGGACTTGTGTAGATCAGACTATTGTCAGGGTTGAATGAGGTAACACACATGAAAACAAAGCTTACCACACTTCAGACGGTCTAACAATGTCAAGCTTTACTTTGCCCATGCACAGCCCAAAGCGAAGTGTCCTCAGGTGTATGGAATACTGAAGTTGTGTGTACAGTATTATGATCAGTAAATGAAACACTGATTTATTTTAACAAACTGTCAGCAAAAATTATCCCGATTTATCAGATATTTCCTCAAAAAATGAAACAATATTCTGTATTGTTTATTCTGAATGGCTAGAATCATTCAAAAAATAAATTTCTTCTAACACAGTTAAAGATAACTAAATCAAAACTTTGATTTCACAATCTGAAATTTTAGTTTGGCTTAAAAACAACTATGGGGTTCCCTTATAGCTCAGTTGGTAAAGAATCCACCTGCAGTGCTGGAGACCCCAGTTCGATTTCTGGGTTGGGAAGATCTGCTGGAGAAGGGAGGGATAGGCTACCCACTCCAGTATTCCTGGGCTTCCCCTGTTTCTCAGCTGGTAAAGAATCTGCCCACAAGGCAGGAGACCTGGGTTCGATCTCTGGGCTGGGAAGATCCCCTGGAGAAGGGAAAGGCTACCCATTCCAGTTTCTGGCCTGGGGAATTCCATGGACTATATAGTCCATGGGGTCGAAAGGAGTCGGACACGACTGAGCAACTTTCACTTAAAAACAACAATATAAAGAGCTCTGGATGTTACAATACTAATGGCTATATCTAGCTACATGTCCTAGGATATGTCATTAAACTGTCTGTCAGTTGGCTCACTTTTATGGAATGGAGATTGATCTAATTGATTTAGTTCTGCAACTAAAGTCCTTTCCAGAACTAAAATTATGTTCCTGTTGTAAAGTATTTTAACACATAAGTACACTACTAGGTAAAAAGTATAAAAAAGGTCTTACTGTTCCTGGTCTGTTGTAAAGCAGTTTATGGAGATTTCTAAGTTCATCTGTTTTCTTCTTACTCAAGAAGAAATGTATCCTTTCAATTTCACAAAGTTTCTGCCCTTTTCCTAGAGGAAAAAAAATACCATGTTAAACACCCATTATGTGTTAGAACATTTAATGAGAATTATTTTTAGAGCTTAGTTTACATATAACTTCTGCTCTCATAGAACAAATTAAATTACACCTGTAATATATTAGTACTTAGTAAACACTAAAAACTAAACACTGCTAACCATCATTTTGTATACTGAGGCATTTTTACTACAGAATGAAAGGAATATAAACTTACCTTGTGCGATTGTAAATGGCTCTCTTTGTAAGGAAGAGACTTGCATCGTCAACCTCTCTACTTTCTTCTTTTCCCTCTTGCCTTCCACAATGAGGCTCTTTTCTAGAAGTTAATTTAACACTTCTTAAGTAACAAAAAGCTTAAAGGATGTATTATATAAACATGTAGGGGAAAAAAACTGTAGAAACCTAGTATCTTATTCTCCTAAGTATGATTTAGAGAAGCAAATGACACAACAGAGGTGAAAATACTTGGTAAGTTAGTATTATCACTGAAATTTTTAAAATTTTATCTACCTGGCCAACCTGACAGAGGAACTGGTGTTTAAAAAAAAAAAAAAAAAATCAGAAGGCAAACAAACTTTTATCCAGCTACAATTATTGCTACAGAAGTCAATTTGTGAAAAATCACCAAGATGCTCATTAATCTACAATTTGATTAGACATATTCTATTTATTGGGATTCTGTTTACTGTACATCAGAAAACAGCAAGTTAAAATTTAGATAAAAGAATTTCAAGAGATAACCAAAGAAAATAGTAATTTAGTAAGCTGACAGAAGAAAGAAAAAGAAGAACAAGCCAGAGCACCCAGGTTAGTTACTACAGCTAGGGTAAAATTAGGCAAGTTAACATTTAAGGCAATCAACTGGGATGCCATTACTTTGTAGTTCAATAAATGATATTCATAATAATGGTCATAAAACCGTGGGAAAAAAAAGTTTTGCAATGTTTCGTCTGGACTGCAGTTTTTTACTTTAACACTTAAAACATTAAGCTGGATTTTCTAAAACCCATTTACTTTCTGACTGAGATAAACTCAGACAAATATGAGGACACTAATTACATATTGGTGGCAGGCCTTCCATTCTTTCACCTGAATGCCTTTTTTGTGCAAAGCTGCACTAGATACTAAGGGCGCATCAACAGATGGTTAAGAAATTGAGGGATTCCCCTGGTGAGTTCTCAATGCTGGGGCCCTGGGTTTGATCCCTGGTTGGGGAACAAGGTTCCACATGCTACAACTAAGATCATGTACAGCCAAATAAATAAAAATAATATTAAAAAAAAAAAAAAGGAAATTGAATATTTCCTGAAAAGAGACCATGTCTAGTAGAGTCTTCTGCTGCTGCTGCTGCTGCTGCTGCTAAGTCGCTTCAGTCGTTTCCGACTCTGTGCGACCCCATAGACAGCAGCCCACCAGGCTCCGCAGTCCCTGGGATTTTTCAGCCAAGAGTACTGGAGTGGGGTGCCATTGCCTTCTCCGAGTAGAGAATTTCATGCAAAGATGGGCTCGACAAAGGACAGAAATGGTATGGACCTAACAGAAGCAGAAGATATTAAGAAGAGATGGCAAGAATACACAGAAGAACTGTACAAAAAAGATCTTCACGACCCAGATAATCACGATGGTGTGATCACTGACCTAGAGCCAGACATCCTGGAATGTGAAGTCAAGTGGGCCTCAGAAAGCATCACTACGAACAAAGCTAGTGGAGGTGATGGAATTCCAGTTGAGCTATTCCAAATCCTGAAAAATGATGCTGTGAAAGTGCTCCACTCAATATGCCAGCAAATTTGGAAAACTCAGCAGTGGCCACAGGACTGGAAAAGGTCTGTTTTCATTCCAATCCCAAAGAAAGGCAATGCCAAAGAATGCTCAAACTACCGCACTCATCTCACACGCTAGTAAAGTAATGCTCAAAATTCTCGAAGCCAGGCTTCAGCAATACGTGAACGGTGAACTTCCAGATGTTCAAGCTGGTTTTAGAAAAGGCAGAGGAACCAGAGATCAAATTGCCAATATCCGCTGGATCATCGAAAAAGCAAGAGAGTTCTAGAAAAACATCTATTTCTGCTTTATTGACTATGCCAAAGCCTTTGACTGAGTGGATCACAATAAACTGTGGAAAATTGTGAAAGAGATGGGAATACCAGACCACCTGATCTGCCTCTTGAGAAACCTATATGCAGGTCAGGAAGCAACAGTTAGAACTGGACATGGAACAACAGACTGGTTCCAAATAGGAAAAGGAGTACGTCAAGGCTGTATATTGTCACCCTGCTTATTTAACTTCTATGCAGAGTACATCATGAGAAACGCTGAACTGGAAGAAATACAAGCTGGAATCAAGATTGCCAGGAGAAATCTCAATAACCTCAGATATGCAGATGACACCACCCTTATGGCAGAAAGTGAAGAGGAACTAAAAAGCCTCTTGATGAAGGTGAAAGTGGAGAGTGAAAAAGCTGGCTTAAAGCTCAACATTCAGAAAACAAAGATCATGGCATCCGGTCCCATCACTTCATGGGAAATAGATGGGGAAACAGCGGAAACGGTGTCAGACTTTATTTTTCTGGGCTCCAAAATCACTGCAGATGGTGACTGCAGCCATGGAATTAAAAGATGCTTACTCCTTGGAAGGAAAGTTAAGATCAACCTAGATAGCATATTCAAAAGCAGAGACATTACTTTGCCAACAAAGGTTCGTCTAGTCAAGGCTATGGTTTTTCCAGTGGTCATGTATGGATGTGAGAGTTGGACTGTGAAGAAGGCTGAGCGCTGAAGAATTGATGCTTTCGAACTGTGGTGTTGGAGAAGACTCTTGAGAGTCCCTTGGACTGCAAGGAGATCCAACCTCTCCATTTTAGCGGAGATCAGCCCTGGGTTTTCTTTGGAAGGAATGATGCTAAAGCTGAAACTCCAGTACTTTGGCCACCTCATGCGAAGAGTTGACTCATTGGAAAAGACTCTGATCTGGGAGGGATTGGGGGCAAGAGGAGAAGGGGACGACAGAGGATGAGATGGCTGGATGGCATCACTGACTCGATGGACTTGAGTCTGAGTGAACTCCAGGAGTTGGTGATGGACAGGGAGGCCTGGTGTGCTGCGATTCATGTGGTCGCAGAGTTGGACACGACTGAGCGACTGATCTGATCTGATCTGAGTAGAGTCTAGGAGACTAAAATATACTCCAAAGAAAATTAATACACTTCAAGAAAGATAAAATTGAAGTTCTGTGAGTTGATGAAAGAGTAATTCTTTTATGATTATGGATAAAGGATCAAAACATTGGAGCTGGCTTTGAAGGACAGGCAAGATCTGCAGATGTAATGCTCAGCCCAGACAGAATAAAAAAAAAAAAAGGGGACTCCAGCAGGTGTGTCCTGGCCATGGCGTGTATTAGCTGAACGAAGAATGAACAGACAGCACTCTAAAGCAACTCTGAAGATCACCGGCTTCCCTTCCCTGAATGATTTATGCCCTTAACTGGCTGTTGATTACCATCTATAAGCTAGTGACTTCCCTGGTCTACCTCCAGTCCAGAGCATTCTCTTGAGCTTCACACTGGACAGCTCCACTTCATGTCCTACAGGCGCCAAACTCAATGCACCCAAAACAGGAGTCATAATCATCTCCAAACTCACTCACCTTCGTGAATTCTACTTTTCAGAAAATGGTAGTATAACCTACCCAGCTGCCAATGACAGAAACCTAGAAGTCATCTTTTACGAGGCATCTCCTGCCACCTTTCCCCTCACTCCCCAAACTGCTGCCAAGTCAAGTCAATTCCACACCATATTTGGCACAAATTTCAGTGCCGTGTTTCTAGATGCCTCACTAGAAGAGTTATATTTTCAGGGCTGAGTAGGATAAAAACATCCTCCATTTAAATTGTCACACAAACACCTCAGAGGAGGAAAAGAGAACAGTAACAAATTTAAGACAACTACAAAACTGCCTGGGCGTTTTAAAAAAAGTTTTCATGTTAAAAAAAAAAAATCACAATTTGAACTATCAATCTCCCAAGCATTACTGTACTGGTCATTTATAGTGCCTTTATTGAACACATGACTTCTGTAATTTTTTCCTGACGTGAAGAAATTCATCATCTCAGTGGTATCCAAAAGCAAAAACTGGAGGAAAAAGTGCTGAGAAAGTCTTGGACTAGCAGTGAGATACTGCAGCCAATTTTCAGTTATTACATTATGAATAATTTAAAATTAATCCGTATTTTTCTCCTAAGCGTTTCCGTACTTAAATGCGGGCATGCTTGCCCTCTTAGAGCACCTACCACTTTAGACAAACAAAAAAGCACACCGAGTAATCTCAACCCAGATTGTATTCATAAAATGCTGATTATGGACTGGTTTAGGCTTGGAAAAAAACAAAACCAGTGAAACCTGGTTTGGCTGAGTTGTAATCAAGTATTAAATAAATCCATATTGGGCTAATATCATCAGAGAATGCTAAGATGTCTGACACGGAGATTTAAGTGGCTGGAATCATTTCATGAAGCTGGCATACCTCAACACGCACTGCCCCCTGGATAAACTGACCGCGGGACCACTCAATTCTGTAAGGTTCTCCCCATTTCAAGCGTCCAGTCACATAGATCACTACTGTTCTCCCTCTACACCAAAACTGAGACAACTCTGAGCTCTTTTAAGTTTCTTTTCACAGTTCACTGCTTTCGTACTCTAAGTAGCAACCGCTTTCACCGGTGTTTCCCCGTGAAAGTTAACTCCCTTAAGCCTCTGAAACGAACGTCTGCTGAAGCTCAGCAAATATACTCGAACGATTAAAATATTTCCAGGTCTAGCATTAACAACTTCTTCAATTCTTACTGTCAGAGCCTTACAATTTCGAAACGTAAAGGATGTGTACTGAAGAGCAAAAATAAAAGATTACCATAGTACCCTAAGGCCAGCAGTTTAAAAAAAAACAGATCTGAAACTTACAAACTTCCTGTCAAACAGTGAAATGTTATGAACGTCTGTCTGTTGCTGGCGAGAAGCAAACTGCACTCCGAAATAACAACAACGGAACGAGGATTTTGTTCTTTTTAAATTGGAATTCACAAAGTTATTTTCTCCACTGCTGCTCGGAGCGCGCACACACACACAAACCCCAGATAATTCCACATTCTTACTGAAGAAAAAAAAAATCACTCCTACTGAGCGTCTCTAAGTGCACAAAGAGCCAGAAAAAGCGTTTTCGGTACAATCCATCACTAGGAAAGACGACGTCCTCTCCCCACCTTTCTCTTCCTCCTCCTCTTCCTCGTCGTCGTCCTCGTCCTCCTCTTCACTTTCCTCTCTCGGGCCGGGCATGTCGGGCTCTTTTTCGGACGCGGGCTGGGCGGGGGCTGCCTCTCCCTCCGCAGCTGTGCCCGAGGAGGACATGCTGTGGACCTGCGGGCGCAGAGCACACCAAACCCCTCGGCTCGGTCTCCCCTAGCTCCCGGCCGCCCCGACCGGCCGGCCCACCCTGCGCAGCCCCAGGGAGCCGCGAGGAGCCCCGACCTCAAAGTTTGCCTCCCCGCGTATCCGAGACGACGGCGCTCACTCCCCCGGGGGGCAGCTTTTCCCTCTGGCCCCGCGAGCCGTCGCGCCGGCCGAGGCGGGAAAGCGCGGGCGCCGCGCCGCCCCTCCCACCGCCCGGCCTCGCGCCGCCGGCCGCCCCGCGTCCCCTCCCCTCCCCCCGCCCCAGGCCGCCGTCCAAATGGCCGCGGAGGTGCGGGCGGGGCCCCGCGCGCCCTCTCGGCCTCCCACAGGCCGACGCGGCCCTCACCGCGGGTCCCGGCGGCCACGGGCCTGGCGTGTGAGGGCACGAAGAGGCTCCCGGAGGCGGCGACAGGCGCCAAGGAGGACACGCACGGGCCGCTCGCTGGCCTGACGCTCGCGCCGCGCTCTCGGCTGCCCAGAATCAACACGATTTTCAAAATGGCGGTTCGGGAAGGAAAGCGGGAATGCGGCGGCCAATCAGGGCCGCGAGCTGGGAGTTGGCGCGCGCGGGGTTGGGGGGGCGGGGCGGGCGCTCGCCTCTGAGGAAAGCCCTCCGAGCCGGGGTGGAGCCTCGAGAGGTCGTCCTGGCGGCGGGCGCAGGGGGCTCGCGCGCTCCCGGGCCGCCCCGGTGGCGTCCCGCCGCCGATACGGCGCTCCGCTGGGAAAGCGGACAGGCGGCGTCGCTGGCGGCGGGCGGGAGCGGGCGCGGGGCCGGCGTGGCGGCGCTGAGCGGAAGAACGCTAGGGGGCCTGCCTGTGTATTGTCTCCGCGGCTCGTTCCCGGAAAGGAGGAGGAGCGGCCGTGGGTCCGGGAGGCGGCGGGAAGGAGGGAGGGTGAAGAAGTTTACATCCAGTTAAGTCCCTGTTACAGTTATTTCCCAGAGGTTGAGGGGAATTACTAAGTGAGTGATCTCTTAGGTCCCAGAGATCACGCTGGTGATGACTCCTGAATCTGCTGTTAGGAGGACCCCATCGCTTGCAAAGTGCATCGCGAGGAAAAAGATCCTACTGCATAGAAAGTTCGCGTCACCGGAGACAAAAAGATTTCCAGACCTGTAAATGTTAGGGGGAAATCGTGTGTGTTCGTTATAATAGAAGAAAAAACGGTATCGCCCAGTCCAGACTTCTCCTGGAGACGTGGGCCATCTCCGCAGAATCCTTTAAAACTTAAAAACAACAACAGCAACAACACACTGCTCCCACAGCCTTGAGTTTCCGGGCCTGTAGGTCAAAACTCTCGCAATAAACTCGCGTTTGGCTTTGTTAAAACGGAACACTGCTCCTCCTCCAACACTTGGCTCAAATGCTGCGCTTTTATGTCTGTGATTCACGTTGTTTCACATCCCCCCCACCCCACCCCCCCGCCCCACCACTGACCAAAGGATCCTTTTATTGGACGTATTTATACTAGAAACAGGGTCAGTCAGATTTGCCCAAATGGATTCCGCTTTGTGTGCAAAAATTAGACATGGTCTTTGAATCATCTCTTTTCCTTTTGTGCCCCTACGAAAACATAAGCAAGTTCTGTCTGAAAACAAGCAAATTCTGTCTTTTCGTCCCTCAAATTTTAAACCATCTCCCACTCTATTGGTGCCACTCAATCCTGTCCACTCTCTTGCTTGGATTTTGACATAGTCCTTCACTGATTAGGTGGCTTCCACGTTGCTACCTCCACCTCCCACTAGTCACACAGCAGCCAAGGTAATCTATTTGGGAGTTGTTTTCATTTACTCTTGCTTAAAACTCTCCAATAGCTCTAGGCTCAAGAGCTTCTCCTACCCCAATACCATCACTATTCCCTTTCCATTCTTTTTCAGTAATTCACTTATTCATTCAAAAATATTTGTCGCAAACCTCCTCTCTTCCAGTCACTAACAGCTGCCATCTTCAAGCTTACGTTCTAGTTGAGACAGTGAACAAGTGGATACACTACACGATGAATAGCTATAAAAGTAAAGCAGATTAAAGCAGATGGGAAGTACCAGTAGGATGGATGGTGTTTTATTTTACATATTGATACTTAAGGAAGATCTTGTTAATAAGGTAACATTTGAAACGAGATCCTAAGTATTATTAAATGAGAGCAGAGGAGAAAGTGGATATATTCTAAGAATTCTGTGGAGTTTTGAATGTGAGTTATGATGATTTGGGGGTTTTCATTCAATGTGTTAGTTGCTTAGTCATGTCCGACTCCTTGCAACCCCATGGGGTGGAGCCCTCCAGGCTCTTCTGTCTGTGGAATTCTCCCGGGAAGAATACTGGAGTGGGTTGCCATTCCTTTCTCCAGGGGGTCTTCCCAACCCAGGGATTGAACGGGGTCTCCTGCTTAGATCTGAGCCACCAGGGAAGCCCCAATAAACAGCCATTTACTGAGATGAGGAAAAGCCCTTGGGCGTTGAGGAGGAGTATTTGTTTTGGGGAGGGACAAGGAGTGGTGGGTAAGAAGATCAGTCATTTCTTGAGGCCTGTTAGGTTTATGTGTGTGTGCTCAGTCAGTCATGTCCAACTTTCGATCTGCATTGCAGGCAGATTCTCTACCACCTGAGCCACTAGGGAAGCCCAGTGAGATTCCTATTAACTCCAAATGGAGATTCAGACTAGGCAATTGGATGTGAAAGTCACATTCAGGAGAAGCTCTAGCTCACGATATAGATGTGGGAATTGTCAATGTATAAGAAGGCTTCTCTGATGGCTCAGATGGTAAAGAATCTGCCCGCAATGCAGGAGATCCATGTTCAATCCCTGGGTCAGGAACACCCCCTGGAGAAGGGAATGGCAATCCAGTAGATGGTGTTGAAAGCCCTTCGCCTGAAGGATGTCATTCAGTTCAGTTCAGTCGCTCAGTCATGTCCGACTCTTTGCCACCCCATGGACTGAAGTACACCAGGCCTCCCTGTCCATCGCCAACTCCTGGAGTTAACTCAAACACATATCCATTGCATTGGTGATGCCATCCAACTATCTCATCCTCTCTCGTCCCCTTCTCCTCCCACCTTCAATCTTTCCCAGCATCGGTCTTTTCCAGTGAGTCAGCTCTTTGCATCAGGTGGCCAAAGTATTGGAGTTTCAGCTTCTCAATCAGTCCTTCCAATGAACACCCAGGACTGATCTCTTTTAGGATGGACTGGTTGGATCTCCTTGCAGTCCAAGGGACTCTCAAGATTCTTCTCCAACACCACAGTTCAAAAGCATCAGTTCTTTGGTGCTCAGCTTTCCTATAGTCTAGTTCTCACATCCATACATGACTACTGGAAAAACCATAGCTTTGACTACACAGACCTTTGTCAGCAAAGTAATGTCTCTGCTTTTTAAAATGCTGTCTAGGTTGAAGGGCCTCACCAGCAGAGTGAATATAAATAGAGGTGAGGAGAGAGTCAAGACTGTACACTGGATCTCACCAGCGGTTAGAGGTTCAGGAGAGGAAGCGGAAGCAGCAAAGGAGATGAGCCAGTGGGTTTGGCAGATATGTGGGACCTTTAGAAGTTCTTACTCCTTTGAGATATCAGTGAAATCAGGAGTAGAATCCTTGACAGTGAGTGTGGAAGAGGACAGTTGTCAGTTTCAGAGAGCAGAATGGGAGCTATTCATATGGGAAAATGGGGGATGAATGTGGTAGGGTTGCCAGGCAGAGGCGAGGAGGACCCATTGACGTTAGTGGCCATGAAGTCAGAGTGAGACCAGCCAGGATTATATTTTTCCTGTAGCCATATTCAGCTACTAGAAGTAGGTGTAGAGGTGGTGAAGATTTGGATTTAACCAGGTTGGCCTTTTGTCAGACAAGTATAAACAGAGTAGAGAAAGGTGAGTTGAAGATGTGGGTGGGACAATGAACATAATGATGGAGCAGAGAATCAGAGCTGAGCAGGGAGAAAAGAAACAACAGAGGGGTGAGACGTACTGAAAATGGGCAGGATGAAGAAGGAAGGTCTTTATTTCCTTTGCTGCATTTATCACTGCCTGAAAATTTTAGTTCTTACTGTCTGTCTTCCCCACTAAAATGTAAGCTCCTTGTGGCTGCAGGGACTTTGTCTTGTTCATCACAGTATTCTTGGCACCTGAAGTAGGCCCTGACACCTAAGTAATCAATAGGGATTTTCAAAAAAAAAAAAAAAATAGGGATTTGCCAAATGCATAGACATGGAAACAACCTTTTATTGTGAAGATTCGGAGCTTTTTTTTTGTTTATTGTGATGAGATGACATTAGGATAAGATAGGTTCTTTTGGTAAAAGTTTACTCAACAGCAGTTAAACAATTTAAAGTTTAACAATGGAAAGTTTGTTTCTCGCTCTATAAAGCTCTTGGTCAGTTCAGGCAATTCCGTGGGGCTTTCTTTCCTGTGGTTTAGTGACTGCTCTAAGCTCCTTTAGGTCTTGAAGTCTCATCATCTCCATATGAGTCCTTAGTGTTCACAGTGTTAGGGGAACAGAACAGGACAAGAACTTGTACCTGTTCTTCCAGGGTTCTGCTCATTGGCTATTGGCCAGATGGGTCATACCACCCCACCTAACTGCAAAGAATCTAGGCAACCTGGGGCCACGTATGAAGTAACTGGTGACATTGCTGTATCCGCAGAAAGAGACTCATAATTACAACCAAATAAGGTCATCCTGGAATTTGAAGTCAAGTGGGCCTTAGAAAGCTTCACTACGAACAAAGCTAGTGGAGGTGATGGAATTCCAGTTGAGCTATTCCAAATCCTGAAAGATGATGCTGTGAAAGTGTTCCACTCAATATGCCAGCAAATTGGGAAAATTCAGCAGTGGCCACAGGACTGGAAAAGGTCAGTTTTCATTCCAATCCCAAAGAAAGGCAATGCCAAAGAATGCCCAAACTACCTCAAAATTGCACTCATCTCACACGCTAGTAAAGTAATGCTCAAAATTCTCCAAGCCAGGCTTCAGCAATACGTGAACGGTGAACTTCCAGATGTTCAAGCTGGTTTTAAAAAAGGCAGAGGAACCAGAGATCAAATTGCCAATATCCGCTGGATCATCAAAAAAGCAAGAGAGTTCCAGAAAAACATCTATTTCTGCTTTATTGACTATGCCAAAGCCTTTGACTGAGTGGATCACAATAAACTGTGGACAATTCTGAAAGAGATGGGCATACCAGACCACCTGACCTGCCTCTTGAGAAATCTGTATGCAGGTCAGGAAGCAACAGTTAGAACTGGACATGGAACAACAGACTGGTTCCAAATAGGAAAAGGAGTACGTCAAGGCTGTATATTGTCACCCTGCTTATTTAACTTCTATGCAGAGTACATCATGAGAAACGCTGGGCTGGAAGAAGTACAAGCTGGAATCAAGATTGCCAGGAGAAATATCAATAACCTCAGATATGCAGATGATACCACCCTTATGGCAGAAAGTGAAGAGGAACTAAAAAGCCTCTTGATGAAAGTGAAAGTGAAGAGTGAAAAAGTTGGCTTAAAGCTCAACATTCAGAAAACGAAGATCATGGCATCTGGTCCCATCACTTCATGGGAAATAGATGGGGAAACAGTGGAAACAGTGTCAGACTTTATTTTTTTGGGCTCCAAAATCACTGCAGATGGTGACTGCAGCCATGAAATTAAAAGAGGCTTACTCCTTGGAAGGAAAGCTATGACCAACCTAGATAGCATATTCAAAAGCAGAGACATTACTTTGCCAACAAAGGTTCGTCTAGTCAAGGCTATGGTTTTTCCAGTGGTCATGTATGGATGTGAGAGTTGGACTGTGAAGAAGGCTGAGCGCCGAAGAATTGATGCTTTTGAACTGTGGTGTTGGAGAAGACTCTTGAGAGTCCCCTGGACTGCAAGGAGATCCAACCACTCCATTCTGAAGGACATCAGCCCTGGGATTTCTTTAGAAGGAATGATGCTAAAGCTGAAACTCCAGTACTTTGGCCACCTCATGCGAAGAGTTGACTCATTGGAAAAGACTCTGATGCTGGGAGGGATTGGGGGCAGGAGGAGAAGGGGACGACAGAGGATGAGATGGCTGGATGGCATCACTGACTCGATGGACTTGAGTCTGAGTGAACTCCGGGAGTTGGTGATGGACAGGGAGGCCTGGTGTGCTGCGATTCATGGGGTCGCAAAGAGTTGGACACGACTGAGCGACTGAACTGAACTGAACTAAAGGTACCATTGAGATCAGTGGGGGAATGTGCTTGAAGATATTTGTCGGTTTTATTTTAGAAACATTAAAAATCCTGATTCTTAAGTTTTTTGTTTCATTTGTGCGTTGAGGAGTTTTTACATCTACTGCACACAGATATCTTATCTTTCTTCTGCACACATCTAGTTCTTACACACACATATCTCTCTTTCTCAGACTACAGGTTTCAGGGGCAGAGCCCACGTCCATGCTACTTATTATTCTCTTCCAGTATTTGGCACAATGCCTGACACAAAATACTTTTAAAATATGTGTTTAATTGAAATGCATCCCCTTTGGGTTCTAAGACAGTGGCATGAGGCTGTTGTCTGGATGCTATTTAAAGACCTTCCAGCAATATCAGCTCCGTAAATGACCGTGGCTTATTCATGACCGATGACCAGATTCTCATATTAACCCGGTCATAAACATAAATATAGTGACACATTTGGCTCTTCTAAAAACAAGATATCATACTCTATCTTGGTAGAGTTAGCCAAAGTCCACAGGTTAGTAATTTGAGATTAGAAAAGTATGTGAATGCAATGATATCCAGTTGGTTGATAGACTGAATATTCTAGCTCTGACAATAGCCAGAGAAGACTATTCATAGTAAATGGTAGGAAATGGGAGAGAAATGGTGAGACAAGAAAAGTTAGAGAACAAAGAATAAGTGGTTACCAAGTTTTGGCCCTAGAATCTAATTTTGCTCTATATTTAGCAAATATCATTTGTAACACATTTATTAATATATCATTATCAATTGTTTCACGGTACGAGACCAAGGAAATAGGGATGATAGAGCTTTGATATTACTTCCTTTGTTTGCTGTAAAATAAAGAGATCATCTCTGTTGAGAGGGGTTTTTCTGCTTATGAACTATCATTCAATGTTTAGATTATATTTAATGACATTGCTGTTGGCAGAATCATAGAGGCAGAAAAATGTTTTCCACTGCAAGTTGGCTAGAAATCCTCAGTATTGTCACAAGATTGTCAAAATGGAGTGTCCTCTTAGAAAATAAATGTGTAACTCTAAAATATTTCTATCTAGTACTCCCTGGCGGTCCAGTGGTTAGGCTCCATGCTCTCAGTGCTGAGGGCTTAGATTCAATCCCAGGTTAGGGAACTAAAATCCTGCAAGCTGCAGGCCCTTCCTTCCCCCCTCCCCTCCCCACAAATTCTATTTTGAATCTATAGACTTTTATAAATAAAACATTTCCTTTTTCAAATTACTCATTTAAAGGAATTAGAGAAGGTTTGAGTGGGTATCTTCCCCATAGGCAGCTTGGGTTTAAAAAATGAAATTTAGAATAAACAGATGTTTGCATATTAGTAAAAGAAAAAGTTTTTGTTTTTTTTTTTTAAGATGTTCCTGCTGCTGCTGTTGCTAAGTTGCTTCAGTCGTGTCCGACTCTGTGAGACCCCATAGACAGCAGCCCACCAGGCTCCCCCGTCCCTGGGATTCTCCAGGCAAGAACACTGGAGTGGGTTGCCATTTCCTTCTCCAATGCACGAAAGTAAACTGAAAGTGAAGTCACTCAGTCGTGTCCGACTCTTCTCGACCCCATGGGCTGCAGCCCACCAGGCTCCTCCATCCATGTTACCTCCTAATAATATTTTTTTTGGAAAAAATAAACTTGTTTTGTCTCTTTCCCCTTCCCATCTCAATCTAATACAGTGAATCTTAAGTGGGGGACAGGGTATCATACCCTGAGGGGACATTTGGCAATATGGAGACATTTTTTGGTCACACGTAGAGGGGGGATGCTACTGGCATCTAGTGGGTAGAGGCTCCAGTGCTGTTTAAACATCCTTTAATGCACAAGACAGGCCACATAACAAAGGATTATTTGGTTCGAAACATCAGTAGTGCTGAGAGGACTTCCCCGGTGGTCCATTGGCTAACATTCTGGGGCTTCCGGTGCAGGGGGTCCAGGTTCAATCCCTGGTCAGGGAACTAGATCCTACATGCTGTAACTCAAAAAAGAAAAAAAAATCCCACATTCTGAAACTAAGACCTGATGCAGTCAAAAAACAAAAAAAGTGGTGCTGACATTAAGAAATCCTAACCTAATGCAACGTATAATATTTTGTTATCCTAGCACTCCAGTTAAATTGCTCTCATAAAGACCAATAATGATCTCAGAATAGATAACTGAAAGACTCCTTTAGAAACTCTTATATTTTTATTATACCTTTTTCTTGGAGAAGGAAATGGCAAGCCACTCCTGTATTCTTGGCCTGGGGAATTCCATGCACAGAGGAGCCTGGTGGGCTACAGTCCATGGGGTTGCAGAGTCAGACACGACTGAGTGACTAACACACACACATACTTTTTATTGTTGTTTAATCACTAAGTTGTGTCCGACTCTTTTATGACCCCAGGGACTATAGCCTACCAGGCTCCTCTGTCTATGGGATTTCCCAGGCAAGAATACTGGAGTGGATTGCCATTTCCTTTTCCAGGGGTGTTTCCTGACCCAGGGATCAAAGCCATGTCCCTGCATTGGCAGGCGGTTTGTTGTTGTTGTTTTTTACCAGTGAGTCACCAGGGAGGCCCTACTCCTGTATTTTTACTTTGTTTCTATGCAGCATTTGGTACTGTTTAGCATTCCTTCTTTCAAAAGCTTTTTCTCTTGACTTGCATGACCTTGCTTTCTCTTGAGTCTCCTCCTTTGCTGGCTATCTTGCATCTGTTATCCTCTTGAAAGTTGCTGTTCTTCAGGGATCCCCATAGGCCCCTTGGTTCGTTCCTTACACATGATTTTCCTGGGTAATTTCATCCACACCCATGGTATCAAAGATGTCTAGATTAATAAAGTCCAAATCAACATATTTAATAATTTACTTGCTCTTTGAGCATCATACTCTTATAATCACCTATTAGATTTCTTCACATAATATCTCATTAATATCTGAAATTCAACATAGTAAAGCTAAACCCATTCTCTAGCATACCTCTCCTCTTTTTATTTTTATTTATTTATTTTTGGCCATGCTTTGAAGCTTTTGGGATCGTAGTTCCTGACCAGGGATTGAACCTGGGCCATGGCAGTGAAAGTGCTGAGTCCTAATCACTGGACCACCAGGGAATTTCCTCCCCTCTTTTTATTAGATTTATTTACTTACTTATTTATGAAGTAGAAAAGAACAGCTTTATTACTTTGCCAGGCAAAGAGGACCACAGCAGGCTACGCCCTCAAAACTGTGTCCTGACCTGGAAGGGGCAGAGAGGAGTTTTATCGTCATGGGTTCAAAGGGGAAGATGTGATCAGTTTGTGGGCATTCTTCTGATTGCTTGGTGATGTGGCAGTTGTGAGTCAGCCTCATCAAGCTGGTTCCAGCCAGTCTGGGGTCTGTCTCCCTGCTTGTGGGCAGCAGACAGTTCACTTCTCCCACCTGGGGTAGTTTCAGCATCTGTCAAACCTCAGGGAGAGACAGGAAGACCTTGCAGAAGGGTTTTAGGCCCAGCACTGTAGAGCCTTCCTGTGACATGGTCACATGGGATTTTAGAAATTGCCCCTCCGGGAGATCCAAGGTGTGTGCAGGCAGCCAAGGTCAGGTCTCAGACTTGAAGAAAAAAAAAGAAGGGAAGGAAAGAGATTCCTGATTGTATTCAATTCCCATTTCAGATGGTTGAGGAAGCCTGTCTGTATCTATATGTTTGGCTTCCAGGTGATAGCCCAGTTACCTCTCAAACAATGTCCTCCCCTCTCCCCTACCGAAGTTATGTTGAGTGCATTTCTATTACCTGCAACCATAGACTCCTGAGTCATACAATCCACTGACTATGAATTCAAGGATAAGGCTCTTGCCTTGGACTTCTTTGTAGATTCAGCTCTTACCCCAGTATCAAAGTAGATTGTACCATGTAGATACAAAATAGACACTGGATACAAAAATATCTGTGAGTCAATTAATGAAGCAAAAATGAAAGGGAGAAAGGAAAAAAGAGAAGTGAAGAGGTAGTTAAAATTAAGAGGAGAGGAGAAATAGAAAAGAAAAAATATGAAGGAAAATTGAGGATGTGCTCAGTCATGCCCGACTCTCAGTGGGCCAGGTTTCTCTGTCTGTGGAATTTTCCAGGCAAGAATACTAGAGTGGGTTACCATTTCCTCCTTCATGGGATCTTCCTGACCCTAACCCAGGGATCAAACCTGCATCTCTTGCGTCTCCTGCATTGGAGGCAGATTCTTTACCATCTGAGCCACCAAGGAAGCCTGTATGAGCTAGAGTTGTGTATAAATAAAGTGTTTTGTTAAAAAAAAAAGCCAAAAACCCAAACATACCATTTTCTCTCTCTCATTTCTATTTACCTCTATTGTGTCTCAGTTGTTGACAATCACCGACTCTCCCGCCTCTGACCCTCCCATCGTCTCTCTATGAGCTTGTTGTGGGGTGGATTTCCGAAAGGCGTGAGGATCCACACTCTGGTTTCTGCCTGGAAAATCCCATGGACAGAGGAGCCTGGCGGGCTGCAGGCCACGGGGTCACAAAGAGTCCCACAGGACTGGGAGACTAACTCAACCACACATTTATTGACCAGGTGCCCTTTCTAAAGCTCTTCTCCCTGTTTTCTCTCATTCCTATCTTTCTTGTCCTCTTTATTTTTTTTCCTGCCTGCAGGAAGTAGTCTTTCTTAAGCAAAAATCTAATCTTGTCATTATCTTTTCAATGCCTCGCTATTGTTTGTGGAATAAAGTTCGACTTTCAAGCATGGCCTAGAAGATTCTGCATGATCTGCTAACCTTTCTAGCTGTCTATCCATTCTTCCTCCTAAAGACTCCCACTCCTGCCCCTAGGAAACAATCTTCCAGCCAAAATCAATGAGCTTCTTTAAATTCTCTGAATTACTAAATTTTTCTTATTTTGGTTTTCTCTCCACGCTTACCACCATCCCCCTTAACCCCACAAACTCTTTCTCCTCTGCCTCCCCTGGGCTCTCTGAGTGCCATCTCTGAGTGCCTCTCTGAGTGCCATCCTCCATCAGAGGATGGTCTATTTGTTTATTTCTTTATTTGACTGCACCGAATCTTAGTTGTGGCAAGCAAACTCTTTGTTGCGGCATGTGGGAATCTAGTTCCCTGACCGGAGTCCACCCCACCCAGCCCCCGAGTTGGGAGCAGGGAGTCTTAGCCCCTGGGGCACCAGGGAAGTCCCAGAGCATCTACTTTCAAACATGTCTGCTAGGCTATCCCTCTATGCAGCTTGCTGAGATAAAGGATGTTGTCTTTTTTGTTACCTCTTCTATAAACCTCCTCTCCCCCTCTTCCTCTGTTACCTAAGGGGATCCTTTCATTTGCAGCAACCTGTTTAAAGAGTTTATTTTCTGACACTGGCCTCCTGTACCATAGATAACTGACAATGCTAGTAAGTATCCTTTTTTTTTCTTCAGCCCTTAGATTAGAAAGCTATCTGATAAATTTAGAAAAGACAGGATTCGCTTAGAGTCTATTTAGTAGGTATTTGCATTTTCCAGAGCTCTGCTATGAACTGGTTGCTTCTCAAATTATTGGGTTGGCCCAAAAGTTCATTTGGGTTTTTCTACAAATGTTGCAGAAAATCTTCCTGCAAATGATCTTCCTGACTCAGGGATCGAACCTGGGTTTCCTGCATTGCAGGCAGATTCTTTACCATCTGAGCCACCAGGGTCCTTATAAATGAATCCTACTACCCTTAAATTATGGGCCTCCCTAGTGGCTGACCGGTAAAGAACTCTACATTGCAGGAAACGCAGGTTCTATCCCTGGGTCAGGAAGATCCCCTGGAGAAGGATATGATAACCCACTCCAGTATTCATGCCTGGAAAATCCCATAGACAGAGGAGCCTGTAGGGTTACAGACCATGGGGGCACAAGAATCAGACATAACTTAGGGACTAAACCACCCAGATAACCACGATGGTGTGATCACTCACCTAGAGCCAGACATCCTGGAATGTGAAGTCAAGTGAGCCTTAGAAAGCATCACTATGAACAAAGCTAGTGGAGGTGATGGAATTCCAGTTGAGCTACTTCAAATCCTGAAAGATGATGTTGTGAAAGTGCTCCACTCAATATGCCAGCAAATTTGGAAAACTCAGCAGTGGCCACAGGACTGGAAAAGGTCAGTTTTCATTCCAATCCCAAAGAAAGGCAATGCCAAAGAATGCCCAAACTACCACACAATTGCACTCATCTCACATGCGAGTAAAGTAATGCTCAAAATTCTCCAAGCCAGGCTTCAGCAATACGTGAATGGTGAACTTCCAGATGTTCAAGCTGGTTTTAGAAAAGGCAGAGGAACCAGAGATCAAATTGCCAATATCCGCTGGATCATGGAAAAAGCAAGAGAGTTCCAGAAAAAATCTATTTCTGCTTTATTGACTATGCCAAAGCCTTTGACTGTGTGGATCACAATCAACTGTGGAAAATTCTGAAAGAGATGAGCATACCAGACCACCTGACCTGCCTGTTGAGAAACCTATATGCAGGTCAGGAAGCAACAGTTAGAACTGGACATGGAACAACAGACTGGTTCCAAATAGGAAAAAGAGTACGCAAAGGCTGTATATTGACACCCTGCTTATTTAACTTCTATGCAGAGTACATCATGAGAAATGCTGGGCTGGAGGAAGCACAAGCTGGAATCAAGATTGCCGGGAGAAATATCAATAACCTCAGATATGCAGATGACACCACCCTTATGCCAGAAAGTGAAGAAGAACTAACCTCTTGATGAAAGTGAAAGAAGAGAGTGAAAAAGTTGGCTTAAAGCTCAACATTCAGAAAACGAAAATTATGGCATCTGGTCCCATCACTTCATGGCAGATAGATGGGGAAACAGTGAAAACAGTGGCTAACTTTATTTTGGGGGGCTCCAAAATCACTGCAGATGGTGATTGCAGCCATGAAATTAAAAGATGCTTACTCCATGGAAGGAAAGTTATGACCAACCTAGATAGCATATTCAAAAGCAGAGACATTACTATGCCAAGAAAGGTCTGTCTAGTCAAGGCTATGGTTTTTCCAGTAGTCATGTATGGATGTGAGAGTTGGACTATAAAGAAAGCTGAGCGCCGAAGAATTGATGCTTTGAACTGTAGTGTTGGAGAAGACTCTTGCAAGTTCATTGGACTGCAAGGAAATCCAACCAGTCCATCCTAAAGGAGATTAGTCCTGGATGTTCACTGGAAGGACTGATGTTGAGGCTGAAACTCCAATATTTTGGCCACCTCATGCAAAGAGCTGACTCATTGGAAAAGACCCTGATGCTGGGAAAGACTGAGGGCAGGAGGAGAAGGGGACGACAGAGGATGAGATGGTTGGATGGCATCATCGACTCAATGGACATGGGTTTGGGTGGACTCCAGGAGTTGGTGATGGACAGGGAAGCCTGGCATGCTGCAGTTCATGGGGTCACAAAGAGTCGGACATGACTGAGTGACTGAATTGACTGAAACCACCAATCACCATCACTATTAAATTACAATCTAACTATGAATAATGCTACACTCTAACCTACTCCATATACATATATTGACACGTAAATGAACAAATAAATGCCATTTAACAACTCACCACTGAGAGGATGAGATAGCTGGTTGGCATCACGGATGCACTTGACATGAACTTGGGCAAACTTGGGGAGATGATGAGAGACAGAGAGGCCTGGCTGCTGCAGTCCATGGGTTCACAGAAAGTCCGACTCAAATGGGCCACTAAACAACAACTCACCTTCTATATTCTCTGTAGGGATATGTCACTCGGAGAGCTTTCCTGTTAGTGATACAGCGATATTTCACAACCCCTTTCCATCACTCTCATCTTTCATAGTATTGCTCAGTATGCTCTGCTTTTTGCTAGTTCATTTGCCAACTAGATTTCTCTTTGAATACATACAGCTGCTCCTCCCCAGAACTTCAGGACTGCATCACTCATGAGAACGGAGACCCCAGGCACACTCAGTACCCAAAGCCAAGTGAAATTAATTGCCCTTGCCCTGACTTGGGGTCCTGATAGGTGGTTCAGTTCAGTTCAGTTCAGTTCAGTCACTCAGTTGTGTCTGACTCTTTGTGACCCCATGAATTGCAGCACGCCAGGCCTCCCTGTCCATCACCAACTCCCAGAGTTCACTCAAACTCACGTCCATCAAGTCAGTGATGCCATCCAGCCATCTCATCCTCTGGCGTCCCCTTCTCCTCCTGCCCCCAATCCCTCCCAGCATCAGAGTCTTTTCCAATGAGTCAACTCTTCGCATGAGGTGGCCAAAGTACTGGGTTTCAGTTTTAGCATCATTCCTTCCAAAGAACACCCAGGACTGATCTCCACTAAAATGGAGTGGTTGGATCTCCTTGCAGTCCAAGGGACTCTCAAGAGTCTTCTCCTACACCACGGTTCAAAGGCATCAATTCTTCAGCACACAGCTTTCTTCACAGTCCAACTCTCACATCCATACATGACTACTAGAAAAACCATAGCCTTGACTAGACAGACCTTTGTTGGCAAAGTAATGTCTCTGCTTTTGAATATGCTATCTAGGTTGGTCATAACTTTCCTTCCAAGGAGTAAGCATCTTTTAATTTCATGGCTGCAATCACCATCTGCAGTGATTTTGGAGCCCCCCAAAATAAAGTTAGCCACTGTTTTCACGCTTTCCCCATCTATCTGCCATGAAGTGATGGGACCAGATGCCATGATCTTTGTTTTCTGAATGTTGAGCTTTAAGCCAACTTTTTCACTCTCTTCTTTCACTTTCATCAAGAGGCCTTTTAGTTCCTCTTCACTTTCTGGCATAAGGGTGGTGTCATCTGCATATCTGAGGTTATTGATATTTCTCCCAGCAATCTTGATTCCAGCTTGTGCTTCTTCCAGTCCAGCGTTTCTCATGATGTACTCTGCATATCAGTTTAATAAGCAGGGTGACAATATACAGCCTTGACGTACTCCTTTTCCTATTTGGAACCAGTCTGTTGTTCCATGTCCAGTTCTAACTGTTGCTCCCTGACCTGCATACAAGTTTCTCAACAGGCAGGTCAGGTGGTCTGGTATGCTCATCTCTTTCAGAATTTTCCACAGTTTATTGTGATCCACACAGTCAAAGGCTTTGGCATAGTCAGTAAAGCAGAAATAGATGTTTTTCTGGAACTCTCTTGCTTTTTCGATGATCCAGTGGATATTGGCAATTTGATCTCTGGTTCCTCTGCCTTTTCTAAAACCAGCTTGAACATCTGGAAGTTCACGGTTCACGTATTGCTGAAGTCTGGCTTGGAGAATTTTGAGCATTACTAGCATGTGAGATGAGTGCAATTGTGTGGTAGTTTGGGCATTCTTTGGTATTGCCTTTCTTTGGGATTGGAATGAAAACTGACCTTTTCCAGTCCTGTGGCCACTGCTGAGTTTTCCAAATTTGCTGGCATATTGAGTGGAGCACTTTCACAACATCATCTTTCAGGATTTGAAGTAGCTCAACTGGAATTCCATCACCTCCACTAGCTTTGTTCGTAGTGATACTTTCTAAGGCCCACTTGACTTCACATTCCAGGATGTCTGGCTCTAGGTCAGTGACCACACCATCATGGTTATCTTGGTCATGAAGATCTTTTTTGTACAGTTCTTCTGTGTATTCTTGCCACCTCTTCTTAATATCTTCTGCTTCTGTTAGGTCCATACCATTTCTGTCCTTTATCGAGCCAATCTTTGCATGAAATGTTCCCTTGGTGTCTCTAATTTTCTTGAAGAGATCTCTAGTCTTTCCCATTTTGTTGTTTTCCTCTATTTCTTTGCATTGATCGCTGAGGAAGGCTTTCTTATCTCTTCTTGCTATTCTTTGGAACACTGCATTCAGATGTTTTTATCTTTCCTTTTCTCGTTTGCTTTTCGCTTCTCTTCTTTTCACAGCTATTTGTAAGGCCTCCTCAGACAGCCATTTTGCTTTTTTGCATTTCTTTTCCAGGGGGATGGTCTTGATCCGTGTGTCCTGTACAATGTCACAAACCTCCGTCCATAGTTCATCAAGCACTCTATCTATCAGATTTAGTCCCTTAAATCTATTTCTCACTTCCACTGTATAATCATAAGGGATTTGATTTAGGTCATACCTGAATGATCTAGTGGTTTTCCCTACTTTCTTCAATTTAAGTCTGAATTTGGCAATAAGGAGTTAATGACCTGAGCCACAGTCAGCTCCCGGTCTTGTTTTTTCTGGCTGTATAGGGCTTCTCCATCTTTGGGTGCAAAGAATATAATCAATCTGATTTTGGTGTTGACCATCTGGTGATGTCCATGTGTAGAGTCTTCTCTTGTGTTGTTGGAAGAGGGTGTTTGCTGTGACCAGTGTGTTCTCTTGGCAAAACTCTATTAGCCTTTGCCCTGCTTCATTCCATATTCCAAGGCCAAATTTGCCTGTTACTCCAGGTGTTTCTTGACTTCCTACTTTTTCATTCCAGTCCCCTATAATGAAAAGGACATCTCTTTTGGGTGTTCTAAAAGGTCTTGTAGGTCTTCATAGAACCGTTCGACTTCAGCTTCTTCAGCGTTACTGGTTGGGGCACAGACTTGGATTACTGTGATACTGAATGGTTTGCCTTGGAAATGAACGGAGATCATTCTGTTGTTTTTGAGACTGCATCCAAGTACTGCATTTCGGAC
This sequence comes from Bos indicus, assembly GCF_029378745.1. Classification (NCBI taxonomy): domain Eukaryota; kingdom Metazoa; phylum Chordata; class Mammalia; order Artiodactyla; family Bovidae; genus Bos; species Bos indicus. Next base: position 41,369,688 of record NC_091782.1, on the reverse strand, counting down.
TCTTTTGTTGACCATTTTGGCTACTCCATTTCTTCTAAGGGATTCCTGCCCGCAGTAGTAGATATAACGCTCATCTGAGTTAAATTCACCCACTCCAGTCCATTTTAGTTCACTGATTCCTAGAATGTAGATGTTCACTCTTGCCATTTCCTGTTTGACCACTTTCAATTTGCCTTGATTCATGGATCTGACACTCCAGGTTCCTATGCAATATTGCTCTTTACAGCATTGGACCTTGCTTCTATCACCAGTCACATCCACAGCTGGGTATTGTTTTTGCTTTGGCTCCATCCCTTCATTCTTTCTGGAGTTATTTCTCCACTGATCTCCAGTAGCGTATTGGGCACCTACGGACCTGGGGAGTTTCTCTTTCAGTATCCTATCATTTTGCCTTTTCATACTGTTCATGGGGTTCTCAAGGCAAGAATACTGAAGTGGTTTGCCATTCCCTTCTCCAGTGGACCACATTCTGTCAGACCTCTCCACCAAGACCACCGGTCTTGGGTGGCCCCACAGGGCATGGCTTAGTTTCATTGAGTTAGACAAGGCTGTGGTCCTAGTGTGATTAGATTGTCTAGTTTTCTGTGAGTATGGTTTCAGTGTGTCTGCCCTCTGATGCCCTCTCGCAACACCTACCGCCTTACTTGGGTTTCTCTTACCTTGGACAATAGGTGGTAGGTATTGACAATACTAGGAAAAGACCTCTGTCCCGATTTGCACAGCTGAACGTATCCTTCTCAGGGCCAATCGAAAGTCCTGGCAACCTAAGTGTAACTAGTGGGGACGTCTACATTTTTAAAACAATGAAATGGAAAGAGCTATTGTGGAAAAATTTGACTGGCAGGAGATTCTCAGAGCACAATCAACATCAACTGTCGAGAGATGCCGTGATTAGAACAAATGACGACGGAGGCAGGGGATGAATGGAAGTGATTCCTGCTTTGAACCTCAGAGGGTAGCTCAAAGATTTTAAAAGGTTTTTTTTTTTTTTTTCTGAAATCGCCCAGCCTCAGAATTTCAAGGATCGCGTTCGCTGCCTGCTTCCTAAAGAGAGCTCGTTTCTCGGGGAGGTGTGTGCGTGCACGCGCGGGGGAGGCAAGGCTCGGGAGAGGGGTCCCAGCTCTCCGGATTAAACAGCAGGGGGAGAAGGGGAGCGCGCCGAGGCGGGCGGGAGGGGTTGGGGAGGCAGCTTCGGGGGCAAGGGCCGGGGGAGGGGCCTCGAGCCGCGCGCAGGGGCTGGTAGCCTGGACATCGGAGCGCCTCCGGTACCTGGAGCTACTGCCTGGGGAAGCTGACAGCGGACCTCCGCGGGCCTGCGCCCGCGTCCTGCCCCTCCTAGTCTCCCCGCCCGTGGCGCCGACCTCACGCGCACGGTAAGGAGGGGCGCGGGGTGCTGCCCTCGCCCCGGGCCAGGTGCCTCCTCGGCCTCCCCAGGCTGTCACCCGCTACTGCCTCCCTCGCCCCCTCCTCGGCCCCGTAGGCGCTGGGCTGAGCCTCGGGCGGTCGGCCCGCTGGGACTCGGACCCTCGCGGACCCCCGCCTCCTCTCCGCCCTCACCCCTCTCTTTTCCGCCCTTTCTCCCCAGGCAGCTCAGAAACACCGCGCCCCCGGCCCCGGGAGAGAGGGGCGGCGGGGGAGGGGGGTGTCGTCCACCCTGCCCAGGTGTGCGTCGCAAGCAGCGGCGCACCGATTTTCCCCGGAGTCTAGTCATTGCCAGGCTGAGATCACAACTCTTCTCCTTCCAACACATACCCTCCCCCACTTTTGTTACTGTCCTAACTTTGGGAGGATATAACCCCTGGTCAAGGTAGCTGTCTTATCTTTTGTATCTGCACCAGACAGGGATAGAGATGCCTTGGTTTTATTTTTGTTTTTCCTGAAAATGAAACACTGTGATAAGTTTACAGGGTGTTCTTGGTGATTGCGGCGCTAGAACTTCATCATAGTTTAAAGTAATAGCTCCTACTTGGATGCTGAGAGCCTGATTAAGAAATGGCAAGGTGTGTGCGTGTGCGAGCAGTCTTCCGTGTATTGAAAAAAAAGAACTCCAGGTGATTGCGATGCGCGGTCTCTCGTAATTACCTGAAAATATCTATCAGGTCCTTATGAGAAGGAGAGTGGGCACCCAGCTGTTGGTAGACATCAGCTGAAAATCGTAGAGTGAACAGGGAGTTTAAACGGAGTGAAAGCTGGTTCCCTTCAAACTGATGAGTTTGGTGCGTGTCATTGGTTTTAAGACGGCAATTTTGGGAAGAGAGCGTAAACAGTTCTTCTGAAATCCAGATATAGGTTGGAGGGAAATACTGCACTTCTAAGAGCCCTTGTTAAAGAGTTAGCTTTTACACATCAACTTTTAAAATGTAAGAACTGCTTCACAAGTACTCTGGCTGTTAAAGAGGACTGAGGCCTATTCTCCTGGCAATCAGAAACGCTTCCTTCATTGTGCTTGCCCTGGCTGACTTTTAGTTACCACTGGCATTTTTCCTTGTTGGTTGTTTTAAGGCTAAAGACCCAAATGAACTGTTATCTCTAGGAACTAAAAGAGGAATTATCATATAAATTGCTTTAGGTCTTGTTTACATTCCTCAGTATTTGAACCAAGCTCTTCTACCCTGACTTGGTTAAGAGTGTAAATTGTATTTGAGTTTGCATAAGTACTGTTTATCCATCTCAAACTGTGTCATTGATGTTCACCTGCTGCTTTTCATGTATATGTATACCTGAACCATTCCAAGTACCTAACAAGTACCTCTGAGTGTAACTGCTAGGGAAAATAAAGATTTGCATTTGTCTTTTGGAAATTTGAGGTGAAGGACTAATTTTTTTCAAACACCACGAAGTAGGTATAATGGTAAATCATACAACATTTTATGAAATAAGATGCTTGTTATGAAACAGGAATAGTATCTGATACTTGCTTTCAAGGATATTAAGGACAAGTAGGCGACTGTCTGTAAAGCATTTTGAACTTTCAGTCACTGTCTAGGTATTGAGCCAATGGGATTGCTTTCCTGGCAAACTTTTTCTCCTTTCTAAAATTAACTTTCCCCTAGGAAAAATAGTGCAGATACACACAATTTAGCCAACCGAGTCCAGAAAATACTGTGTTTGAGTTTTAATAGTGACTTTAATTCCTTCCTGCATATCTCGTGTTTGCAGCTTATGACACAAAATATGCAGAAATATTCATTACCCACTGACATTCTCAAAGCATTGGCTTCATGAGGGGAGTTGTGGACAGAGTACAACATTGTGTTATAAAATCTGTTGGCTTGGGGAAAGCTATTATTATTTTCCTAAGGTTTTTGTGTATTTGTGTGTACACTGGGTCTGGGACTTACATAATTATGTATATATATGTAACACATGTTTTTAATAGGAATGAAAACCCACAATATTTTTCTTTGTGGCAGAGCACTGTAAGCATTAGGTTTTGATTACTTTTTCATGCCAATTTTAATATGACAGAACTAAAAACTTCAAGGAAATAATTCCAGAAAGAGCTATTTGGAACTGAAGGCTTTTTAATGAAAGATGTTTGAAGCCCTTAGTCTATGCGCTTAGCATCCGCTGAGCAATTCTTTGTGAGCAAGTAAGGGTGGTAGATCCAATTCTGGCAACCTCAGACACCGGATGATTAGACCCTGTCACTCTTCTCCAGGCCTTTAATTTAGTCTGTAACTTGATGCTTCACTGACCCCACACTCTCCCTGCCACGCTAGCTCATAGAGGCATTGTTGGCACTCTGGGTTGAATTTTTTCCCCTCCCATCAATTACAACGTTTGCATTGGTTGCAGAATGCAGTTACATTTTTAGCTCAGTATTCTAAGAAATACCTTTAGCCACAGAGAGAGTAGGCTTAGGGCAGCCTTGCTCACAAATTGCCTTATTTAATCATGCTATGTTAATTTAATTTCTATGATTCACCTACATAGAAATAATTGAGTCATACAGCATTAAAATTGGAAGACACTTTCGAAGCCATCTAGATTCTAATAATGTCTTCCTACAAATGAATATTGATGCCGTTGTAGCCATAATCCAAACTTGGAGGATAGACTTTACGTTTCATATTCTTTTCATAGGCATTCAATTTTATATTCTTTCCAGTTCTTGTAGTACTGAGGACTTTGCTCATTTGAAATGAATTTCTTTACAAGTTCAATGATACAGGAATAGCAGTAAAATAAGTTGCAAATCTCTGATTTTCAACGAAACTCAAAATGTGACCTTAAGGGCAATGTAGGTTGTTTACAAAGCCAATGAATTATTGTAAACTAGCATCCTGTGTTTTGCATTGCTTTGGATGTGATCTATTTCAACTGACTGACAGAAGAAAAGGAGTATCCTAAGCAAGATGAGGGTAAAGAAAGAAAAGTAAAGTGGTGAGGTATGTGAAGAACATAAATTACTAAGTCAGCAAATCATTCAGAAATGATTGGCCTTCAGACCCCTCCTCAAGATTTTATTCTGAAATAGTAGAGACAATCACTGGAGTTTCCAGTCCTCAAAATCCTACTTAAGTAAGACTTGGTTTTTGGAAGTTCTACTTCTTGATGTTTCTGCCTTTCAGGATCTTCTGTCTTAAAAGATCTATCTTCCCAAGTTCCTATGGTTGAAGATTTCCAAAAGAATTTATCCTGATACATAGGCACTGAAAGGACTGGATCCAATGTTAAGAAACCGTATAGATTCTAGGGGAGTACTCTTGCTAGTGTTACAACTCTCTACCATTTATTTATTGAGGTATTTTATATACATTAAAAAGTATCTTTATAGCCCTAATGGATAGACGTTATCATCCGTTTTATATAGATCTGTGACTCAGAAGTTAAGCCTCTTGGGCATACTCACATACCCCTTCCAACACCCCACACTGCTTCTCTATGAGTACAAGCTGTTGATTGAATCTGTAGATGATAGCATGCTAATTTGGGGATATCTGGCAAATTTCCTAATTCTGCAAAGACCTTATAAAGGCTTCTCTTGTCCTTATATTTCAGGGTAAGTGTGTTCAATGTGTGGAACTAAACATTCTTACATAGATTTAATGACTAAAGACCATTACTACATTGAAAATATGTGTTCCAAAGTAGCATTAATCCTTAACAATCAGGATGCTTTTAAAAATATACTTTATAATTTCATGACATTTGGTGATTTACATCTATAGTGTGACTATTTGCTACATTCTCCATTGCTCCCTATAAGTGATTCTCTGTTACATTGAATCATTCATTTCCTTCAAAGTTTTTATAAATTCTGTCTCCTTGTGTTGTCCTGCCAGAGCAATTATAAATTAAAATGTGTATTCCTTTATTAAACTGTCTTTTAAGTCTCCTTTATACTATAGTTGTTGTTGTTCAGTCGCCAAGTCATGTCCATCTCTGTGACCCCATGAGCATGCCAGGCTTTTCTGTCCTTCTCTGTCTCCCAGAGTTTGCTCAAACTCACGTCCATTGAGTTGGTGATGCCTTATTTAGCAGTAAGTTTTAACGTTCAGTTCAGTTCAGTCGCTCAGTCGTGTCCGACTCTTTGCGACCCTATGAACTGCAGCATGCCAGGCCTCCCTGTCTATCACCAACTCCCGGAGTCCATCCAAACCCATGTCCATTGTGTCAGTGATGCCATCCAACCATCTCATCCTCCGTCGTCCCCTTCTCCTGCCCTCAATCTTTCCCAGCATCAGGGTCTTTTCAAATCAGTCAGCTCTCCCCATCAGGTGGCCAAAGTATTGGAGTTTCAGCTTCAACATCAGTCCCTCCAATGAACACCCAGGACTGATTTCCTTTAGGATGAACTGGTTGGATTACCTTGTAGTCCAAGGGACTCTCAAGTTTTAACGTTGGTCTCACAAGTTTGTTTTAGTCAACTTCTTTTGACTTTGTTGCTTATTCTGTCTGATCAACAGTAAACCGTACGTAAAGAGGGGACGAGTTATCTCAAAGTTTAATCTTTAAGGGTAAAAGCTGCTAGTCCAGGAGAGACTCTTTGTACCTGTGGAATTCATCCTTTTCTTCAGTGTCCCCAGAGGCAGACATTATTCTCTGCATTTAGCTGGTTCTTAAAAACATCTTTGTACACAGAGCTTTGTAAACAGAGGCTCCACTGATACGCCTGGTACGTATTCAGTTCAGTTCAGTTGCTCTGTCGTGTCCAACTCTTTGTAACCCCATGGACTGCAGCATGCCAGGCTTCCCTGTCCTTCACCAACTCATTGAGCTTGCTCTGACTCATGTCCATCAGTCAGTGATGCCATCCAACCATCTTGTCCTGTCATCCCCTTCTTTTCCTGCTTTCAATCTTTCCCAACATCAGGGTCTTTTCCAATGAATCAGTTCTTCACATCAGGTGGCCAAAGTATTAGAGTTTCAGCTTCAGCATCAGTCTTTCCAATGAATATTCAGGACTGATTTCCTTTAAGGGGCTTTGATTGACTGGTTTGATCTCATTGCTGTCAAAGGGACTCTTAAGAGTCTTCTCCAACACCACAGTTCAAAAGCATCAATTCTTTGGCGCTCAGCTTTCTCTATGGTCCAACTCTCACATCCATACGTGACTACTGGAAAAACCATAGTTTTGACTAGACGGATCTTTGTCAGTATGGTAATGTCTCTACTTTTTAATCTCCTGTCTAGCTTTGTCATAGTTTTTCTTCCAGGGAGCAAGTGTCTTTTAATTTCATGGCCACAGTCACCATCTGCAGTGATTTTGGAGCCCAAGAAAATAAAGTCTCTCACTGTTTCCATTGTTACCCCATCTATTGGCCTTGAAGTGATGGGACCAGATGCCATGATCTTAGTTTTTTGAATGTTGAGTTTTAAGCCAGCTTTTCCTAGTATATACAACTGTCTTGTTGATACAGCTCAGGTTCTAGATCTGCAAATTGGGACTGTTGCTGCCAGAAACTCATGTAGCCCTGGTTCTCATTTCTGCCCCCTCTTGGAAAGTGCAGAAGTACCTCAGGAAATTTTGCTTTAAATCTTTCAGCGAGGTCCTGTAACTTCATGCTTCTTTCCCATAGTATTTAGTGAGTCCAGACTTTTTCCCTTTTTAAAATAGTACTCTCCATTAGCATACTTGAGCAACTTATCACTATTGAAATGTTTCTTGGGAAACCATGTGAGCAGAAAAAGGTGAGTATTTGGAATAGCGTATGTGAATTTGTATATAAATATATTTCAGTTTATAAGTAGGCTTATAAAAGAGGTAATCCTTAGTTTCCTTAGTGTTGTCCAAGACCAAGATGTAAAATTAGTCAACAGTCTGATGTGTTCCTGAAACCTGTCTATTTTCAGTTGTATACCTTATTTTATCCTTTGGAATCAGAGGACGATGGCCTTTGGATTCGGAAGGTTGTGGCTTATTAGTATTCCTTAATACGAATCATGCAGCTTTTGCAAATTAGTTTTCTTAGCCTCATCTCCCTCATCTGGAAAAGGTGATAGTCACACCCAAGAGTGGTACGGATCACACAAGGTGATTATAGGGGAGTTGTCAGAACACATGTCATGGTAGAAGGTGTGGGTGAGGTAAACCAAGAGAGTGGAGCAAAGAGAACCTTCAGCAGCGAAACTCAGAGAACATAGGAAGCCAGTCAACAAGAGGAGCCTGAGGAAAGGTGGACAGAACAGAGGACAAAGATCAGGAGAGCGTGAAATCAGAGAATCAAAGGGAACGGTGAAATTCAAGATGGACTCTCATTAGCATCACGAAGACAAAGAAGGTACCATTGGGTTTGGCAGTTGGGTCAGCGTGACCTCAGCCGTGGGCAGCTTCCGTTGAGAGATACAGACAAAAGGAAGTGGAATGATGAATGAGCATCAGGAAGACAGGAAAGTACAAACAGCCAATAGAAAAATGTTTCTCCCTTAGGTGGAAGGAGAGAGAGAGAGGTCAGTCGTCAAGCAGATACTCAAGATTTGGGTACTGGGTTTGGACTTGAGGGAGTAGCAAAAATCCTACCCCAGAATTTTAGGGACTGAATGTTTGCCAATTTTAAATCTTTTTCTAGTAAGGACATTAAAAACACTACCATCTCATCTTATTTCAGAAAAGAAAATATCAACATTAGGGAGTTAAGTAAATTTAGCTTTATGAACAAGTCAGCTTCTTAAATAGTAGTTTTTCTTCTCTTGTTCAAGATTTATCAGTACTTTCAAGTTTCCATCTCTTCTTTAGAGATCTGGCCTCACTAATTGCCTTTTCTCTCAAATATTTTCAATCTCTTCTTCTCGACTGATTCTTTTTCGTTAACATATACACATATTCCACTCTCTTATCTTAAAAAAAAAAAGGTCCCTATTAACTCTTATGAAAATTAAACAGTGTCAGGAAAGAAGGGATGCTTTATATGTGGCAGTAATAAAACTTGATTACTGATTGGACTTGGCAGATGAGAGAAAGGGAAGAATCTAAGATAGCTCCCCGATGACTATGCCACTTGGTATCATGGATGAGGAGCCAGGCTGGGAGAATAGAAGATCCTGGGTTCAGTCCGGCTACATAGATTGCGAACTCTGACTGTATCTTTGATTCTTTCTCCAGTGTGCTTCTAACTAGGTCCCCACCTCACTTGTCTCAGTCATTGTCATTTCATCCTTTATGGTTGGTGCTTAAACCTCGGTTTCTAGAATTATTTAATTCTTGAAAGTTCAAACCCTGCTTGTAGGTGTTGGTGAGCCAACAGCATACATGTTTTCTACTTGCGGAAAAAAAATAGAAACGGAGCACTTGAGAGAAATATGAGTACACGTGGAACCTGTTGATAGTTCTCAGTTTTAGCTGTGTGTGGCTCAAGACAAGAGAGGCCTCATTCCAAAGTTAGATGTAAGACCACAGTGCCCATGTGGGAAAGGAAGTACAGGAGAACCAGTTCAAATTGTTCATGATTAGCTTGTTGGTCACTTCCAGGTGATAAAACATGATTCGAGAGGCCAAGGAAATAATTATTAGAAGGTTTTTAGAGAGTTGGTGGTGTAGTTGAGTCCCCCATCCTGGCCACCAACAGAACGGTGTGAGGTACCTACCCCTCAGCTCACATCTAGTGAAAGGGTTTTCTACAGATCATTTGGAGTGTTTAATGTGTATCCCTTCAGAAGGAGAGGTGTAGAGATTCAGGCCTGAGAAATCTGAAGGATGAGGGACTGGCTAGCTAGCTCCTCTGATGATGGAGTGAAAGAGATGTCACTTCATCACTCCTTAGTTTGATCAGGCACAGAGCGCATGGGTTGTTACCTAAAGAACAGAGGTAGGTCATCACTCTAGAGCGTGAGCTAGCTGGGGTCCTCAGGTCATGTGGAAGAGGGCCCTTGGACCCCAGCTGGGTAAACTGAGGAGGGGGTTGTAAGTAACCATCTGCAAAAACGGATCCGTAGGTGAGAGATCCCTGGTGATGAGGAGATTCAAGGTTTTCAGTCGCTCTAACTTCTATTATTTTCATCAGCATCCCACTCCTGGCTCAACAGAAAAAGTAAGCTTTTTAAGTGTCCATCAGGAGATGAATGGATAAAGAAATTGTGAAATATATAATGGAATATTCCCCAGCCATAAAAAAGAATGAAATAATGCCATTTGCACCAACATAGATGGACCTAGAGATGACTATTACCGAGTGAAGTAAGTCAGGCAGAGAGAAAGCCAAATATCATGTGATATCACTTATACATGGAATATAAAAAATAGTATAAATGAACTTATTTACAAAACAGAAACAGACTCTAGACATAGAAAAACTTATGGTTATCAAAGGAAAAGTGAGGTGGGAGATAAATGAGCAGTATAAGGATGAACAGATACATACTACTAAATAAAGAGATAACAAGGATTTACTGTATAACATAGGGAACTATATTCAATATCATGTAATAGCCTACAATGGAAAACAATTGAAAAAAATATATATATATATATTTGAATCACTTTGCTATACACCTGGACCTAAAGCAATATTGAAAATCAGCTGTACTTCAATTGAAAAAAAAGTAAGCTTTAAACACCCACTACGCTCACAGATCACCAGCATCAGATCTAATGATTTAATTAGTCTGTATTAGTCAAGGAAGAATTTTCTGTCTCATTTTCCCCCTACCTCATCCCACTTTTGTATCAGAAAGTGGGGCAACCTCAATTAGCAATCTGGCCAGAGAGAGAAAGAGTCTTTGTCTTCCTTTCCCAGTACACCTGGGAAGTGTTCAGTGGGTCATACCTAGTTGCAGGAGGGAGCCTTGTCACTTCACGTGAAGCTGGAAGAGTTTGAAGTGCTGTATTCCATTAGAAACATTACAGAACTGTGATTTTCTTGGATCTAGAGTGAATTGAAAAGACTTCATTATTTGAGTGATTAGAAGTCATGACAACTGGCTTCAAATTTCATCCAAGGACAAAAGAAAAACCCCACATAATAAAATTAAAGAGGCAGTGGAGGAAACAGTCATTTTCTGATTCTATCCCACGAGTCTTGCTGGTTCATTTTAGGAGTCACACATACAAAACTATTTATAGTTTTTCAATGATACATAATTGGCAAAACGATAGGAGGGAAAGCAGATACGGTTATCATAGGAATCAAATTTATCCAGGGAAATGTCACAATAACTGTTTTCATTTCTTAAAATGATGCTACGAGAATTTGAATTAATCAATTAAGGTACACATTTGGTAATTTTAAGATGAGGTTTGCAATCTGTTCCACAGCTGGGGAAATGATCTGAGATAGGGCTTTTGTGTAATAAGCAACATGAGACATTTCCCACCTTCTGTTTCTAGAGAATCATAGAAGCAATAAACAGCTAAGATGAATTGTTCACCATTTGTATTCTGCCACTGATCAATTTTTTAAAAGTGTATGTGTTCCTATAAAACGATAAAGAGGATATTCATAAGCCAATAAACTCTAAAATAAACAAGAATGCTAATGGATGCCTCTTTTCAGCTTTTGGGAATTTTAAACTGTTAGCTTCCATATAATCTTTGCAGCATTTGCAGTGTTATTCAAAGACTTTTATGGTCAAGGAGTGACAAGGGGACAATCTAAACAATATTTTTATTAATGCGTTCCTAGAGTTGAGAAGTGAAAGTGAAGTCACTCAGTCATGTCCGACTCTTTGCGAGTTGAAAAGACAACTTGAAAAATACATTTGAGTCACACAGAGTATTTACATTGACAGCAAGTGTGGTTTATACCCTAGAAATGGTATCCAGCGGTAGTATATTAGATGGACTAATATATTAGGAAGAGAGGTGATTACTTCGTATGGGGGCGTGAGTCAGTCTTCAGTAGAGGAAGTCCTGTACACTTAAGACCCTGAGGACAATGCCGTGCTGTTCTAGTACAGTTCCCTTAGCGCAGTGGTTAAGAGCAAAAGTGCTAAAAGGGATGTGCCCTGGGGCGTATCGTGAAATATTGCTTTTTTCCTGTAGAAGGCAAAGTTCCAAGATGTCTCCGAAGATTCTCCTCCCTGGTGTTCAGTTCTGTTCAGTCGCTCAGTCGTGTCCAACTCTTTGCGACCCCGTGAATCGCAGCACGCCAGGCCTCCCTGACCATCACCAACTCCCGGAGTTCACTCAGACTCAAGTCCATCGAGTCAGTGATGCCATCCAGCCATCTCATCCTCTGTCGTCCCCTTCTCCTCTTGCCCCCAGTCCCTCCCAGCATAAGGGTCTTTTCCAATGAGTCAACTCTTCGCATGAGGTGGCCAAAGTACTGGAGTTTCAGCTTTAGCATCATTCCTTCCAAAGAAATCCCAGGGCTGATCTCCTTCAGAATGGACGGGTTGGATCTCCTTGCAGTCCAAGGGACTCTCAAGAGTCTTCTCCAACACCACAGTTTAAAAGCATCGATTCTTCGGCGCTCAGCCTTCTTCACAGTCCAACTCTCACATCCATACATGACCACAGGAAAAACCATAGCCTTGACTAGATGGACCTTTGTTGGCAAAGTAATGTCTCTGCTTTTGAATATGCTATCTAGGTTGGTCATAACTTTTCTTCCAAGGAGTAAGCGTCTTTTAATTTAATGGCTGCAGTCACCATCTGCTGTGATTTTGGAGCCCCCAAAAATAAAGTCTGACACTGTTTCCACTGTTTCCCCATCTATTTCCCATGAACTGATGGGACCAGGTGCCATAATCTTCATTTTCTGAATGTTGAGCTTTAAGCCAACTTTTTCATTCTCCACTTTCACCTTCATCAAGAGGCTTTTTAGTTCCTCTTCACTTTCTGCCATGAGGGTGGTGTCATCTGCATATCTGAGGTTATTAATATATCTCCCAGCAATCTTGATTCCAGCTTGTGCTTCTTCCAGCCCAGCTAAGTGTGGCTCTGTTAAAATGGTCTACTTTTTTTCTTTTTCCATTCAAGATATTTTCAATTCTAGATCTCTGTGTGGTTCTTCTTGAAATTTTGTTTTGTACTACTGTCCTTTTGAGCATGCTAAGCCATTTTCAGTCATGCCTGACTCTTTGTGACCCCATGGACTGTAGCCTGTCCGGCTCCTCTGTCCATGGGATTCTCCAGGCAAGAATACTGAACTGGGTTGCCATGCCCTCCTCTAGGGGATCTTCCTGACCCAGGGAGAGGATGGAATTTTTCTTGTCCTTCTACCCTCCTGACTTTATATAAGCCTCACCTGGTAGGTAAATTCTACACTCAAAGGTAAATATCCTATTCTCATATTCCTACTAGGTCTTTGATTTCTAATCACTGTTGTGGGTTTTGAGTTTCTTTTTTGTTTCTGGGAGACTTCCTCTTCTTGCTTTCTGCCCAGCTATGCACTTAAAATAGTTCATTATATTTATCCAGAGCTTCTGTGTGTTAGCAGAGAAGGGGATGGGATAGGGTGACAGGGGTGTGAGAGAGTGGACTTTCCAAGTCGGCTCAGCATGCCTTATTGACTAGAAGTCTTTCACTTCATTTTGTGATCTATCCCCCTCCACATTCCATTTTACTTTTTATTGGAATTATATTGAATTATATAAAAATTAATGTGGAGAGAATTTATATATTTACAACATTGAGTCCTTCCACCTGTGAATCTGGTATATATCCCACCCTTCATTTGAAATTTCTCCTTAATGTCCTACTGAAACTGCAATTAAAAATCAGTACTGGGGACTCCCCTGGTGGGATCCAGACTCCAAGCACCCAATGCTGGGGGCCCGTGTTTGATCCCTGGTCAGCTAACTAGATCCCACATGTGGCAGCTAAGACCCAGTGCGGCCAAAACTAAAACTAAATACTAAAAAAACTTAAAAAAAAATCGGTACCGTATTCTTCTTGCGAAATTTAGCTCTAGGTTTTATGCTTTATTCTTAGGTATTATTCCTGGCTTGTTGAATAACCATGAGCAAATTATCTAATCATAATAGTGTTAATTTGGTGGAACTAATTACTATTATTTAACTCAATTGCTTAGTGAATATAAAGTGACAAACTTACTGGAATAATTCAGGTTAACATTTTCATTTATGAGTTTACTCTTACTATAGTTCAGAAGTCTAAAATACGCATTTATCAAAATGACTCAAATGCATAAAGTATGCAAAAGCATAGAGCTTTTTGAAACATGGGTAAAAATAGAAACTACTAACAGTAGTAAATAAATTGATATGTATATTTTTTTTTCTTGTTTAATATTATCTTTTTTTTTTTTACTTGATGCATGTCAGAATCAGGATTTGAAATGATAACTTGAAAGAGGGGAATTGTGGAATCTGTGGCTAGACTGGGGAGCTCAGATTTAGGCAACAGTCGTTGAGTGAGCTCCGTTTTCATTGCTAGGATATGGCAGAAGTCAGCTCAGACACAACAGAAATGTTACGTTCCTAAAGGGGCCTTCAGTGGAAACTCTGAAACCACACCCTCTCTTGGCAGTGAAAAAAACTGTCTACCCTGGTTTCATGTACCCACAGTTTTGAAGGATTTTGCAAAATTTATCATTTCTTTTAATTAAAAAAATAGATGTCTGCCACCATACGTCAGGGGATACAGGAATCTAGTGGAACATCCCCAAGTCAACCAAGTGTAAATGGGCAAATCTTATAATATGTTAGGAATTTCTGGGCTGCAATATTCTCCATGCTGCAATATTCTCTTTAGTTATTCTGTTATGCTTAGATAGCACCCTATATTAAAATTTGCTCATTTTAGAAAAATTGTACCTTTGCTGTTCATTTTCATTATTTTTTCATGTTATTGGAAAAATAAAAATATAAAGCCTAATCCATGCTTTTTAAACTATGATTCCACCCAGAACTGTTCTGAGAACACATTAGGGAGGTTATGGGAAATAAAAAGCCTCATTATATGATTTACTAAAGTGAAATCCATATATGAAAACAAATGGGATATGCATTATTAACATTGGAATCCGTATATGGTGTTATGGTTACAAATCAATTTATTTGTCAAGTATGTATACCTTCTTCACATGCAGCTGGTTGGTTTTGTTTTTACCATCTCCCTTAAAATATGGAGATGAAAGAAAATGAGAGTGAAAACAAGTCAAATTTGTTGTATCTGAGAAGTCTAGTGAAAGGCTGATCAGAGTTGCTATATAACAACCTCCCTTGTGGCTCAGCTGGTAAAGAATCCGCCCACAATGCGGGAAACCTGGGTTCAATCCCTGGGTTGGAAAGATCCCCTGGAGAAGAAAATGGCCACCCACTCCAGTATTCTTGCCTGGAAAACCCATGGACAGAGGAGCCTGGAGGGCTACGAACCATAGGGTCACAGGAGTCAGACAGAACTTAGTGATTAAACCACCAGTACTTTATCTTTAAGTAAAAATGTCTGATTTGTTTTATAATGAAAGTGAAAGTGAGGTCGCTCAGTCATGTCCGACTCTTTGTGACCCCATAGACTGTAGCCTACCAGGCTCCTCCATCCATGGGATTTTCCAGGCAAGAATACTGGAGTGGGTTGCCATTTCCTTCTCCAGGAGATCTTCCCAACCCATGGATTGAACCTGGGTCTCCCACATTGTAGGCAGATGCTTTACCGTCTGAGCCACCAGGCAGATCTCTGTTTTATAATGAGAGAAGCCTTAATAGAGATAAGGAAAAGGCTTATCTTGATAAACAAGGAGGCAGAAGCAGAAGGGAATATGATCTGTTTGGAAGTAATATTTACCCAGCACCTATGCCCTGTGGGCTTCTCTGGTGGCTCAGATGATTAAAGAATCCGCCTGCAATGCAGGAGACCTGGGTTCAGTCCCTGAGTTGGGAGGATCCCCTGGAGAAGGGAGCAGCTACCCACTCCAGTATTCTGGCCTGGAGAATTCCATGGACAGAGGAGCTTGGCAGGCTATATAGTCCATGGAGTCGCAAAGAGTTGTACATGACTGATCTACTTTCACACACACACACACACACACACACACACACACACACACACAGCTCTGTATGAGGCACTGTGCAGTGACAAAGTGAAGTCGCTCAGTCGTGTCCAACTCTTTGCGACCCTGTGGACTGTAGCCCTCCAGGCTCCTCTGTCCATGGGATTCTCCAGGCAAGAATACTGGAGTGGGTTGCCATTTCCTTCTCCAGGGGATCTTTCCAGCCCAGGGATCGAACCCAGGTCTCCCGCATTGCAGGCAGACGCTTTAACCTCTGAGCCACAAAACTGAGACTCAAAAAAGGCTTAAGAGCAGTAACTAGTGCACGTTTACTTACTTGGCTACTAACGAAGGAGTGAAAATTTGAACTTGGGCCAAAGCCCACGCCCTTTCTCTATCCAAGACTATGTGTGAATTGAAAATCTAACAGTGAAAACTTTTCAACAACTGAACCACGAGTGGAAGCCAGGTGCCTCCCTTCTTTCACTACAATCTCACTGTGTAATCAACAAATCATTATTGCCTGCAGAGCCTTATTGATTCAACTCTGTAGAACTCCTTTCTCATTGGCTCCATTGATTGATGTAGCACCTAGGGCTGGAAAGAACTTCAGGGATTTAGAATTTACAGACTTAAGATGTAGATCAGAATCCTTTTCTGCAAGGTTTTCAAAACAGACACGTCACCTTCTGATTAAGTAGGTCTGAGGTGTGGATGGATGTGTGCGTGTTTGGAACTGTTTCAGAGGTAATCTCATGCACTTCTCTGGTGAAGAATCATTTCTCTTGTCTAACCCCTTAATTGTGTGGATGAAAGAGTTTCCTTGGAAGGATGAAAAATGCTTCTAATTTAAGATTGCCTTGGTTAACATTGGCAGTTTGAAAGTTAAGCCTTAATGAGTCTGTTTCTCCAGTTTTGGGCTCACATTTCACTACCATCAACTTGCAATTTAGTTTCTGACTTAATGACTTGGGGCTTTAGGTAGATCTTTATTTTCAAAACAAATCTCTGTTTTTCTGTAATGTAGTTGAATGAACAATGCTCTGTACTGTTATTTTGGGTTCAGAAATTGGGAGAAGCTTTTTAATGATAATAATTCAAGTTAGTTGCAAACAGCTGCAGCAGAGGGGGAGCGGACAGAGCTGCCGGGTCCAGTGTGCTGGCAGCCACACTGAAGTTTGAACAGTGCAAATGGGACCAAGATTTAATTCTAGGCAGGAAAATAGTTTTTTAAACTTCTAAGTTGATTTTACATGTGTTGCGTATATATCTGAAGCGATGAACAACAGCGTGTATAGTTTATGACTTAACTTCACCTCCCAATATGATTGTCTTTAATGACTTTAAAGCATGAGTTCACAAATTCTGAGGTTTATGCAAATATAAGTTACCTTTTTTCAGATGAGTAAAGCAGGCTCCTGGAGACAACTGGAAAGCAAGAGGGTCTTTTTCTTCCCATGGAGGATTGTATTATCTGTGGAAGAGAATAGTGCACTGCTTTCGAATTGCGGTGCTGAAGAAGACTCTTGAGAGTCCCTTGGACTGCCAGGAGTTCAAACCAGTCAATCCTAAAAGAAATCAATCCTGAATATTCATTGGAAGGACTGATGCTGAAGCTCCGGTACTTTGGCCATCTGACGTGAAGAGCCAACTCATTGGAAAAGCCCCTGATGCTGGGAAAGATTGAGGGCAAAAGGAGAAGGGGGTGGCAGATAATGAGATGGTTAGATAGCATCACCAACTCAATGGACATGAATTTAAGCAAACCCTGGGAGATACTGGAGGACAGGGAGAGTTGAACACGACTTAGCTACTGAACAATAACAACAAATAGTGAACAGTTAATTTTAAGCTTAGTTGAGATCATCCACTGTAGTTGATGAAAAGCTAACTAAGCTTCTTTTTTTCATTCACTAGGCCCCAAACTTAACTTCTGTAACAACACTGATCGAGATATTTAATAACAAAGTATTTTGGGTTTAAGTGACTTGCTTTATAACCTACCTTTTATTAAAACAGATGCACTTTTTTTCATTTAAAAAATTTTATTGAAGTATAGTTGATTTACACTGTATTTAATTTCCGCTGTACAGCAAAGTGACTCAGTTATATATGCATTCTTTTTTCATATTCTTTCCATTATGATTTATCATAGGATATTGAATATAATTCCCTGTTATACAGTAGAACCTTGCTGTTTATCCACCCTATATGTAATAGTTTGCAAAAACAGATTCAGTTTTTAAAGGGAGTTCTATGTCTAAATTCACATTTTCCTTTCTCTAAGAGGAACCTCTACTGTTCTTTCCATAATATGTAAGGTAAATTTTTTTCCTGTTAAGAGTATTCTTAATGATCAGAAGTAAATATGAGTGTCCATATTTCTTCAGCTGCTTGAAGAGAATGACCTTGATTCAAGTGAAATGTCATGAACTGACCCCTGTAAGAAAAAGTATAATGCTACATAATACCTTGTAGAACTTAGAATTCTTTCAACACTGTAAGAAAAGGGACACATAGCAGCAGAGAGAAATACAGAACAAAAAGATTGTATACCTAAATGTAGCAGTAAGGTGTAGTCATGTACAGAATGAACAGAAAACTTTTGCTTTGGTTAGAGCAAATTTTCCTAGCTGTGGCATAGGATTCTTTGGAGCAAGCCCTTTGCAAGCTGCATGTTGTAATTCCTAGGGCAAACAGAATTTCCTCTTACGTGGCTACTTGGAAAAAGCAAAACAAAGCAAACAACAACAACAACAAAAGAACCCCCAAACCAATAGTCAAGTATTCACCATTTGTGTATGAAGTAACAGAGAAGGCAATGGCACCCCACTCCAGCACTCTTGCCTGGAGAATCCATGGACAGAGGAGCCTGGTGGGCTGCAGTCCATGGGGTCTCGAAGAGTCGGACACAACTGAGTGACTTCACTTTCACTTTTCACTTTCATGCATTGGAGAAGGAAATGGCAACCCACTGCAGTGTTCTTGCCTGGAGAATCCCAAGGATGGCGGAGCCTGGTGGGCTGCCGTCTATGGGGTCGCACAGAGTCGGACACGACTGAAGCGACTTAGCATTAACATATGAAGTAAAGGCTTCTATATTTGAATATTACATTTTCAAAAGAATATATCTTGATTTTAGCATGGCCAATGCAACTCGTGACCATTAGTTATCTAGTGATTGAATAAAGGTTTTTGCTGAAGGTGCTTGATTCTTGGTGGCATTCTTTTTAGCTAGTTTCTTCTTGTGATGAAAAAACCAACAACTAGGTACTTAATAAACGTGAGTATTCAATCAGAGAAGGTCAATATCCAGTTATTCATGTTTCAGAAGTAACGGTGTGTTGTGGTAATGCTGTTCTTCAAATATTTCTGGTTTTCTGCCTTCAGTATTGCATTTTCTGACTCCTGTGTGGTTGGATGGGATCATGTGACCAGTTTGATGATGTGTTAGTGGAATTGTGTGTCACTTTTGAGGGGTGATGCTTAACCCACAGTAAGAGACCCCTTGGAATCTAGCTACTCCACTGGCCTGAAAGAGAATGATGGACAGCGCCCCCTGCTGAGCCAGAATGGCCATTTAGCCTGAGTGAGAAAACCCTGTTTAGGTCACTAAGGAAGAAAATGCTTCCAATTTAGTCTGTGGGTTTAAAGGGAAATAATGTAGGCAACACATTTGACAATTTAGAGCAAAAAGAATAATAAGATTTTCTTTTCTTTTTTTTTTTGCTTTTTAAGGGTATCTTGCCTTTTTTTTTGGATGGGAGGAAGTGGACATGTTTCTGTATCATTATCTTTCTCTTATTTATTTCTGGCTGTACTGGGTCTTCGTGGCTGCATGAGCTTTTCTCTAGTTGGGCTGTGCGGGCTTCTCGGTGTGGTGATTTCTCTTGTTGCGGAGCACACGCTCCAGGGCGGGTGGGCTTGCAGTGGTTGTGGCTCCCCAGCTCTAGAGCGCAGGCCGAGTAGTTATGGTGCACAGGCTCAGTTGTTCTGCACAGGCTTAGTTGTTCTGCAGCATGTGGGATCTTTCCAGATCAGGGTTCCAACTCGGCTCTCCAGCCTTGGCAGGTGGGCTCTTTACCACTGAGCCACAGGGAAGCCCCCCTGTATCATTATTTTGATCTTCCCCTTTGGTTATTTTTTATCACCTATGGTAGCAAACTAGGTCCCCTGGTGGCTCAGACGGTAAAGTGTCTGTCTATCAATGTGGGAGACCTGGGTTCGATTCCTGGGTCAGGAAGATTCCCTGGAGAAGGAAATGGCAACCCGTTCCAGTATTCTTGCCCTAGAAAATCCTATGGACGGAGGAGCCTGGTGCAGGCTACTACTGTCCATGGGGTCGCAAGGAGTCAGACACTACTGAGCGATTTCACTTCAGGTTCACTTCAGCAAACTATATCTGGAGTGACTGCTGCAACCAATCTCAAAATTTTTTGAACTACTATTTTAAATCACTAGTAAGACCCAGTCAACTAAGAGTCGAGGGCTCTGGGTCCTACTTTTCATGTTGCCACTGCATGACTTCCATCCTATCTGGGTCTTACAACCATATCTATAAATAGGTGTTGAAACAAATTATCTTGAATATCTTTCTAGCACTGTTGATCTGTAATTCCAGGAAATCAGAGTAACATGCCGCTAGCTATTTCGGGTTAGGGATCTTAGACACAACTTTAAAATATAAGAACCAAGTTTAAGTATATCTTGGTCTAACAGTTCAAGGAATAAATGATCCTTAAATCATCCTAGACTTTTTTCCAGAACATGATATACTATGCTTTCAGAGTTCTTTTGTAAGTGCTATCCATGATTTTAAAAGTATTTATTTGACCAGGTTTTTATGATGAGTAAATATATCTTGCATTTACTTAAGAACTTTTTTCTTTGGCATTCACAAAATTTCCCAAGGATGTGGTGGAGTTATGTCTGTTTTGTTCAACTTGTTTCCTTTTTACTCTTTGGCTCAGCTGGTAAACAATCTGCCTGCAATGCGGGAGACTTGGGTTCGATCCCTGGGTTGGGAAGATCCCCTGGAGAAGGGAAAGGCTACCCACTCCAGTATTCTGGCCTGGAGAATTCCATGGACTGTATAGGCCATGGGATCACAAAGAGTTGGACACGACTGAGCGACTTTCCCTTCACTTTCTATTTTTAAAAAGAGATGTGGATGCCAAAATCTTTCACTTTTACTCAAGATTGTGTGCTTAGTTGCTCAGTCGTGTACAACTCTTTGTGACTCCATGAACTGTAGCCCACCAGGCTCCTCTGTCTATGGGGATTCTTCAGGCAAGAATACTAGAGTTTGTTGCCATGCCCTCCTCCACGGGTCTTCCCAATCCAGGGAAGAATCCACCCACATTGCAGGTGGATTCTTTACTATCTGAGCTACCAGGGAAGGCCAAGATTCAGTTCAGTTCAGTTCAGTTGCTCAGTCGTGTCCAACTTTTTTGCAACCCCATGAATCGCAGCATGCCAGGCCTCCCTGTCCATCACCAACTCCAGGAGTTCACCCAGACTCACGTCCATCGAGTCAGTGATGCCATGCAGCCATCTCATCCTCTGTCGTCCCCTTCTCCTCCTGCCCCCAATCCCTCCCAGCATCAGAGTCTTTTCCAAGGAGTCAACTCTTCGCATGAGCTGGCCAAAGTACTGGAGTTTCAGCTTTAGCATCATTCCTTCTAAAGAAATCCCAGGGCTTATCTCCTTCAGAATGGACGGGTTGGATCTCCTTGCAGTCCAAGGGACTCTCAAGAGTCTTCTCCAACACCACAGTTCAAAAGCATCAATTCTTCAGCACTCAGCCTTCTTCACAGTCCAACTCTCACATCCATACATGACCACAGGAAAAACCATAGCCTTGACTAGACAGACCTTTGTTGGCAAAGTAATGTCTCTGCTTTTGAATATGCTATCTAGGTTGGTCATAACTTTTCTTCCAAGGAGTAAGCGTCTTTTAATTTCATGGCTGCAGTCACCATCTGCCGTGATTTTGGAGCCCCCAAAAATAAAGTCTGACACAGTTTCCACTGTTTCCCCATCTATTTCCCATGAAGTGATGGGACCGGATGCCATGATCTTTGTTTTCTGAATGTTGAGCTTTAAGCCAACTTTTTCACTCTCCTCTTTCACTTTCATCAAGAGGCTTTTGAGTTCCACTTCACTTTCGGCCATAAGGGTGGTGTCATCTGCATATCTGAGGTTATTGGTATTTTTTCCGGCAATCTTGATTCCAGCTTGTGTTTCTTCCAGTCCAGTGTTTCTCATGATGTACTCTGCATATCAGTTAAATAAGCAGGGTGACAATATACAGCCTTGACGTACTCCTTTTCCTATTTGGAACCAGTCTGTTGTTCCATGTCCAGTTCTAACTGTTGCTTCCTGACCTGCATACAGATTTCTCAAGAGGCAGGTCAGGTGCTCTGGTATGCCTATCTCTTGAAGAATTGTCCACAGTTTATTGTGATCCACACAGTCAAAGGCTTTGGCGTAGTCAATAAAGCAGAAATAGATATTTTTCTGGAACTCTCTTGCTTTTTCCATGATTAGGCCAAGATTAGTCAACTTTAAATTTACTTTATTCCTCTTAGTCACTCAGTCGTGTCTGGCTCTTTGTGACCCCATGGACTGTAGCCCACCAGGCTCCTCTATCCATAGAATTCTCCAGGCAAGAATACTGGAGTGAGTAGCCATTCCCTTCTCCAGGAGATCTTCCTGGGATTGTACCTGGTCTCCCACTTTGCAGGCAGATTCTTTACTGACTGAGTCATGACCCTGGGAATTGGCAGGCTCCCTTTTGATGAAGGTATCAATACAACAGTAGCAACATTTAAAGTTCAGCTATCAGATCTTCAAAATACTTTGTTTGCCATCAGTTTGGCTGAAAGGATCAAGTGACAAAGCTTTTAGGATCAATTGTCATGTGCCTTAATGGTCAAGTCAATGTCACAGGTTTCTTGCTCTGGCTATTGACTGACTTTTCTCAGAGCCCAGAGTAAGCACACTACAGAACCATGAAGCCACAGACCCTGGCCGAAGGCACACCTAAGTTATATTAATATCATTGGCATCCTCGTTGGTAAGGGGACTAAGTGATCTATGAAATCGTAATTCAGTTGTGTGCTTTTATGTAAACAATCCAGTTTTCTTGCTTGGGAAACCCATGGACAGAGGAGCCTGGTGGGCTTCGGCACATAGGGGTACAAAGAGTCAGACACGACAGCAACTAAGCCACAGAGAACAGACGGTGTTCTGGATCGTTCAGTTTGTACTCTTCTTTCTTTTTTTTTAATATTGAGGTTTCATATAATTGGTATTACAGCATAATAGTTTTTATTAGGGAGCTATTAATGGTGGAGAAAGTTACTCATAATGATTGTCACTCTTGTTGTTTGTAAAATACACTTCTGAGAATCAAAAACTGCCTGAAAATATAAGCCTACTGAATTGCACAGATTCAAAGGCAAATAAAATGCTCTTTATGTAATAACACTAAATTTTTGGGAAAGCAGAGTGTGACATTTGGACAACTGTTACTTATTT
Source organism: Bos indicus (assembly GCF_029378745.1). NCBI lineage: Eukaryota > Metazoa > Chordata > Mammalia > Artiodactyla > Bovidae > Bos > Bos indicus. The sequence continues at coordinate 41,346,811 of NC_091782.1, read as the reverse complement.
TGTATTCCTAAAACATTATTTTCATTCTCTGCTTTCAACCGAATCTTAAATATAAAGACAGTTTGGGTGCATTTACCCAAAGAAAGAAAAATAACTAAACATGATACAGACATTACTCAGTCACAGGAATTCTTATTGAGCTTAAAGTCCCTTGTACAAAAGCACCATTCAGTGCTTTAAAGAGCTTGAAAAGAGTGATCTTAGTGGTACAGTCTTATCACCTCCAACTCTTCGTCTTACCTGGTCTTAAACATTGGCTGCGTACAATGGAGAGCAGTGTTAGAAAAAGGGATTCAGTGCCTACAGATTCACTTAACCCTGAGGAATGCTGAAGCCCCCAAGGCCGAGGTAATGCACTGGAAGCTTTCTGTGTATGTGTGAGCCACAGTCATGGGGTCTCTCCATAGGTATGAGAGGTATGTGGAGTGAGGTATTTACTGACTCCTTTCTGCCCCCAGCACTTAACTGAGCTAAGCCAGAATCCACATGTCACAACTTGGGTGGCTTAATTGGTGAGGACTGCAAACGGGATGGAATGCAGTTGACACTGAGGCCATCCTGAATGTGTTCAGATTTGATGGTGTGAGAGAGATGTGCATTTTGGCATTTCGTGTGATTATTTTCAGTGGAACACTTGTTATTTTAGACATTCTCTCTTAGCCTTCTACAAACAAGTAGTGTTGTTTGCTTGATTATAGCCGTTTCTCCAAGTTCAATGGGTGTTATTAAGCAAACCCTAATAAATATATGACTCTGGACCTTCAGTTAATAGACCCATAAGATTTCTGGGCTTCCCAGCTAGTGCAGTGGTAAAGAATCTGCCTGCCAATGCAGGAGATGCAAGAGACGCAGGTTCGATCCCTGATTGGGAAGATTCCCTGGAGGAGGAAATGGCAATCCACTCCAGTCTTCTTGCCTGGAAAATTCCATTGGCAGAGGAGCCTGGCAGGCTACAGTCCATGGTGCTGCAAAGAGTCATACTCAACTGAGCGACTGAGCACGCACAAGATTTCTCTTATCTTAGCAACTGTTCACAGAGGGGATGAGCTGTATTGTTAGGGTACTTAGTATCTGAGGTAAGTATAGATTTTTTTGCATTCACACTTGAGAGCTTTTGCAACATACTTAAATAACTGTACCTACATGCCCTAAGGGATTATTGACAATAGTGGGTTTGATATTTGGGGGAAAAAAAAAGTTGGAACTCATCAAAGTAAAAGCAAATTGAAGAGCAGGCAAGCCATAATTCTTGCATAAATGTTCTGTTTACCGATCTCTGTTGGACTCTGAGAGCAAGAGTGAGCCATGTCTCCTGGGTGAGCATTGGGTCCACAGTTTGCATCAGCTGCTGTTGCTAAGTGTCAGCTATGCGGGGCCCCTGACCCCTTTCCACTTTCAGAACAAGAATAGAACTAATTGAAGCATGAGGATGCAGTACATTCCAAAATATATTTACTCCAGAGCAGTAATCTCTTCCACATTCAGCAAAGCAACCAAGGATTTTTTTTTTTTTTTAATCACTTAGAAGCTTTCTGATATTGGGTTTGAAACTCTAAGCCTTAAATGTGCCCCCCCAAATATAATACAGATAATGCAGTTTGTATATAGCTCAGATCTTTTCATAATGAACTCATGAAACCATGCATGTGCTTTCACTCTGTTGGAATTGTGCTGTGTTCATTTTTACCCCAAACAACCAGCTTTAGAGAAGGTCTTCTGACAGTGGTTATTTGTGTTGATTGAATCTGCGTCCATATCCAGCTTTAGGTCAAATCATAAGCTTGGTAAAGTTTGCATATTTATCTTCGTTTTCTTTAAGTTTTCTCTCCTGCTCAGAAGCCCTCACCCTCATTCCAGTAAAATCCCAGTATTGGACAAAGTCCCTCTCTAAGTACAGTTTAAAAAAAAAAATCTGATCTTCAGAAGGAATGTAAAACCAAAACACAAAGGTACAATTAATCAAAAATAATGACCAGAAATAGGAAACCTCTAACTTTAATGCCTCCGAACTAGCTTCATCTAAAACAATAGGGACATTTTTATAGTTCATGCTGTACAGGGAGCCAGAAGTCCTGGGTCCAAGCCTGGCTTAGTCCTGCTCTTAGCAATTCATCATTCTCAGCTTCAGTTTATATCTTGTACCTGGGGGCTGCAGTGATTCTGCAAGGTGGTCTGTGCAGAAGTGTTTGTAAAACGTGAAGCACTTTGCAAGTGTTCTTTTTTTAAAAAAAATTGCTTTAAAGTCCTGCAAGGAACTATCAAAGTAGGAAGTCAGAAGTCTTAATCTTTGGGACTTGGAAAAGTCTTCTAATTAGGCTGGGCCTGTTTCCTCACTACGAAACCCTAGAGGTTGAACCAGAATATCTGTAAAGTGCTTTTCAACCCCAGGGCATTTTAGAATTCCGTGAAATAAGATGCTGCCAGCTAGTACCGGGATCACAGAGATGGCATGAGTTTGAACAAAACTCATGGAGTTGGAGGAATAAAGGAGATGACGCTTATGGGGGAATTGGCCTTCATCCTCCCTGAGGTGTGCAGAGGCTACAGATGGGGGCTGTATGGCAGGAGCCGTAGGAAGTGGGGGCATTAATTTGGATGGGCTCACAGGTTTGGGGTGAAGATTACAGGGAGCAGACACTTAGGGAGCTGAGCGATTAGAATGATTAGACTTTTGCGGGTAGTGTTGCCAGGTGGGTAGGGTCTAAGGCTGCAGGAATTTTGGTATCGGCAAGGGCCAGGGTGGAAGTGGCAGGATGCGTCACTACACCCACTGTCTTCCTAACAACCTGTCTCCCCTGTACCATCCCCTGGGTAGTGGGAAAGATCAACTCAGAGGACCTCTCTTTCCTGCTTAAGATCCTTTAATGGCTTTCATTATGTTGAGATTAAAATGTGAATTCCTTAAGTGGCCTTTCAGATGCCTGAATGAATCCACCTCCAGTCCACTCTGCCTCTTTTTGAATTCCAGCCACGCTGGCTAGTTTGCAGTCATCAGGGTTTTCCTGCATCAGAGTATTATCATGTGCTGTCTCCCCACCATTCTTCTTGGGTTAGCTTTGATTTTTTGGGAGCTTAGCTAAAGTATTTCTTCAGACAGACTTCCTCTGACCACTCTACGCATATAGCAATCTCTGCCCCTGTCTGAGCCCTGTACTGGTTTCCTTATCCACCACAGCCTGTAGTTATTATACCCTTGCAAGATGTCCAACTAAAGAATTCTTTGTCGAATGAATGAATGAATGAGAAGCTCAGATTCTTTTCTTCCCTTTTCTCTCTTCTCTTCCTGTATCTTTATTTATTTTGTCTTTCCCTCATTTTTTTTCAAGGGCTTCCCAGGTAGCGCTAGTGGTAAAGAACCCACCTGCTAATGCAGGAGATCTAAGAGACGTGGGTTCGATCCCTGGGTTGGGAAGATCTCTTGGAGAAGGAAATGGCAACCCACTCCAGTATTCTTGCCTGGCAAATTCCATGGACAGAGGGGTCTGGCAGGCTGCAGTCCTGCCAGGGGTCGCAAAAAGTCAGACATGACTGAAGTGACTGAGCACAGCACAAAATCTACTTTTCAGTTTTAAATAGCAGTTGAGATCAATATTTTTCTTTTCACAATTTAAAAACCAAGTTCCTTTCCTCTTCAAAGGCCTTCAGTTAATTGGGTCTATGCATCCTTCCCAGGAGCCTTTGCCTCCCATTGACCTTGGTGCTGTTCTTTCCTGTTTCAAGGACTCAGGCTGACCCTGCCTTTTTCAGGCGTAATCCGGTGGCATTTATCTTTGGTTGAAAAAAAAAGAAACTGTTATTCTTGTCTTTAGCTGCCAGCATTGCAGACTGGGCATTTCAGTGCCTTGGATGGTGTATTTGGAGAAGCTAACAGCTGCCTGTGCTATTTCCAATACTTTTAAAGCTCCACCCAGGATGTGACAAAGGGAATGTTTGTCATTTTTCAGAGTTGGGGTATAGTTGTAAAATTGGTGAGTGATAAGCAGAGGTGAAAACTAGGTGCGAAATTCTTCAACAGATTGTAGGCTTGCCATCTGATATCTGGAGAAAACTGCATTCCTTTGAGCAGCTCTCAGAACCTCATCTGCTAGAACTTGGGGGCAGCCATAGATGTGGAGGGCTTTGGAGACTCAAGGAGCATCAGTCTGTTTCCAAAACAGAGCAAATTCCCCTCTCTCCTGCCATGTACATGTGGCGAAACCAGTGCCACGTGTTCTGTGTAGCACTCCTGATCTCTTAATATCCAGTGTTCATGTATACATAGGGCTTCCCTGGTGGTTCAGTGATAAAGAATCCACCTCTAATCAAGAGATGGGGGTTCTCTTAATATCCAGTGTTCATGTATACATAGGGCTTCCCTGGTGGTTCAGTGATAAAGAATCCACCTGCAATCAAGAGATGGGGGTTCGATCCATGGCTCAGGAAGATCCTCTGGAGAAGGAAATGGCAACCCACTCCAGTATTCTTGCTGGGAAATTGCCTGGACAGAGGAGCGTGGTGAGCTACAGTCCACAGAGTCAGGAAGAGTCAGTTAGGACTTAGTGACTAAACAAGAACAGTGTGTATACAAAGTACTGTTGGAACATAACATGTTGGAGAACAGCACTGTTGCATAGTCTGTAAATTACCAGCCCGCTAACAAGCAAAAACACAAATGAAAACCTTCATTTTCCTCTTTAAAAAGGAGAATATTTGTATCGATTAGGGGGCCTTGGAATTCACAGTTGAGTCGTGTTTCTGTTCACCTCCAGCTCAATCCATGAATGATTCACTGACACTGTTTTGGGATCTGATTGGACTCAGAAATCCTCGTTATATTTTGGTAGGGCCAATTTCATGGATTTTCTCAAAATATTTTGCAACCCAAAGCCCAATCGAAGTATAAATCCTTGTTTCTGTTCTTTCTGTACAACATTAAATCATCTGATACTCTAAACATTTTTTGTTTGTTGTTTAAATTTAGAACTATTTTCCTTGGCTATAATTACTTAAGAAAACTATCACCACTAGGTTTTGACTGTTTGTTTTGGGAGCGGGCAGGCCGTTAGCATTTTAGTATTTGCATAATTACTTGATGTAAGAATGTATATTACCCCTGGAAGTGTGTAGCAGGTACTGTGGGTGGCCTGCCCATATCCTTTATCATCTCATTGGCTTCAGAGTTCCAACCGTGAATTAACACCAACCCCTAGAAGGCTCTTAATCTGTGGTTGATGGGAGTTAGGGTGTAATTACTCCATCTCGTTTACCAAGGCTTGTTTGTCTCAAAGTTTCCTGGTGGATTTAAGTCCTAGTGATGGCTTAACAACACAGCCTTCATTAGTTATCCTTCCTTTCCTGCTATTCCCCCCTTAATAAACTGTTTGCAATCAAATCTTTGTCTCAAATCAAATCAAATCCTAGATTTGGAGGATAAGTAAGTGTTAGTCGCTCACTCATGCCCGACTCTTTGCGACCCCATGGACTGCAGCCCACCAGGGTCCTCTGTCCATGAGATTTTTCCAGGCAAGGATACTGGAGTGGATTGCCACTTCCTTCTCCAGGGCATCTTCCCAACCCAGGGATCGAACCCGGGTCTCCTGCAATGCAGGCAGATTCTATACAGACTGAGCTACAATACCTAATCTAAAACCTCTTACCTTCAGGCAACATTTTCATCTGTTATCCCAGGGATATAAAAACACTCCTGGCTTAATCCATTTTAACAGGTACTTGATATATTTTCATTAGCATGTATTGTTAATCGTCTACTCAGTACTGTCTTTTTTATTTTTCTTTTTTTAAAAAAAGGGAAAGCTTTTCAGCATCTAAAACATGATTGAAACAAGGAAAATATAATACAATAAGAGCATCGGAAAACTAAGTACCTAGGTTAAGCACCATCATATGTTAAAGAGTTCACAGTCTCAATAGTGACTTTTTTTTTTTTAGTTCTTCCCTCCAATCTTAAGACCTTTTGAATTTTTAATTATTATTATTTTTTTGGCTGTGCCGTGCAGCATGTGGGATTCCAGTTCCCTGATCAAGGATGGAACTTTTGCCCTGTGCATTGAGTGTACAGTCTTAACCTCTGGACCCCCAGGGAAGTCCTGAATGGTGATACTTTAAGACAGAACAGAATATGCATCAAGTGTTAAATTTAGTGACTAAACTTATCAGTATACTTTTATTGTTGCTTTTCATAGCATTCTATCTTGTAGAATAGCCAGAGACTTATAAAGAATTTGTAATTTTTTGTAAAGGTAAGGTTAGAGGTCAAAAGCATGTAATTCACATCAGGGTAAGAGCTCTTCATTATGGGCTGCCCCTTAAGTGGTGTGAACTCTTCATGATGGTCTGCCCCTTAAGCTTCTAGGATGCCACTGAATGCAAAAATAAAAGATTTTGCAGAACTGGCAATGATACATGCAAAAGGCACCTGCTCCTTGAAAGACAGGAGGTAAGTGTAACTAGAGGCAGGCAGTCGCTTAGCTTCACAGCTATAGTTTAGCTTCCTAATTGTGCCGGCTGTCCTGAAAGTGTGTATAGCCTTGGCCACGTGGGTAATGGAGTCAGAGGTCATGATGGAACCAGATTCAAGATTACTAACTGCAGGGTTCAGTCTGTGTTGCGTTGATGTGTATCCTGAGATGTAAGGAGAGGGGCAGCAGAATGTGGTGATCAGGGAGTCCAGGCCAAGATGGGGGAAATCTTGGGTGCAGAGTCTCACTGCTACTTCCTGTCCCCAGTAAAACAAAGATAATTTTGACCCTTCACGGTGTTTGTAGAGATTAAATTGATAAAGTGATTCAAGCACAATGCCTGATAAGTAGTAAGATCTTGATAAATGTTGTTGTTTCGTTGCTAAGTCATGTCCAACTCTTTGTGATCCCCATGGACTGCAGCGTACCAGGCTTCTCTGTCCTTCACCACCTCCCAGAGTTTGCTCAAACTCATGTCCATTGAATTGGTGATGCTTTCTAACCATCTCATCTTCTGTTGCCTTCTTCTCCTCTTGCCCTCAATCTTTCCCATCCTCAGGGTCTTTTCCAATGAGTGCGCTCTTCGCATCAGGTGGCCAAAGTGTTGGAGCTTCAGCTTCAGTATCAGTCCTTCCAATGAGTATTCAGGGTTGACTGGTAGCTTCTACTAGGGTGGTTTATTGTCCAAACCAGCACACTTTCAAAAAGGAAAAAGGGTACTAAGATGAGATATATTATATATATATTTTACATAATTGTATATTGACTGAAAAACTGGTTTTATTTTAAGGATAGGCCCACAGAATAGTTCTATTTAAACATGTTAGAAGATGAAATTCTTTCCAAAAAATAAAAATTTGTGTACATTAATGCAAAAAACCCCACAAAGCTTATAATATCTTATTTGAACAGTATGTATCTTTTTGAAATATTTTTTTCATTTTCTTCAGATATATGCTCAGGAGTGGGATAGCTGGAACATATAGTAGTTCTATTTTTAGTTTTTTGAGTAACTTCTGTGCTGTTTTCCATAGTGGCTGCATCAATTTTACACTCCCATCAACTCCCACCAATGTGCAAGGGTTGCCCTTTCTCCACGTCTTTGGCAGCATTTGTTATTTGTGCTCTTTTGATGATGGCCGTTTTGAAGTGATACTCTGTAAAGTGATACTGCACTGCGGTTTTTATTTGCGCTTATCTGATGATTTGTGATGTTGAGCATCTTTTCACGTACTTATTAGCCATCTATGTCGTCTTTGGAAAAACGTCTGTTCAGGTCTTCTGCTCATTTTCACATCAAGGGTTTTTTTTTTTTTTTTGGATATTGAGTTGTATGAGCTTTTTATATATTTTGGATGTTAACGCCTTATGGGTCATTTGCAAATATTTTCTCCCATTTAGTAGACTGTATTTTCGTTTTGTTGATGATTTCCTTGGCTGTGCCAAAGCTTTTAAGTTTAATTAGGTGCCATTTGTTTCCCTTTTGCAAGTTTTGTTTTCAAAAATTGTAATTCTCCAAAAGCTTAAAAAGCTGAAGGTTTTTGGTGTTCCCTGAATTCTTGATTAAAACTTTAATCGATATTGAACAAAATGCTCCCCAAATTGAGAGGACTCATTTACAGAAAAGTTCAATATCACACATAGGACACAGATTGACTTCTAAGTAGTTTCAGTTGATGACGGGAAGCAAAGAGAAAAGTCTGGTACTGCCGTGCTGAAGTGTTTCTTTTTTTTTAATTCAACATCAGCTTTATTACAAAAGTTTTGTAATTTAATTACTTGACATATTCAAATTTTGTAAATTTGACATGTTAGTTTCCATTTCAATTGGTAAAATAATGCAACTTCTTTGGATGAAATTATTACTTTTTTAAAAAAATTATTACTTTTATACATACAGTCTAGCTAATTCCAGTTATTTTTCTGCTCCATATCTTTATTTTATTTTAATTTTTTTTGATTTCCAAATCTTTTTTAAATTTTTATTTATTTATTATTATTATTTTTTTTTTTACTTTATAATATTGTATTGGTTTTGCCATACATCAACATGCATCCGCCATGGGTATACACGTGTTCCCCATCCTGAACCCCCTTCCCACTTCCCTCCCCATACCATCCCTCTGGGTCATCCCAGTGCACCAGCCCCAAGCTTCCTGTATCCTGCATCGAACCTGGACTGGTGATTCGTTTCTTATATGATATTATACAATATCTTAATTTTAAATTAGATATCTTAATTTAGTGAAATGTTTTTGCCATGGACACCATAGTCCACCAAAATTATATTATCAAAGTATAATATGTTTTGATTAAAAAACAAGTACTTTTAATGTTGAATTTTTTTATATTTTAATTTTTATTTATCTATTTATTTATAGACCTGAAAGCATGACCAGCTATATTTAGCCAATGAAGTTTAGTGTAAAATAAGAGTATATTTTTGCTGACATGTATTATTTACAAATCTCTAATGTTCTTCTAGGTTTTGTTTACAAACCTGAGTTGTTGAGTTTTTAAACTAAATTTACAGGAAGATTCTCAGTAATGTCAGATGTTTCATCTTAAACAGGCTAAGTTTCCAAAAGCTTTGATTCCATGAATTAGATTAAAAAAAAAATTAAATCCTTGTTGGAATTAACCCATCTTTCTAAATGAAGCCTTGATGATACCGAGATAAAATTAGCAAAATCGAACTGTTTATAAAATTCTTCTGCTTTCACTTATCAACACATTATGGCTTTTGCTTTCCTTTTTGTGCATGAATACAAAAATTTGAAATAAAAAATTGGCAAAGTCAATTCGAAAAGCAATCACTGGATCTAAAAGTTATGTAAGCACCTTCTACAGCTGCATGTGATAAGTCAAACTACAAGTACAGGGTTCTCAAAACAGCTACTAATTTTTGATGTCTGTTATAATGCTTCTTCAGCAGGTTTGTGTTTTGGGGTTTTCACTCTATTATTGTTATCGCTTTCTCCTTCATGGCTCTGGGATGTGGCAAATGATGACATTTTGTGCAATTTCACACTCATTGTTCACTTACTTGAGAGTTGAACATTCAGCACTTTTACTGTTTTACTAAATATAAACTTCTATTTTTTGAGCTCATGGCTGTTAAAGGGCTTTTTCACAAAATAAAAAGGCAATGCCAAACAGAAACATAAGTAATAGTTGTAGAGATATATCATACAAGAAACGAGTACAGGGAACTCTATCTAATCTCCTGGGATAAACCATAATGGAAAAGAATATGAAAAGAGAATGTATCTGTGTGTATAACTGAGTCACTTTGTGTAGCAGCAATTAACACAACATTGCAAACCGCTATACTTCAATAAAAAAACTTAAAAAAAAAAGACCAATTCCATGTTGGTTACATGCTCTAACGCAGCTTGTTCAGTCTCTTTTCCGCTGCAAATATTTCACATACCCCTTCCCCATAATTTCCCACCTTCCCATTGACCCCACCAGCTGTGCTTTGGCAGTTTTGTGGGTCCCAGCATGGGCCTGGCACACCTAACTTGTACACCCACAGGGCACAGCATGGCAGTTATCAGAGTTCTCCCACCACCACCAGAGGCTGGAGGGTCTAGCTGACCGTGGCAGCTCCTGTTTGAGTACATTTTCTTTTGTGAGCAAATAAATACCCTGGTGCCCTGAAAGGGAGATGTTAGTTCCATAGTGTTTGGCAAGGGTTCGGGAGGTTTGGGTCATCTCTGAGCACCTTGGAGATTTAAGCAGCTCTGTTCGCTGCTTGTCTTAGCTCGAGTTGCTACTAAGTAGCATAAATTGGGTGGCTTAAACAACAGAAATGTATTTCTCACAATTGTGGAGGCTGGGAAGTCCATCAAGCTGCCAGCAGAGAGTGTCTGGTGGGTGCCTGCTTCTTGGTTTGCTGATGGTCATCTTGTTAGTTCCTCAATGTTTGCAATGAGAGACACACAGAGACAGATAGACTGGCGCTTTTCTCATGAAGGCACGGTTTCCATTATGAGGGCCCCACCCCTGTGACCCCATCTAAACCTAATTACCTCCCACTGGGAACTGGGGCTTCAGCCTGTGGACGTTTGGAGGTACGCACCGTTCAGTTCACGGCGTGCCTGGCGTGCCTTGTGCTCTGCTCCTGGACAGGCCCATGGAAGGAGCAAAGAAACACAAAGTGGAGGGCTACTAAATCAATTACGTCTGATTTTAATGCGATTATTAATATAATTCTATTACTAGTAGTAATTCATTAAAGTGAAATTGACCAGGCAAATGTTAAGCCTAATAAGATGGCAGGGTAGTAAGACTAAAGCAAGACTGTCCAGGGCAAAAAGTCCTAGCCATTTATCACTAGGAAGGATGGAGCCTTATCTTAAAAGAAGTTTTTACATAGGAACACTAGAGGGCGCCCTAGACTGTAATTAAGAATCATGCTTATCTACACAAGGAAATACTGTACCAGCTTGATGATACAAAGTTTAATAGTGAATGTTTATAAAAATGTGGGTAAATCCGTATCAGTTGATTTTCAGTGTTCTAAGGGCATGATCAAATTCAACACAAATGTTTTGGAGTGTGTGTGTGTATGTCCATGCTGGAGGATATAATAATCCTATTTTATTTCATTATTTTTTTTATTGAAGTATAATTATTTTATAAGGATAATCCTATTTTTATTTTACTTCAGAATGTCTTTTTTTTTTTTTTTCTAAATCTTCAGGAGTGCCTGCCTTAAGGTGAGATAAAGATTGGGGTGTAATCTGTCCTCAGTACCTGGGGTTTTGTTTTTTCTTGGTGGAGGGATAAGGTGAGGGAGGGCTGTAGAGCCCATTAAAACAACTATAGCGTTGTCCTTCTTTAGCGATAAACCTAATGATATTGTTATTTATTTATTTTTGGCTGCGCCCCGCGGCATGTGGGATCTTAGTTCCCCGGCTAGGGAATCAAACCAGTGCCCTGCAGTGGAAGTCCTAACCACCAGACCTCCAGGAAAGTCCTCGATAATATTGTTTTAAATACATGTGGCACCACTGTTCTTATATGTGTTAAGACTTCCCTGATGACTCAGATGGTAAAGCATCTGCCCGCAATGCAGGAGACCTGGGTTTGATCCATGGGTCAGGAAGATCCTCTGGAGAAGGAAATGGCAATCCACTCCAGTACTCTTGCCTGGAAAATTCCATGAATGGAGGAGCCTGGTGGGCTACTGTCCATGGGGTCACAAAGAGTCAGACATGACTGAGCAACTTCACTTTTATGGGTGGATTATTAGGCAAGGACTCCAGTCTTCAGGGCAGCGGTATCAACAGTGGGGAAAACATCGATTCTTCATCTAGTCTGGAGGCCCTGCTCTGTCTCTGGCTCTGTGACTGTGGAAGATCTTATCTTTCTGAGCCTCTCTCTCAGTAAAGGGGTGGCTTGAACTAAATGACTCAGTTGTCTTTTTCAAGTCTAAAATTCTCTCACTCTGACTTTCACGCCCAACATTGGCTAGTCTTAAATTTACGTTCACAAATCCGTGCCCTGTTTAGAAATTAGTTTCAGCTCACATCATAAAATTCCATGACACTGGGAAAACTTGATCAGGAGAAAGTGGAGAGGTGGTGGTTCCCTGTTTTGGGGCCCTGATCAAGTTCTTTACAATGGCTTATTTTACCCTAGAAACAGATAGGTCTTTGTCACCTGCTAGAAAATACTCACATAAGCACTGCTCCCCAACCTCAGACTTCCCTGGAAGCAATAATGATGGTCAGATGTTTATATTCATTGAGTTTGCTGCTAGGATTCAGTCTAGATAAACAGTAAGAGGCCAAAAAACTCACTGGAGATTTTCATTTAAGTCCAATTAGTTTATTTCTGAGGTTATGAAAACACCTGGGATGAGTGTTTGCCAGACAGATACAAGCCCTCTCTGCCTTCAGATATTTGAGACAAGACAATTTAGGGATCTGGCGTTTGACTAAATATTGTTGCTGCACAGTTTTGATCTCCAAGAATTCTCTGACATTCCTAACTGAGTTCTGCTTCTAAAATAAACACGTTGAATGGGGTACCCTTGACATGGAAAAATGAAATGTTTGCAACATTCATCTCTGTTGGAAGGAGAATGATTTGGTTGGTGGAGTTATATGACTCCTGTCCTATAGAGACATAAAAAGTGACGCTTCGCACATTTCTCATTGGTAACATTTTCAGTAATCGTGTGTGTGTGTGTGTGCATGTCTGTGTGTGTGTGTGTTTGCCTGCCTTGTGTCAGCAGTGTCTCTGTGAGATCATGCTTCATGTTGACAGTCACATACATGCAGTAACTCCTGCCTGCTAACTCTTTTCAGATCTTGGAAGTTTTTGACACTTTGTAGTTCTCCATCTGTGATGGTGAAATCAAAATGAAGGTGATCCCAAGGGCAACTTTGATCTCTTGGCAGTTTCTTCGTGACTCCTAACGTCTGAGCTGCGCCTTGGGAGCAGCAGGCAGAGTAGGAGAGGGGGGGCCCTGAGGCTGAACTGGAGAGGAGGGGACCCTGAGGCTGAACTGGAGAGGGGGGGCCCTGAGGCTGAACTGGAGAGAGGGGACCCTGAGGCTGAACTGGAGAGGAGGGAAGGCAGGGGTTGGGATGCGTCTCACGCCAGGGCACCTGGACACGTGGGCCAGGGCATCACACTGGAAGGTTGTGGAGGGCAGGAAGACGCTGCCCATCCATTCTTCAGACCTGTACTGACTGCCTGGTTTGGGCCAGGTGCTATGATTGGTGACACGAATGTACAAGTGTTTCCTTCAAGCTTTTCCCCTCCAAACTTTAAACTTTTTATTTTGTATTGGAAGAGAGCCGATTCACATTGTTGAGGCAGTTTCAGGCACACAGTGAAGGGACTTAGCCATATATATACACGTATCCCTTCTCCCCCAAACTCCCTGCCTATCCAGGCTGGCATATAGCATTGAGTAGAGTTCCATGTGCTATACAGTAGATCCTTGTTGGTTATCCATTTTGAATACAGCAGTGTGTATTCGACCTTCCCAAATTCCCTAATTATTTCTTCCTTGCAGCACCCATACGTTTGTTTTGTAAATCTATGAGTATCTTTCTGTTTTTTAAGTAAGTTCTTTTGTATCATTTCTTTTTAGATTCCACATATAAAGGATGTCATACAATATTTCTGCTTTTCTGACTTACTTCACTCAGTATCACACTCTTTAGGTCCACCTGCAGGGCTCCAAATGACATTATTTCATTCTTTTTAATGGCTGAATAATACTCCATTGTATATATGTACCATATCTTCTTTATCCAATCCTCTGTTCCTTTGAGCTTTTTAAGGACCAGTTGCTGAAACAAACATAGAAATAAACCACGATAAAATCATCGTGACAGTTGACAGTCTCACCAATGCTGAGAGAGCCATGGGAGCCCCAGGGGTTCAGGTTATGAGGAGATGACCTTACTAATATGCTGATGTCTTGCAAGGGAAGACGTGGGTTCCAGGTGGACAGCAGGCTTTCCGAGGTGTGGATGGAGGGAACATGGACCCTGGTCCTGTATGCCCTGTGGTCCAGGGGCAGATATACCTTGGGGAAGACAGAAGTGCCTTCAAGAGATGGAGCTCTTAGTTCTTTCAACACATCCTAAAGTCTTTGATGGACACATTGGCTTGAGTTCAAGATAGTGTTTGCTAAACCCATTTTTGCTGTTCCTTAGAGAACCTTTGTGTGCTTAAGGAGTACAAACATTTCCTCAGTCATTTATCCAAAAATTTATTTTACTGCTTGTCCTTAAAAATAACACTGGGGGGGAGAGACGAATCCAATGGATATCAATATTTCCACTGTCCTTTTTAACAAGATCATTTTTGAGCTTATCAGTCAAGTCTCTCTTAGTTGCAGGTGACTGAGATTCCATTCAAATTAGCAGATGCAAAAAAGGGAATTTGTGGGCTCACATAATTGGGAAGTCTTAGGGGGTAGGAATAAGTGGATCAGAGATTTGAACATGGCCATGAACTCTCTCCATGTCCTCAGCTGTACCCACTTCTGCTTAGTTTTGGATCCTCAGTTCAGTTCAGTCGCTCAGTCGTGTCTGACTCTTTGTGACCCCATGGACTGCAGCACGCCAGGCCTCCCTGTCCATCACCAACTCCCGGAGCTTGCTCAAACTCATGTCCATCGAGTTGGTGATGCCATCCAATCATCTCATCCTCTGTCATCCCCTTCTCCTCCTGCCTTCAGTCTTTCCCAGCATCAGGGTCTTTTCCAATGAGTCAGTTAAAAATTATATCTTGCTTGAGAATTGTAGTGAGGTGCAGAACTTTGTTTGGATTAGCATGTGCCAGATGGCTGGCTGGTGTTTTGGCCACTATAGAACAAGTGATGAAAAACGGTCGAGAAAATTAGAAAATGTAAATTCATCCTCTCGTACCCCATTCCTCTACTTTTGTGGGGCAAAAGTGTCGAACACTGGGAATAAAAAATGTCCCAGGTCAGCAATGAGCAAGGAATTGATGATGATGAACTGACTCAGATAAAATGAGAACAGCAACTTACCTTTATGCTTGGCTATTTCCTTGCCATTTCCAGCGGCCTGGGAGGGGTGTGATTTATCACTGTTCTCCCCATCTGTCCCTCAATTCCTTGTCTCCAAAACACAGGGACTAAGAGAATAACTTGATTTCACAGTGAAAGAGTTGGGGGTGAGTGTTGAGGTAGGGAGACACGTGTTACTTATTCGCACTTGAATGTAAATTCATGTCACCCTCTGGTTCTCCAGCACCCTCAACAGAATTAAGCAAATAGGACTTACGGAGTTGGAGTCAAGGGTGGGGTAAGTTCTGGAGTACAGGTACGGCAGCCTTATTCAGACACCCACAAGGCCCCAGGCATGTGCGGCGAAGGGAGGAGAGAAGAGGGAGCTGGGGTTATGAGGAGGTGGTGGGATGAGCCAGCCCTGCTCTCGGTGGTCTTCACCAGCACCAGTCAGGACACCTCCTTGCTCACTGTCATTTAAAGCATCTCAGGTGGCTAGCCCACCTGGAGTCTTGCAATGGTGTGGGGAGAACTGCATTAAAAAAAATAATAATTTGTACTTATTTCTGGCTGTGTTGAGTCTTCGTTGCTGCATGAACTTTTATCTAGTTGCAGTGAGTAGGGGACACTCTTGTGTTGCATGGGCTTCTCATTGCGGTGGCTTCTCTTGTTGCAGAGCACAGGCTCTAGAATGTTCGGGCTTCAGAAGTTGTGGCGAGTGTGCTCAGGAGTTGTGGCTCCCGGGCTCTAGAGCCACAGGATCAATAGTTGTGGCACACGGGCTCAATTGCTCTGCGGCCTGTGGGAGCTTCCCGGACCAGGGATCGAACCCATGTCTCCTGCGTTGGCAGGCAGGTTCTTAACCACGGAACCACCAGGGAAGCCCTAGGAGAGCTGGATTTTGCAGCCTCCTTCCTTCCTTCTTTGCAGATTCTCTGGGGATAGAGACGTGGAAGAAGTTTCCAAGGCTGCCTCTGGGTCAAGCCGTGCAAAACAGAAGCTCTTTGTGGACATGGTTTCTGTTCTGCTCAGCCGTCCTCACACGTTCACTTCGAGCTCTGAGCTTCTCTGGCCGTGATTCTGAAGAACCTTCCACGTAGGTTTCCATACTCACAGCCCCTGTCAAAGCAGGGGGGGAGCTCTTTCCACCTCACTGCTCTGCTCTCTTGGCTTTTTCACACTGGACTGGTGGTGAAAAGGCAGTCAGCCTTGGCTGTAGTTTGCGTGGGGTGGGGACAGGAAGGAGGTTTCTGGGTCTGTGTTGCTGACCTAATTCCACATTATGTTTTCATTGAATGAGTTGATTATTTTTATATCACTTACTGGTAAGTGAATGACCTGCACTCCTTTCAATTTTTCCATGTCCCAACTTCCAGTTCCTGACCACATTTTATACACACTTGAAAATCCCCTTCTTAGGCTCTTTTCTTGTAAGCCCGTAGGCACGATGTTGCCTGCTTATTGTTGGAACAGCACCTTTGCTGCCAGTATTATAAAACCCTCGTCTTACACGTAATTTGTACGAGGAATAAGTTAATATTTATTGTCAAGGCTTTAAAGCAGCTGTGTTCATTATGCTGCATTTTAATATTTAATGGACCAATGGAATCTTTTCACTTTAATCACCTTCCTTGAAGTGATTAATATGCATCACTTAATCCGGCTTTCTTTCACGGACTCTGAAAACTGGTTCCTTGTTAAACAAGTTAGTTATTTCTTCCCTAAAGTTATATTCACTGTGTACTTTTTGTGTTTGACATAGCTTTTTATGTTTTAAGTTCAATGAAAAACATGAAAAAAAAAGTCATTTTAAGAGTATATGTTCTCTTTGTATTTTGAAACTGGGATGCTTCTGTTAATTTGATGTTAGGCTGAGCATCAGAGAGACTTTCCAAGTTCAAGTTCAAACTCACAAGCATCTTGGCTTTCTTTTTTTAAAACTTGCTCACTTATACCCCATTTCTGCTGGTATGACATAATAAAAAGGCTCATTTTTTGAGTGTAAATTTGATTTTTGTATCCCTTCCCTGCTTTTCAGTAAACTTTGAGATTCTTTTCAGTCCTAAACTTTAAGTGAGAATAATAATTCCATGAAGTGTGGCTTTTAAAAATGTTTAATAGACAAGACATTATTGTTTAAAAGTTAATTGTAAAAATTAAAAACATTAAAAAATGATTATTATGGCAGCATTAATTTCCTCCTGTTACATGTATTGTTAGTGTGATTGATTTACCTGTGTGAGACCTAGGTTAAAAATAAATAAGTGCATTTAGTAAAACTTTGAAAACAATTCCCCATCACCCACAGAAACAATCCATTTGTTTTACAAGAAGTGATAAAATGTATATTTTGTAAGAAATAGAATTTTAAGTTTAATTTAATATCAGGTATTTTTTTTGTGTACTAAATATGCAATATAGTATTTGTGTTTCCTGTTGCACAAAGTAAAAAAAAGTAGTGGAGAAAGCAGAAAAAAAGCTTCTGGGTCTCTGCCCTTTGTTCTAAATGTATATTCCTTTATTGTAGATGTATTAACTGAGTAGATTACTCTAATTACATAGTTCATGTTTGTGGCAGCCTCGACTAATTCAGTTTAAAATCAGATTAAAACAAAACTTTCTTCTTCTTGTGTGTCCAAACCCATAATTTAGACTGTTCTGAACTTTTAAAAGAATGCTTAGCCAGTTTTTTCCTCCAACCACAATTTGAGATAATTTCCTTAAAAAGCAAGAAAATTGTGCCACATTCAAAGATCCTAGATTTAGCTGTTTAGGGATTGTTTCTGTTGATGGGGAGAGATTAAGTAGACCACCAAAGCGCCATAAGTAATAGCAAGCCCAGGACTGGGAAGCCGGGGGTGAGTCTTGATTAACTCAGAGGAAGTACTGGCAAAGTCAAATTCTCCATCTTTGACCTTAGCAATTCAGTGGGTCTTTGTTTTTTATGGACTTTGTCCCCTCCCCCATTTCTTTCTCATTTTTAATTCATACAAGCATTTAACAGTTTTGATAGTATTTGGATGCCCTCTGAGCTTAGAAAGACATTTTCTTTGGGTTCAGTCCATTGAGTCCATTTAGGTCTGTTGTGTTTTCGTACTGTGTTCATCAGAAAAACCTTAAGTGGAAGGAAGCACACAGAGATGTTAAATTATCTCAAGTTCCTTCTTGAGTCATGTCAGCTGCAGGGGTTTCTCTTCCTTTTGCTACTTAGAGAATTGGGACTTTGGAAGTAGGGATCCCCCTGGCCACAAAACCTCCACTGTTCCTCCAGTCCTGCAAAATATCTTCTCACTTCCCCATGTAACTTCGCCACTTGCTTTGTGATTTGGTCAATGCTGAAAGGAGGGCTTTGCCTTACGCAGTTGTTTCCTGGGTTAAAGGTACTCATGGATAAGGTAATTTGACAAAACATTCACTGGTACTGATGTTATATATCGGAGGGACTCTCCCTGCCTCCTGCCTGATAAAGCACTGTCTGTCTTTTCAGTTCAGCTCTGTAACCATGTTGTATTTTAGCCTACACATGATGTGTTTTCTTGAATTTGAGTAACATTTTTAAAATTAACATTTATTTTAAAAGTTGTTTTAAAATTAAAGAAGGAAAAAAAAGAATCAATATCACATCAATGATTTAGTAGTTTCCCCAAACTCTAACTTCTTTAGACATTTCATTTTTGTTAAAATTTCTTATTCAATTATGGTAATATTATTCATCATGTATATAGATAATTCACATCCATTGATCATATATATAGAGAGACCGATGTGTAGATCTGTTTTTCCCCTTTTATTCTAAAAAATATATTAAAGTAATGAAGGGGGTATTTGATTCATTACTTTTCCTCTTTTTTTGAATGAAAATTTCTTTTTTCTATTCTTTATTTTTTATTGACATAGTTATATGTATGTATTGAGTTCAATAAAATAAAAGTCCCTGCCAAAGCCCCTTTTCTGGCCACTGTTTTCTAATTATGACTAAAAAGATAACTTGATTGTATAGAGAAGGGTGATGTTAGATTTATTTCAGGTCATATTTGTTAGGCATGACATTATTTCTTGGATAATTACCACATTATTATTATTTTTTAACCTTTTCTGATAACTTTCCTTGTATTTCACGTTTAGTAAAACAAACAAACGTATCTTGCTCACTTTTATATCATGACGTGTCCCTGAAAAACCTATATATAATCAGAATCTTTGGAAAACAGATAATTAAAAGATATTCTTTGGAACATAAAAGTTGTCCACTTTCTTTTCAGAATGCTTAAATCCCATTTATCTTTTTATTCTATTAAAAGAAAATGTAGAAAGCACCCCTAAAGAAATATTCTGTGTCCTGAGCAGAGATGATAGATGCTCTTACAACTCACTCTACTCCTTGCTCTGATTAAGGGGGGCATAGCTTCTTTCAGCCCTGTAATGATTTTGTTCCATCCTCACAGATCCTCCTTGGACCTTAAAACTCTTATTTCTTACAACTCTGAAGTTGCAGGTCAACTTCTTTACCAGCTAGAACCAAAACAGCAAAAGGCTCCTTGCCAAAGACAGTTCCTGAACTCCTCAGGCCAAAGATGAAGACATTTCTGGTTTTCCTGCTGTAGCCTTAGGACACAGTAGATGGAAATCATGCCTGGGAAGAGGCACGTAGTATGTGCTTGATTATATTGGCTGCATGGATGGACTCTGCAGCCTCAGTACTAATCCTGAATGTTCCTGAATGTTCTTTAACTCATCCTGTGGAACAGCATCGTCAAGTTCTTGAGTTTCTTCCTGTCCACAGGCTTCTGTATATTCACTTGTGAATTTTCCCAAATGTGTTTTCCAAAAGAGCTCTATTAACAGAGTAGCTGGGACAGAACTTCTTTGTAACTTAATCTGTTAGTTCAAAATACGAAAAATGTAGACGGTGGGGTCGGGGTGGCTCGCTGCCTGGATAGCACTGTCATGCTATCAGAGGTCAGTGAGCCCCCCGCCCCATCTTTTTATTTTTTCTGCTTTGTTGGGCACAGATGAATGCTCCCTATTCTTTGGTCTCTCCCTGCAGAGTCAACTTTATTTTGTTTTGTAAAAAAATTATTTCTGGCTGTGCTGGGTCTTCGCTGCTGCACTCAGGCTTTCTCTCGTTGCGGCGAGAGGGGTACTCTGCAGTGGTGGTGCGTGGGCTTCTCACTGTGGTGGTCTCTCTTGTTGCGGAGCACAGGCACTGGGGTGTGCAGGCTTCATAGCTGTGGCCCGTGGGCTCAGTAGTTTTAGATCCTGGGCTCTGGAGAGCCTGGAACTTAGTTGCCTCGTGGTACGTGGGATCTTCTCGGACCAGGAGTTTAACCTGTGTCCCCTGCATCGGCAGGCAGATTGTTAACCACTGGACCACCAGGGAAGCCCTCTGCGTTCTTTTAGATGACAGTAACTGTTAATCTGGGATGCTCATCTGAGTGAATATGTTAGCTAAAGAATGTGTCATTCTCTCGGATAAGCAAGACATTTCTTGAAGATGTTTAAGGAGACCAAACACTGGTCCAAATTTAAGGCTAGCAGGGGGAGAAGTCACATGGAGAAGGAATTCTGGCCTCAGCATTAGACAGACCAGGGTATAAATCTTGGTTCCTTGACCTCTTAGCTTGGTGCATGTGTGCTAACTTGCTTCAGTTGTGTCCGACTCTTTGTGACCTTACGGACCATAGCCCGCCAGGCTCCTTTGTCCATTGGATTCTCTAGGCAAGAATACTGAAACGGGTTGCCATCCCCTACTTCAGGGGATCTTCCCAACCCAGGGATTGAACCTGAGCCATAATCTTATATCTCCTGCATTGACAGGCAGGTTCTTTACCACTCGCACCATCTACTACTACTACTACTAAGTCGCTTCAGTCGTGTCCGACTCTGTGTGACCCCATAGACGACAGCCCACCAGGTTCGCCCATCCCTGGGATTCTCCAGGCAAGAGTACTGGAGTGGGTTGCCATTTCCTTCTCCAATGCATGAAAGTAAAAAGTGAAAGGAAGTCGTTCAGTTGTGTCTGACTCTTAGCGACCCCATGGACTGCAGCCCACCAGGCTCCTCCGTCCATGGGATTTTCCAGGCAAGGGTACTGGAGTGGGGTGCCGTTGCCTTCTCCAAGCACCATCTGGGAAGCCTTCTATGAGGCTCAAACTCAGGACCTTCAGATTATAAGAAGCACTGCCCACTGTGCTAAGAAGGTTTAGTGATCTGGAGCAAATGACTGACCTCTCTGAATCTTAGTTTTCTCATCTCCAAAATGAGGATGATATTTCCAATTGGCAGGGTTGTTGTTTGAATTAGGTAGGATAACAGATGGTAGAATACTTAGCACCTATTAAGCTGTATTAATTAGCAGGTGTAACTGTGATATTTAGGGCCATCTTAAGGCTTCTCTGACGCCTTCTCCTATGTCTGAGCTTCTGCCTGGGTAGCTGATATAAAGCTCTGGTTTCCCTTGGCATTACTAGGTAAACTCTTTTTAATAGTAAATGGTACCCAAACACTTGAAAACTATGAGTCTGGATGTTAGCTTATTATTTGCTTCGTGTAGGTTGTTTTATTATTCTTAAATCATCTCCCTTTGAATTTATTGGCGTCTCTTCCAGCATACATGATGCTGATGACTGAATAATTTGAAGGTTATAAGAATGATGCTGTCGGGTGGAGGCAAAAACATCTCTCCAAAAAAAGGTCAACGTTTGCCTATTAAAGTTGAGGGTGGTTTTACGTATAGTTGCAATAAAGTTAAGAAAATATTTCTCAGGTAAATATCTTATATTTATTTATACGGGGTCTTAGGACTACCTCAAGAGAGGCGCACAGTAGCGACCTGAATCTGTGCTACAATGATCAGCCTCAGGATTTTCAATGTGAAAGGGAGAAAAAGGCTGTAACTCTCTCTTATATGAAAAACCCCTATTGAACTAATAAGGAGCTTTAGAAGGCTCTGATAAAAGATCCTGAGAAGGTGATCAAGCTGTTTATTTAACCCATTCATCCAGTGTGTTGAAATCCTTTGGGCTAGGGAGGAAAATTTTTTTTTTTTCCCCTAAAAAAAGTAATTTCCACATTACATGAAACACTTACACCCTGGTGTCTATTTTTAACGCATGACTATGAGAACTGGGAAAGCCATTTAATTTGCCAATGTGTCAGTTTCTTTCTCTATAAAATGAGAGTTGGACTGGCTGCTCAGACCTCTTCTGTTCTCACAGGCTCTGATTTGTAATGCAAATTATAAGGATTGAAGGACTGTTGAACATCTGTCAGACATTCCCAACCCTTTCATTGAAAGTTGACTGGCCTCCAGAATATTGTATACTTTCAATATTCCAAGGAAAGAAGTCATTGTAACTTTTATAAAAGACAAAAAGAGGCAGCAAGAGAATTTTGACTTTGCAGTGTTTTTTTTCCCGTCTCTTATCAACCAGCTAGTCACTGCTGCTTCTTTGATGTTAAATAGATGCTTGTTTCCATTGAATTTTCTGGGTGACTTGTCAGGTTGGTTGTGCTTTACTCTGATGGAACATGTGATGTTAAAAACTTTTCTCCCCCTCTCTGGAAATTCTTAAACTGGCAGCCATACCACAGTTTTTTCTGTAGATTTTGTTACAGATTTGCTTCATAAAGCTTAAAAATGCAAAGTTTAAGAAACATGGTATTAATTTAAGTGATATTTTAAGTTCATACTTTCTATTAAATTTGATTTTCTATTCTGTTCTTTAAATTTCACTTAATTTTCACTAGCTATTTTGGTGAGAACTTTGAGAGAAACATCTGTTACGTTGCTCCTTCTTAGAGTTTACATTTTGTTAGAATATACTCTGCATTTACTGAGTGCTTTGCTTGTAAACTCATTTGATCTTCTTCAACCAATGTAAGTCTTATGAGACGTTTATAAAGTTAACCAACCAATTATAATTATCAACTTTTTTTGTGTGTGTAAATTAGGAAATTTAGGGAGATTAAATATCTTGCTGGCCATGCTGGCATGGAAATCTGTAGTCTGAACTCAATCTCCATGGCTTTTCCACTTCACCAGCTCAGTTGAAATGAGCAAGCTTGATGTAACACACGTTTGAAAGGTTTTCAGAAGACCCCTGAAGAATGAATTTGCAAAGGCAGTCTTTTACTTGCTGTGACACTTTGGACTAAAGAATTTTCTCTCTCTTAAAATATGCTATGTTGGTCACTCCTCATCCTTTCCTGAAGCTGGCCCTGTAAAATAGATGCGTTTTTCAATTTAAGAGTTTCAGAGTGTTCACCTTAGGAGGATTCCATAGGCCAGAGTCCATTCGTTCATTCAATAATTCAACGAGGGTCTGCTCTTCCAGGGCCTGAGGAAGCAGCAGTGATTTGCAGAGTCAGAAATTCCATGACACTGTCATTCTAGGAGCCTGCAGTGGGGAGACAGACAGTAAAACAAATAAGTAAAAACATCGTGTGTCATTGCGTGGGGGTATGTGCTATGGAGAAAAAAAAGGAATTGTCGTTGTTAGAAGAGGATGATTGAGAAGATGATGTTTAAGTGTGGACGGGAAGGAGGCAGGCGAGGGTGGAGCCTCTGGATAAATGGGAGACGAAGCCTCCTGGTGGGGAAGCAGCAAGTGCAGAAGCCCTAAGGTGAACACGCTCCTGCATGGTCAACGAAACCTTGCAAGTGGAGAAAAAGAACCAATACAATGATTATTTTAGGAACTTCACCATGTAGTAAACAGGTACATGAATGGCCCTTTGTGTGATTATAAGATTTTATCAGGCTTTTAGTGTTAAATAAGGAAAATGACATGCTTCCCAGGTGGCTCAATGGTTAAGAATCCACCTGCCAATGCAGGAGATGTGGGTTCCATCCATTGGTCGGGAAGATCCCTTGGAGAAGGAAATGGCAGCCCACTCCAGTATTCTTTCCTGGAAAACTCCATGGAGAGAAGAGCCTGGTGGGCTGCAGTCCGTGCGGTCTTGAAGAGTTGGACACGGCTTAGCAACTAAACAACAATGAAAATGACAGCCACCCCTCACCTCTTTACATAAAGGGTGGCATCATTGCTGAGTTTCTCGATTCTTATAGCAATTTCAGCTTTCACAAAACCTTTTGGGAGTATATTATTTTTCTGAATAGGATGTATGTATATTCCTAAAGCATAAAGTCCCAGAGATACATAAGGGTGTGTAAGCTAAAATGATCCCTTCTGTATCACAGATACCCAGTTCTTCTCCTGGGAGGCGGGACCCTCACGTTTTTCTGGGCCTAGAGACAATCTAGGCCCATAGTTGCAAGCATAGCCGAGGTTGGGGGCACCAGCTCTGGAGCCAGACTGCATCGATTTTAGCCCTGGTATTGGTCCTCACTGGCCAGTGTGACTTGGGCCCGTAGCTAAGTGTCCAGCTGCCTCCACTCCCTCATCTGTAGAGTGGAGAGAATAGTCATAGGGTTGTTGTGAGAATTAAATGAGATTCTGTGTTTACATAACAAATATAGAAAATATTATGTACCTATAAAGAATTAAGCACAGTTTCTAGCAAAGAGTAAATACTCAATAAATGTTAGCTATCATCAGATAATCTTATAGCAATCCTGTCCTATTATGCAGATGAGGAAAATATGAATCTTAGAAAGGTCAAGAAGTTTCCTGGGAAGCCTGGCCAGTAGGTGAAGGCACAGTGATACTCAGTCAGAATTCTAATACTATGGTCCAGGGTTTCCCAGATGAGAGTCATTGAGATGGCTCTCTTACGGGTCTTCTTTTCCACCAAATAATGTGTTAAATGCCAGACAAACGTCAGTGTAGAAAGACTTGTAGGTGTTGGCTGAGAGCCTAATCAAATCCATTTCTTTAATTTTTAAAAATAGTTTGCACCGAGGATATTTCACAAATGCATAATGTTTTGTTTTTTTATGTTGAGCGACTTCTTCCAACCAGTGTTTCCTGAGTGTGTATTATGTTCTGTGCAGTGTATTAGGCCCAGTGAGTGAAAAAACTAGACGAAGGCTCTGCCTTGTAATGGTTACAACTGAATGGGCAACAGACAGGGGGCTCTGTAAAATACAGGCTCATTTGCTCTCAAGGGGATTTGTCCAGTTTGGGGAAAGGTTGATTTCCTTAAGCCAACAGGTGTTTCCAAAACTTTTTTTTTTTTTTTGAGAATTCATCAGGTTTGCTGTTTATGGATGTACGTCAAATACTTCTTACTTGTTTTTTATTTGTCATGCCTAGGACGTAATAAATATTCAGTAAGGCTGCTTGCTTTGAAGGTTCAGTGAGCTGCAGGAGGTATTGTATTGTTTGCCAATGGAGAAATCATTAACAATGTAGCACATAAAGGAAATGATGACTTTATAATGTACAAAGGAAAGACAAGAGGTATGGATTTGAACAGAATGTGTTAAAGGTGGGACATGGGAGTGCTGGCTGCCTTGAAACAATGGTCAATTCTAAACGCTGTCAGCTATTATTTCTTGGATGGAAGAAGTGAAAGAAGCTTCAAGCATGAATTCTAGTTTGCCTGATTTATATGGTCCACTCAGTCCTACATGCCCAGGAGGAATAAAACACATAGAGGAAGGTTTGAAAATAATAAACTCTTAAATCAGCCTTTTTTTTTTTTTCCTTTTGCCCTCCTCCCTTCTCCCCTTTGTGGGGTAATGTTTGTTTTGCAAATTTGCTAATAAATTGTGGTAGGAGCTCAATAAAGAAAGGAATGAAATATAGAATGATTTGAAATATTTGCTTAATATTTATTGCTTTCAGTGAAAAATGATTGCATCTGTTTCCTCTTGATGACTGGCCCTTCTTTTAGACTTTATTGTACTTTGCTTCCTTATATATTTGCCTCACTCCTCAGATTCTGTCCCTCTCTTGCAACTGACTTACCTGCTCTTGGTCTTGGATGGGACCACAACTCTCAAGGAAATCTTAGCATTTCCGCCCTTGCTTCAGGTCAGGATGAGGTTCACCTGCAAACTGCCTACCTTTCAGTTCCAGCTAATGCCTCTGGGTGCAGAGTGGGCCACAGCCCATGTGAAAAGACCATAGTCTAGGATCAGAGCTGTTACTTTTTTAAAAATTAATGAATTAACAAATGTTTGGCTGTTCTGGTCTTTGTTGCTGTGCGTGGGCTTCCTTTAGTTGTGGTGAGAGAGGGTTAGAGAGTTGTTACATTTTTTTGAGTCTATTTGTTTTTAAGGATAATTACAATATTGTGTTGGTTTCTGCCACACATCAACATGGCTGAGCCATAGGTATCCGAATGTCCCCCCCTTCTTGAGCCTCCCTCCCCCCGCCCACCCCATCCCAACCCCTCTAGGTTGTCACAGAGCCTGGCTTGGGTTCCCTGATTCATGACAGCTGTTACTCTTGAGTGATTATCCTGAAATAAGAAATTTTTCTTTCCTTTAGCCAGCTAGCCTAGACCTTCCCTTTCCAAACTGTCCAGAACTCATCTGTGTATCTAGTCCCTGCTTTCTTTTCAACCTTTAGTGGTTAGCTGTTCAGTGGACAGCCCCAGTTCTGCTAGGGCCTCCTTGTGTGCGCCTGCTGCTGCTACTGCTGCTAAGTCGCTTCAGTCGTGTCCGACTCTGTGCGACCCCATAGACGGCAGCCCACCAGGCTCCCCCGTCCCTGGGATTCTCCAGGCAATAACACTGGAGTGGGTTGCCATTTCCTTCTCCAATGCATGAAAGTGAAAAGTGAAAGTGAAGTCGCTCAGTCATGTCCGACTCCTAGCGACCCCATGGACTGCAGCCCACCAGGCTCCTCCATCCATGGGATTTTCCAGGCAAGAGTACTGGAGTGGGGTGCCATTGCCTTCTCCATTGTGTGCGCCAGGACCTAGCAAATAGCACTGACCTCCGGAACCCTGGGGCCCCACAGATTTCCATGTGGCTCTTCTTAAACAGGTGTGTTCCTTGGGATTGGCAGGGTGGGGTGTCCCTAAACAGAGGTAGGAAAAAGGTGGCTTTTAGCAGTCACTCATCACTGTTTCCATAAAGACACAGGCAGTCTCTCGGCCTCTTGCTGAAAGTTGAGATGCCTTGGCATTGGGTTTGCAGCTCCTTTCTCCCTCCCACTACTCAGGGAGAAACAGGAAGCAGGACAAAAGGAATTCCTCTTGTGTTGCCCTGCAGGAAGTGGAGACATCAGTTTATCTTTCAAGGTAGCTTGTGTCATGTCATCCCTCCAAGGGGATGTGTGCGTGGGCACTCAGTCGTGTCTGACTCTGTGTGAGCCCACAGGCTGTAGCCTGCCAGGCTCCTTGTCCATGGGATTTCCCAGCCAAGAACACTGGAGCAGGTTACCATTTCCTTCTCCAGGGGATCTCCCCAAACCAGGGGTTGAACCCGTAAACTGTTGCGTCTCCTGCATTGGCGGGGGGGTTCTACATGGTGGACCTCTGCCATTTATCCTGACTTGTTAAGATTCATTATGAGAAGCATTGCGTCTGCATGAAACTCCTGTCCCTTCCCGAGATCTCAGGAAGCCCCGTCCTCTCTCAGAGTCAGAGATCTCCACGGCTCCACCTTGTTGAAGAATCTGTCCACAGCCAACCCCAGTGCCTCTCCATGCAGCCTCCTCTTGCCCCAACACGCTAAACCCACAACTGGCTAATTCTTCAGTATCCCGCCTGCCAAGTCTACTTGGAAGGTTTCTTTGACTGCTTTGTTTTATTATTATTATTATTTTTGCATAATGCTCTACAACTGTTAACCCTTCCCATCACTGATTAAGGCAGGAGAGTGTGTCCGTGACAATAGGGACTCTATCTGACTCTTGGATTAGATGAAATAATATACATAAACTTCTAGCCCAGTACTTGGGACACATAAACATTAGCTTCGTTGAGCCTTTCTGTGTTCTCTTTCTGGCAGCAAGCGGTTACGCAGGCAGGCTCTTCAGCTTTTGTTTGGTGAGCCCTGTTACAGGCTGATGTTGGTCCGTCCCCCCAGGTTTGGGTTCAGAGTCGTCCTCTACCTGTGACTGTGGGTAACAGGCAATTTGTTCAGCCTCTCTGCCTCAGTTTCCTTATTGGTAGAGGTAGCACTAAGAAGGTTCCTATTGGTAACGTAGTTGTGAAGATTAAACTAGTGAATATACTAACTAATTACTAATATACTAAGGTTAATATACTAAGGTGCAGATAAGACCTTGCGCACAGTGCTCAGTGAGTGGGAGAGATGATTTGTTCTATCAGAAACAGAAGTGAGTCTTCAGCAGTCACGGTCACACAAAGCAGTGATTCTCGTTGCTAGGTAGCATAAAGTAAGGTGCGTTCCCTCTCTCTCTTTGGGAAAACACAGGCTAGATTGGAGTTGATTGTATGGAATGGGGTTCCAAAACTGAAGTCAAAAGTCCTATTGGACCAGCCTTGCTGGGAAGGGGAGTTTGTGATTCACCTAAGCAAGATAGGCACATTTCTCAAATCCCATTGTAAGAATCCCCTGGGGCACCTGTGTGACTGGTAGATTCTAGGGCTGTGCCCCAGACAGACCTAGTGAATCAGAATCTTCAGGGAGGGCCTTGGAATCTGATGTCTAACAACCCAGACAAATAGTACCACCTGGAAACACCAAACATTCAATTCCCTGGGAGCCTTGAAAGAACACTGATGCCTGGGTCTCATGCACTGGGCATTCCGATTTGATTGCTTTGGGGTCTTGGTGGACTGTGTGCAGGCATTGAGAACTTTCTTTTTTTTTTTAAAGCTGATTACAGAAATCAAATGTGTGCCAGAGTTGAAAACCACTAAAATAGAGAGTGAAAATTCAGACTTAAGTCAGTATTTCTCGGAATCAACTGGGGAGGGGGGAGTGGTATTTAAAATATAGATTTCTAAGCTCCAGCCTGCTGTATCTGACTTTCTGGTAGCAGGGGATGGGCTGGGCTGAGGGTGGATTAGAGAGAGTGAGACCCTAGGAACAGACGTTCCAGATGATTCTTCTGCATGCTGGATTTTGAGAACTACCCACCACGTGGTGTTTTCCCTTAGTAGGCATGAGTGGAAACAGCTGAATGACTGAAATGGAATCATTATTTCCTCTTCTGCTAAACCAGTCTGTTAGAAAAATATACTTCTTCATGTCCTGTTCGTAAATTCATTATTTGCTCTCTCTTGATTGGTACTGAGTTTCCAGAGAGTTGTCTCCTTTTTAATATGCTTTGATTTGACCTGGCAGAACTTTGTGGAGTTATTCTTGGGTTTTTGCAGGTCCACATGTACAGAAATGGGCAGACGATAAGACTGGGGGAAAGTGCTGTAGGATGCATTCAATCCAGCTGAGCAGGTTGTGGTTCAGCGTGGGTTTCTGTGTCCCCAGGGCTGTTAAACCCAAGGTCTGAGAAAGCTGGAGCTGACAAGGAGAAAGTAGAAGCTCACAAGATGAGAAGTTTTGCGGAGCTGTTCTGAAGACTACTGCTCTCAGATGGCGACCTTGCCCTCAGGGCTGGAGTCTTGTGTGCTTTTTGCTCAGCTCTACATTCCCTCCGCTGACGTGTGTCACATTCAACGGGGGCTCCATAAATAGTTTAGAAATGAGAATCTTTTCTACTGTGGCAACAGTGTAAGAGCAGTGTTTCATCTTCTCCATTAAGACATAGGGAGGGACTTCCCTGGCGGTCAGGTGGTTAAGAGTCCACCTTCTAATGCAGGGGATGTGAGTTCGATCCCTGATTGGGGGACTAAGATCCCACACGCCTCAGAGCAACTTAAGAGCCCGCACACTGCAATGAAGAGTGCAGCCAAAAAAAAAAGAAAAAACTAAGGGAAACAACAATTTCTTTAGAGAGCCCATCTAGGAAATTTATATGCACTAGGTCAGTGCAGAGATTTACCAGGTCCCCTTGGAGTGAATGAGTCCTCAGTCTGCAAAACCAGGTCATAAACTAACTGAAGGTGTTTTATTTGCACATGAAGAATCTGTTCCTCCCACTGGAGGTGGGAGGAGATTAAGTGTGGAAGCATAGGTAGGAAGAATCTCTGCACGTTGGCAATCCCATATGAGCCTCATCCAGAGGAAAGGATACCACAACCGCTGAGAGCTCATAGTAGTGGGTTTCTGTCTCTGCTCTGGAGATGGCTACATCAGGAAACCAAAGCCTGCTGGCATTAACAGTTAAGTGGTCAACCTCTCTCATGATCTACTTGATATTCAGCTCATCAATAAACTTGACACTTTGGTTTCTCTTGTAGCTTGCTCAGACCCTTGCTGTTCAAAGTGTGGTCCATGGACCAGCTGCATGGGCATCACCTGGGAGCTTGTTAGAAATGCAGACTCTCATGCCCCACCCTGCCCAGCCCTGTGCGTTGGGTTTGCCTGACAGTGTGGCATTCTCTTTCTCTGTATCATTCTCACGGATATTTAGTTAGTATGAGTCATTATCCATGGATTTGATTAACCTCAAGATACCAGCGAGTAGTTTGCTGAGCCCGTCAGGCTGAGGGCTGACCCTGGGCAGAGATGAATTCACCAAGGGAATGTCACTGAATGGGTGGCCAGTTGGCTTTCTTCAGGTGACTCCCTTTGTGTTATGGGCTGCCTTTGAATTTCAGCACTGACACCTGTTACCCGTTGCCTTAGATAACTGTATGGTGTGTATACTACAATGAGCTTGCCTCCTTTCCCGCTCATAAGCATATTTCTCCCATCCACTTGGACTGCAGCAGTTTCTGAGATTCTTTGCAGGAGTGAAGAAGGGAGCCTTACCTGTAGGGCACATTTGTCAGTAGATTATCATCATCATTTTAAAATGAATCAAAGTTCATACTTTATTCTGACTTCCTTAGTTTCTATCCTATGCCCTCTTTGTCTGCTCCAAGGTCTCATGGACGATCAGATCAGATCAGTTGCTCAGTCGTGTCCGACTCTTTGCGACCCCATGAATCGCAGCACGCCAGGCCTCCCTGTCCATCACCAACTCCCGGAGTTCACTCAAACTCACATCCATCAAGTCAGTGATGCCATCCAGCCATCTCATCCTTTGTCGTCCCCTTCTCCTCCTGCCCCCAATCCCTCCCAGCATCAGAGTCTTTTCCAATGAGTCAACTCTTCGCATGAGCTGGCCAAAGTACTGGAGTTTCAGCTTTAGCATCATTCCTTCCAAAGAAATCCCAGGACGGATCTCCTTCAGAATGGACTGGTTGGATCTCCTTGCAGTCCAAGGAACTCTCAAGAGTCTTCTCCAACACCACAGTTCAAAAGCATCAATTCTTTGGCACTCAGCCTTCTTCACAGTCCAACTCTCACATCCATACATGACCACAGGAAAAACCATAGCCTTGACTAGATGGACCTTTGTTGGCAAGTAATGTCTCTGCTTTTCAATATGCTATCTAGGTTGGTCATAACCTTCCTTCCAAGGAGTAAGTGTCTTTTAATTTCATGGCTGCAGTCACCATCTGTAGTGATTTTGGAGCCCAGAAAAATAAAGTCTGATACTGTTTCCACTGTTTCCCCATCTATTTCCCATGAAGTGATGGGACCGGATGCCATGATCTTCGTTTTCTGAATGTTGAGCTTTAAGCCAACTTTTTCACTCTCCACTTTCACTTTCATCAAGAGGCCTTTTAGTTCCTCTTCACTTTCTGGCATAAGGGTGGTGTCATCTGCATATCTGAGGTTATTGATATTTCTCCCGGCAATCTTGATTCCAGTTTGTGTTTCTTCCAGTCCAGCATTTCTCATGATGTACTCTGCATATAAGTTAAATAAACAGGGTGACAATATACAGCCTTGACAAACTCCTTTTCCTATTTGAAACCAGTCTGTTGTTCCATGTCCAGTTCTAACTGTTGCTTCCTGACCTGCATACAAATTTCTCAAGAGGCAGATCAGGTGGTCTGGTATTCCCATCTCTTTCAGAATTTTCCACAGTTTATTGTGATCCACTCAGTCAAAGGCTTTGGCATAGTCAATAAAGCAGAAATAGATGTTTTTCTGGAACTCTCTTGCTTTTTCCATGATCCAGCGGATGTTGGCAATTTGATCTCTGGTTCCTCTGCCTTTTCTAAAACCAGCTTGAACATTAGGAAGTTCACGGTTCACATATTGCTGAAGCCTGGCTTGGAGAATTTTGAGCATTACTTAATAGCGTGTGAGATGAGCACAATTGTGCGGTAGTTTGAGCATTCTTTGGCATTGCCTTTCTCTGGGATTGGAATGAAAACTGACCTTTTCCAGTCCTGTGGCCACTGCTGAGTTTTCCAAATTTGCTGGCATATTGAGTGGAGCACTTTCACAGCATCATTTTTCAGGATTTGGAATACCTCAACTGGAATTCCATCACCTCCACTAGCTTTGTTCGTAGTGATGCTTTCTAAGGCTCACTTGACTTCACATTCCAGAATGTCTGGCTCTAGGTCAGTGATCCCACATACAATTTAGTCGTCATCTCTTCTCAGGCTCCTCTTGGCTATGTTTCTGAGACTTTCCTTGTTTTTGAGGAGTATTGCCAGACATAGGCTAAACATATCTGGTCATACACACTTAATCCTTCAACTGGGATTTAGGATTTCTCTGATGCTCTTCTTAGCGATTAGGCTGGGGTTATCTGTCTAGTCAAGGCTATGGTTTTTCCAGTGGTCATGTATGGATGTGAGAGTTAGACTGTGAAGAAAGCTGAGCGCCAAAGAATTGATGCTTTTGAACTGTGGTGTTGGAGAAGACTCTTGAGAGTTCCTTGGATTGCAAGGAGATCCAACCAGTCCATGCTGAAGGAGATCTGTCCTGGGATTTCTTTGGAAGGAATGATGCTAAAGCTGAAACTCCAGTACTTTGGCTACCTCATGCGAAGAGTTGACTCATTGGAAAAGACTGATGCTGGGAGGGATTGGGGCCAGGAGGAGAAGGGGACGACAGAGGATGAGATAGCTGGATGGCATCACTGACTCGATGGACGTGAGTCTGAGTGAATTCCAGGAGTTGGTGATGGACAGGGAGGCCTGGCGTGCTGCGATTCACGGGGTCGCAAAGAGTCGGACACAACTGAGCTACTGAACTGAACTGAACTGAACTGATGGGTTTTCAGGAGGATGACCACAGAAATAAAGTGTCCTTGTGTCAAGGGTATATACTGTCAATACGACTTGCCACCACTGTTGATGTTGGCTTTGATCACCTGACTGAGTTGGTGTTTGTCAGGATTATTCACTTCATTTTGGCCAGCGCACCGTAAGGCATGTTGAATCGAAGTTCTCTCACCAGGGATTGGACCTGTGCCCCCTGCACTGGAAGCTTAGAGTCAACCTCTGGATCACCAGGGAAGTCCCAACAGTGATTTCTTGACATCCTACATGTCTAACGTCCTACTAATCCTCCAGTCCTGCCAATTCTGTGTCTTACATAATGTAAGAAATGCTTACTTTTCTCCAGGCCCCTTGCTATCACCAGCATCATTTCTCACCTGGACTACTGAAACATATTCTTACCGAGAGGCACCTGCATTAAATTTTGCTTCTGTTCAGTCTATTTCTATGCCGCAGCCAGGGTGATACCAAAAATAAATAAATAAATAAATAAATTTCTGCTAATGTCAAGTTGCTTTAAAAAGCTTCCCATGGTCTTTTAGTTAAACTTTTAAACTTACAGATTTCTTCTCCATTGTCTGGTCTACCTCTTCAACCTAATCTCAGAGCAATCTTCTTCACCTTCTTTATAATCCAGCCGTATTGAATTCTGTAAGTCCTTCAAATACACCATGCTTTCCCTTCACCATGAAGGAACCTGTGGTAGATGATAGATTAAAAATAATTTTAAATTTAAACCATTTTTAGATTCTCTTCATATGCGCTCAGTAGCTTCAGCCTTGTCTGACTTTTTATGACCCCATGGAGCATAGCCTGTCAGGCTCCTCTGTCCATGGGATTTTTCAGGCAAGAATACTGGAGTGGGTTGCCATGTCCTCCTGCAGGGGAATCTTTCCTACCCAGGGATCGAACTCACATCTCCTGCATTGAAGGTGGATTCTTTACCTGCTGAGCAATCAGGGAAGCTCTACTTTTTGGGCTTCCTAGATGATGCGGTGGTAAAGAATCCACCTGCCAATGCAGGAGATGCAAGAGATGTGGGTTCAATCCCTGGGTTAGGAAGATCTCCTGGAGAAGGAAATGGCAACCCACTCCAGTATTTTTGCCTGGAAATTCCCATGGACAGAGGAGCCTGGTGGACTACAGTCCATGAGGTCACAAAGAGTTGGATATGACCGAGCAACTGAGCACACAGACCGTACTCGGCGTATACTAGAGAAGCTCAGTAAAGAAACTTGAGTTGACAGGAATTCCTGGTGGTCCAGTGTTTAGGACAGGACAGAGGTCTAGGGTTTGCTCCCTGGTTGGGGAACTAAGATCCGCAAGCTGCTTGGTGGGCCAAAAAAAGAAAAGAAACTTGGGTTGGATTGAGTTGTTTTGTCAAGTAAAGAATTTAAGAAAAGTATCTTTCTGTGTCTGTAATTCTGGTTTTTTATATAACCCTCCTATCTCCATATCCATGGCCATACCACTACTGCCATCATGACTGCTGCTCCAGTGCATTCTCCTGGAAGTTATCATTTAGTCTGTGCTGTCCACAGGCTCTGTGTATGATTTTCTGATTTTCACAGAAACTGTGCATGACAGTTATCTGAGACCAAGCCTCAGAGAGGTTAGGAAACTTCCTCTAGATGAGATACCTAATATTCAGTGGAGCTAAGATTTGGATTCAGCATTGACAGATTCAAAAGTCTATGTTTTTTTTTTATGGTATGTTGATTTACTTTATGATAATGTGGTTTAACCTAGGTGTTTCTGATTTCAAATAACTGAAATAAATTTGGGCTAGCTTTAACAGGAAAGAATTATTATAAGGACAAGGCATGTCTTAAGAAACAAAGATAGGAATGCAGCCGGCTTCTGGAAGCAACTGGAACTGAGAACTGGAGAATCACCATTTTCTTTCCCTGGCTCTTTTCTTACCTCCTCTCTTGCACCCTGCTTTATTGCTTCCTCTCTAGTTTGTTCTGTTGTTTGTATACATGATGGAATATGGCTACCATACAGTTTCAGCCAAACAGAGAGATGTTTGTCCCTAAATCCAAATTCCACATTCCTGATAGAGAAAATCTGGTTGGCTCTGCTTCAGACATCCATCCATCTGGGCCCAATCAGCTTTTAGCTAAAGGAGGCAGAATTACATCAACCACACCTGGCTGCCATGGGGTTTGGAGACACCATCCTTTGCTGGTAGGAATGTCTGACTCTGGTCTTTTTCTCACTCACATTGTTTGACTACAACTGATTCTGGGTACTCTAATTGTTACATGGGAAAGTCTAAAGGTTCCCCTTCAGCTTCGACCCATGATTATAGCTCTTTGAAGAGAAATTAGGACTAGAGTAGGCTTGGCCAGTATGTTGTCATATCAGTGATCATCATGTTTTGAGGTACATCATCATTGTCCCCTAATCTTGTTCTTTCCAGCTCAATTGGCTCTACACAGACAGACGCACATGCGCACAGACACACACACGCACACACACTCTTACATTGGAGTATGTTTACAGTTTCTGCTCAGAAGAAACGACATGCCTCCTTGGAACTCAACTTCTGCCTTAAGCTGCAATGGCAACAATTCCACTGACTCTTTGCCAGTGTAAAACGAGTAAAACTATCTTCCAACCTATTGTCTTTACTGTCTCTTTATGATAATGCTGAGTGTCCTTTCCCCTGTAGTCACTAATTATCAGGAAGTGAGTTCCACTTCTCTCACTGAGCACAGTGTAAATTCACCTGGGATTCTTAGGGCACCAGTGGTCACCGACTCTTTTCTCACTTGGAGCAGCTCCCGAGGAAAGAGGTCAAATCTCAGCACCCAGTTATGCATGTGTATACCTTCTATATATTCTTCTGTAGCTGTAAAGAACAACTCAGGGGGAAACATTGATTGTTACATTTTTTTGGTAGGTGGCCCAAACTTAATGAATATTAAGTGTTCCAAAAATTTCTTTGCAGATCAGTGGTTTAGAATTTGGAACTCACTTTACTATGGAAACAATAATACACTTGCTAGTTTCGCTCTCTAGCCAAAATATAAATGATCATTTGGTCTACAACACAGCTGAAATGGTTTCCTTGCCCTTCAAGTGAGAGTCTGGACTCTTCTGTGTCTAAAGCTCTGAAATCACTAGCTTCCTGAATACCAATTCCCCTGCATTTCTCTAGTTTGATTCTCTGTGGACCTCCCTTTTTTTTCTCAGTCTAAAGAAGAAGGGAGAAACTGAGGAGGGGTACAGGTGAATGATAGGTGTGGGCTCTAGGTATTGAAGGATGCCAGGGGTACTAGATGGCACAAAAGGAAGGGGAGGGTGGAAATGAGTGACTTTGATGTCCTTTGTGACTCTCATAAGAAAGATCGGAAAGTAGGGGGTGGGGTGGTGGAGGAGTAGAAGGAGAAGGATAACTGCACCATTTGATAAATAGGTGTTGTCATTAGTCAATGCCTGTGTGTAAAATATTTATTAGCTATTTCTTGCCATATGCAGTTGTTCTTTGCCTTCAATTAGCCTGCAGTAAATTAAGAATGAATTTTACAGTATCCCCCACTGGTTTAGCTGAATTCCTGAACCCTCCTCCAGCCAGGTAGTGAAAGGTATGCACTGGCCTCTAATGGCACGGCCATGTTAGGTCAGCACTGTGTCTTCATGGTGCTCCTGCATAGGTGGCTTTAACAGATGATTTCATTCTCTTTTTTGGCTTGGACCTAGACAGCTTTACATTCTCAGCAAAACAGATGGACAACAAGGGTGAAACAGGATCTCGTACTAAAATAGTCTTTTGAGTCATCCTCTTTTGACTGTTCACTCTTCCAGGAAACTTGCCCCTTCCTTCTTGCAGAAGGCTACTGCTGAGAAGTAATGCACTCCGTTTCTGAACTTTCTTTTCAGTGTAACGTTTTCTATTTTTTTTCTTGGTCGAGATGGAGCTTTTGCTAAGCTAGAAGTATTGTCTAATTTGTTTTGGCATAACACCTGGATTTTTGCCCGAGGTAAAGATTTAAAAATAGAATTAAACATTTTATGTCAACCTTCCATTTTTGTCCTCTTTCCAAAAAAGATTCCAATTTGAGAACAAGGGGAGCTTGATTTCACATACAAGTTTATTTTGGGAAGCAAGGGTTAGATCACTTGACGAGGTTATTAGGTTCTAGTTCTTGTTGTGACAGTAACTGCCTCTTGGACCCCAGGAGAGTCTGCTCATTTTTCAGTGCTCAGTTTTTTTCATCTGTAAAAGGGGAATGATACTATTTCACCTGAAAGGTGGTTGTGTGTATTCAATGAGAGGATATTTGTGAAGGCACTCAGATGAAGTCACATTGCTGTAGTAACCTAGGTTTTGATTAGTTCTTAGAGGTTAGAACTATCTTCCTCTATAATGAAATAGTTTATAATATATTGTAGCAAGGATTCATTTGTTTAAAGATTTATTTGTTCTTAAACTAGGATATTGTGCTCAATGCCTTTCATTCAGTCCTTGCAGAAAAGAGGAAGTAATGTACACGCCATTGTCATTTCATCTTTTGTTTGGTTTTCTGTTCATTCATTCATTCATTTATCCTGAGGTATAATTGACATATCACATTATATTGGTTCCAGGCATACAACATAATAATTAAATTTTTTTTTTTATTGTTGACCATTTGATCTTTCTTGAATGCAGTGTGAAATCAAGGATAGCATGATTCAGGGCATGATGTGGCTCACATTGACTCTGCTTCTTTGGGGCATTTATTGCTACCATGTTTTCTTATAATAAGCAGGCATAAGCTGATGTCAGAGGAACATCTGGAGCCATCTAAATTGTTAAACTGAAACAGTCAGCATGAACAGGCAGGCGGCCACCCAAGTCTACCATGTTCTTTTGAGGATGATGGTATCTGATTTCTGTTTCCTCATTTCCATTTTGGTAGCTAGAGGTAAGTACTGCAGATGCTATATTGTCCAAGATCCTCTAGGAGTATGTATAAAAACTGCAGGTTAAAGAGTTTGGAAGTTTTTTTTAGAACTTAAGTAACAATGTCATTATACTGGTCACTCTGAAAAGTTTTGCCTCTGTTGATCAAAGAGCATACAGTTTTTTAGATTGATGATTCTCCAAACCGAGGAGTGTGTGTGTGCATTAGGTCATGGAAAGGAAACCAATTCTTGACCAGGGCCCCCTAATCCCAATAGAATGGTCTAGGAGCCTTGCACCCACGCTTGCACCATTTGTCTTGTTTCATTCTCATCCTGACAAGGAAAGGTGAGTGAGTCTCCCCTGCTTACCCCATTTCTCAGTTTGCTGTGTTAACGTCTCACATGATGGGACGGTTTCTTTATTCACTAATGCCTATCAGAGCAGTTATATACACCCTTTTATTGACATATAAACACTACTATGTCTAAAACAGGAAACTAATGAGAACTACTGTATAGCACAGGGAACGCTACTCAATGATCTGTGATCTGTGATGACCTGAATGAGAAGGAAATCTAAGAAAGAGTGGATATATGTTTATATACTAGGGGATGTAGCTCAGTGCTAGAGCGCATGCTTTGCATGCATGAGGTCCCAGCTTCGATCCTTGGCATCTCCACATGGTTCCGTTTTGGCTTCCCTGGTGCCTCAGAGAGTAAAAAATCTGCCTGCAGTGCAAGAGACCTGGGTTTGATCCCTGGGTTGGAAAGATCCCCTGGAGAAGAGAATGGCTACCCACTCCAGTATTCTTGCCTGGAGAAGCC
The DNA here is from genome assembly GCF_029378745.1 of Bos indicus. Lineage (NCBI taxonomy): Eukaryota > Metazoa > Chordata > Mammalia > Artiodactyla > Bovidae > Bos > Bos indicus. The sequence goes on along the minus strand of NC_091782.1, from coordinate 41,308,108 downwards.
CATGGACAGAGGAGACTGGTGGGCTACAGTTCATGGAGTCGCAAAGAGTTGGGTACAACTGAAGTGACTTAGCACACACACATGTAACTGATTCACTTTGCTGTACAATTGAAACTCACACAGCATCGTAAAGCAACTGTACTCTAAATACTTTTATTTTTAGATAAAATTTGAAAGTTTTAACATATCACTAAAAAGCCTTTTTGAGTTTAAGAAAGCCCTGGACATTAACAACAATTAGGAGTAAAATTAGGGTTGACTTTCTGTGATTATCTTTTGCTTTTATAATAGCTTGAACAAGTTTTGTAAGTGAGTCATTTTCGGTTTATTAATCAAATGCCTCTGCTGGAGCAATTTTCTGCCATCAACAAAGCTTATCTGTTGTCCATCTTTCTACACGTACTCACGCAATTTCTTTTCCCCAACCTCCTCCCTGTTGGATTCTCACACTTCTATCCACTCGGTTCCTCCTCTGCTACAGGGCGGGGCTCACACAGCTGCCTTCCTGGATCCGGCTGGCACTGCTCTCACCTGCATAGATGTCTGTCTTTTCTTACACCACCTGAAGGCTTATTTACCTTTGTAGTCCCAGCACTTAATAAATAACCTGGTCAATAATAGCAGCTTAATAAATATTTACTGAATAAAAGAATGAGTGTTATAATAGAGCAATATCCTCGTACTAAGGGAGGAAGACCAGAGGAGGCCATCTATCAAGATGCGGGAGAAGGTAGATAGAGGGAGGGGGTCCCAGAAAAGGGACACCTTGGGTGACATTTTGGTAAATGAGGAGTTCTTCATCAGGTGAAAGAGGCGGGGAAGAATTGCCTGGGCTTGAGAAATTCCGTGTGCCTGAAAATAGCTTAGCATGGCTGGAATTTAGATGCAAAGTGAAGTGGGCAGAAGATGAGTCTAAAAGGGTAGATAGGTTGCATGTTACTTTGAACTTTGTGCCAATTTCAATTGTTTAGGTTATTAACCAGAATTACCTCTGTGATCCGCTGGGTCAATCGGTTAATACCAGCTGGGATTAGATCTCATGAGGTCATTTGATTAGATGACTTATTATTTAATTAATTTTTGCACAACAATTCTCTGAAGGTAAATGGATGGGCATATCTGTCCGTGTTTAAGACAAAAGTTTGCTGAAATCACAAACTGAAATCTTAGAAGTTTTAGGGGACTCTTCTCAACTTAGAGGTAAAAATATTGGAGTCTTTAACTCTAAATGGACTATGTCATGAGAGAACTTTGTAGCTGAATTTATATTTTAATGAGTCTTTCCTGTATATCCATTACCAATCATTTAAAAATGCAGGTACATAAGATTATTTTCTGAAATAAGATTATTTTCTATAGTGATGACTTTTGTGAAGGTTCAAAGAGATAAAGTATACAAAATGCTTAGTACCAAGTACCTTGCCTGGTACACAGTAGATGCTCAATACTATAATCTATTCCTTCCTCAAACACACCAGGCCTGAGGGAGTTTTCACTTTACCTTTATGAACTTTCAGGAGAAACTTTTAATACAACAGCCTGCCTGCAAGTGTATCTTTGCTGAAATATCAGCTGGTTCTTTTGTAAAAGTTTGGAATTTCTTTGGTGTTTTTAAACAAGATTTCCTCTCTTAAATGTGCTCATTGTTTGTGTCTTAGATTGCCAAGATTTGATTTGAGTACAGAGTCTTCAAAGCGTTGGTGGGACTAAATATTTTAGCAGATGCTTGCATTTGAAATACTTCTAACCCCTTTCATGTCCAGGTTTCAGTGAATCACGCCGAGGCACTCTTGACGTGCAAGACAAATGTGTTTCTCTTGGATTTGAAGCACAGAGGGTTTGCCTGATGCTTATGAATGTTTACTAATGCAGAGGAGAAATTGAGATGCCAGGTTGGAAAAATAAAAACTTGAATGAGGTGCTTGCTGGGCACCATTCAGGAGTATTGTATGTCTTTGGGTTTTTTTTTTTTTTTTTTTTTTTGATTAAATTCCAAGCTGGCACAATCCATCTGTCTGTTAAAAATAATTAGTTGCCTTGTTTTCTACTTAGAGATGTAACAGTTCCAGATTTGCAAGTGAGAATTCTTTTGCAACATGAGCCATTGTCTGGGGGTTAGATTTTAGGTGAGCAGTGCAGGTTACCCAGTCACATCACCAAGTAAGTCCTCTTTCAGGGAGCATTTCTTTGGAGACGTGCAATTTTCCAAACGCCAATGACTAGAAATAGAATTATTAAATTGGCCTAAAGCAAAGTAAAACTAGAAAAATATCAAAAGTAGAGTTTTTTTAGATCACATTCCTTAATCATAAGCCAATTAAATTAGAAATTAATAATAAAAATATGATACCCTCCCACCCCCAAACCGCTGGGAAACTAAGAAACTCTTCCAAATAAACCTTTGATAAAAGAATAAAGAGAAAGCAATAAAAAATTGCACTTATCCAAATTTTTAGGGCATAGCATATACCCAAAACTTTACTCAAAGGAGAACTTATTAAAGAACTGATAAAGTTTTAAAAGTTGGAATTAATGTAATGAAGAAAAAACAGAGAAAAAGGCTAAATAAGATTTTAAAAGCTGGAAAAAATATACACAGTTAGGAATGAGGAAACAGACACAACCACATAAAGCAGGGACTTTGGAGAAATTATAAGAATTATACATGAAGACTATGCACAAAACTATAGAAACAAATCAAAAATATTGAAGAAATGGACACTTTTATAAGTAAAACATGAAAGATCAATATTGACTCATGTAGAAATTTTAAACAGATAATTAGTATAGAATTTCCAGTTTGTGCTGGTGGTTGTTTTCCATTTGGCATTGGTTCTGGACTTTAAGGAAATATTATTTTTAAATACACTAAAATAAGATGAGAGGATGAGATGGTTCGATAGCATCACTGACTCAGATGAGAGGATGAGATGGTTCGATAGCATCACCGACTCAATGGACATGAATTTGAACAAACTCCAGGAGATAGAGGAGGACAGAGAAGTCTGATGTTTTTCAGTCCGTGGAGTTTCAAAGAGTTGGACATGACTTAGTGACTGAACAACAACAACATAAAACGAGGTAGAAGTCTTCCTCCTTATAACTTGAGGATTTACTGTGGTCTCCTCGCATAGTATGTGAGAGGTATGTGTTGAAAAGAGTGTTTGCACTTTAACACATGTTTAAATGTGAAAGATGGTGCATGTAACCCTGTCTTCCCCACCAATTCTCTCCAAATCCAAGTTAACTTATGCCTCTCTCTGGAGAACAGTGTTCAGAGCTCTCACTGAGAAAATGAAATACATTCCAGCATTGGTGGCTGAGGACAACGAACTCAGTCCAGTCTTCAGGGAGTGGGAGAACTTGGTGCTGCTCACCCTGTCAGCTCCTTAGTGGACTACTTGTGCCAAGACCCCCACTGTGGCCTATGAAAAGCATGAAGCTGCCAGGCTGACTGCTGGTGAGGCGGGTGGCAAGTGTAGCAAGCTTGACTGCTCCTGATACGGTAGTTTTGTCACTTGCAGGGTGCAAATCTATAGCTATTTATTTTATTGTTGACAACTTTAACATTTATTGTGGGACAATCCCCTTTGGCAGAAAATGAGCTAAAGGAATGCAAAGTGTAATGAAAACTTAAGTAGCAAATTTGTTTCTTTTATTTTTTTCAATTTATTATTACTTATAAACTTTAAATTTTATATTGGAGTATGCTGCTGCTGCTGCTAAGTCGCTTCAGTCGTGTCTGACTCTGTGCGACCCCATAGACGGCAGCCCACCAGGCTCCCCCGTCCCTGGGATTTTCCAGGCAAGAACACTGGAGTGGGTTGCCATTTCCTTCTCCAATGCATGAAAGTGAAAAGTGAAAGTGAAGTCGCTCAGTCGTGTCCGACCCTCAGTGACCCCATGGACTGCAGCCCACCAGGCTTCTCCGTCCATGGGATTTTCTAGGCAAGAGTACTGGAGTAGGGTGCCATTGCCTTCTCCGATATTGGAGTATAGCCGATTAATAATGTTATGATAGTTTAAGTGCACAGCATAGCAACTCAGCCATACATATACATGTATCCACTCTGCCCCAAACTCCCCTCTCATCCAGGCTGCCATATAACTTAGAGCAGCGTTCCCTGTGCTATACAGTAGGTTCTTGTTGGTTTCCATTTAAAATATAGCAGTGTGTACATATCTGTCCCAAAGTCCCTAATGTCCTTTCCCCGTTCCTTTGCCCCAGTAACCGTAAGTTTGTTCTCTAAATCTGTGAGTCTGTTTCTCCTTTGTAAATAGGAGATTTATATCATATAAAATTCATTTGTATGACATTTTTAGATTCCACCACATATAAATGGTCATCATATGATATTTGTCTTTCTCGGTCTGACTGACTTTAGTGTGATCATCTCTAGATCCATCCATGCTGCTGCCAATGGCATGCTTTCATTCTTTTTTATGGTTGAGTACTATTCCACTGTATATGCATACCACATCCTCTTTATCCATTCATCTGTCCATGAACATTTAGGCTGCTTCTGTGTCCTCACTATTGTAAATAGTGTTGCAGTGAACACTGGGGTATATCTATCTTTTTGAATTGTGATTATCTCTGGATATATGCCTAGGAGTGGCATTGCTGGATGATTTGGTAGTTCTGTTTTTAGTTTTTAAGCTACTTCCATATTATTCTCCATAGTGGTTGTACCAGTTTACATTCCTACAAACACTGTAGGAGGGTTCCCTTTTCTCCACACCCTCTCTACCATTTACTATTTGTATACTTTTTGATGATGGTCTAGTCAGGTTTTTCTTATTGCAGCCCAGCTGATTTTGAGACGCTCTTGTATGTATGAAACAGAACCAAGATGACATGTCTCCAACTTTTTGAAAACTTTTGTTATCAAGGCAGACATAACTGGGTAATCATTTCTGGGTCATATTTTGACTTTCCATTTATCAATAGTTTGACCACCATGTCACCCTGAACGAATCTCTGGCATAGTTTTTTTTTTTTTTTTTTAATATTTTGTAATGTTCTTAGCCTTATTTCATATTGTGTCTTATTCTTAGTTCTTATATTCAGTACTGTCAATAAATGTTGAAAGATGAGCCCTGTTAGATCCAGCAGAAAAATGTGAATGAAATGGTAGGTCTTTGGAAATGACAAGTAACCAAATTCTCAGTGGCAGAATACCATGACCTTTGCATTAAATTTTTCTCATGGAGAGAGAATGACACCTCTTGCAGAAGTTGGTTTCCCAATACTTGTGTTCTTTCATCTGATTTATTAAAACTGAACAAATCATTAACAAAATTTTTTTAAAAGTTTTAATCTAGGCATATACCCTGAGGAAACCAAAATTGAAAAAGACATGTATCCATTGTTCATTGCAGAACTGTTTACAACAGCTAGAACATGGAAGCAACCTAGATGTCTATCACAGAGAATGAATAAAGAAGTAGTGATACATATCCACAATGGAATATTACTCAGCCATAAAAGGAACACCTTTGAGTCAGTTCTGATGAGGTGGATGAACCTAGAACCTATCATACAGAGTGAAGTGAGTCAGAGAAAGATAAATATAGTATTTTAATGCATATATACAGAATCTAGAAAAATGGTACTGAAGAATCTATTTACAGCAGCAGTGGAGAAACAGACATAGAGGATAGACTTATGGACATGGGGAGAGGGGAGCAGAGGGTGAGATGGATGGAGAGAGTAATGTGAAAACTTGTATTAACCGTACGTAAAATAGGTAGCCGACGGGAATTTGCTGCATGGTTCAGGAAACTCCAACGGGGCACTTTATCGATCTAGAGGGTGGGATGGGGTGGGAGATGGGAGGGAGGTTCAAAAGGGAGGGGATATATGAATACCTATAGCTGATTCATGTTGAGGTTTGACAGGAAACAACAAAATTCTGTAAAACAATTATCCTTCAATAAAAAAACAGAAAAAAGTTTTAATGCAGCATGTAATCAGGATGTCAAGACTAATGGCTGTTACTAACAGAGTAAAGCAGGTGAAAAGAGTAATTTCAGTAGCATCAGAATGAATCTAATTTTTCTTTAATTAATTTTCTAAAAAGAAAATCCATTTGTTGATTTCCTTATTATATAGGACTAGAGTGTATGTTTTATGTGTGTATATATATATATAGTGTTACATATTACATATTATATAATATGTTTTATATAAGTATCTTATATATATCTAGTAATCTAATATGTATATTTCTATATATATATATATTCTTTTGGCTAAGTATGCTTTAGATTTATTTTGGTCTTGCTTTTACATGACTTTAGGTATGTTACAAGTTAATACAATGCCTACAGTTTGGATTACTTACCATTAATGTCGAGATTTTGTTTGCCTGGGGTCACAAAGAGTCAGACATGACCTAGCAACTGGAGAACAATAACAAAGGAAAGTCTGTAATTCAGATTAGGAAATTCTCTCTTGTGGCGAAGGTCAACATGACTGCAAACTCTGGTGAACAATTTATAGTATTATGTTTATCATTGTTCAGAAAGATAAAAAGTGTTTTTGTAGATTGCAGTGACTGGATTTTACTTCTCAGTCCGAGATCTCACATGTTACATCTACTTTTTGTAGTCTAAAAGAAGCAGTTCCTTCTTAGGTTTATATGAGGACTCTTCTTTTACCTACCTTATAAATACTGGTGTTTCTATGGGTTCTCTTATTTGAATTTTTTCTTTTTTTCTCTCCTTTCTCCTTGCTTCTAAGATTAATAACACTTAACAACACTGAGTGCGTTCCTGTTGTGTATCAGGGCAGGGCCATGCTGTACAGCTGAGCAGGTTGTGTAATGTCCAGGAAGTGACATTCACTGCCCCACCTTCAAGACTCATATAATGCCATCAGACACTGTGCTAGCTACTTTACAAACCTCTCACTGAGCCTCACCACAACCTGTGAGATGAGTATCATCATTCCTCTCTTATGCATGAATGAACTGAGTTTTGAATATGTTAAATAACTTGTTTGAGGGCTTCCCTGATAGCTCAGTGGGTAAAGAATCCACCTGTAATGCGGGAGACCCCAGTTCGATTCCTGGGTCGGGAAGATCTGCTGGAGAAGGGATAGGCTACGCATTCCAGTATTCTTGGGCTTCCCTTGTGTGGCTCAGCTGGTAAAGAATCTGCCTGCAATGTGAAAACCTGGGTTGGGAAGATCCCCTGGAGAAGAGAAAGGCTATTCACTCCAGCATTCTGGCCTGGAGAATTCCATGGACTGTATAGTCCATGGGGTTGCAAAGAGTCGGACATGACAGAGTTTTGAATATGTTTAAATAGTTTGTTTAAGGTTACGTAATAATGAGCGGGTGATAGTTTGTGTATGTGTGGAAAGTCCCTTTGTCGCTCTACAGCATGCTACCTTTTGTGGGTGATCTTAGCTCTTGTTAATCTCATTCGTGGTCACCACCTAAATGATGGTAATTCCTAAAAGACACTCCACTCTGGATCTCTGTTGATGGCTTACTGGACAAGTCTTCCATATGTCCTAGAGACACCTCAGATTCTACAGGTTTTAAATCATTTTCCTTAATGATGGCTTAAGGAAAGCCATCCTTTATGGCTGCTTTACTCTTACTCTCAGTTAGTGGTACTGGCAACCTGGGCTCTTCTTTCTCCCTCATCCCCTACATCCAATCAGGGATCAGGTCCCATTCAGTTCTGTTTCTGAGATCTCCCTCCATTTGTTCCTTTCTTTACCCTGCCATTTGCCGCTACATTAGTTCAAACCCTCACTCTAATTCTGCCCTCATCTGCTCTGTCTGAATTATGAAAAGCATCACCCGAAGTCTGACAACTGTAAGCGTTTATACTGGCTTGTGCCTCTGACTGGTTCATCTTTTCCCACCTTCTCCACTTGGCTACTTGAAGTGTCAGCTTTAATTCATGTTCTCAGGGAAATCTCCCTCGATTCTTTTCACCAGCCCCTTTCCTTTAGTTCATGTCTTCACTGTGCTTCCAAAGCACATCATGTTTAAGTCTCTCATATCATGTACACACACACCATAGTACCCTGATAATTGATTTGCTTGTCTGACTCCTTCCCTGGATTGAAAGCTCTTTGAGGACAGGGCCCATGTCCAACTTGTGTCTGTCCTCCTAGCATCTAGCAGCTTGTCTGGGAGGAGATCAATACATGCTTGAGAGGCTGGGGCACACTGTGGATTCATGAGGCGTTCTGAAAGAGTTTTGATTACTGTAACTTTGTCATATGGTTTGGAATCAGGAGATGTGATTTCCCCAGCTTTGTTCTTTCACAAAATTGCTTTGGCTATCTGGGATCTTTTGTAGTCCCATGCAAATTTTGGGATTGTTTGTCCTATTTCTATGAAAAAATGCCATTGAAATTTTGATAGGATTGCATTGAATTTGTAGACTGCTTTGGGTAGGATGGACATCCTAACAATATTAATTCTTCTAGTCCATGAGCATGGAATGTCTTTCTACTTATTTTTGTCTTCTTCAATTTCTTTTATCAGTGTCTTGTGGTTTCAGTATATAGATCTTTCACCTCCTTGGTTACATTTGTTCTTAGATATTTTATTCCAGATCTGAAAGAGTTGTTCACATAATACTATAGTGTTCTACATGTTCATTTAGTCCTATTAAAAGTTGAATGCAGATTTTATAAACTTGAAAATAATCAATGCTGATATTATTTAATTACACAATGTATTTTTTCTTTCCATCTGCCACTTGCAGCAGCAGATAGCATGATTATTGCTTAACCCATATTTTCATTCATGTTAGCAGCAGCTTCATCCCTTATTCTGTTGACAAGAGATTATAGCTTAATTGCCTGGTAACTGAAAAAGTAGACTCTGTATTGAACTTTGGTTTAAGGCACCAAAGTTTTGTACTGGCATTGATGAATAAAGTAACCTCTTAAAAGGTGCTTTGTTTATCTTTCCTGATTCCTGTCCATCAGTAATGTTCACTACACCAAGAAAATACCTTGAGATTGATTATCTCAGAACCTATGATAGGCAGATCTGAGTTTTGATTACTATAACTTTGTAATATAGTTTGAAATCAGGAGATGTGATTTCCTCCAGCTTAGCTCTTTCACAAAATTGCTTTGGCTATCTGGGGTCTGCTAAAGCATTTACACTGGTAAATGCAAAATTTGAAGTTAGACACCTGTGGGGCAGTTTTCATTAACAAATACCTTTTTCATCTAATACAGATTTAGGTCTCATTCCAGCTTTGCCCATACCTGGTTGAAGTTGACCCCTTAAATCTCCCTGGACATTAGTTTCCTCATCTTTAAAGCTAAATGCCTGGGCTAAACTAGCTAGAAGGACTTTTCAAGCTCAAATATCCTTCAGTTCTATTTTTTGGGACTCTGTTGTATGTTCTCTTACTGTAATCTTATCTCCCTTGTCCTCCTTCCCTTCCTCCCCCACTAGAAGATTGGTCCTCCTCCCAACTGAGCGACTGAGCACACACACACACACCCCTACAAGTACTTGAAAATCATTTCCAAAAATACTGGTCATAACCTGTCATTTAGAACTCTGATAATGGTTTAAGTGGAAGTCCATGAAAAGAGATGTTTATCAACCTTGAAAACCTGTTTTTATTAAAAAAAAATCTGCTTTTGTGAAACTAGCTTTTTCAAATGAATTATCCTTTAAATCAAGAGTTTTCTATTACATACAGTACTGTACTGGGTTGAATAGTATCCTCTAAAATTCTTTTCATTACCTAAGAATGTGACTTTGTTTAAAAATAGGGTCGTCATTTGTAATCAAATGAAGATGAGGTCATACTGGATTATGACAGGCCCTAGATCCCATGACTAGTGTCTTTATAAGAAAAAATATAAGAGAGATGTGGACAAAGAGACATGCAAGGGAAAAAGCCATGTGATGATGGAGGCATCAGTGAACCGATGCAGCCACAAGCTTAAGACCAAAGACCGCTAGCAACTGTCAGAGGCTAGGAGAAAGACACAGAGGTTTTTCCTCACAGCCACCAGAAGCAACCAACCCTGCTGACACCCTGATTTTGGACTTCTGGGCTCAAGAACTGTAGGAGAATGATTTTCCGTCGTTTTCAGTCACTCAAACAAAAACAAAACTAGTCCTCCTGTCTGTCCTGCCATCATACACAGAGATACACTGTGTTCTTCCGCACTTGGCTTTGACCTCAAGGTTTTCTTCAACATGGAGAGCCCAGAGGCAGTTTGCTTGTGTCCTTTGGCACCGTGCTGACTGCTGATCCTTCACTGGCAGGCTCAGTATTCCTTCCACAAAGGGCTGCGAGTCCCTTCCTTTTAGGAAGCACATTCCTGACTGTGGTTGCAAAAGTCGAGTGAGGGTGCCGCACAGAAAGGTTCCCCTGTCTGGGCAGGGACATTTCTAAACTGCGACGTTCGACAAAGTTGGGACTGTGACGGTGACCCGTGGGGGTGTGGGGAGTGAGTCGGTAGGTAACCTGTTAAAGACGTCGCACAAACTAAGTGTCTGAGGTTTTGGAGTGAAGAAGACCTCATAAGACCTCCCCCTGCCTCCCCCCGGCCCGCAACACACACCACCCCCGCAGCTTCTGGATTACTCTGTTACACTGTCTTTAGCTGGAGTACTACCTGTTAGGTTACTAAGCAGTCCCTATGTAATTTGTTGGCAAAGCACTTCCGGCAAAATCAGTTTTTTTCCTAAAAGTGTGCCTGTGTTACAGGAGGTCCATGAAGACTGTCCTGATTTGATTTGCCTACGTTCTAATTTTATCATTAGATGCTAAAGGACAAATCAGGTACACGATGTTTTTAGATGAGACGTGCGTGGGGACTGGCTCTACAGAAGCAAGTGTTCTGGCAGGGTGGGAAGGCAGGTCTGGGTCGTTAGAAACAAGAGACTGAAAGGGCTGGGAGGGAAGGGAAAGACAGGTGTCCCGGGAGGACGCGTGCAGAGGAGAAGCAGCAAGTTCTGAAAGCCAGTTAGGTGAAGAAGTGTCCTGGTCTGGGAGGAAGGAAGGATACCAGGGGCTGATGATGCTGATCGTCCTGCCCTGGCTGTCTGCAGCAGGCGTCCCAGGAGGACAAGAGAGAGGTCTTGCTAAGCGGAGCGAGCACAGGAGGGCCGGACTGCTGGGGCGCGCCGGCCGCCGGGTTCGGACAGGGTTAAGACCATCACCTGCAGCTGAAGTGCGACCCAGATGGGAAGTAGGAAGTGCGCGCCTGAGCTTCCTGTATAAATAAACGCACGGCTCTCGTCCCTGCTGCTGCTGCTGCTGCTGCTGCTGCTGGCGGTGCTGCGCCCCGCGCTCTGAGAGGTTCCCCGGGCAGCGCAGCTGCACCCCGAGGCAGGAGGCGGTTCGAGGGACTCCTCCTCCCTCTCCGGCCGGATCTGTCTGGAAGCCCGAGCCCTGTTGCAATCCTGCAGAGCGCAAAGCTGTCAGCCGCAGAGCAGGGCGGAAGACCGAGGGCATGGAACAGCCGTTCCTCCCCGGGGTGCGAGCGGCCCCGGCTGGCGGTGCGCGCGAGGGAGGCTGCTGAGAAGCCCGGCGTCGGCCGGGAGGAACGGAGCTCTCCGGCCAGGTAGGTTTAGGCAGCTTTTAAAGTGCTGCGGGCATTGCAAGACAGCGGTGGGTTGGACTAAGAAAAGAAAAAGGGACGGGAGACTCACTCTGATATCTGGGTTGTTTAGCTTTATTTTCTGCCTCTCGTACTGAAACCATGCAGAATCGGATTCATTCTGAATGCCTGAAACACCTGTGAACTTTACAATAATAGCTCTCCGTTTACAGGCAAAAAGGAACGAGCTTAATTTATTGTAAAACTAGTCTCTGCAGAATGTATTGTAAAATTCAAGATCAGAGCAGACCTCCCAGTATCTACAGCTGGAGACCAGAGTAGGCAGAATCTCAGATACTTACCTTCTGCTGTTTGGGAATGCATGCCAGTAGGTTGATATACCTACATATGGATAAGATGTTATCCGTGGGATCTTGGTCCTACATTCTGCTGATTATTTTGTTGTGTAATTGCTGATAAAACAGGGTGAAACTTTGATCTTCCACTGCTGTTCTCAAGTTGAAGTTAAAATGAAACTGATCCCTCTATCAGTGCAGAAAAGATATCTTTAGCTGACCCCTTCCAGGGTACCTTTTGTTTTTCTTACAAGGAGTTTCAGAGATTCTGTTGTCAGTCCACTCTTGAATGTACTTCTCACATTTAGATTTCTCAGAAATGATTTCCCCTCTGGCAATATGTTCTCTCTTCATGCTTGCACAACAGTCTCACTTTTTTCTTACTTTCTGTTGCATGTATCATATCAAAATATTAGCTAAGGCTGGCGGTAAGGCTGGCAGTGTTCTTCTGATTTGGCATTTCTGGAGGTTTATTTGAATGTTGCCAGATGTGAATTAAAGAACAATGTATCTAACATTTCTGAAGCAGCCAATTGAGGGTGTCTAGGCCCGAAGCAAAATAAATGAACCTTGCCATGACTCAGTTTTTAGGGCGCGGATAAAGAGGCAAAAGGAACCCAAGCCAGTCTTCAGTGAGTTGCTGGCTAAAGTATCGGAGTACTGCAGCTTTCACTGAGATGAGCCTCTTGGCCCCCAGTCCCTTTTACATCTAAGCCCTCTGTTGGTCCCTCCTTCTCCTTCCTCTGTCCTCCCTTTTCAGCCCTAGTCCTTTTCATGGGTAGCAGTCCCTTAGGTATTTCTAAAGGTATCTTGAGGAGGAGAGAGAAGGAGAAGGAAAAATATCTATAACCATCCACAAGGCCACGTGGAGAGAATTGTATTAGGAACTCCAAGGCCACATTTTCATAAAACTCCTGCCTTCCTTTTTGCATGCCTGTGACTGGATTTTATTCTTTGTGATGGGCATAAAGTTAGAAAAGTGGGAAAGAAAATAAATTGTTCCAAAAGGAGCCTCTAATTGGAACTGTCTTGATGAGTAAACAAATTCAAGGTATAGAAAATGTAAAAAGATGTCCTGTAGCAAAATTGAATTGCTTGGCTTTTTAAAATTATAAACAAATAGACAAAAAAAGTCCCTCAACCAACCCCCTCCCCACCCCCCAAACCAATCACCCCAGATAACTTGCTTCTACAGTACTGTGCTGGACATGAGGTTTGAGTGTGGTCAAACACTATCCATTTACCCAGAGTTTTACAAATATTTACAGTCATCTATGCCAAATATCTTTGTGCTGAGCCCCAAAGAACATTCTCAGCATTCAAAAGCCCCATTCTCATGAATGGTTTCAGTTCATTGGCAATTTAAAGGCATCCAGGCTTCCAAACTAGGTCAGCTTAAGAGATGTCTTTTTTTAAACATAATAATTAGTTTTTGGGTCTCCCAGATTATGATCCAGGTTTTCAGAGCCAAACCCTGCAGCAGAGAGGAAAGTATGCTCTATCAGGAAGAAAAGAAGCTTATTTTAGCTGTATAGTAAGACCACCGAGGTTTCTGGAAGCTGTCTTTTGTCTTCCATAATACAAATACTTTTAATCTGATAAATTTATATTTATATTTAAATTTTCCCTTTTGAAAAGTTGTTTCAGAGTGGCTCAGATGGTAAAGAATCTACCTGCAATGCAGGAGACCCACGTTCGATCCCTGGGTCAGGAAGATCCCCTGGAGAAGGGAATGGCAACTCATTCCAGTATACTTGCCTGGAGAATCCCATGGACAGAGAAGCCTGGTGGGCTACAGTCTATGGGGTTGCAAAGAGTCAGACCCGACTGAGCCACTAACACACTTCCAGGAACATTGTTAAGGACACCAGACTCATTCCTCTGTACTGTCTGCACTAGTCTTGGCTTCTGCGTTTCTCCTGGATTGACTTATGATTCTACTTTCTTGTTGAGTGAAGTTCTTAGTGTTTGAAATCTCTAGTTTGAGGTAGAGGTCAGGAGTCATGCGGAACCCAGATGTTGCTGGAGGAACAAAGTCCATACGGTTTGGGGACTAAACCTATTTTGTGCAGCTGATTGCTTTGGAGATGGGAACTAGGCCAAGCTGAGCTTGGGGAGTAGGTATCGGTAGCCACTGCTCCTGAGTACTGAGACTCTTTTTCAGGGATGCCTGTCTTGACTTACTGAAGCACCTTTGATACAACAGATTATCAGTATTTTTTAGCTTTTGAATCGCTGGAAGTGACTACATAGGAGAATCAGGCCCTGAATATGTTCTCTCCTCCATGTACAGTAGAGAAGTTATCTTCTGTGGTATTGAGGAACTGGAGGCTGAGGCCAATAAAGATGCATATGACGTAGCCTCTGTCCTGAAGGAATTTGCGTAGGCTTGGGAGTGACTTTGGACCAGAATGGTAATTTTTAATTCATGTTGTTTTACCTGAGAGTGAAAAATACTTTGAAGTTTGTCATCTCAATGATGTCTTGTCTTTTTGATGTTTCCCTGATGTCACCTGAGTGTTAAGTAATTGGAAGAGGCATAGGCCCACCTAAGTTAATTTATTTAATTATTTCAAGTTTTAATTTGTTTTGTCACCTTTAGGTCTATGTGGGAGGTCTTGTACTAATGTTTTGTTTCTGTTATCATTGGGATTTATTATTTACTTGGTCTATGAGTACTTCTAAGCCTAATGCATTGTGCTAGAGTAGTTATTAAAACATGGGAAGCTGTAAAAGGGTGTGAAAATGGTCAATACTTTTGCAGCATGGAGTGAGAAAGTTCTCATCTGTGACTGAATCCCTTCCTGAGATGGAAAGCACAACGATCTAAGTAAAATATACTTCTCTTATTCACAGCCGGGCATATTTCTGGTTGTATGGCTTGTGGTATCAAAGAACATGCTTTGAAAGCTGTGTCTCATTGGTTTCTCATTCCTCTGCAGTCACGAGTTTGAGTCTCAGACCTTCAGTCAACTGGTTCTTTGTTTTTCTTGGGAAGGTAGAACAAGACCATCTCCTTTCTTTTTTCCTGGACTTGTGGCTGAAGCTGTAAACCCTGAGTATGATTATATGAACCTCTCTGATGACAACCTTCTCAACTAGTTTACTGGTAATAAGTGGGGACTATGTTTAATCACCTTTACATCCACATTCCGTGCGTGGAATTTGATTCTTTGTGGGTTGACCTTATTTCCTGCATTTTGTATTTTCCTGCATTTTATTCCTTGAGAAATTGATTTGGCAGAGACATACAAAAATACATACCCCTGCACCTCACATAGTGTGAGATGGAGGAGTTATTTCCCCTAACTAGTTTTAAATTTGTATCTATAAAATGTCTCTATAAAACTTTTAATTTTCACAGGAGAGGGTAATATTTATACAACCTTTTATGCATTTGAAGAAAACATTTTGGTTTAGATATTCATTCTTTAGTAACTGTAGTTTCCTGGTAATGTCATGACCCAGGAAATCAGCCCGTCTCTTGCTCCATGGGGCTTCTGAAATAACACTTCTCCTTGATCTGTTAATTACATCACTGTCTGACCTGTCTGTAAGTGGCATTCCTTCCTGCTTCTGAGCTTTGTTGTTATACCAAGCAGGGGGAAGAAAATTATTCAGCAGGGCTAGGTGAATAATTGTGGGAGGCCAGGGAACCACTGATTAAAAAAGAGGTGGGCAGGGCACAGTGGTGGGGTCGAGGAGGGACCTATGATGATGAATGTAAAATTACAATGTCAAGAATATCATTGAGCTCTTATTCTCATTTTCATTTCTACCTTCTTTGAAAGTTTTGTTAGGAAATCTGGAAATGGATTTCCACCTCTTGGGCCTTACCTTATAGTGGTGATGAGAACAGAGAAAGAAGGCAAGAAAAAAATAAATTTGCTTTTCAGAAGGGTAGGCATTTTGCAAATGTTAAAACTTGACCTCCCAGAAGTCCCGTACTCCAGAAGGTTTAGAGTAAGCTTATCACAGTATCATGTACTTTGTTGGTCATGACCTCATATTTCTTTCCATAAAGTTCTCCTATATATCATGCCTGTAGCAAAATGTAAAAATTAGATCTGATTACTGTCACCTTAAAAAAATGGTAACCGAGGTGATGGAAGTGTTAACCAGCCTTACTGTGGTAATCATTTTGCAAAACATATCTATAGCAAATCGTTGGGTTTTATACCTTAAAGTTACACATTTTTTTTCTTAATGATATCTCAATACAGTTAGGAAAATAGATCTTATTAAAATAATGTACTTCATGTGTTACATAATTTCAGATAGCAAAGAGACTACATAGAAAACAGTTTTTGATAATATTTACCGTTTCCTTCCTAAGGATGTATCTGTCCTTTTCAGCCACAAAAAAAAATTAATAGAGATATATTTGTATATTAGTTCCATTTTTAGAGAAAAACCAGGTCTCCCAGTTAGAGTTATCATCTTATTACCATCCTGGAACCTGTTGAGATGAAGATGTTAAAACTGAAGAATTTTAAACCGAATATTTTTTCGTTTCTTGATTTCCCCTGAAGGATGCTATGAAACGGTAGGGGAAAAAAGCAGAAGTCCCTTTCCTATCACAGTGATAAACTGTTTTGCAGCAATGCCACCATCTCACAAAGCCTGAGTAGGTTACGTGTGGTCTCTAAGAATTAAGCATATCTTGGGTTTGTTTACACAGTCAGTCCTTCATACTGGTGGGTCCTGCACTGTGGTTGGTGGAACCTGCAGATGTGGAGACACGGGCGTGGAGGGCCAGTGGTACCAGGCCTTTTCATATAAGGAAATTTGGTATCCCCTGGCAGATGCCAAAATTCTTGGATTCCAGGGATCCTGGAACCAATCCCCATAGCTACCTAGGGATCTCATACCACAGAATAGTTTCTAATCTGTGCTGTTGTTTTCAACTAATGATTAAAGTATCTTATGTGTGATGTGTGTGGTGCTCAGTGACGAAGCTGTGTCCAGCTCTTTGTTATCCCATGCACTGAAGGCCGCCAGGCTCCTCTGTCCATGGGATTTTCCTGGCAAGAATACTAGAATGGGTTGCCATTTCCTTCTCCAGGGGATCTTCCTGACTCAGGGATTGAATCCATGTCTCCTGCCTTGGCAGGCGGATTCTTTACCACTGAGCCACCTGGGAAGCCCTGTTAAAGTATCTGATATGTGATGTATCTACTTAATGGTCTTGAGCATTATCCTTTTGAAAAACAGATATAAAATATACTTGAGGAATTGCATTTTTGTGATTACTAGTGAGGCTGACTGTCTTCCCATTTATTCTTGCCCTCTCAAGGCATGTATTAGAACTATTTTTCTGATATTACTGGTTGTACACTGATTCATCTAGTCCCTGAATGGCCAGAGAGTGGGTCAAAGATGCGAGAAAGGAGGAGAGTCACAAGACTTGTCAGTATGGAGATCCACATAAATCCTTGCCCCACTTACTGCCAGTATTGATAGCCCTTGCTACTCTACCAGCCTGCTGGTCTACCTTCCATTCCAGACTGTATTTAGGGTAGAACTTCAGCAATTGGCCAGTGGTTGACGATAGTCAGCACTTTATTAGATTCAGTTAGTACCATTTGAGTCACTAACAGCTTTTGTTGAGAACATGAACCAGCAGTGAAATTAATCATTGCATTGGATAGAAATGCCAAGGTCAACACAATACTAATTTTCAGATTGTGTTGAGCTGGTTGCCTGACATGTCAGTCTTGGTTGATATCGGGAGGGCTTTCCTAACAAGGTAGAAATGGGACCATTGGATTATTGTTTCTTCCTGCTGTGCTAGAGTATTGGCTTCCTCAGAATCTCTCTCCATTATACAGGCAACACTTCAGCCCTACCTTCCCCAGCACCTCCCCTTTCTGAAAATGCTTCCTTTTGTTAGCTCCCTCTCACTGTCAAGCATTCATATCTTTTATGAAAGCTTTTTCAGGGACGACTCAGTATCTTTGACTGGCACATAAACATTTTGACAGCTCTCATGTGTCTCGTCTTCTGTTTAGTCTTAGACTTCTTACCATGGCCTGGAATTAAGACCCTTCACTATAGATCAACTGGATTTTTACATAAGCTAACATTTCTATTACATCAGTAATATCCAGCCCTTTGGTTGTGTTAGCTTTCTTTTTCTCTTTGTCCCTTTAATCTTGTGCTTTACCAGTTTATCCCAGTCTTACAGTCTTTGCAGATGGTGGAAGAATTCCTAAATAGCCAGATGAGTCTCCTAGTAAAACAGTATCCTCTCCAATCACATTATCTTTTTGTGTAGAGGAATAACAGCTATGATTTTGGGTAGTGAAACAGACATAAACTACATTAGTTAAAAATACTTCGAAAGTTGGCTGTCTCACCCACTGCATTTTTTGGAGCAGATTGCTTTTTCAGGCGGCCAGCAGAATATGAAAATTCCTTATACATCCTGAGCTTTCCAGCACAGTTTCTGAAGTATTCCTTTCTTTGGCAATTCTAATGAAAACACAGGAGGGAAAAAGTGACTTTCCTGTTCTTTCCTATCAAAAGGTAGTTACTTCTCATATAATGAACACTTTGTAGTGCAGGAGACACTCAGAGAGTAGCTAGAACTGCTGATCCCCTTTTCCTGGCTTTTTAGTGCAAAATCAGATGTTTTAGAGCACAGGTGGCTCAGATGGTAAAGACTCTCCCCTCAATGCAGGACCCAGGTTCGATCCCTGGGTCAGGAAGATCCCTTGGAGGAGGAAATGACAACGTGCTCCAGTATTCTTGCCTGGAGAGAGCCTGGGCGATTCACAGTCCATGGGTTCACCAAGAGTCGGCCATGACCGAGCGACTAACACTTTCCTTCCTTGCACTAATCTGTTGCGCTGTGTGGTTACTTACAGTTAAGCAGGTAGACATCTACAGTCTGGGTGAAGCCTGCCCTCCCGGTGCACCCGCAGCCTTGCCGCCAACTTCAGAACATTCGAACGTGAAGTCAGCTTGTCAGGTTTTTCTTTTTTCCGTCATGACTCTTACGTTCTCTACCAAAATTCTTTTCTCACTGGGTTCTTAGCATCCAAGAAGAAGCTTAGTCACACTTGTATGTAATAACTGTAAAAGTAATTATAATTGTTACTGTTTTAAATCAAGCTGGAGGATGGAATGTTCAAGTCACTTGCTTGGGTAAAATGTGAAGTATGAGGCAAAACAAGTCGAGCAAGACAGTGAGAGTGAGTCATGGGCGCTCTGGAAGGAAGACTCCTGGAAACCTGGAGGGGAGCGTGTGTGTTGTCAGTGTGCCTATGAGGATGCTCCCTGAGAGGGTCCGTCAGCCTCTGGCCGTCCCCTCTGTGCCTCATGCCGTTCCTTGTTCGGTTGCTAAGGCACGTCTGATTCTTTGCGACCCCATGGACTGTAGCACGCCAGGCTTCTGGGAGTGAGTTCTGCCGCTGGTGGTTTTAGGTTATGGAGACCAGTGAATCTTTTTTTGTTGTTACCTTTTTATTTTGTCTTGGGGTATAGCCGATTAACAACCAATGTGTGATAGTTTCAGATGAACAGCAAAGTGACTCAGCTGTACATAGACATGTATCCTTTCTCCCCCCAAATCCCCTCCCATCCAGGCTGCCACATAACATGGAGCAGAGTTCCCTGTGCTATACAGGAGGTCCTTGTTGGTTATCCATTTTAAATGCAGCAGTGTGTACATGTCCGTCCCAAACTCCCTGATTATCCCTTCCTCCATCCTTCCCCCTGGCAACCATAAGTTTGTTCTCTATGTGGAGACCAGTGACTCTTATTAAGACGTAGGTGAAGAAACAATAGAACATCTTGGAGTTATTCACAGACATCTCAAGTGTAGGGGAGATTCATTTAGAGGACTTTGGGATTCTCCTGATTATTGCTTAAGAGCTGAATTTCTAATGAGTCAATGGTGAAAAGATTTCTTGCTGGATATTCATTTTCTATGGAGTGCAACTATGAGTCATTCATTTCTCAAACATTCATTACCAGTTTTGCCCAGAGTGAAAACCAAGAGGCAGGCTTTTGAACCATGCCTGGTGAAGCCTTCAGCTTCAGCGATGGTGCCTGGAAGACTGCTGAGGAAAAGGTCAAGGGCACCTGGCTGGGATCTTCCTGGTACTGCTTCCATGGGCACTAGTCTATAATTTCTCTTTTATCCAGTGGCGGAGTACTTAAGATTTTGTTTTTATAAAATTCCATTGCTTTAAAACTATTTGAAAACCATCACTTTGGGGAACTGGGGTTATTGTACACAGAAAAATAAATCACTTCTTCTTTGATGAATTGCTTTGAATTGTTCACATCTCAAAGAGATGAAATATGTGCCTTCTTTCCTGTCTCAGTCACAAGTTCTGCCTTGGTTGGAATGCTTGGAATTTTTTGTTTTTTATAACAAAATAAGTCTCTGCTTTGTAAGAAGTTTTTATGTTATACAAAACTTCATATATATATACACACACATATAATACATATACTTTAAATTTATATATATTAAATTTTAAGGCACTTTATTGAGGTAAGATTGACAGACCAAAAACTACATAGTTAATGTACATAGTGGAGAACTAAATAACTAAATATACACCTATGGAACTGCATGATGCCTATGGTTAACAATTGAATTGCATATTGAAAAATTTGCCAAGGATAGATATTATGTTAACTCCTCTTAATCACAGACACGGAGCAGACACACAAACACAACAATAATAAATAAAGGGTACGGGAGGAAACTTTTGGAGATGTTAGATTTTTTCTATTTTTACAACTTTGATTCGATAGCCCATAGACATGTTACTCACAAACTATGGAGTAAAACCTTATGTATATGGCAAGAGACAAGATTAAATTTCAGATGGCTTTGATTTCACACACCTTCCCACCCTGCCTTAAAAGAAGACTGTTTTGAAGACATAACCTTCTAAGAGGTATCCCATTATGTCTTCGTTTTTCGAGTACATTGGCCTGTTCAATGTCTCCTTCTAAAAAATAGTATAGTGTGAGACTGTGAGAAATGAATGACTTTCTTGAAGAACACCTAGCTCTCTTGTTAGGTTTGGAGCAACAGGATTTATCTATTCTCAACAGCTTCCTCTGAACGGGCTGTTGGTGTAGTTGACATTTGTGGTGTGGGATGTTTCTGGCCTGTGTCACTTCCCATCTTCCGTACTCAGGAAGCATTTGCTGGCTGCATTTCTTCTTGCTGTGTGACTTGGGATTTCTCTTTTTGAGGGGAAAAATAATTCAGAATATGTTGTATGAGCAGTGTTGGGAAAAGATGGATGAGAATACGTTGTTGGTAAGATGATGTGTGTTATCAATGAGGAAGTCTTGAGAAGAAAGCAGATAGTAGCTGTGTAAGCATAAACTGGGGACAGGAAAGAAGTAAATCATTCACCTTTACCTGTAACTGACCCTAAAGAGGTTTTTTTGGTTTTTTTTAACTCAAAAATCCTGAATTTGATGTGCAGGTTGTTTTGAATTTAATTTGCTCTTGAATAATAGGTCACCAATAGTTGATTGAATAAGAGCATGGTGTCTTGAACCATATTGGTCTTTTCCCAAGAAATACCTATCATATTGGAAGCCAATCATTGATTAGCTTCTTTTTTAATTTCTTTTTAATCAGATCTTTTACTGCTTCTCAAGGAACGGGTGATAAACCTTAAACACTTCAGGTCACTAGAGTTAGAAACTGCTGACTCTGATATGACACTAAGAAAGTTAATGCAATTAGATCTCATAGATTTTCTATCTAATCCAGTCTGTTTTTCATTCTCTTATTTTAGCACTTTCGTACTAATATAATGAAACTTAAGCCACTGTGAGGCTGTGTAACAAGTGCTGAATATGTAAAATAATTTTTTTTTGCCTGAAAATTGGGAGGAAGAGAGTCTGGATCTTCTGGAAGGAGAGGATATAATTATTTTTGTGGCCAAATTTATCAGAATTGCCCATACTCGTTTAAGGAGGAGGGTTTGGCAACCCACCCAATCTTCCTGCCTGGAGAATCCCCGTGGACAGAGGAGCCTGGCGAGCTACAGTCCATTGGGTCGCAAACAGTCAGATGTGACTGATTGACTAAGCACAGATACTCTTTTAAAATAGTAAGAACTTAAAGATTTTGCTTTTATTTAATCAGAAGATATTATGAATAAAAATAAAGATATTATGAATATCTTTATATGATATTTTAATGATTTTATCTTTATATGATATTTTAATGATTTTCTCTTTATATGATTTTTATATGAATAAAAATAAAGATATTGTGAATAAAAATCTAATGGAAGGGCTTCCATTATAATTTTTGTTTTTTGGTGTAGAAATATCCTTTCCTATAGTCATGCTACTTGTACAGACAGATTTTATTCTTGTACAATTTCAGTGATCTTATGATAGCTATAGTCATGGAATTCAGGTCTCCTTCCATCTTTTTTCCCCTCTCTCTCTCCCCTTCTTATAGCCCTCTCTCCTTGCTCCATCTCTGCACATAATATCCGTCTGTGAGGCAGTTCTGGTGTAATGGGAGAGCACTGGACTTGGCCTCAAAAGATAGAAGTTTGAGTTTTGCTGTGTTGTGAATAAACTCTGAGAACTTTGGCAGATTGTGCAGCTTCTCAGGACCTCAGTTCATCTGTAAAGTGAAGGAAATGATCATTGCGGTTGTAAAAGATTAAGTAAAGCGATGCATGTGAAGGAACACAACACTGATACCATGTTGAAAAAAATTTTTATTGGGATAGAATATGCAAAACAAAATTTACCATTTCAACCATTTAACGTATAATTCAGTGACATTATAATCACAACATTCAAAAGGTTGTGCAACCATCATACTTTCTATTCCCAGAACTTTTTCATCATTCCAGAAACTCTGCGCTCATTAAGTCATGACTCTCCATTTGCCCTTCCTCCAGCTCTTGGTAATCACCTTTCTACTTTCTGTCTCTCTGAAGTTGGCTGTTCTAGGTACCTCATATAAATGGAATCATATTTGCCCTTTTGTGTCTGACCTATTTCCCTTAGCATAATGTATATAAAGTTCATCCCCGCTATAGCATGTGTCAGATTATCATTCCTTCTTCAGGCTAAATAGTATCCCATTGTATGCTTATAACACATTTTGTTCATTCATTGATTGATTCATTGATGGACATTTGGATTGTTTCTTTCTACCTTTTGACTATTGTGAATAATGCTACTATGAATATGGGTGTGCAAGCATCTGTTTGAGTCCCTGCTTTCAATTCTTTTGGGTGTTCACCCAGAAGTGAAATTGCTGGATCGTATGGCAATTACGTGTTTAACTTTTTGAGTGATGTTCTAAGTGTTTTTTGAGTCTGTTCAATTGATCATAGCAATGCCATTCCAAAATGGTGTGTCTGTTCATAGTATTTTAATTTCCATAGGTCACTTGAGTGAGTCAGGACAGTGAGGTCACCTTACATTTCGGAACTCCAGGGATAGCTTGCCAAGGTGGCTAGCTCTCTAGCCCATGGTTCTCAGAAATGCACTCGCTGTAGCCTTAGATCACTGAGGGGGAGGATTTGCTGCGTCCTGATGTTGATTAAACAATAGCTATATCAATGGATGTTTTCTGCCTTGGGCCTTTCCGTAGGGATTGAGGAGACTGAAGGAGGCTGAGGACAAGCTGATGGGCTCAGTGGGTAGGCTCCACTGTCTGACCATGACGGCCGCTGAAAATCCCACACCTGGAGACCTGGCCCTGGCGCCCCTTGTTACTTGCAAACTCTGCCTGTGTGAGCAGTCTCTGGACAAGATGACCACGCTCCAGGAATGCCGATGCATCTTTTGCACAGCTGTAAGTTTTCCTTGATGCTTTCATCATGAACAAATATGAAGGGAAAAATTGTAAAAGTATAGGAGATATTTCTGTGGCTCAGGAGAAGCCAAACTACCCTATGATCCTGCTTGGGAGAGCGATTCCATGTTTGGATAAGATTCCAAATACTGTTTTGAATGCTAAATCTGATAGTTGCTGGGGTTTAGGCAAAGTGTAACATGTGTATGAAATTTAATTATTGGTTGCATAAGCTGTGCCTTTCTATTCTTAACGCTTTAGCTAAGGAACAAAATAGAGACATTTTTAACTTGCCTTAGTTAACTACCATCTGTAAGAAGCTCATCAGGTGTTTTGAATGATGGAGAAATCAGGTAGCAATTTGCTGAATTTTCTTTCATCTCCGTGCTCATCTCCTACAAAGCGCATGGTATGCAACTGTTTTACTTTGTCAAATCTCCTTTTTAATTTTTTTTTTCTATTTTCATAATATTCTGAATGCTGCTTATTCCTCATAATAGATATCACCCTATAGATCTTTAGGGGTGGGCTTGTCTCTTTTAGTTTGACACTTTGGTATCCGTGCCGGTGACCTTGATGGCATGTACGCCTGAAGGTTGATTGGTTAAAGAATGTGCTAAGTTGCTTCAGTTGTGTGTCTGACTCTTTGCGACCCTATGGACACAGTGGTTAAAGAATAAAGATAGGAAACAGACTGATGGGTTCCATGGGATTACTAGAAGTATGAACCAGGTGATCTTGTTCAGATTTTCATTTATTCAAGCATTTTTTGAGCTCTTACTGTGTGCTAGTGAGAGCTCCCCACAGAAAAGACGTGCACGTGGAAGGAACTGCCAGGAGTTTGGTGGAATCTGGGTGGCTCGACGCCGCGTACCGCAGGAGAGCCTCACCTGCTTTAGGAGTGGGAGCGGGCTTCCTGACGGCCATGCTGTCTGCCCTGAAGCTGTAAACAAGAGACTGTAAGCTGATGCCCTTGGGCCGCACCTGGCCTCAACACATTTCTGTTTGTGTCTCCCATTGGGAAATTTCAAATAACGATAAATTTTTCATAAAAAAATGAAAACTTAGTAAGATAAAGCTTCTCTGGGCCTGTATTCATAGACCCAGAACTGAATGATCTTTCCTCTCTTTATGGCACTCACCTCCCTCCTGTGTGTTTGGATCAGCTACCCTTTTCCCCCGCCTTGGAAAACATGATATCACATTTTATTATTGCTACAGCTGAATCAGCTACCCTTTTAAACTAAGGATGGATTAAGAGTCAACTAGGAAGAGTGCTGGGCAACTCAGCATGGTGGAGCGAGGGCCTGATGCCTAAATTACAATAATCACCGTTTAGCTTTGCTTTGGGAAGGGACCTTGTATGGTCCAATGGCTAATTTATTATACAGTAAATGTAATAATCACCAGACAAATGTGGGTTTAATAGCCCTGACTTGTGAGGGAAATCGACCAGTTTAGTTACAGTAGTCACTGCTCAAATCAAGGGGAGTGAGAAGAAAGGAATTATTTAGGAAGTTCTAGAATCATTTATAAAAAGGCATTTTACTAAGCATACTTTAAAAAATAGTTAAGGTGAAATAAATTTTACTCCATATCTTTTTTTTCTTAATTTATTCAACTAACGTGACACATTTTCCAGCTAGTTTATATCAGTTTTCTTAAATTCTTTTGGACTGAAGATTAGAGTAGAGAGAAAGCTTGGAATAATTCTTAGGTAAAAAAAGGAAAGTGAGTAAAATCCTTTCCTTTTGTTTTGAACTGTAGCATCCAAAGATGGCAAAGAATAGTATCATTTATCCCTTCGTTCAACAGATATCTAGGTATCTAGTAAGCAGCATCTTTGTTCTGGGAATTGTTCTAGGCAGTAGGATGTAGCAGAAAACAAAACCCAGCTGAGTTCTTTGCACTTAGGATCTTATCTTCTATCAAAAGAGTTACATGATAAATAGTAACTTTATAGAGTGGTGGGAAATAGGGGCTTAGAAAAAAAGAGCAGGAGGTTAGGGGTGTGGGGCCAGGCTGTTCAGTGATAATTGGGTAGACGGAGGAGGTGGTGGGAAATAGGGGCTTAGAAAAAAAAGAGCAGGAGGTTAGGGGTGTGGGGCCAGGGTGTTCAGTGATAATTGGGTAGACGGGAGGAGGTGGTGGGAAATAGGGGGCTTAGAAAAAAAAGAGCAGGAGGTTAGGGGTGTGGGGCCAGGGTGTTCAGTGATAATTGGGTAGACGGAGGAGGTGGTGGGAAATAGGGGCTTAGAAAAAAAAGAGCAGGAGGTTAGGGGTGTGGGGCCAGGCTGTTCAGTGATAATTGGGTAGACGGGAGGAGGCTTCAGTATGGGTGTATGTGTGTGTATTCTTTACTCAACATTGATGCACAAATTAGAAAAAAATTTCCCTCACAAGTCAAGGGTATTAAACCCACAGTTGTCTGGTGATTGGGCTTCCCTTGTGGCTCAGCTGGTAAAGAATCTGCCTGCAATGTGGGAGACCTGAGTTCCATCCCTGGGTTGGGGAGATCCCCTGGCAAAGGGAAAGGCTACCCACTCTAGTATTCTGGCCTGGAGAATTCCATGGACTGTATAGTCCATGGGGTTGCAAAGAGTCAGACACAACTGAGCGAATTTCATTTGTAAAACTTGTTGTTTGGTGATTATTACATTTATTGTATAATAAATATTAACCATTAATATTAAATATTAATCGGACCATACAAGGCCTCCCAAAGCAAAAATGTGATTATTGTAATTTAGGCATCAGGCTCTCCTTCTACCATGCCGAGATGCCCAACTTAGTTTAAGTAGATGCTCAACTCTTCCTGGAGAAGGCAATGGCAACCCACTCCAGTACTCTTGCCTGGAAAATCCCCTGGACAGAGGAGCCTGGTAGGCTGCAGTCCATGGGGTCACTGCGAGTCAACTGAGCGGCTTTGCTTTCACTTTTCACTTTCATGTATTGGAGAAGGAAATGGCACCCCACTCCAATGTTCTTGCCTGGAGCATCCCAGGGACGGGAGAGCCTGGTGGGCTGCCGTCTGTGGGGTTGCATAGAGTCAGACACGACTGAAGCGGCTTAGCAGCAGCAGCAGCAACTCTTCTAGTTGACTCTTAATCCATCCTTAGTTTAAACGGGTGTTTGTCCTGGTGCTTCCTCATCTTGTCAGCGTGAGTTGCTTTACAGGAAGTGAGGAAATGGCCTTGTCATCACAGGGCAGCTTCAGTTTCCTTTGGTCTTGCTTTGTTTCAGAGTATTGTGCTTCAAAACTATTTTCTTTGACTTTCTCACATTGGTTTCAGACCCTTGCTAATCCTTGAAACAAATGAGTCAGAAGCAATGTTTGGTTAAAGCCAGAATGGAAATTTTTGTCTGAAGGTTACTGATGTTTAAAAGCAGGGTATGAGATTCACTTTTTCAGAGATCTCATAGAGCAGAAGTCAAATGTGTGCATCAGTGTTGGGCAAAGAGTACACACACACAAGCAAAGGCCGTATTTCATATTCACGAGGAACTGATGCCTCTGTATTATTGTTTCTGTAGATCTAAGTTCCCAGTTAAAGACCGCACAAATAGTTTTTATTTCTCCTTTAGCAGTTTGGGAGTAGGGGTTAATACAATTAGATTATTCTGTCATCTCGATCCATATGTCCCCATTGTTGGGGAGTATGCAAAAGTAGAAGGTCAGATGGCTTGGTATTTTTGTATTGTTCTGACTTGGGAACTCTATATAGCTATAATTATGAACCTTCCCTGGCTTCCCAATGTGATTGATCAAAATAGTAAGCTCTATTGGGCTTCTCTGGTGGATCAGGGGTAAAGAATCCACCTATAATGTAGGAGATGTGACTTTGATCCCTGGGTCAAGAAGATCCCGTGGAGAAGGAAATGGCAACCCACTCTGGTAGTCTTGCCTGAGAGATCCCACGGACAGAGGAGCCTGCTGGGTTGCAGTTCATGGGGTCGCAAAAGAGTCAGGCGTGACTGAGTGCCCACAGCCATCACCGTGTGTCTGATGACATTAGTGTCTATAAATTTGCAGTTCATACCTGAAGTACTTCACCTGAAATACCATTGTAACTTTTTTGTTGGAGCTCTTATCTCTTTCTTCATTTTAAAAACTGGTTAAAACATGTGTCTAAGGGTTACTGATGTGAAAAACCAGTTAAAAATACTAGTTTAAAATGTGTCTGATCCTGCCGGATTTTGATTTGCATTCAAATTAAAGATATTAAATGTGTTTTGTGTTTTCAAGGCTGAAAAGAAACCTGTGACATCTTAAAATAAGCCATATACTCCTAATTCCCAATTTTAGTGTGATCGGATGCCGTTTTCCCAGTTA
Source organism: Bos indicus (assembly GCF_029378745.1). Classification (NCBI taxonomy): domain Eukaryota; kingdom Metazoa; phylum Chordata; class Mammalia; order Artiodactyla; family Bovidae; genus Bos; species Bos indicus. The sequence goes on along the minus strand of NC_091782.1, from coordinate 41,280,053 downwards.
TTGGCTGGGAAAGCCCTCTTGTGCATACCGTGTATTTAAAATGGTCTTGCTAAGAGAGTTCCCTCTTCCCCCTCTCTAGAGAGGAATGTCTACATGTAATGGTTCTCCTGCTAGATATAGTGCTGTATTTTCATCATTTCAGTGAACTTTTCTCCATTCTATCCTTGTCTTGTTTCCCCTAAGAAACAGTATGATCCGTGTGCTTGGGGAGAGCAGAGTGGACAGAGATGAGGTGTCTGACTTGCCCATTGGCTGTTAGCCAGCTCAGATCTGGCCTGTAAGTAGCTGCTCCCCAACCTACGTGTGTTCTGTGAACCTCCAGCTCTGTGAAAGGGATGATCCTTGCATAAAGTGTTTCAGAGTCAAGTTAGCTTGGAATCAGATATATTTTACATTCCTCTCTTGGAGGCTTGCAATGCATGTTTGCATTTTAGAGACTCTATGAAACCTTGTGGTTAGAAAGAAAGCAAAGGGACATAGTTGAACTTCTCCTGATGAAGTATTTCTGTTCTGTTAATGCTACCCCCCCCTTTTTTTTTTTTAAGTGGAATACTATTAATTTCCCTACAACCAGTGCATGGAAGAATATTGCTTTAACTTATTCCATGGAGGTAGTTCTTGATTTAATGACATCCAGAGAAAGGAATGTGATAGATGTTGCTTCAAATAATCCTTTGATATATCTAGTTTCTTGTTAAAAGGAAGCTTTACCATGTTCTGTTTGGGAAGATAGTTTCTGTTAGACTTTTTGCTCAGATTTAGCATAGAGAAGAAAATATTGTATAAAGGAAGGAAAGCTAAATAATCAGGACAAAAATGGGTGGGGCTCTCACTGGCCTGATTGAGGTCATGAATCATTAGGTGTATCATGGAGCCAAAGAGGTTGATGCTGTGGGGTTACAGAGAGAGGTGTTGCAAGATTACTTGTTCTTTTTTTTCCCTTAAAATTTTGTTTTTAATTTACTTATTTTTAATTGAAGGATAATTGCTTTACAGTATTGTGTTGGTTTCTACCAAGCATCAACAAGGATTGCTTGTTTTTGAACTTAAAGGACAAAATCTCAGGGATGTTAGTCTACTAACTGATAATATGGAACAAGTCTCTCTCTCTCTCTCTCCCCCCCTCCCCCGTGGATTTTAATAATGCAACTTTCCTAGCTTTTGCAACACACTCTTTCAGATAATACCACACAGTTATAATTCAAGTGAAAGGAAAAAAATTTCATAAAAATCGGTTATCAAAGGAGGGAAAATTTGTGGGTTGCTCCCTTGTGAGCAATATTTGCCTCTCTGATTTATTTTGCAAGCTATTTCTGTCAGCCATGAATTAAAGAATAATGAAAACACAGTTGTTGCTTGTTTTTATAACCTAGATAATTTCACCTGAAAAGAGTTGGTATGTTGGCATGGCCTATTTACCATTCAGATTAAAGACAGGATGTGCCGAGCAAAAAGAAAATAAAGTCCAGCCGTATTCTTGCCTTTTTTCCATTACATTTTGTTGGCCCTAAGTAGTTAGAGTTCCTTTTACTATTCATTTCTCAGAGCCAAATGGATTTTCCAGTGTTTAAAAAAGTGAGAGGAAATATAAAGCTTTTTAGACCAAGCCCTTCTTTTCCTTGGGGCCTGCTGGGTGACCTTTAAGCAAAGCCCACATATGGCCTGGGAGACACCGACAGTTTGGAAGATTTGCTGTGTGTGTGCATGCATGTGTGTGTATGTTTCTGAGTACATACATACACACACATGTGCACCCACATCGACTGTGTACTGTGTGTAGGGCTTCCCAGTGGTGCTAGTGCTAAAGAACCTGCCTGCTAGTGCAGGAGATGCAAGAGACATGGGTTCAATCCCTGGGTCGGGAAGATCCCCTGGAGGAGGGCGTGGCAATCCACTCCAGTATTCTTGCCTGGAGAATCCCCATGGACAGAGGAGTCTGGTGGGTTATACTCCATAGGGTTGCAAAGAGTCAGACATGACTGAAGCTACTTAGCACCTTCAAATGAAGCAAAAAACGAATAATGGTTCTTTCCTGGATTCAAACCGATACCTGCATAAAGAGAAGGGAAGGTCATTTTTCTATTCCCACCTCCATTCCTCCCTTCCAGTGTCACATGCATGGTGATTAAAGTGCAGATACAGAGCCAGGAAGACCCAGGCTCGTTTGTTCAGGCTTTGCTGTTTACTGGTATATGACTTTAGGCAAATTTTTGGCTTCTATAAAACTTAGTTTTTCACCTATAGCATGGAAGGAGGGATAGTGGATGGTAGTACCTATCTTAGAGTGTTATAGGCAGCATCCAAGGAGAATCCCTGGGGACTTCCCTGGTGGTCCAGTGGTTAAGACTTCACCTTCCGATGCAGGAAATGTGGGTTCAATCCCTGGCTGGGGAGCTAAGATCCAACATGCCTCGTGGCCAAAAAAAACCAAAACATAAAACAAAAGCAATATTGTAACAAATTCGATAAAGACTTTTAAAGAGCAATTAGCACAGTCCCAAGCCCCTGGTAAATTAACATTATTATTCCTCTGTTTCCTAAATTCTGTCAGGATGCTGAGCTGTTCTGTTTTTCACAAATGTTTTAGAGGAAGGAATCCTGTAAAGACTTGACTTGCTTCCTCATTAGCCTTTTATCAAGAGGTGGGTATATAGGTGATTTCAACTCACGGCTATTCTGCAACACCCACAAACTAGAGGCTAGGATTGAGAAAGAGAAGTTTCTCTTTTGGGTTTGTCCAAAGAGTGGCTCCTGGCTGGATGTTTCAACTGAAGACCTCCAAGTAGGACTTAGACAAGAAACAAAGACCCCGTACAACTTGGAAAGTGAAAACAGGAATGCATTTCTGGTGGATGCAGATGATTGACATGGAAGAGTGTCTCAAACTATGAATACTGTTAAGAGCTGCTAACTCCCAATAAGAATATCATAATTGCGTTACTTATTGTCTTGATATATTTACTATCATTTTAAGCATCTTTTATTGTGAATCTGTGAAACTGCTGGAAATAACGAGGCGTCGTACTCCAGCAGTGTTTTAGAACAATTTTCCTTCCCCTCTTCTGGCTTTCCCAGGTGGTGCTAGTGGTAAAGAACCCACCTGCCAAGGCAGGAGAAGGTAAGAGATGTGAGTTTGATCCCTGGGTTGGGAAGATCCCTTGGAGGAGGGCATGGCAACCCACTCCAGTATTCCTGCCTGGAGAATCCCATGGACAGGCAGGAGATTTAAGAGACACCCCATGGCAGGAGATATAAGAGACACAGTTTCAATCCCTGGGTCAGGAAGATCCTCTGGAGGAGGGTATGGCAACTCACTCCAGTATTCTTGCCTGGAGAATCCCATGGACAGAGGAGCCTGGCAGGCTACAGTCCATAGGGTTGCACAGAGTCAGACACGACTGAAGTGACTTAGTATGACTCTTCTGGTCATACGACCTGCCAGCCTTTCCTGATGCTTTAAAAATCTCCAGCTCTCTGGATTCCCTTGTCTTCTTCTAGAATTAAGTAGGCAGAAGTAAATTCTGCCAGGTCAGCACCCTCTCTTGCTCTGGCTCTGTTGGTTTCTGGTATTAAAATATATGGACTTGGCAACTTGGTTTTATGTTCTCCCTTAATTTTATTAGCTTGGATGATTGACAGTGAGTTGGTGAATTTGTCTTTGTTTGTTTGCAAATGACTTCAATATACTTGCTGCTTATGTTTGTTTAGAGTTTTAATGATAGAACTATGATGACTTTTGTGTCTGTCGGGTAAGCTGCTGGTTTAAAAGCACAAATTTTGGTACTCTGCTTTTCTACTGACAACTGAGCAACTGCAGGTCAGATAGCATCTGAGAATTAAGAGCAAAGTGTAGCAGCCTGAGAAATGGATTAGAGATGACGCAAGGGGGAGGTGGCTTTCTGGACCTATGATCTCATCCATTGCCTAATGGTTACCACATCCTTATTCAAGGAGACTGGTAAAATGTGGTCGGAGGAAAGAGCAGCAAATAGAACCTTATTCGTAAGTCCCTAATGATGGTGTCTTGGCATCACAGTCCTGGAATTGGAAGTCACCTTAGACCCAGTCCCCTACCCTTCTGATGAAAGAAGTTCTTTTCCTGAATGCCAGAAAATGGCTTGACATTTAGGAGACTAGATGTCAAATCTGGTTGTCTGGGCTTCATTTATTCAACACAGGTTTATTGTGCCATGCATCATTCTGATGGTGAAGATTCCGTAGTAATAATCAGATTAGGGTCTGGTTTTTCAGAGAGGTCACATGTCAGAGAAAGACACAGACAAAAACAAGTTAGTCAGAAGTCAGATGATAATATGGGCTCCCAAGACAGAGCAGGGGGAGGAGGATAGGAAAGTGAAAGGGGAGGGCATTTCTATCTTATCTTAGGTGGTCAGGAAAGTCTCACTGATAATGTGTTACAGTCAGTGTTCTGTATTCTGCAGATGCAAAATGCAGAACACTGACTATAACAGTGGGTATAATATACCCACTGTACACTATAAGGTATGTACACTATACCCACAGTGGGTACAGTGGGTCAATGGTACTATGCTGTATTATATAAGGGACTCAAGCGTCTACGAATTTTGTCATCTGCCGGGGGTCCTGAAACTAACCCACCCCATGGCGGCAGAGGGATGACTGTACGTAAGCAAAGACCTGGAGAACGTGGAAACTACTGAGTCTACCAATTCAGATGCTAATCTCATCTGGAAACACCCTCACAGACACACCTAGAAACAATGTTTAACCAAAACCCAGGTATCCTGTGGCTGAGTCAAGTTACACATAAAATTAACTGTCACAGTTACCCTGCCAGCTGCACAGAAGATGAAGTGGGTTGCCATTTCCTTTTTCAGGGGATTTTCCTGAACCAGGGGTGGAACCCAAGTCTCTTGCCTCTCCTGCATTGGCAGGCGGATTCTTTACCACCGCACCACCTAGGAAGCCCACAGGGCCAGGGTGAAAGCATGTGAACTGGTTAGACGGCTTCCCTGGTGGTTCAGAAGGTAGAGAATCTGCCTACAACGCAGGAGACCTGGGCTCAATCCCTGGGTCAGGAAGATCCCCTGGAGGAGGAAATGGCAACTCACTACAGTATTTTTGCCTGGAGAATCCCATGGACAGAGGGGCCTGGCGGGCTACAGTCCACAGGGTCGCTAAGTTGGACACGACTGAGCGACTAACACTTTCATGATAATCCAGGTCAGAAATGATAGTGGATTGGACCAGCAGGTGCTAGCCATTTACGTCTTCGGGTAGTCTGAGTCTGCACTTTCTTTTATATACTTTAGGGAAAACAATAAATCTATAACCTTTAAGGTTGGAGAGAAGAGTGCAGTAGATAATCTGGATAAAGCACATAGTACAGTACCTGGAATACAGCAGGCGTGTGAAGTTCTACTGCCTTTGGTATAATCATGTAGATTTTGCTTGAAAACATCAGGATTGAGACAAACAATAACACTGGCTATTCAGTGATTCGAAATTCTAATTCTAAACTATATTTTTCTTCTGCATTGAGTTGAAGCCTGTTTCTATATAAATTATTGGAGAAGGAAATGGCAACCCACTCCAGTATTCTTGCCTGGGAAATCCCATGGACAGAGGAGCCTGGTTTGGCCTACAGTCCATGGGGTTGCAAAGAGTTGGACATGATTGAGCATGCACAACTGGCTCTTTACAAATTCTATTAGTATGAGTTCTGTTCTTTAGAATAAAATTGGTTGAAATCTCATTTTTTTCCTACTCACTGGCCCTATGTTATTTGAATGAAGGTTATCTTTCCGTTAGAGGACAAGAACAAGGTTACTCATTAAAAACTCACCCACAGTGCTCTGCCCAATGTGGGAATATTAATCAATTTGTTCCCCCCTCCTCTGCTTCGGTTGACACAATTCTTTTGGAGCAAGTTTTATTTGCACAACATTCTTGACTTTGATCATTGGTTGAACAAGTACTTCAGGCTTTTCTGCTTTCTCTTAGAAAAAACCATGTGGTGTCAGGGTAGAGTATAGAACGAGATTTAATTTCTTTTTCACAGAGAAGGTTATGAAAAGATGGCATATTTTCATTTGCCCCACCTGGACTTGAAGTTCACCGAGGGCTGAAATGCAGGAAAGCAACCCAGTATCATTAATCATCATTGTTATTGTCATAATAGCAGCAGCAGCAAGCGTTTATCCAACTTAGGGCGAGGCGTCATTCCAAGTACTTTCACTTTTCCTCTTTATAATTAATGACCCAAATCGGTCATGAAAAATATCCCCATTTTAAAGCACGTGAAGTATATAACACCATAGTTGCCTGTTTGTGAGTGTAACTGTTTTGGGGGGGGGGAGGGATTTGTGTGTTCATGTTTTGAGCCCCACTCAGCCATGCCAAGCAAATCATTCACCTAACTGCCCATCTCTAAAAGTACTAGGATGAGGAGGGGCATCTGTGCCAGCTCCAGGTGGTATTCCAGTTAACTTCAAGTACTTCCTCAACATTTGCAGTAATTGCAGGATGACATGTGGAAGATTTTTGTTCCTTGTTTATTTCTATAGAAATAGGAAGCCAACAGGCAAATGAAGGCCCCCAGCAGAAGCGTGAGAAGAAGAAGTTGTTTGGCTGACTTCTCTCTTCTCTTCACTTGTCAATTCAGAATGGCTTTCAGTCTTAGACTGAGACCTCAGCCCAATGCAGAGATTGTGGTGATCAGCTTTCTATATGCTGATGGGGGTAGAGAATTTAATTACTAGAAATACGGTGACATTGTCTTCTCTCCTATTCCATATTCGTTTTCTCCTTTTTAAATTAAAGACTCATTTCCAATCTTAAATGTTAACATGTACTGGCTTTAAAACAGAAAATCTTTCGAAGTATTGATGATATGAACGATCCACCTGTGCCCTCTTCTAGACTCCTTCTCTGTGCTAATATATAGAAATACATAAGTGTTAGTCATCAGTCTTGTCCAACGCTTTGTGACCCCATGAACTGTAGCCCTCCACGCTTCTCTGTCTATGGGATTCTCCAAGCAAGAATACTGGAGTGGATTGCCATTCCCTTCTCCAGAGGATCTTCCCAACCCAGGGATAGAATCTGGGTCTCCTGCATTGCTGGCAGACTCTTTACTGTTTGAGCTACAGGGAAGTCCTTATAGAAATACATGGATGGATATATATTCATAGACATCACTTAATAGAGAAATGGTATCTGTAACTTTTTAAAAAATAAATTTAACCTAGTGTTTTATGGACATGTTTCAATGTAAGAATATAAACATCTCCCTTCATTTTTAAGTATTGCATTATGTTCTATGGTGTGCTATATCAAAATTTTATCTAACTAGGCCCCTACTAATGATGGGCCAGTTTTTGCTCTTAATAAATGAACTTTTTTGTACTTACATAAATATGAAAATATAGCTAAGATGAATTTCTAGAAGTAGAATTGCCGAATCAAAAGGAATGTGCATTTTAAAGCGTCATGTGTTGCCACATTGCCTTTCCAGAGTGTTATGCCCGTTTACAGTCCCACCAATGGTGTAGAAAAAACCCTTTCTTTGATATTCTGGGTATTTTTTTGGAAATTTTCATCTTCTCTAATCTGATGTGAAAAAAACATGTTTCATTGTTTAATCTTGGCTTCCCTTTTTAAAGGAGGAAGTTAATTACAGCCAAACAAACTCATTTCATAAATCTATCTCTCAAAAAATATACGACTTGTCCAATTCCAGGACAGTTTCAGCTGATTTTACACATTGGTGTTCATGGTACTATCAGGTTAGAAAAATGGGCCTTGTCTGGAAAAGTATACACATAGGAGGCATGAATGAATGAAAATGTAACACAGTAGTGGTCCTAAGGTGATGAAAGATGTGATATCTCACATACACACGCACACAAACTCTATGTTCAGTGACAAGACGTTACTAAGTAGGAAAAGGAACAAAACAGTTCAGACAAGTGACAGCTGAAACTGTTGTGACCTCTAAAACACCATTTTCTGAAAATTTAGGTTAATAAGAGATTGGTTAGGATGTGGATTTCAGATATGCATCAGGCCTCTTGGAATCAGGCTAGTCAGTGCCCTGTTTTGTGGAAATAGATAGCTCTATGTTAACTGAAAGCCTCGATGGTTTTGAGTCATTTCCCATCCCCAGTAAGGAGATCCTTTTGGTTCACCTCTTCTGGAAAGCACATGTGTTGTTAGCCACATAAATGTAGGATTTTAACTCAATCTTTTTGGCCCTCTATTTCCCTTTAAAAAAGAAATGAAGGAAGGACAAGCAGGAACATGTGGATACCTACTAGGTAATGTGTGTGTGTGTGTGTGTGCTCGGTCATATCTGACTCTTTGTGACCCCATGGACTCGCCAGACTCCTCTGTCCTGGAATTTTCCCGGCAAGAGTACTAAAGTGGGTTGCCATGCCCTCCTCCAGGGGATCTTCCCCACCCAGGAAGACACATCTACATCTCTTGCGTCTCCTGCATTGTCAGGCGGATTCTTTACCACTACGCCACCTGGAAAGCCCAGGTAATATGTGTATTGCAAGAGAACTATTTCCCCCCATTTCCTCTTACCCTGCAGTTTACAGATCAAGAAACCAGTGCAGAATTAAGCTGCTTGCCCCAGATCCATGCTCTTCGTTCCTGATTTATAGGTTATCTTGGATGAGACAAGAAACAATCTGTGAAAATATATAACATACTGCTAGCACATTGTATGTACTCTCTAAATTTTATTTGTTAGCATGAATGATGGATGAGGCCCGTATTAGGTTTTTATGATCCTAAAAGTTTGTAAAACTGGACAATATCTTTATAATGCAAAATGTTTAAAAAAAAACAAACAGCTTTTTTACATAAACCTTTTTTACATAAAAGGTTTTTTTTTTAATTTTTTTAAAACTTTTTTTACATAAAAGGTTATTTTAAAGAAGATGTAAGTAGCAAATGACTTAAAAAAATCCAAGGGGTTCCAGAGACCAGAGAGGACATGCATAATCTGAATACACTGGTGGCCATAGCCCCAGGTTGAAGGGATTGAGGGATGCTATAAACTTTCAACTCTGTAACCTCAGGCAAGTTATTTGAGGAAACTACGGGCTTAGAGTTTAAGAGCTCTGGTTTACAAACACCTGGAAGCTTCAAGTGCACTTAGTATATATTCAGATGCTGAAACTGAGTTCAAGCCCAGACTACTTAGTTCAAAAATGGGTGTTCTTTCACCTTCCTCCTGCATCTTGCTTGTGGAGTTACTAGTGTTCCCTAGAGGATGTTGCAACCCACTCTAGTTCTCTTGCCTGAAAAATCCCATGGGCGGAGGAGCCTGGTAGGCTGCAGTCCATGGGGTCACTAAGAGTCAGACATGACTGAGCGACTTCACTTTCACTTTTCACTTTCCTGCATTGCAGAAGGAAGTGGCAACCCACTCCAGTGTTCTTGCCTGGAAAATCCCAGGAATGGGGGAGCCTGGTGGGCTGCCGTCTACGGGGTCGCACGGAGTCGGACATGACTGGAGCGACTTAGCAGCAGCAGCAGCAACAGAGGATTTAGTCTTCTAGTTGTTTCCAAGTGATTCCTGGGTGCTGAGGGTGATTAATGAATGAGGGACTAAAGCAAAGACATCTTTCCTGCAACTGGGAAAAAATTTTATAGCTGTAATATTTGCTTTCCTGGGTACTGTGTGAAATACAGATCATTTTTAATATGGAATGGTGTCTAGTCTTTAAAAAATTTTATGGTTTATGGGATTGATAATCTTCAGAGGAAACAATAGGAGTATTTTTAGTTTGTTAAAGGTTCTAGTATTTTCTCATGCTTTCATTCTAATAACATGGAAATCATGGTGAGATTGGGGGGAATGCAAGCAAGGACAGTGTCTCCATCAGGCTTTGGTTTAAATCTCAATTCCTATATTTACCAGTCATGGGAACATGGGAGGGTAAGTTACCAAACTGCTTTGTGTGAAGTGGGAATAATACCGTCTCAGAATTGCTGTGAAGATTAAATAAGATAATTTTTAGACGCACACCACAGCTATCACAGGAACTTGACAAATACTCTCACTCCCATCATCATCTCCTCCTTTCTCCTGCCTCTTGTGTAATGAATATTTCAGTTCTAGGCCACTGGTCCTCAGACTAGCAGCAGCAGCAGCAGCAGCAGCAGCTGTGAACTTGTTAGAATGATAAATTCTTGAGCCCCCACCTTAGACTTAACTGAATCAGAAACTCTGAGGGTGGGGCCCAGCGAGCTGTTTCATTTCCTTCTCCAGCAGGTTCTGATGCCCTGGTCCAGGGTATTTTGCAGAGCACTCTGGGTGAAGCACATGTGAGTCGCTCCCTATCTCATGCTATGAAATAATATGCTCCCTCTGGCTCTTTTGTGACCACTGACAGACATTTCTGAAATAACTAGTTATGTGGCTTTGATTTGTGATCTTTGCTTTGATAGTCTGATTTGCTAGAATATGGTGCTAACTAAGATCATTTGGAAAGAGGCAGTTTAAGGATAGTAACTAGGTTAGAATTTAACAAGAGAGTCAAAGCAGTCTTAGCTATGTAGGCCTATGGATTTACTAAGAGAAAGAAAAGGAAGACTGGTTCAAATTATAGCAATTAAAAAAAAAAGCACATGAAACCCTACTGGTTCTAGATACTTGCTGTTTAGGAAATATTCAAAGAGATTCACATTTTTGCAGAATAAAGTCTTGGAAAATTATGAGGTGAGAAGAGTTGCAATTTTGTTACCATCTAATTTATATGTAGCTGGGCATTCTGATTTTGCTATGGATAATTGGCTAAGATCATTTCAAGTTAATTTTGAATAAAACAAGATTGCTTATCTTCAGTCTAGCCACTGTGGGTCTTTGTCCAACTTTTACAGAGTTCAAGTTTCGTAAATCTGATAAATTCTCCTTCTAGCCAAGGAGGAAGTTTGCCTAAGGCAACTAAGTAGGTCTATTACTAAACCGAGGATTGTTGTTCAGTCAGTCGGTTGTGACCGACTCTTTGTGACCCCATGAACTGCAGCACGCCAGGCTTCTCTGTCCTTCACCATCTCTCAGAGCTTGCTCAAACTCATGTCCATTGAGTCGGTGATGCCATCCAATCATCTCATCCTCTGGCGTCCCCTTCTCCTTCTGCCTTCAATCTTTCCCAGAATCTGGGTCTTTTCCAATGAGTCAGCTCTTTGTAACAGGTGGCCAAAGTATTGGAGCTTCAGCTTCAGCATCAGCCTTTCCAATGAATATTCAGGACTGATTTCCTTTAGGACAGACTGATTTGATCACCTTGCTGCCCAAGGAACTCTCAAGAGTCTTCTCCAGCATCATAGTTCAAAAGTGAGGATACTTAGTTCCTAACCATCACTCCGTGTAGAGAAAGAGTATCCTCTCGAGGAAGTTAACAGCATCACTGCTGTTCAACTTCTGGGTCATTGATGTGAGTTATTCATGCTGGCTTTATAGATTATATCCTGTAGGAAAAAAACATAGTTGACAATAAATTAGCTTCATTTTCTCATTTATCCAGTGTAAATATTCTTTTTAAAAATTTCAAAATTTAGATAATTGTTCATTGATGTTATACCATTAATCTTAATTAATAAGACTTAATTTTGCTGTAGACTATTCAAACACTGATTTAAATACTAATACAGATATTGGAGTCTTATATAAAATATAACACACATAATTCCTGCTTTAAGGAACATTAAAATCTGAGATTTAGTGAATGGCAATTTTCTTTTTAGTTTAAAAAATTGTACATGTTTGTTATGAAATTTTTCAAACATGCAACAAAGATGAAAGAATTTTAACAGTGAGTATCTATATTCCCACCACCTCTCAGATTCTAACATTAGCTTTTTACTCTCCTTGCTCTGTCACATGTCTGGATGTCCATTGATCCTTTTATGCTTTGTATGGTGTAGTGTTAATATACTGAATTCTCTAGTAGAATGTAAGCACTGCATTCTCCAGTTGTTTACTTGGGTTGGTTGAATGGTTGTGTTTATGCAGATAATTTGCACAGCCTTACATCGTGGCTAAAGGAGCTTCTCGACCCTTTAATAATTGGGGATTTTTTTCCTTTCTGTGTTCCTGAGACCGAGTGTGCATTCTGAGAGAGTCAGAGCTGCTTGAGAGTTCAAACTGGGACTCTACAGGGGCACAGGCCGAGGAGGAAGAAAGTGATAAATGAGTTCAGTGGAGTCTACCCATGTTTCATCTGGGATGTGCTTATATTCTCACTGCCTGTCCTGGCCCTGTTGTCTGGGGCCTTGGGGCCAGCTGAGGGCTGGCAGTTCTGAGGGCTAATGGTTCTTTGGAGGAAATGGAAGGATGCAAACTCGGCAAGCTTTCTTGTTTTTTTTTTTTCCTCCTGGAACCGTTGGTTGCTTTTCTGAGTGAACTGTGTCATAAGGTAGCTGGCACAAATAGATCTCCTTGGAACGAGTATCAGAACTGGGGCCTCCCTCTGTTCAATAAGGCAGCGCACGTGAGACGAAAGGGAAGACTTCAGAAAGGTCAACTGAAGAGCTACTGAATCACTCCTGTTGAAGCAGGTCTTTACGCTCCTGGTGCCTGCTCCCTGCTCTGACTGAAACGTTCTTCCAGTTTAGCAGATTTACGTGGCTTCGCCGTGAGGACTAGACAGGACTGCGGCATTTCCAATGGATTTCTCTTCAGAGCTATTACTGTCACTAATTTCTTAATTTAGATGTTTCATGATCACTTGAGATAAAGATAGAAGCGTTTGATCACTCTTGCCTGGTGGGAACTGGAGGTACTTTTGACTGGGGCCCAGATTTAATCTCCCATATTGAATGACTGTTCTCAGACATACAGGGTGGATCTTAGTACCCTTTTCCAGAAAAAGGAACAGCACTATTTTAGGGTAAAATATTTCAAGATACTTTAAATTTTCATAGGTATTTAAAATTTGCATATGCAATTTCCCCTTTAAACTTCCTTTATTGTTTCTTCTGGGACTAGCTGATGCATGCTTGGGTGCTAAGTTGCTTCAGTCTTGTCCAGCTCTTTGTGACCCTGTGGTCTGAATAGCCTGCCAGGCTCCTCTGTCCATAGGATTCTCCAGGCAGGAGTCCTGGAATGGGTTGCTATGCTCTTCTTCAGGGGATCTTCCCAACCCGGGGATCGAGCCTGGGTCTTTTATGTCCCTTGCACTGGCAGTCAGGTTCTTTACCACTGGCACCACCTGGGAAGCCCCTTTCTTTATAAAGATGTTGATTAGAAAGGAACCTTCCTTCTTGTAGAGATCATGCCTCTGAATTTTCCAAATGGTGTAAAAGCAATAACGAGAGGTATGTTTTCCTTCATTAGACTCGAGGGCATAGATGGTATTGAACATAGCGGTTCTGACTTGGTTGCACACTGGAATCATTCTGAGAGTTTAAAATAACTGATGCAACACATGTATACCTGTGGCGGATTCATTTTGATATTTGGCAAAACTAATACAAGTATGTAAAGTTTAAAAATAAAATAAAATTAGAAAAAAAAAATAACTGATGCTAGTTCAGCAAGGTTTCAGAATGGAAAATACAAAAATCCACTGTATTTCTATACACTGGCAAAGAATAATATGATAATGGCATGAAGACAACATTTCTACTTAAAATGAAAAGGAATAACATATTAATCCTTGGAAATAAATTTAACAAAAGAAGTACAAAGCTTATACTCTGAAACTACAAAATGTTGTTGAAAGAAATTAAAAAAGACTAAATAGATACCCCATGTTCATAGATTAGAAGATTTACTATTGTTAAAAATGGCAGTATCCCCAAATGGATCTACAGAGTCAACACAGTTCCTATCGAAGTTTCAACTCTCTTCTTGGCAGAAATTGATGCAGTGATCTTAAAATGCATATGGAAATTTGATGGACCTAAAATGGTCAAAATAATTTTGAAAAAGATGCATAAAGTTGGGAGAACTCACTTCCTGCTTTCAAACTTACTGTAGTGTTATAGTAATCAAAACTGTGTGATACCATCAAAAGGACAGACAGACAGATCAATAGAATAGAGCTGAAAGTCCAGAAGTAAATTCATGTATTGTCAGTTGCTTTTAATCAAGGGTGCCAAGGCAATTCAAAGGGGACAGAATAGTTTTTCAACAAATGGTAGACAACTGGATATCCATTTGCAAAAGAGTGAAGATGGACTGCTTCTTCACAGTTGAAAACAGTAACTCAAAATGGATTATAGACCTAATTTAAGAGCTAAAACCAAAAAACTTAGAAGCAAATATAGAAAATAGAAAAATTTAATGACTTTGACTTAGGCAAAGGATGAACAAAAGAAAAAAAAAGTAGACTATCAAAATTAAATACCTTTATACTTCAGTGGACACCATCCACTTTTCACAGCAAGTGAAAAGATAACCTTCAGAATGCAAGAAAGCATTTGCAAGTCATATCTGATAAGGGGTATATGTAGAATAAAGAACTCTTAAAACTCAATAAAAACACAAAAATGGGCACGGGATCTAAATAGACAGTTCTCCAGAGAAGATGTCCAAATTACCAATAAGCGCATGAAGAAGTCCTCAAAATCATTTGCCATCCGGGAAATGCAAATCAAAACCACAGTGAGATACCTCTTTACACAGGTTAGAATAGCTAGGATAAAAAAGACAAAAACAAATTCTGGTGAGGATTTGAAGAAAATTGGACCCTCCTACTGCTGGTAGGAATGTAAAATGATGCAACTGCTTTGGAAAATAATCTAGCAGTTCTTCAAAAGACAAGCATAGAGTTATTCAATAGCATATCCCACATCTACTCCTAAGTGTATACTTAAAAGAAATGAAAACGTGTATCTGCTATTGAAAGAAGCCAGTCACAAAGGACCACATATTGTGTGATTCCACTTGTGTGAAATATCCAGAACAGGCAGATCCACAGAGAGAGCAGATAGACTGGTAGTTGCCTAAAGCCGGGATGGGAAGTTTTGGGGGGAGAATGGAGAGTGACTACTAATTGGCTTGGGGTTTCTTTTGGGATTATGAAATGTTCTAAAATCGATATGTTAGTTGTACAACTCTGTGATTATAGTAAAAGTCCAACTGACTAAAAGCCATTAAATGGGCAAATTATATGGCATGTGAGTTATAGCTCAATAAAAACATATGCACATATAAAACTTATATATACATATGTATATGTATAATACATGAACTTGGGCAAACTCCAAAAGATGGTGAGGGACAGAGAGGCCTGGCCTGCTGCAGTCCATGGGGTTGCAAAGAGTCAGACACGACTGGGCAACAAAAAACACCAACAATATATGTATAATACACACACAAACATATTTTTGTTGAGGTTGCTTTAGTCGCTAAGTCGTATCTGACTCTTTGTGACCCAATGGACTGTAGCCTGCCAGACTCCTCTGTCCATGGGATTCTCTAGGCAAGAATACTGGAGAGGGTTGCCATTTCCTTCTCCAGGGGATCTTCCCGACCCAAGGTTTGAGCCCACACCTCTTGCATTGAAAGGCGGGTTTTTCACCACTGAACCACCAGGGAAGCCCATGTACGTATTTATATACATGTATATGCATATAAGGAATGACAGGAATGAACATGGCAGTATAAAGCCAGCAAGAGGAGTAAGGGAAAGCTATTTTCTTTACTGTTTCATTATTATTATTTTTGTAATTAAAATGTTTTTAGACATGTTTAACTGCTGAAGGAGAACTCAGGGAACAATTCAAGATGCAAGAAAGAAAATAGATGATGGAGAGGGTAAATTTCCTGAAAGGCAGCAGGGAATGGAAACTAGAAAATAGTAGAGTTGGCCCTGGAAGGTGGAAGTGGCTCATATGTGTCAAAGGAGAAAACCCAAAGATTGCAGGTGGATGGGCTTACATTTCAGTGATGGGAGCTGACTTCTGCTGCAAAGCGGCTAGATTCTGGCTTCCAGCTCCTACAGAGGTCTAACTGTCTACCATGTCCCAGATGCTTTTGATGGGTATTTCCAGAGGATATGAAGACATAAGATACGATCCAGACCTTGACGCAGACGTTGCCTTGGGAGACGCAAGTTCACAGTCTCCTGCAATGCAGGGTGATGCAGCTTTTCATGTACAACATGCTTCAGTTGTTAGCATCTGGTATTACCTAAGGTGTTGATGGGATTATTGGCCAGTAGGGAGGAAAATCCAAGTCTTTCAGAGAATTGAGGGAGAGGAGGCAGTCGTATAGTCTATAAAATTCTCTTTGTAGGGCCTGTTGTTCTGATATGTCCTCAAGGGAAAATGCCATGCCCCCAGCCCTACTGTTTGCTACCTTCTGATGAATTTATGTGGATTCCTTTGAAGGGAAAAATAATTTGAACCCCAATACTGAGATATTTTAAAATTTAAATAAAATAAAAAATTTTATTTTAGTCTCCCTTATACTGATACAAACATATCAGTTTAAGCACATTTAGACTTGTATCTCTTAAGAACATCAGAGTAAATGCATAAGCTGAATATTAATTAAAATTGTTTTTGTTCAGTCACTAAGTCATATCTGACTTATTGTGACCCCATGGACTGCAAGACATCAGGTTTCCCTGTCTTTTCCTATCTTCACTTTATAGACCAGTGAAATTTAAGTTAACATTAACTTAACATTAATGTGAAGGATGGTGTTTAGTTTCCACTAAATCACTTTTAACATTTAGGCTCTGAGTTTGGTGTGTTCCAGTTAACAAGTAGCAATTCAGTAATCTTGCCACCTTTCTGTGCTGGAATCTTGATTTGTACAGCTTACACTTGGCCCAGACACCTCCTCCATAGTTTTATTTTATCTGCCTCTGACAGCGAAAGTATGCCTACTTGGAAAAACAGAACCGCAGTGCAAACACAAGTGTGAGCATTGAGATTGAGGAAAAATGGGTGTTCTCTTTTATTCATATCATTAAATAAACATAAAACGGGGGGGGGGGGGGGACTCTTGGCATGGAGAACTAAGCTCCCAGGAATGCACCTTTGCACCCGGTTTGAAACGTACTGTGTTAGCTAGGCACCAAGGTCTGTGAGAGCGGACAAGCTGGGCGTTGTATCAAGTTGGGGTCCAAGACAAGGCTTTCTCGTATCAGAGATGCTTAAGGATGAGAAATGTAAAACTCAGGTCTCTTTTTAACATTAGTTACGGCTTATTGTTTGACTGGGTTTTCTTATCAGTCCTCTGATGTTGTGGTTGGCAAAGAGGTATGAAGGGGATCCCTGTCACTAGGAATATAATATCTGCGAAAAGCCAAGGTTTCTGAAAGGGTTTTTATAAGAAAAAAATTTTAGGATCACGCTATACCAGGAAACGACTTACTGCTTAGCTATGACTTGTTGATTTATTTGAATGTTTTTGGACCATTATATGTGTCCAAGCCAGGATGTCCTGGGTGTGTTAAGAGACTTCTGAATTCGGAAAGATACCATCTTGAGTTTACTAACAATTTAAGTCAATAGCATCTAACAAAGAAAGCTTTATTCTCAGATCCTGTGCAGACATCGTAGTCTGAACCGAAGTAAGCAGAATCCTGGCTTCAGTAAGAGCTGTTATTTAGAACACATTTGAGACATTGTGATGTAATTGTGTCCTGAGGCTGAGAAGCGTTAGTCTCCATTTTATTAAATATCCATTTTAGTGTACAGCCTTGTACCAGCAAAGATAAAAAGCAAAACAGATACTTACTCAAGGCCAGTCTAGATTTTGGCCTTTAAGACTTTCCCCTTATCACCACCTTTCCCAGCCATCGCTGAGCAAGGGATGGGAAACCCTAGGTCAATACGTCACCAGCTCAGCTTCAAGCCATGTGGGCTGCCAGCTCTCCTTTGCCTTCAGAACCCCAGCCCCTGCATCTAGAGGTGTCCAGGGTCCTGGTGGTCAGTTTAAACTTTCAATTAATGGCTCGTCTTACCCCTTTTCTCGCACCCAAACCTATTATCCTCTTACCTCCCCTGCCCATCCTCTTGGAGTCGCATCTCTCTTTTTTAAAAAAAAATCAATTTATCTATTTATTTTTGACTGTGCTGGGTCTTCGTTGATAGCCTTCACTAGTTACGGCTAGCAGGGGCTGCTCTCCAGTTGCAGAGCTCAGGCTTCTCACTGCGGTGGCTTCTCTTTTTGCACAGCATGGGCTCTAGAACACAGGCTGGGTAGTTGTGGCCCACAAGCTTCGTTGCCCTGCAGCACGTGAGATCTTCCCAGACCAGAGATCGAACCTGTGTCCCCAGCTTTGGCAGGCAAATTCTTAACTGCTGGACCACCAGGGAAGTCTGGGGGTTGCATGCCTTCTGAGACTTTGATTTCTGCGTGCCTGCCTAGAGTTTAGAGACATCTATTCCATTCTCTTCTTTACATTTGCTGCCTCTCTCAGTTTTCATGCATTTTTTTCTCATGGAGGACTCTCCACTTCCCTGAGAGTAGGTTAGGCAGGTGGTACTGTCCCATTTTATAATTGTGAGTGCTGCAGTGAGAGAGGTTAATGACTTGCCCAAAATGCAGAGGAGACTTTAGAGCTGGTACTTCAGTCTTAAAAATTCAAATTCAATTCCATCAACCAAATTCATGGTCGTGCTTTTTTTCTTAGAAGAAAAATCTTTAAGGTACAACCTAGTGACACAGAACAATTGTACAGTGTATGTAATTGTACGTGCATATTGTAATTCTGGTGGTGGATACATAGCTTTGTCTGAATGTTGTAGCTCTTGTGCCATGTCTGCCTGATAGATGAGAATACCTCATGAAGAATGCCCTTTGATAAATTGGAAAATAGCATCCTTGAAAGGGACCTAGAAGAAACCCCTTTATGGAAAGACTACATAATTCGTAGACTTTCAGGGTTGAAACAGACAGGTCGTCTGGCTCAACAGATATTTGATGGTTAAATCCTTGATTAAATCTCATCTGAGTCCTTGAGTGCTGTGGAATGATTTTGAGGAACAATCCTTATTGTTACACATGCTCTTAAAGGCCTGAAAATGCTTCTATGTTCTATCAAACTAAGTGAAACATTGATGCTTTCAAAGGAGAAATCGTTTCTTTCTTGTGTCATCAAGATTTTTGAAAAGTTCAATTTTTGAAACATTTTCCCTTAGAATATATTAGCTCTTATGAAAATTGCCTATTTAGACTTCTGTTTAATGCCAATGTTTAATGGCATGTGATTTTTTTAAATGTGACTAAATAATAATATTTTCTTTTTTCCGTGTTTCTGTTTTTATTTACAAACTCGATTCCATTTCTCCCAGAATTGTTAACCATTTTACGTAGGTATGGTTTGTGTAACATGCACAGGGGTTCATGTGATTGCTTTTGGTTCTTTTGTGCTTTAGCCAGAGGTAGTAAAGAAGAGAGGGAGGGTTTGAGATTAAATTTTAGTGAAAGCTAATGTAAGACATATCATGAACCTAAGGTCCTTGAAAATTCAGTAGAGCTGGTTGTTTCCCTCTCTGCCTTCAGTAGAAACGCCCTTAGTGATGGAGTGTTGGGTGCCTGTGCTGTAGCATCACTTTGCAATTTGCACTTACAAAGTTCTATCTTGAACCACTATTTCTCATAATTTTTTTTAAAGGGATCATATGCTTACAGCCTGTAGTCAGTGTACACAGCTCTAACTTCTCTCCTCGAAGCATGGGTCAGAGAATATCATGGCCAGGAGAGACTTCATGGGAAGCTTCAAAATTCATTGGTTTGTATATTGTGGTTGCAGCCTTCCTACCTTAGCAAATAGAGCATCCATTATAAAGTCTTGGGATAGCTTAGATTTCAGTTTTACAAATTTACAATAAAAGTTGAAATGAGTTTTTTTTTTGCTTTTAAAGATACACATAGTCTCTTCAGTTCCTATTTTCAGTCTTGTCTATAGATGCAAATAGTTCAACAGAGAGAATTGAATAGAGGTGTGTGTTCTGTTGTAAATGTCTGCTCTGTTTATGGAACTTCTCTACCACAAGTGGTTTAACTGTTTCCTGAAGGGAGCAGAGAAATAATAATCTCACAAGACTAAAAGATTAACATTTCTCCACAAAGTTACTGGAAGTCTGAGACTAGGTGACTGAGTGAGTGAAAGTTGCTCAGTCATGTCCGGCTCTTTGCGACTCCATGGACTACATAGTCCATGGAATTCTCCAGGCCCGAATACTGGAGTGAGTAGCCGTTCCCTTCTCCAGGGAATCTTCCCAACCCAGGGATCGAACCCAGGTCTCCCACATTGCAAGTGGATTCTTTACCAGCTGAGCCACCAGGGAAGCCCAAGAGTACTGGAGTGGGTAGCCTATCTCATCTCCATTGGATCTTCCCAACCCAGAAATCGAACTGGGATCTCCTTCATTGCAGGTGGATTCTTTACAGCCGAGACCAAGACCACGTGAAATGCGGTAAAAATATGACTAAATAGTCTGCAGTTTGCGTATTTCCAAAGGGCTTCCATGTACAAAATTCTGGGTTTGTGTGTATGAGTGTTTTAAACCCTGGGAAGTAGCCATAATAGGTATTATTATCCCCGTTTTAAAAATGAAGGGAGTGTCAGAATTTGAGAGAGTAGCATAAAAACATATACATTACCATATGTAAAATATGTAACACGTAACAGATGTGAAATAGCAGTGGGAAGTTGCTGTATGTCGCAGAGGGCTCGAAGGGGTGCTCTGTGACAACCTCGAGGGGTGAGATGAGATGGGGGGTGGGAGGGGAGGTTCATGATAGAAGTGACATGTACATACCTATGTCTGATTTTTGCTGATGTATGGCAGAAACACTATTGTAAAGCAATTATCTTCCAATTAAACATTTTTTTGTACATGAAGGGAGGCCAGTCTGGGTCATGGTTTAGGTAATGTTCCCATTGTCAGCTGATAGCGTGGCACGGAGGCTAGAGCCCAGGAATTAGGATTTGACGCTCATTGTACCATTCACTTTGTTTTTCTCAGATGTCTTCCCCTTAAGCCTAGAGACCATACATTTTCACTTTCTAGTTCAATTTCAAGTGGCGGCTGGGATCTAGTGGCAGCTGGAAGGTCGAGAGGCCCTCAGAAGCAGAGCTGGGTGGACAAGGCTTTGCATCATTTACTCACGTGTCCCTTAGTGTGACGTTATTTCTCTTGAGCCACTGGTATACTCCCTCTTGAGTTTTGCCTGTGCATTGAAATTCTTCCTCATGTTTTCTTGCTACTGCTTTCTTGATCTATTCTTCCTCATACTGGAGCCCATATTTGGCTCAGTAACCCCAAGACCAAGTGAATGTTCACTCTTCTCTTGAGCAAAAAAATGAAAATTAAAATATTATATTGATTATGGTCGATTGTAGGGGAAGAGTGACTTAAGAGGACTCTGCTCTCAGATATTGTCTATTTTCCAATTCATACTAAATCATCTTTTATTCCCCAGTTCATACTAAATCATATGCATTTCCCCATTGTCTTTAAACATCATTTGAAAGTACTTTTCTTGATTCCTCAGCATTCAGTTGCTTGAATTTAGCATAATTTACTGATGAGTTTTTCTATTTTGGATAATGAGGCTATTTTCTAGTTTCCTCTGTGATAAAAATGATTGACTCCTTGAAGAAGGGAATTTTTAAATATTTAGAGAGTAAAAAATTTGGTTTAAATGGTTTGCCTTAGTCATTAATTCATTAGTACATTGTAGCAGTAATTTCAACAGATAAATATTAATACATGATTATTTTTCTGAAATAGTAAAGTTGTGATAGTTTTAGATTCAGATGGGGAAAACGCATAAAGATGGGCAATGAAAGGAAAAGACTTCACAATTATGTCATTAGGATTTATTTACTAGTTACGCTTTTACTAGTGACACGTTTGTCCTTCATGTTGTATTACTTCTCTCTGAGTTTCTTATTTCCTATGTAATTTTTTTTTCTCAGATTCTACTCAAACCCCCTCCATTTTAGCATCTGCCAAGGCCCACAGTTCCTGGAGGGTCTCATTTGAGGGTCTCAATTTGAGGGTCTCAAATTGTCTTTAACATTTCCTTTTCCAGGTGTATTTGCTTCTGAGAGTATTTGTAGATAAGCCAGTGCCTTAATCTTATTTTAATTCTATTTGGTGAGCTTGACATGAATTCTACTTCTGGGCAAATTTTGAGAGAGAGGACCACTGGGTAAAAATGGAGATAGGAAATTATATGAGTTTTTTTTCTTTTTGAAGTACAGAGAAGGCCTTTGCCATTAGTGCAAGAGAGTGTTTCTCCTTTTCCCAGTCTATGGTGAATAAAATGTGTGAGCATACAGGAATTTGACTTGTTACCTTGGATAAACTCAATATTCTTAGGATGAAGTCATACATAATTAATTACCTGTCTCTGCGTTCTTTCCAGAGTGATGGCACTTAGTATTCACACTCATGATAACTTTGGTTTCCTGAGTGCAGGAGCCCCAGGACTGCCAATTAAGGAAGAAGAGGCAGTGGCAGTTATATAACCTTGGGGCTTCTGTAATGTGGTGGGTAATTGTCTTTTTTCTTCTTAACTTCTAGTGTCTGAAACAGTACATGCAGCTGGCAATCCGAGAAGGATGTGGGTCTCCCATCACTTGCCCAGACATGGTGTGCCTAAACCATGGGACCTTGCAGGAAGCTGAGGTATGGATGGGTGCTCTGATCTTCCCCTTTTCCCTGTTGACATGATTTCCTGGGATCTTGGCTCTTTATGTATGTCTCTACCAGGGAGTCTAGAAACAAAATACAGGGGTTAACTTTTTAAAGGAGTACTTTATTGTTACATACCTTGGATTCTTTATGGAGGCTATTAAAGCTGTTGTTTACTTTGGTTCTATTTATAAATGCCCCCTGAGTGTTGAAGAAGTTCTAGAATAGGCCAAGGGGCTAGGTGAGCTTTGGAGGCTGAATAGTCAGTGGCCTGGGGATTTTTTAATACTTCAAAGATAAACAGATGACTGATTAGCCGTAGTTAAAGATAACGTAAATTATTATGATTCTGCAGAGGTAGCCTGGGTTGGACCATTTCTAAAGAGCAGAGAAAGGCCTTTCTTTCAGTGTTTATCAGGCATAGAAATGTATTTTTTGAGTGAGTTCTTCTCACTGTGACATGTCTCTTTGTTTTTTCAATCCCCATTTAATAGCTTGCCCTTAAATCAGCTTTTAACTTTCAGGTTCTGCTCATTTCAAATCTTGTATGCCTTCATGTAGTTGCTTTCTTAGCCAGTATACTATCTAATACTTTCAATAGATTTATAAAACTGAAGCTCAGAGTGTCTAAATAACTTGCTTATTTAGTTATGCAAGGGTTTCTTTTGCATATCTAAAAGGCAAAAGAGTTAGAATTCCAATCCAGTCCTTTCTGACAGATTGCATGGCTTTAAAAGTAGAACTTGGTGGATGAACAGAGTGCAGAGTAAAGGTCTTGATAATTGAAAGTCCAGTAGAGTGCATATGTGTGTGTAGGTATATATGTGTAGGTATATATGTACATGTCTGTATGCCTGTGTCTGTACGAAGGTGTGTGTATCCATGTATATACACATGTGCTTTATATATATACAGATGTTCTTTTACACATTTATATCTTTTGTAAGTAAAGCAGTCAGAAAGATGGTATAGACCATTTTTAACCAGTCTGCATCTGGGTGCCCTGTGTTTAGCTTATGAAATACCAAGTAAGTGATACAAGTGAGTGTGAAGTCATTTGAGGGGAAGAATAAAAGGAATGCATATTGGTTTAGAAGTTGTTCATTTTAGGAAAGTCATGAAATAAATGGAATTTTTAAAACAAAGAGGTAGTATTGATTGGGTGAATCCTGTGGTGAGAAATACTAACTTTTGTGTGAAAAATGGGTAGAAGAAAATTAAAAAGGGGAAAGATTCAGTTATCTACCATGAATACTATTGATCTGTGCAACTTGGAAATGGTTTTTAAAAATGAGACCCAGGTTTGCAGGAGCGTCTTTCTAGACATGACCCTTCCAGGGAACATGCTTCCTTTTTGACTTGCTTCTGTGAGGTCTGATCAGTCAACAGATGTTTATTGAGTGTACAAAGTGCCAGGCTCTTTCCCGGTCAAGATAGAGAGGTGAATAAGATAGTCCCAGTACTGTTCTCCTGGAGCTTCTGACTTCGAAGAGAGACATTCAACAGATAATGAGCCAGATAATTAATTAAAAGAGCAAAAAGTGTGAGATGGAGCAGGCAGCAGGAGTTATGTCTGCCACGGGATCTTATTTAATGCTTGTGTGTGAAAGCTATTAAAACATAAATGAAGTGACCTTTCTAAACAAGCCTTTGAAATTAATTACAATCTCTTTTCTAGATAAGCCTACATGTGGCTATTTGCCACTAATTAAAATTAAAATTAGAAATTCATTCCTGTGATTGCACTGATCACAATTTAAGTACTCAGTCGCCACATGTGGCTAGTGGCTACCAGGTTGGACAGCATAGAATGGACCATTTCCCTCTTTGCAGAAAGCTCATGACATAGCGGCATTCTAGACTTTATTTATTTATTTTTCTCTAGACTTTAAATGAATGGTAACCATTAGCCATTGGGCCTTTGGATATCAAATGTTAGGGCTAATGTGTATAGACAAGTGACAGGCCATGGTTTGTCCTAAAAATCTCCAGAACAGAGTCTCACTTTTCTGATTTTCTTAGTACAGACATGCTCTGGTCATCTTCCCCCGTAGTTCTTTTCTCCTTCTTAATCTTGACTTTTCCCGCTGTTCATATTCTCATTCACACTTCCCTAGTTCTGATTCCATTTACCCAGCTCTACTTTAAAAACAGTTTTAGGCTGCATTAAAAGCAAATAAACCCATAATGGTTCTTAAAAATGACAAAAGGATATCTGAAAAACAGAACAAAAACATACTCCAACCTAAACTATGGTATTTCTCATATTCTCCAAAGTCTGTTTCCCATTAGATGAGTAAGAGACACTCTGGGGCATTGAAGGACCATTTCTGTACTCATAGGTCATGCTAAGAGCCTGCCTGAAGATGGGCATGAATTGCAGTAGTCAACTGTTCTTAACCAACTTGCCACTATTTTTTTCCCCCAGAATAAAAAACAAATGCAGTGGTGGTGATTGTCTCTCATTTTTGAGTTGAGAAATGATGCGATTATAACGGAGTTATTGGTGGCTTCATCAGTTTATATGGGGTGACTCTTTTCAAAGCAAATACCTCACACACATGAACTTGGGCTACACCGTCTCCCTTTCTGACTTGCTTGACATCATACTTTGCTCATATACAGTTGTTATTATAATACATAGTTCTTAATCTATATATTATTGAGTCTATCACAGTGGTACATCCAGATTGTGCTTCTCTGGATTCTGTCTCTGTTACTACTTTTCCTATCATTAAAAAACACACACACACACACTTATTTTTATAGGTAACACATAAATATACTTTGCTTGTTAAGAATAATTCTGGTTAAGGCTGAGGTTCCCTTTGTGATGCTCTGTTTGTATTACAATACATGATCCTTCACTGTTCATTTTCTTATAAAATGCATGGAAGTATAAAATTTTTCCTCCTTAAAGGACACCAGGAATTTAAGTTCTTTCCTCTGAACGCTTTCCTATGTAGGTCTAGCTCACAGAGTTGACTCTGCTTCATATTTGTGTCTCCTGCAAGCTTTAGTGCTTCCAAATTGGCTCAGCTGTGGCTCTTTGCCTTCACTTCAATTTATCAGGAGTAGCTTCATCAGCAAAGGATTCAATGCCCAATCCAAAACCTGTTTGCTTATGTAAGACACAGTGGAAAAGGCAGCTCCCTTTCAATGTCATGGAAGCTGGTGGGAGTAGTGACTGGAGAACTTGTGTCCTAGAGGGGCACCCACTGGGAGCCAGGGAAAAGGAAAACTTTCCTCTCTTGTGTCATCTGGTCCTTCCAGCTGTTGCTCAGCAGTGTTTGATCCAGGAATCTTGTCCAACATGGAATTATGAAAGGCAGGACACAGATGGTTGGTTCTGATAGCATTACTTTAGGCACAGCCTTTGCTTGAAGTTAGTAGCCCTGTTAGAAAGGCGGTGACTCACTGAAGCAGTTTCCTTACTGTGTTAGGGCAGTAACATAACCATCACTTACAGGGAAACATGAACCATGTGTCTGGACCATGTCAGATTTGAGCAGCAAGCACATAAATGCCTACCATCACAGGACCTGAGAAGTGGGACTTTCTCCTGTGGCCAGCTGGTGGTGGATGGCTGGGAACAGCTTCTCACCTACCCATCCTCCTTCCAAGTCTGAGGCCACTGGAACAACCCGCCTTTGCTGCTGGTGCTACAGCATGCACCAGAAGGTGAATGGATGCGACTGTTCTTCTCAAGAACAGGGGCTCCAGAATCGCTATAGGAAGGGATTTAGGGTGGGATGCTGGAAAGACTGGGATGGGGGGTGTGGGGGGTGCCAAGAAATTTAAAGCTGCATTTGCAAAATAAACACAGTTTTTACTCATGAAAGTGAAAGTGTTAGTCGCTCAGTCATGTCTGACTCTTTGTGACCCCATGAACTATAGTCCGTCAGGCTCCTCTGTCCATGGAATTCTCCAGGCAAGAATAGTGTAGTGGGTTGCCATTCCCTTTTCCAAAGTATCTTCTTGACCCAGGGTTTGAACTTGGGTCTCCTGCTTTATAGGTGGATTCTTTACCATCTGAGCCACCAGGGAAGCCCCTTAGTTTTTCCTCATATCACATGTTTATTTAGGGTAGTTTTGGTAAGTGAAGTGAAAGTCGCTGAGTTGTGTCCAAGTCTTTGTGACCCCGTGGGTTATACAGTTCATGGAATTCTCCAGGCCGGAATAGCTACCCAGGAGTGGGTAGCTGTTCCCTTCTCCAGGGGATTTTGCCAACCCAGGGATCGAACCTAGGTCTCCCACATTGCAGGTGGATGCTTTACCAGCTGAGCCACCAGGGAAGCCCAAGAATACTGGAGTGGGTAGCCTATCCCTTCTCCAGCGGATCTTCCTGACCCAGGAATCTAACCGGGTTCTCCTGCATTGCAGTCGGATTCTTTACCAGCTAAGCTAGGCTGCTGGAATTATAAGAGATCCCGTAGTTCCCCCAGTCACCCTTTAGCACTGTCTCCACTTGCCCTCTAAGTAATTAATTAATTAGTTAGACTGCACCAGGTCTTGGTGTGGCATCTAGAATCTTTTAATTGTAGCATGTGGGCTCTATTTCCCTGACTCAAGATCGAGCCCAGCCCCCCTTCACTGGGAGCACAGAGTCTTAGCTGCTAGACCACCAGGGAAGTCTCACTATCTTTTTATTTAACTCTATTTTTCCTCCTGTTATCAAGAGTATGACGCTGGGGCAAATGGCCATATTGCTGCTCCTGCGGTTTTAGGGTCTGAATGGGAAGGGACTGAATGTGTCTGTAACAGTCTTTGGCTGTAATATGTGTCGGCTGAAAAAGAGTAAAACTTTGGGGCAGCACGGGATAAAGAAATCTGCCATGCTGGAGTCAGTAGACACTTTTGAGATTCCAAGCTGACTTTTGTTTTAGAACATATTTAAGGCTTTGTGTTAAAACTGCATGTGAGTGGAGAGTGAGGTTTCTAAGCTTCTTCTTTAACTGAAGGCAAATAAAAGAAGACTCAGCAGTGGTGGAGGGAATGTATCACATGGATGGTTGTGCATGTGGGAACATCCCTTTTACCCATCAGTGGGCTGAGGGCAGGAGGCAGGGCATGACATGGGAAGATGTCCTGAGGCCTTGTTGTTGTTTAGTCTCTAACTTGTGTCCGACTCCTTGCAACACCATGGGCTGTGGCCCACCAGGCTCCCCCTGTCCATGGAATTTCCCAGGCAAGGATACTGACCTAGGCATTGGACCTGTGTCTCCTGCACTGGCAGATGGATTCTTTACCACTGAGCCACCAGGGAAGCCCAAGGTATCTGTAGAACAGGTGAAAAAAGAAGACCAAAAGCAGCCCTTTTCTGAGAGATTCCTGGTCCTGGAATGCCAGGTCTCCTCCACCTTTCAGTTCCCCAGTGAGCCCTGCCTTCTGGCTCTAAGACAATGATGCCCTCTTGTTTTCTCAGCTATGATTTGATAGCTGGTTTGAGCTTGGTTTCCCTGGTGGCTCAGTGTAAAGAACCCACCTGCCAATGCAGGAGATGCAGATTTGATCCCCGAGTCGGAAGATCCCCTGGAGAAAGAAATGGCCACCCACTCTGGTATTCTTGCCTGGAAAATCCCATGGACAGAGGAGCCTGGTGCGACACAGTCGATGGGGTCGCAAAGGAATTGAACATGACTTAGTGACGAAACAGCAACAGCAATGAGCTTAGTTTACTACAGTCAGATGAATGGGCAAATGTACCAGTTCTTATTTTCTGGGTTGTGATAGGAAACATTCTCAGTTTCTGTGTTAGTGTGATAGGGCATTTATCACAAGGCCAGTACTATTTCTCTTGTATTTTTTTGCAAGTCACGTGTATGTGTGTGTTAGTTGCTCAGTCGTGTCCAACTCTTGGCAACCCCATGGATTGTAGCTCACAAGGCTCCCCTGTCCCTGGAATTCTCCAGGCAAGAATACTGGAGTGGTTTGCCATTCCTTTCTCCAGGGAAGCTTCCCAACCCTGGGATCGAACCCAGGTCTCCCACACTGTGGGCAGATTCTTTACCCTCTGAGCATAGCTCTTCAAAAATTGCCAAAACCTTAACATGCTGTCATGATCAATTCCATGGTCAGTTCCGTCTCTAGATATACTGATCTTTTGTATTCTGTGTTCAGCCTGTTCCTTTAATTTTTAAAAGCAACATATAAAACTCCTAGAGGAGAACATTGGCAAAACACTCTCTGACATACATCACAGCAGGATCCTCTATGACCCACCTCCCAGAATATTGGAAATAAAAGCAAAAATAAACAAATGGGACCTAATTAACCTTAAAAGCTTCTGCACATCGAAGGAAACTATCAGCAAGGTGAAAAGACAGCCTTCAGAATGGGAGAAAATAATCGCAAATGAAGCAACTGACAAACAACTAATCTCAAAAATATACAAGCAACTCCTACAGCTCAACTCCAGAAAAATAAATGATCCAATCAAAAAATGGGCCAAAGATCTAAATAGACATTTCTCCAAAAAAGACATACAGATAGCTAACAAACACATGAAAAGATGCTCAACATCACTCATTATCAGAGAAATGCAAATCAAGACCACTATGAGGTACCATTTCACACCAGTCAGAATGGCTGTGATCCAAAAGTCTACAAATAATAAATGCTGGAGAGGATGTGGAGAAAAGGGAACCCTCTTACACTGTTGGTGGGAATGCAACCTAATACAGCCACTATGGAGAACAGTGTGGAGATTCCTTAAAAAACTGGAACTAGAACTGCCTTATGATCCAGCAATCCCACTGCTGGGCATACACACTGAGGAAACCAGAAGGGAAAGAGACACGTGTACCCCAATGTTCACTGCAGCACTGTTTATAATAGCCAGGACATGGAAGCAACCTAGATGTCCATCAGCAGATGAATGGATAAGAAAGCAGTGGTACATATACACAATGGAGTATTACTCAGCCATTAAAAAGAATTCATTTGAATCAGTTCTAATGAGGTGGATGAAACTGGAGCCTATTATACAGAGTGAAGTAAGCCAGAAGGAAAAACACCAATATAGTATACTAACGCATATATATGGAATTTAGAAAGATGATAACAATAACCCTGTGTACGAGACAGCAAAAGAGACACTGATGTATAGAACAGTCTTATGGACTCTGTGGGAGAGGGAGAGGGTGGGAAGATTTGGGAGAATGGCATTGAAACATGTATACTATCATGTATGAAACAAGATGCCAGTCCAGGTTCGATGCACGATCCTGGATGCTTGGGGCTGGTGCACTGGGACGACCCAGAGGGATGGTATGGGGAGGGAGGAGGGAGGGGGAACACATGTATACCTGTGATGGATTCATTTTGATATTTGGCAAAACTAATACAATTATGTAAAGTTTAAAAATAAAATAAAATTAAAAAATAAAAATAAAAAAATAAAGCAACAGTACCAGAAGTGTGCTTTAAAGGGTCAAATCTAAGTAAGGTCTGGCCTTTTTTTTCCCCCCCTTCTGTCTTGCCTTTCCAGACCTTGATGGTAGTACATATGTGAAAGCCAGTCCCCAGCTTTTGTGTTTGAACCATTTCACTTTTCCAACTAAAAGACAGTATATATTGTAGGTATCATTATAATGAGAACACATTGCACTCTTAGCAGAAACACTTCTCTGGCTAGCAATCCTGTCTGCCCTCTCTTTTTCTTTAGTCTTTGTAAGGTTCGTGTCAATGTAGGTGGTGATGCTTGCTCAAATATTATGGGATGGGCATAGTTCATAATGGTACACAAGGATATGTCTTTTATTTCTTCCATTTGTGGATGTTAGATCTATCCAGTTAACTTGTATGTATAATAGTTATAGCACCCCACATATACATATATTCTGAATTCCCTGCTTATGCTCTGCTGTAGGTGGAGGGGATTGGAAAAGTGAAGACTTTCAGCAGAGTAGGAACTGAGGATTTAATAAGTATCCCCAGGCTTATTTTTAACAATAACAACAAAGACAGTGATTCAGGGCTACAGGTAATCAGTAGGTTTTTGCTGTTAATATTCTGGTATTATTGTTTTTGTTCTATTAAAATGAAACTGAATTTGCCTTTTCTTTGAATTAAAATTTTTTTTCTTTTTGGAAGGAATTTCTATAGTGATGAGGAGAAAACGTGGTCTTTCATTCTTGGATAGGAGGAGAGATAAATTTTTGTTTAACAGGTGAAAGTGAGTGAGGGAAGTCGCTCAGTCGTGTCCAACTCTTTGCGACCCCATGGACTGTAGCCAACCAGGCTCCTCCATCCATGGGATTTTCCAGGCAAGAATACTGGAGTGGCTTGTCATTTATTAGTACAAATTCCAAAGGAGAAATAATTAAAAATCACTTTCAGTCAAGTGCAGAATTTTTTTAGTAGTTGGTTTGAGGGGAATGCTCTCTCAGTATTTGAGAGGATACTTAGAAATTTTTGTTTCTGTTGCTTGAATATGAGTCCAGTTAGTAGATTAGAACTCATTGAATAAAATAATTACCATTAGTTCATACTGATCTAAATAAATAAATGAACAAACAAATACATGAGGGATAAGGGACAACCTTTCCTTATAATAGAATTATAATTTATAAATACAGAATGAATGATAAAAATCAAAAATCATTATTAAACGCCACAATAATAATTATAGGCAAGAATTATTTATTTTAAAGTCTTACAGAATTTGTTACAATATTGCTTCTGTTTTATGTTCTGGGTTTTTGGCTGTGAGGCGTGTGGAATCTTAGCTTCCTGACCAGGGATTGAAGCTGCACCCGCCACATTGGAAGCCAAGTCTAAACCCCTGGACCACAAGGGAAGTCCCTAGGCAAGAATTATTGATAAATACAAAAATTAGTAGGAAAACCTATAATGAGAAATGGGATATTTGTAGACTCAAAATATCTCCCTACAAAATACTTGGTGGTTACAAAAAATACAGAAATCCGACAAATCACCTTGCTGTGCTATGCTCAGTCATGTTCAATTCTCTGTGACACTATGGACTGTAGCCCGCCAGGCTCCTTTGTCCATGGAATTCTTCAGGCAAGAATGCTGGAGTGGGTTACCATTTCCTACTCCAGGGTATCCTGACCCAGGGATCGAACCTGGGTCTCCTGCATTACAGGCAGTTTCTTTGCAGTCTAAGCCACCTTGCTGCTGCTGCTGCTAAGTCGCTTCAGTTGTGTCCGACTCTGTGCGAGCCCATAGACAGCAGCCCACCAGGCTCCCCCATCCCGGGGATTCTCCAGGCAAGAATACTGTAGTGGGTTGCCATTTCCTTCTCCAATGCATGAAAGTGAAAAGTGAAAGTGAAGTCGCTCAGTCTTGTCCAACTCCTAGCGACCCCATGGACTGCAGCCTACCAGGCTCCTCCATCCATGGGATTTTCCAGGCAAGAGTACTGGAGTGGGGTGCCATTGCCTTCTCCACTGAGCCACCTTAACCAAATTAAAAAGTTAATATTGACAGTAATGAGACAGGTTGTCCTCATGTATCTCCTGATGGCCCGACATCACTTCTGTGATATTCTTGCTAAAAATGCACAACCTCAGCGTAATCATGAGAAAGAATCAGACAAATCCATGCTGGAGAATATTGTACACAATAAGTGGCCTGAACCCTTCAAACATGTCAAGGTCATGGAAGCCAAAAACATATGGAGAAACCACCATAGATTGGAGAAGGTTAAGGAGGCATGGCAACTAAATGATAGGTGGTATCCTGAATTGGATCTTGGACTGAGAAAAAAGAGATTACTGGGACAATTTGTAAAGTTTGAATATGGCCCTCAGATTATTTTATATCAATGTAAATTTCATTATTTTAATAATTAACTGTGGTTATGTAACTAAGGTGTTCCTGTTAGGAGAAATTGAGGGGAATGACATTTAGGAACCCTATACAAGTTTTTGCAACTTTTTGTAAGTCTAAAGTTATTTTGAAATAAAAAGGTTAAAAAGGAATGTCCTGGTATGTCTTTGAATGATTTGGAATTGCTTTGTTCACAGGAAGAGGATAATTGAATACATAACATACCTCATTATAATCTGTTCCATTATTCTCTAGGATTTCTGTTTTGCAATCAATTTTAGTGTCCTTGTGATTTATTTCTTTTTTTAAGCAGTAGTTCCTTAACCTTTAGCCTGATTGAACCTTCAGTAATCATCCTAAACATTTATTTCAATTTTATAATTGTAAAAGACCTTGAGCAGTAGTGACTTTGCTTCAGATTGCAGTGGAACCAGAAATTTAATACTCTGAATCATCTTTTTTTTTTTTTTTTAACTAAAGTTTATACATACAAAGTTAAGTAAGTCAGAAAGAGAAAAGCAAATACTGTATATTAATGCATGTATGTGGAGTCTAGAAAAATGAGATAGGTGGTCTTCTTTGCAAGGCAGAAATAGAGACAGATGTAGAGAACAAACGTATGGGTACCATGGGGGAAGAGGAGGTGAGATGAATTGGGAGAGTGACATATATACTCTGTTGATATTATGCATAAAATAGATAACTAATGAGAACCTGCTGGGTAGCACAGTGAACTCTGCTCAGTGCTCTGTGTTGCTCTAAATGAGATGGAGATCCAAAAAGGCGGGGGGGGGGGGTGGTGGTGGTATATGTAAATGTACAGCTGACTCACTTTGCTGTACAGCAGAAACTAACACAACATTGTAAAGCAAGTATACTCTGATAAAAATTAATTTAAAAAGAAAACCAGAAAATGTCAAAGTATATAAAAACATTTCAGAAAATTAGCTCTAATCTGTGAAATCTAACAGACGATAAGATCAAGGAATAGATCTTTTTTTTAACTTATGTGTACATTACTACCTCCTGAGTAATTTAAGTTCCTTGAAGGCAGCTTCTGTATCTCCTTCTTTTGTATCCCAAGCTTCCAGCCAACACTTTACCCATAATAGACTCTAAATGAGGATATAGAGAAGATGTAAGTCCAGGAGGGAGGCTCTGGAGAAGAGAGTGGTGTGTTTTGTGTTAACTTGATTCCAAAAGGATCAAACAGAGTGAGAAATGATGGAACTAACTCTTTGTGATCACAGATTTCAACAGAAAAATTGATTTACTGTGTTAAGGCCTAATTCCATACAAAATTTTGATCTAGAAAACAATAAAATAGGAGCTACAAAGTAGAGGAAGGGACAAAAAAAGCTAGAGACCTCTGACTTCCCTGTTGGCAGTAATGTGTGCTCAGATGAAATTTATCTTTCTAATATAAAATTAAACTTTCATCGCTACCATTGTTGACTTTTTTTACTGAATTAATTTCTGTCATTTTTCTCATTAGAATTTCATCTCTGTCTGAAACATTATCTCATCTCTTGTTTGCTTTGTCTTCCATCAACTCTGTTGGACTTAGCTGTTGTATAAATTGCTTGTTATTGATCAGAATTTTTAGGGGTTGACTTCAGGGGTTTGAAGGTCTTCATCAGTTCAGAATCTGTTTTAGGCGGTAGTGGGGCTTCCCTGGTGGTTCGGTTGGTAAAGAATTGCCTGCAGTGTGGGATACCTGAGTTTAATCCCTGGACTGGGAAGATCCCTTGGAGAAGGGAAGCCTACCCACTCCAGTATTCTGGCCTGGAGGATTCCAAGGACTGTATAATCCATGGGGTCGCAAAGAGTCAGACACGATTGAGCAACTTTCACTTTCACAGGCGGAGTACAAGACTGTCATATAGAATCAAAGACCTTAAGTGGGTTTTGGTGGGGGGTTGTTAAAAATAGGTTTCTAAAATATCACTGAGGTCTCTTGGGTCCAGATGACGTCATTCCCCAAGTACCCTTGGCCCTCAAATTAATGTACAATTAGATTATTTGTCCTCCACCTGCAGTGAATCAGTGACTAAGTCAAGAATTTTACTGATTTCTTAATGTCTCTCTTCACAAGCCTGTACATTCTGTTTCCAACTCTGCATTTTATTTGAGACCCCTTTGTCTTTCAGGAAAGAGGTCCAGATAGTATTATAACAGATGAGACAATACTGACTTTCAGTATGATAAAAGCCTAACTGAATTTAAAAAAAAATTAGGGTAAAACCAATATCACATAAAATTAACCATAATCAAGCTGCTGCTGCTGCTAAGTCACTTCAGTCGTGTCCGACTCTGTGCGACCCCGTAGACGGCAGCCCAACAGGCTCCCCCGTCCCTGGGATTCTCCAGCCAAGAACGCTGGAGTGGGTTGCCATTTCCTTCTCCAGTGCATGAAAGTCAGAAGTGAAAGTGAAGTCGCTCAGTTGTGTCCGACTCTTAGCGACCCCATGGACTGTAGCCCACCAGGCTCCTCCATCCATGGGATTTTCCAGGCAAGAGTACTGGAGTGGGGTGCCATTGCCTTCTACATAATCAAGCTAATGAGCTTTTATTTAAGGTGCCAGATTGAAAATGCAACGTTTTCCCCCTCCCCATTGGAAAAAATGTTATAATTAAGTTTATGTTTTACCCGATTTTAGTTGGTACATAGAAGGCTGACGGAGAAGGCAATGGCACCCCACTCCAGTACTCTTGCCTGGAAAATCCCATGGATGGAGGAGCCTGGTAGGCTGCAGTCCATGGGGTCGCTAGGAGTTGGACAAGACTGAGCGACTTCACTTTCACTTTTCACTTTCATGCATTGGAGAAGGAAATGGCAACCCACTCCAGTGTTCTTGCCTGGAGAATCCCAGGGACAGGGGAGCCTGGTGGGCTGCCATCTTATGGGGTCGCACAGAGTCAGACACGACTGAAGTGACTTAGTAGTAGAAGGCTGAACTTGCCTATTTTGTTGTTCTTCATACATTTTAGCTAACTTAGCTTGATTCATTTACAGAATAAACAAATCGATTTTTTTTGTAAGGAGGAGAATTAGATTTTCATTATCTTTTAAAATGTATCATGGTTGTTAAATACCATGTTAGATACCTTATTTTTATTTTATTTTATTTTTTTATTTTATTTTATTTTTAAACTTTACGTAATTGTATTAGTTTTGCCAAACATCAAAATGAATCCATCACAGGTATACATGTGCTCCCCCTCCTGAATATACCTTATTTTTAAACTCAGGTTTTCTCAAAGCAGACTGCCATTAGTTGCAAGAGCTTTTATCTAGATAGATTTTATAGCAAAAGTATGTCATGTTTTACAGTTGCAATTTCCAAGGCTAAGGCTATGTGCTTTATCAACTTGATGAATGTCTGAAAACCTAAAGTCCTTTGATTTTTCTCAGTTGTAAGTCTTTTAAGCAATGTCAATATATTTATATGTTGACGTCAGTGGAATTATTATTTTTAGAATGCCAGTTTAAGAGCAGTTTGCTTTTCCTGCATCTGCCTTTGAAATGCAATTTAAAATGATTAATCTGAAATGTCATTTAGTTAGATATGAATCACTGTTATTTATTAGTGCCATCTGAAATGGAAATAGGCGCTTAGCCACAAGAAATATCTTTAGGCACGTCTTCTCTGCCAGGGCATGGATGACAATGAATGATCACCAGAGGCCCGTGAAGTGATGTTCGTCAAAAGAAATGGTGTTTCTATTGCTTAGAAAGTACTATTCCCTAGCTGATGAATGAAGTTATGTTATTCCTGAGGCAGTATCTGCCTGATCTTAAAGTTTTAAAGCTAGAATTATAATCTTTTTTTCTTTTTTCATAGAAACCCCAGCTACTTCCTGCATTTGAATCATCAGGCTTTATTTAAAGAATGGTGCTCAGTAGGTTAAGATGAAAATCTTTTAAAAATGTATTAAGTGAAGAGAGAAAAGGAGCATTGTTTCTATATGTGCACAGATAATTTGCAAAGTCCAAACGTTTGGTTGTCTAGTCTTGTTTGTTGTTGTTTAGCCCCTAAGTTGTGTCTGACTCTTTTGCCACCCCATGGACTGTAGCCCACCAGGCTCCTTGGTCCCTGGGGATTTCTCAGGCAAGACTACTGGAGTGGGTTGCCAATTCCCACTAGTCTCGATTCTGATAAAAGAATGGAAGATGATCACTGAGTTCTGTCACTGATGCCTTGAGCAGGGAATCCTAACCATGGCTGAGGATTGGGGATGATTTGGGAACTGCTGCTTCTGTTTAACTGCATGAACAGTATAAGGAAAATGAAATTTGCAGATAGCTGGTATAGAGAAGATACAGTAAACCAGATAAGAAAAAGGGATCGTAAAAAGACGGGTAACTTGGGGCTCCCTGATGAAAGTAAGCAAAGAAGTGGCATCTCATCTTTTGAATATCTCTGGTTTCAGATTGCCTGTTTGGTACCGGTGGATCAGTTTCAGCTTTATCAGCGGTTAAAATTTGAACGAGGTATGTACATGCTCTTCTTTTCATCCTGATGGTGGATGTGGTTTTACGTGTGTCCTCTTTACACTAACCTGTGTGTAAGATTAAGGCAGCTGTGAGCTGTCAGCAAAGCCACAGGGTACTCAGAAAAAGGCAAACTGTAATTGCAACATAAAATTTTAACTTTCTCAACCACAGCCAGAAAAAAATGCAGACTAGCAGGAAATGGAACTTTGCTTATGTTGCTTGTTGTATAGTTTTAATTGGGCTTATGTGAGAGAAATTCTGCAAAAGTTAAATACTTTCACAATAATAGTATGACAAATAGAAGTGAAGTGAAAGTCACTCAGTCGTGTCCGACTCTTTGCAACCCCATGGTCGATACAGTCCCTGGAATTCTCCAGGCCAGAATACTAGAGTGAGTAGCCTTTCCCTTCTCCAGGGGATCTTCCCAACCCAGGGATCAAACCCAGGTCTCCTGCATTGCAGGCGGATTCTTTACCAACTGAGCCACAAGGGAAGCCCATGACAAATAGAAAGTGACCCTCAAAATGAGTTTTACCACCACTTTCCCTAATCCACCCAAACATTTTCACTGCTCATTGTGATATCCACTGCCCTTCTGATTATACTTGTAATCATAGCCAGTGACTGAGTATATCATTCTAATGCTATTTGCAATTGCGTGCTAAGTCAGTTCAGTCGGGTCCGACTCTTTTGCGGCCCTATGGACTAGAGCCGCCAGGCTCCTCTGTCTATGGGGATTCTCCAGGCAAGGATACTGGAGTGGGTTGCCTTGCCCTCCTCCAGGGGATCTTCTTAACCCAGGGATTGAACCCATGTTTCTTATTGTCCCCTGCACTGGCAGGCAGGTTCTTTACCACTAGTACTGCCTGAGGAGCCCTGCTATTTACAATGTATTGGACTAATTTTCTTTCTGATCTTAGACTTGGGGTAATTTATATAGCTTTTCTATTTGTATTACCTTTTTATCTGTAGGAATCATTTTTTTTTGCGGGGTGGGGGGTGGGGGTGGTGGTGGTGTGTTTTTCCATATCTGAGAAGTAGGAGAAGATTGTTTTCCCTGGGACTCACAGACCTGTGTAATCTCATCAATTATGTAAAATAAACTCTAACATGAACATCCAGTTTTCCTGATTGCTAGCTTTTGAATCTGGATTAATAAAGTCCAGAGGTAAGACAGTAAGGAAAGAAGTGAACTATTTTTTTTTAATGTGCCAGTAAATTTGGTGAACACAATTTATCTCATTTAATTTTTGCAATTACCCTGATGGAAAATTGTTACATGAAAACAGAAAGAGCATAAAGGGGGTAAGGATAGGAACATTTGCAGGAGAATCACAGGATGGCATTCACTGCCTTTGACCAATGTTTGGTTCAATCTCATAGGCTTATTTTTCTCAGCAAGCCAAAAGCACATTCATCTTTCATGGGTACGTCATTTAACGAAATGTGTAAGACTGGTATATTAAGGTGGAATTTAATTATTAAACAATTCTTGGGCTGCATAATTTATGAAGCAACAGAGTGGGGAGTGTTTTCAGTTCAAGTGAGACTATTCCATCATAAAAATTTACATGCTAAAGCAAAATGCTGTCCTTATTCCCAGAGGCAATAACAAGGGATGTTTTATAGGATATTTGCTAATTTAATTGTTATAAAATTCTGAAAGAGATGGGAATACCAGACCACCTGACCTGCCTCTTGAGAAACCTATATGCAGGTCAGGAAGCAACAGTTAGAATTGGACATGGAATGACAGACTGGTTCCAAATCAGGAAAGGAGTACGTCAAGGCTGTATATTGTCACCCTGATTATTTAACCTATATGCAGAGTACATCATGAGAAACGCTGGGCTGGAAGAAGCACAAGCTGGAATCAAGATTGCCGGGATAAATATCAATAACCTCAGATATGCAGATGACACCACCCTTAGGGCAGAAAGTGAAGAGGAACTAAAAAGCCTCTTGATGCAAGTGAAAGAGGAGAGTGAAAAAGTTGTCTTAAAGCTCAACATTCAGAAAACGAAGATCATGGCATCTGGTCCCATCACTTCATGGAAAATAGATGGGGAAACAATGGAAACAGCGTCAGACTATTTTTTTGGGCTCCAAAATCACTGCAGATGGTGACTGCAGCCATGAAATTAAAAGATGCTTACTCCTTGAAAGGAAAGTTATGACCAACCTAGATAGCATATTGAAAAGCAGAGACATTACTTTGCCAACAAAGGTCTGTCTAGTCAAGGCTATGGTTTTTCCTGTGGTCATGTATGGATGTGAGAGTTGGACTATAAAGAAAGCTTAGCGCCGAAGAATTGACACTTTTGAACTGTGGTGTTGGAGAAGACTCTTGAGAGTCCCTTGGACTGCAAGGAGATCCAACCAGTCCATTCTAAAGGAGATCAGTCCTGGGTGTTCATTGGAAGGACTGATGCTAAAGCTGAAACTCCATTACTTTGGCCACCTCATGCAAAGAGTTGACTCATTGGAAAAGACCCTGATGCTGGGAGGGATTAGGGGCAGGAGGAGAAGGGGACGACAGAGGATGAGATGGGTGGATGGCATCACCGACTAGATGGACATGAGTTTGAGTGAACTCCAGGAGTTGGTGATGGACAGGGAGGCCTGGTGAGCTGCGATTCATGGGGTCGCAAAGAGTCGGTCACGACTTAGCGACTGAACTGAATTGATATAAAAACTTTGCAGTCTCAAAGCAACTTATAGGAAGATGCAAATAGGATATTGTGGAACATGCTGTCAGAACCAGCAGAATCAGATGAACTTTAGGTTTAATGGATAAAGACATAGAATGATACACTGTCTATACTGTCCTGTGTGGATTCCGAGCTAACCAGAGGAATTGATGATGGGATAGTTTATATATCAGCCCTCCCTAATCCATCCACATGGGCTGG
Source organism: Bos indicus (assembly GCF_029378745.1). Taxonomy (NCBI): domain Eukaryota; kingdom Metazoa; phylum Chordata; class Mammalia; order Artiodactyla; family Bovidae; genus Bos; species Bos indicus. The sequence continues at coordinate 41,240,234 of NC_091782.1, read as the reverse complement.
TTAGATTGAGCATTGCAGCATCACATGCTGATTAATGGTGTCAAACATCTGCTCTGACATTCTCTCACTTTATCCCAATATCCTCCACTACATAAATACATTACTGCTGGAATAAAGGCATTCACCTCGTGGATGGATGTGGCTGGTAGCCAGTGCCATGATTGGAGGGCTCTTACCTAGAGAAAGTCTAAGGAGGTAGGTTGCATTTTCAGACTTCTTAAATGGTGAGACCCGTCAGTCTCACCAGTCCCATTCAGTGATCAGGGCTCAGCCTGTCTGTAGGATTCCCTTGTTCCCGATGTACCTCTCCTCCTCCATGACCGTCACCTCTCCCCCTACCCACTTCCCCATCAGTCAGTAGCAGGCCTTATTCCTCATTGTTTACAAACATTGTTTTAGATAAAATGTCTTTTTTTGTGATTTATTAGACAAATTCTAATAGTACCAGGCATTAAAGCTTTCTGTAAGTCGGTTCTTACGGATGAATATAAATTTTTAGTGCATTCTAAAAATAGTGTGAATGCTGGCTCCACCCCTTACTAGACTGTGTAACCTTGATTTCTGTACCTCAGTTTTTTCATCTATAAAATGGGGATAATAATGGTCCCCATACCACGGGTTTGAGATGAGGATTAAATGAATTAAGAAAATTGGAGGGATTGAGACTTGCCTGGGACCATACAGGTGTGTCTCAGCTTCCTCATCTATAAAATTTTTTGAATTGGGTAATTAAAAAAACTTTTTTATTTTATTTTTTGGCTGTGTGGCATGTGGGCTCTTAGATCCTGGACCAGGGATCAAACCCATGTCCCCTGCTTTGGAAGCATGGAGCCTAAACCACTGGACTACTAGAGAAGTCCCTATACTTTTTATTGGAGTTAAAAACATCATTAAATTTACCATTTCACCCATTTTAGGTGTGTAATTCAATGGCATTAAGAATATTTACAATGTTGTACAGCCATCACCACCATCCACTTGCAAAACTTTGATCATCCCAGGCAGAAGAAACCCTGTAATATCTAAACAGTAACTTCCTTCCCCACTTCTCCCAGCCCCTGATAACCTCTAATCTACTTTCCGTTCTGTGAATTTGCCCAGTCTAGATACTTTGTGTAAGTGGGATCACACAATATTTTCCTTTTGTGTCTGGCTTATCTCCATCCACGTTGTAGCATGTATCAGAACTTCATGTCTTTTTATGGTTGAATAATGTCCCATTGTGTATACCTACCACTTTTTGTGTATCTCTTCATCTGTTGATGGACACTTGGGTTGTTTCTACTTTTTGGCTGTTGTGAATCATGCTGCGTGAACATTGGAGCACAAATACCTGTTCAAGCCCCTGCTTTCCATTCTTATGGGTATATGGCTAGCAGTGGAATTGCCAGGTCATAGGGCAAGTTAGGAACTGCCAAACTGTAAAACTCTGTAGTTTAATTAGACATTTATTAACATTAAATTAACTGGTGGAAAGTAAAACTCATTGGCTGGACTCTTGAGACAGAATTGGAGAGATTGTTTTTACTCTGAAAAAAATGTAGAATCAGATTAGAGACATCTCTATCTTAGTAAGAAAAATTATCATCTGTTTTGTCCAATTTTTATTGACTGCCAATTTAAAGAACTGACTCATTGGAAAAGACCCTGATGCTGGGGAAGATTGAAGGCAGGAGAAGGGGACAACAGAGGATAAGATGGTTGGATGGCATCACTGACTCGATGGACATGAGTTTGAACAAATTCTGGGAGTTGGTGATGGACAGGGAAGCCTGTTGTGCTGCATTCCTTGGGGTCTCAAAAAGTCGGACATGACTGAACAACTGAACTAACTGACCAAGTTCTTTTTTTAGTTTTAACTTGTCATCCAGTATTTTAATTTTCTTTTACCTTATGTTACATATATGATTAGCTTGTCTTTTGTGTCTTTGTTGTCACGTGCGTCTTTGTGGGGGAAATCTTTTGAATAGGAATGGTCCCTAGTCGTCACTTTTTCCACAAAGCAGAGAAACGTCACTTGGCATTGATGGATTATTCTGTGGATCCGCTTTCCATCCATCTGTGATTTTTCCATTGGCTACTTCCGTGTTTCTGGGTTTTCTTTTCTGTGTCTGTCTTCCAATATTAACAAAGAAAAGGGAATACTAAGTTTGGCATGTGTTAGTGATTATTGCTTTACTTTCTACTGGTTCTCAAAGCATATGTCTGATTAAACTAGAATTTTGTTTGTCTCTTGTTTCCATAACTTACTTTTTCAAGTTAGTTTTTTTTTGAAAGCTGGGTTAAGATTATCCATCTCTAGTCCTTAAGCATTTTTTTCCCCTAATTTTTGTGACCCTTTTTACTTACTGTAATTGCTAGTTGCTTCAATTTCTTGGTAGGTGAATGTGTCTATTCTTGATATTTGCATTATCATAGACTGGTTACAGGGGGTTTCCCTGTTGACTCAATGGTAAAGAATCTGCCTGCCAATACAGGAGACATGGGTTCCATCCCTGGGTCAGGTAGATCCCCTGGAGAAGTAAATGGCAACCCACTCCAGCATTCTTGCCTGGGAAATCCCATGGACGGAGGAGCCTGGCAGGATACACAGTCCATGGGGTGCCAAAGAGTTGGACATGAATTAACTTAGCCACTGAACAACAACAAAGAGTGGTTACAAACTCTTACAAATGGTTTAAGTGCCATTGTTCTCCGTCTTTTTTTTTTTTTTGAAAAAATATGGTACCTACAGTTTTTGGGTTTTTTTTGAGACTATTTTAAATTTTGTTTTAAAACTTTACAAATTTGTATTAGTTTTGCCAAATATCGAAATGAATCCACCACAGGTATACATGTGTTCCCCATCCTGAACCCTCCTCCCTCCTCCCTCCCCATACCATCCCTCTGGGTCGTCCCAGTGCACCAGCCCCAAGCATCCAGTATTGTGCATCGAACCTGGACTGGCAACTCGTTTAATACATGATATTATACATGTTTCAATGCCATTCTCCCAAAACTTCCCACCCTCTCCCTCTCCAACAGAGTCCATAAGACTGTTCTATACATCAGTGTCTCTTTTGCTGTCTCATACATAGGGTTATTGTTACCATCTTTCTAAATTCCATATATATGCGTTAGTATACTGTATTGGTGTTTTTCTTTCTGGCTTACTTCACTCTGTATAATAGGCTCCAGTTTCATCCACCTCATTAGAACTGATTCAAATGTATTCTTTTTAATGGCTGAGTAATACTCCATTGTGTATATGTACCACTGCTTTCTTATCCATTCATCTGCTGATGGACATCTAGGTTGCTTCCATGTCCTGGCTATTATAAACAGTGCTGCAGTGAACATTGGGGTACACGTGTCTCTTTCCCTTCTGGTTTCCTCAGTGTGTATGCCCAGCAGTGGGATTGCTGGATCATAAGGCAGTTCTAGTTCCAGTTTTTTAAGGAATCTCCACATTGTTCTCCATAGTGGCTGTACTAGTTTGCATTCCCACCAACAGTGTAAGAGGGTTCCCTTTTCTCCACACCCTCTCCAGCATTTATTGCTTGTAGACTTTTGGATCACAGCCATTCTGACTGGTGTGAAATGGTACCTCATAGAGGTTTTGATTTGCATTTCTCTGATAATGAGTGATGTTGAGCATCTTTTCATGTGTCTGTTAGCCATCTGTATGTCTTCTTTGGAGAAATGTCTATTTAGTTCTTTGGCCCACTTTTTGGTTGGGTCATTTATTTTTCTGGAGTTGAGCTGTAGTTGCTTGTATATTTTTGAGATTAGTTGTTTGTCAGTTGCTTCATTTGCTATTATTTTCTCCCATTCTGAAGGCTGTCTTTTCACCTTGCTAATAGTTTCCTTTGTTGTGCAGAAGCTTTTAAGTTTAATTAGGTCCCATTTGTTTATTTTTGCTTTTATTTCCAATATTCTGGGAGGTGGGTCATAGAGGATCCTGCTGTGATGTATGTCAGAGAGTGTTTTGCCTATGTTCTCCTCTAGGAGTTTTATAGTTTCTGGTCTTATGTTTAGATCTTTAATCCATTTTGAGTTTATTTTTGTGTATGGTGTTAGAAAGTGTTCTAGTTTCATTCTTTTACAAGTGGTGGACCAGATTTCCCAGCACCACTTGTTAAAGAGATTGTCTTTAATCCATTGTATATTCTTGCCTCCTTTGTCAAAGATAAGGTGTCCATATGTGCGTGGATTTATCTCTGGGCTTTCTATTTTGTTCCATTGATCTATATTTCTGTCTTTGTGCCAGTACCATACTGTCTTGATAACTATGGCTTTGTAGTAGAGCCTGAAGTCAGGTAGGTTGATTCCTCCAGTTCCATTCTTTCTCAAGATAGCTTTGGCTATTCGAGGTTTTTTGTATTTCCATACAAATTGTGAAATTATTTGTTCTAGCTCTGTGAAGAATACAGTTGGTAGGTTGATAGGGATTGCATTGAATCTATAAATTGCTTTGGGTAGTATACTCATTTTCACTATATTGATTCTTCCAATCCATGAACATGGTATATTTCTCCATCTATTAGTGTCCTCTTTGATTTCTTTCACCAGTGTTTTATAGTTTTCTATATATAGGTCTTTAGTTTCTTTAGGTAGATCTATTCCTAAGTACTTTATTCTTTTCGTTGCAATGGTGAATGGAATTGTTTCCTTAATTTCTCTTTCTGTTTTCTCATTATTAGTGTATAGGAATGCAAGGGATTTCTGTGTGTTGATTTTATATCCTGCAACTTTACTATAGTCATTGATTAGTTCTAGTAATTTTCTGGTGGAGTCTTTAGGGTTTTCTATGTAGAGGATCATGTCATCTGCAAATAGTAAGAGTTTTACTTCTTCTTTTCCAATTTGGATTCCTTTTATTTCTTTTTCTGCTCTGATTGCTGTGGCCAAAACTTCCAAAACTATGTTGAATAGTAATGGTGAAAGTGGGCACCCTTGTCTTGTTCCTGACTTTAGAGGAAATGCTTTCAATTTTTCACCATTGAGGATAATGTTTGCTGTGGGTTTGTCATATATAGCTTTTATTATGTTGAGGTATGTTGCTTCTATTCCTGCTTTCTGGAGAGTTTTTATCATAAATGGATGTTGAATTTTGTCAAAGGCTTTCTCTGCATCTATTGAGATAATCATATGGTTTTTATTTTTCAATTTGTTAATGTGGTGTATTACATTGATTGATTTGCGGATATTGAAGAATCCTTGCATCCCTGGGATAAAGCCCACTTAGTCATGGTGTATGATCTTTTTAATGTGTTGTTGGATTCTGATTGCTAGAATTTTGTTAAGGATTTTTGCATCTATGTTCATCAATGATATTGGCCTGTGGTTTTCTTTTTTTGTGGGATCTTTGTCAGGGTTTGGTATTAGGGTGATGGTGGCCTCATAGAATGAGTTTGGAAGTTTAGCTTCCTCTGCAATTTTCTGGAAGAGTTTGAGCAGGATAGGTGTTAGCTCTTCTCTAAATTTTTGGTAGAATTCAGCTGTGAAGCCGTCTGGACCTGGGCTTTTGTTTGCTGGAAGATTTTTGATTACAGTTTCAATTTCCATGCTTGTGATGGGTCTGTTAAGACTTTCTATTTCTTCCTGGTCCAGTTTTGGAAAGTTGTACTTTTCTAAGAATTTGTCCATTTCTTCCACGTTGTCCATTTTATTGGCATATAATTGTTGATAGTAGTCTCTTATGATCCTTTGTATTTCTGTGTTGTCTGTTGTGATCTCTCCATTTTCATTTCTAATTTTATTGATTTGATTTTTCTCCCTTTGTTTCTTGATGAGTCTGGCTAATGGTTTGTCAATTTTATGTATCCTTTCAAAGAACCAGCTTTTGGCTTTGTTGATTTTTGCTATGGTCTCTTTTGTTTCTTTTGCATTTATTTCTGCTCTAATTTTTAAGATTTCTTTCCTTCTACTAACCCTGGGGTTCTTCATTTCTTCCTTTTTTAGTTGCTTTAGGTGTAGAGTTAGGTTATTTATTTGACTTTTTTCTTGTTTCTTGAGGTATGCCTGTATTGCTATGAACTTTCCCCTTAGGACTGCTTTTACAGTGTCCCACAGGTTTTGGGTTGTTGTGTTTTCATTTTCATTCGTTTCTATGCAAATTTTGATTTCTTTTATGATTTCTTCTGTGATTTGTTGGTTATTCAGCAGCGTGTTGTTCAGCCTCCATATGTTGGAATTTTTAATAGTTTTTCTCCTGTAATTGAGATATAATCTTATTGCATTGTGGTCAGAAAAGATGCTTGGAATGATTTCTATTTTTTTGAATTTACCAAGGCTAGATTTATGGCCCAGGATGTGATCTATCCTGGAGAAGGTTCCATGTGTGCCTGAGAAAAAGGTGAAATTCATTGTTTTGGGATGAAATGTCCTATAGATATCAATTAGGTCTAACTGGTCTATTGTATCATTTAAAGTTTGTGTTTCCTTGTTAATTTTCTGTTTAGTTGGTCTATCCATAGGTGTGAGTGGGGTATTAAAGTCTCCCACTATTATTGTGTTATTGTTAATTTCTCCTTTCATACTTGTTAGCATTTGTCTTACACATTGTGGTGCTCCCGTGTTGGGTGCATATATATTTATAATTGTTATATCTTCTTCTTGGATTGATCCTTTGATCATTATGTAGTGACCATCTTTGTCTCTTTTCACAGCCTTTGTTTTAAAGTCTATTTTATCTGATATGAGTATTGCTACTCCTGCTTTCTTTTGGTCCCTATTTGCATGGAAAATCTTTTTCCAGCCCTTCACTTTCAGTCTGTATGTGTCCCCTGTTTTGAGGTGGGTCTCTTGTAGACAACATATGTAGGGGTCTTGTTTTTGTATCCATTCAGCCCGTCTTTGTCTTTTGGTTGGGGCATTCAACCCATTTACGTTTAAGGTAATTACTGCTAAGTATGATCCCGTTGCTATTTACTTTATTGTTTTGGGTTTGAATTTATACACCATTTTTGTGTTTCCTGTCTAGAGAATATATCCTTTAGTATTTGTTGGAGAGCTGGTTTGGTGGTGCAGAATTCTCTCAGCTTTTGCTTGTCTGAAAAGCTTTTGATTTCTCCTTCATACTTGAATGAGATCCTTGCTGGGTACAATAATCTGGGCTGTAGGTTATTTTCTTTCATCACTTTAAGTATGTCTTGCCATTCCCTCCTGGCTTGAAGAGTTTCTATTGAAAGATCAGCTGTTATCCTTATGGGAATTGCCTTGTGTGTTATTTGTTGTTTTTCCCTTGCTGCTTTTAATATTTGTTCTTTGTGTTTGATCTTTGTTAATTTGATTAATATGTGTCTTGGGGTGTTTCTCCTTGGGTTTATCCTGTTTGGGACTCTCTGGGTTTCTTGGACTTGGGTGATTAATTCCTTCCCCATTTTAGGGAAGTTTTCAACAATTATCTCCTCAAGTATTTTCTCATGGTCTTTCTTTTTGTCTTCTTCTTCTGGGACCCCTGTGACTCGAATGTTGTAGCATTTAATATTGTCCTGGAGGTCTCTGAGATTGTCCTCATTTCTTTTAATTCGTTTTTCTTTTATCCTCTCTGATTCATTTATTTCTACCATTCTATCTTCTAATTCACTAATCCTATCTTCTCCCTCTGTTATTCTACTATTTATTGCCTCCAGAGTGTTTTTAATTTCACTTATTGCATTATTCATTATATATTGACTCTCTTTTATTTCTTCTAGGTCCTTGTTAAACCTTTCTTGCATCTTCTCAATACTTGTCTCCAGGCTATTTATCTGTGATTCCATTTTGATTTCAAGATTTTGGATCAATTTCACTATCATTATTCGGAATTCTTTATCAGGTAGATTCCCTATCTCTTCCTCTTTTGTTTGGTTTGGTGGGCATTTATCCTGTTCCTTTATCTGCTGGGTGTTCCTCTGTCTCTTCATCTTGTTTAAATTGCTGATTTTGGTGTGTCCTTTCTGTATTCTGGCAGTTTGTGGAGTTCTCTATTGTGGCGTTTCCTCGCTGTGTGTGGGTTTGTACAGGTGGCTTGTCAAGGTTTCCTGGTTAGGGAAGCTTGTGTCGGTGTTCTGGTGGGTGGAGCTGTATTTCTTCTTTCTGGAGTGCAATGAAGTGTCCAGTAGTGAGTTATGAGATGTCTGTGGTTTTGGGGTGACTTTGGGCAGCCTGTATCTTGAAGCTCAGGGCTGTGTTCCTTTGTTGCTGGAGAATTCGCTTGGTATGTCTTGCCCTGGAACTTGTTGGCCCTTGTGTGGTGCTTGGTTTCAGTGTAGGTATGGAGGCATTTGATGAGCTCCTGTCAATTAATGTTCCTTGGTGTCAGGAGTTCCCTGGAGTCAGGGTTTGGACTTAAGCCTCCTACTTCCAGTTATTGGTCTTATTTTTACAGTAGTTTCAAAACTTCTTCTATACAGCACCATTGATAAAACATCTACGTTAAAGATGAAAAGTTTCATCTACGTTAAAGATGAAAAGTTTCTCTCTGGGTGAGGATCACCCAGAGAGCTTCACAGTGTTACATGGAGAAGAGAAGAGGGAGGAGGGAGTTAGAGGTGACCCGAATGAGATGAGGTGGAATCAATAGAGGAGAGAGTGGGCTAGCCAGTAATCACTTCCTTATGTGCACTCCACAACTGGACCACTCAGAGATGTTCACGGAGTTATATAGAGAAGAGAAGAAGGAGGAAGGAGACAGAGGTGGCCAGAAGGATAAAAGGGAGGAATGAAAAGGAGGGAGACAGATCCAGCCAGTAATCAGTTCCCTAAGTGTTCTCCACCGTCTGGAACACACAGAAATTCACAGAGTTGGGTAGAGTAGAGAGGGGTTAGGGAGGAGACACAGGCGACCTGGTGGAGAAAAAGGAGAGTCCAAAGGGAGAGAGAGCAGTCAAGCCAGTAATCTCACTCCCTAGTGAAAAATGGGTACTGAAGATTGGGTTCTTAAAGGTACAAAATTGGTAACAAATACATAAAAGCAAGAATTAAAAATCTAGAGTAGAGTTTGGAATTTCAAAAATACGATGTTAAAGAAAAGAAGAAGGAAAAGAGAGAAAACGAACAAACAAAAACAAACAAACAAGGTCGCAAAAATTATAAAGAAAATATAGGTACAAAATTGATAACTAATACCAAAAAGCAAAAGTTAAAAATCTAGAGTAGAGTTTGGAATTTCAGAAATACAATGTTAAAAAAAAGAAGAAGAAAAAGAGAGAAAAACAAACAAACAAACAAAAACAAAGTCGCAAAAATTATAAAGAAAATACAGGTACAAAATTGATATCAAATACCAAAAAGCTAAATTTAAAAATCTAGAGTAGAGTTTGGAATTTCAAGAATACAATGTTAAAGAAAAGAAGAAGAAACAACAAAAAAAAACAAGGTCAAAAAATTATAAAAGATATATATATGAAGTTTGCTGAAGAAAAAAAAAATAGGGTCTTTTTTTTTTGCAAAGTAATAGGTTATAAAAGTGAAAATTAAAGGAATAATAGAGGACTTAAAATTTTTTTAAAAGATTAAAAAAAAAAAAGAAAGAATGATCGTAAAAATAGTAAAAATATATCTAGGACTTTCTCTGGTTTTGTTGTGAGTATTGTGGGTTCAGTTCATTTTTGGCTAGTTCCTTGGTCCAACTTACATTTCTCAAGATCTATAGGCCCCTTCCTATGTAGTCGGTAGTAACCACAGGGTTTAACCTATTGCCTGTAGCTTACAAGGCAGTTCCCTCTGTTATAGCTTCTTCTGTTTGCTGGTCTCTTCAGTGTCTGGTTTCCGCCCTGACACAAAGGGGACGGTGGAGGACACTTTTTTTTTTTTAAGGCTCACTTGTTCAGTCTCGCTGTGGGGAGGGAGGGAGGGATGCTGCAAACAAATAACACTGGTGTGCGCTCGCAGTGCCTCAGCCACACTGGGTCTGCCCCCGCTCACGGCGCGTGTAGCCTCCCTGCCCACACTGCTCGGGCTCTAGGTTGCTCCACTGGGAACCATCTGTGGCCGGCCCTGGGCTGCTTGCACCTCCCAGGTCCAAGCCGCTTAGGTTCAGGCACTCGGGTAGTCCTCAGAGGCGCAGACTCGGTTGGGCCTGCGTTTTGTGCCCTTCCCAGGTCCGAGCAGCTCAGGTGATGAGGTGTTTGGCGAGCGCGATTGCTGCGACTTATCGCCTCCCCGCCGCTCAGTTATCTAGGTGTACAACCTGCGCACCTTCTCAGGCAGATGTTGACCGTCCAGACCCCCAAGAAGTTTTAGTTAGCAAAGAAGCCTGCTTACAGTTTTATAGATAATGTCTCTCTGGGGCTGTGATTGCCCCCTTCCGGTTCTGGCTGCCTGTCACCGGAGAGGGAAGGTCTGCAGCTGGCTATCTCTGTTCAGTCCTTTGTTCCGTGCGCAGGCCTGGCGGTGTCTTAGGTTAGGGCTGGCTTTTCGCGTGGTAGATATCCCACATTCTGGTTTGCTAGCCCAAATTATTTCGCTCAGATAGCGCTCAGGTTATTCAGGCCAGCTCCTTACTCTAAGCAATGCAGCCCGCGCCACACCTCCCTGCCCAGCCCCTGCTTGCTAATGGCGTGTGTAGGCGTCTGCGCTGCTTCTCTGCTGGGGGAGTTACCCTAGGGCTCGCAATCTGTGGGTTTTAATTGTTTGTTTATTTTTTCTCCCTGTTATGTTGCCCTCTGTGCTTCCAAAGCTCGGCGCAGATTCGGCAGTGAGAAGGTTTCATGGTGTTTGGAAACTTCTCTCTTTTTAAGACTCCCTTCCCAGGATGGAACTCCGTCCCTCCCTCTTTTGTCTCTTTTTTTTGTCTTTTATATTTTTTCCTACCTCCTTTCGAAGACTTGGGTTGCTTTTCTGGGTGCCTGATGTCCTCTGCTGGCATTCAGAAGTTGTTTTGTGGAATTTACTCGGTGTTTAAATGCTCTTTTGATGAATTTGTGGGGGAGAAAGTGTTCTCCCTGTCCTACTCCTCTGCCATCTTGGCTCCTCCCCTTCTGTTTTCCGTCTTAAAAAAGTGAATACAGTAGGAATTTATTTTCCTGTTATCTGTTAATCCTCCTGCATTCACTCGTGTATTCAGTGTGTTCTTATGTATGTACTGAGCATCTGTGTGTGCCAGGTACAACTCTAGATGTGGTTTCAAGCTATGGTTCCATCTTTCTTTGAAAGTTCTTTTGTTATCAGCTTTTCCCCCAAGCCTCCTTTCATTTTTGAGCCCTAACCTTTATGAGATGGCTCTTCGAATTTCATCTCACTCTTGTGTTTGTCCTTGGTAAAATGTTTCTATGCCATCTTTTCTAATTATTAAAGTCTCTTCTCACCAGAGCGCCCTGCGTCACTATTTGGTTTCTTTTAGCGTTTTTGGTTGAAGACTGGGTGATACTGAATGACTTAATCATCAGTTCAGTTTTATGTTTTTAACACCTCCTATCTCTCATTAGTCACCTTCCTTTTCATAGTTTCTGATCACAAGCACATCCTTATCATCTCTCTCTTTGTGTGTTTTCTTTCTAAGTCTGATTTTCTGGTATTTCATGGTAAATGTATGACTAAGTCTTGGGTTTCCTTCCCAAGCTATCTTATGCTTTTACATGGTAACCCTTTCTCCTCAGCTTACCCTCCTGTTCTTTTTTGTTGATCAGTTTTAAACCTAAAACAGTCTCTAGATGTTTTCAGCTCTCCTCTGAAGAGCTAAAGTGTCTGTAAGAAAAGATATTTATGAGTAGGTTGGGTGAAATTTCTAAAGGAACCTGAATAAGAGGCACAGTGTTCATTGGTATTTGCCTTCTCCTATCTGTCCATCCATTTCCACACCTATAAGATGAGGATAGTAATGGAATGATTGTCCCAGAGCTGCTGCAGAGAATGCATGAGTTAACACTGTGTATGTCACAGGGTGCTTTCGATATATTATCACTGCCTTTATTGTTATTCTTCATTACTGTTACTGCCACCTCCAAATCTTGGCCCCAGTTTTTTCTGAACTAAACTAAGAAAGCATCTTCCGGAATCCAGATCATACCTTGGATTGGGTACACAATTATATCACTTTGTTTTCATCTTAATTCAAATCTTTTCCCGTGTGTTTCCATCCTTATTTGTCCCAGTTTCTATAGCATTGTATAGAAGCTTGACAATCAAGGCAAATTCCTTACCCCACCTATCATAGCGGTTTCCTTCACACAGTATATTCTTACTGAAAGCATGAATTCACCTCCAAGGAGATCGTGACTTGCTGAGATGGAGCATTTGAAGTTGTTGCTTCAAAGATAAAAGTGATGGAGGGATTGAAATCTGTTTAATAGCATGAGTTTGTTTTTACATAAATAATTACATTCTTGGAGTAAAAAAGCCCTGATCCTATCATATACTCACTAACCACGTGTTATGCAAACTTCTAATTTCTGTTGGTCTCAGTTTAACAGCTTTAGACTCAGTTAAGTCACTCAGTCATGTCCGACTCTTTGGGACCCCATGAATCACAGCCCACCAGGCCTCCCTGTCCATCACCAACTCCCGGAGTTCACCCAGACTCACATCCATCAAGTCAGTGATGCCATCCAGCCATCTCATCCTCTGTCGTCCCCTTCTCCTCCTGCCCCCAATCCCTCCCAGCCTCAGAGTCTTTTCCAATGAGTCAACTCTTCGCATGAGCTGGCCAAAGTACTGGAGTTTCAGCTTTAGCATCATTCCTTCCAAAGAAATCCCAGGGCTTATCTCCTTCAGAATGGAGTGGTTGGATCTCCTTGCAGTCCAAGGGACTCTCAAGAGTCTTCTCCAACACCACAGTTCAAAAGCGTCAATTCTTCGGTGCTCAGCCTTCTTCACAGTCCAACTCTCACATCCATACATGACCACAGGAAAAACCATAGCCTTGACTAGACGGACCTTTGTTGGCAAAGTGATGTGGCAAAGTGATGTCTCTGCTTTTGAATATGCTATCTAGGTTGGTCATAACTTTCCTTCCAAGGAGTAAGCGTCTTTTAATTTCATGGCTGCAGTCACCATCTGCAGTGATTTTGGAGCCCAGAAAAATAAAGTCTGACACTATTTCCCCATCTATTTCCCATGAAGTGATGGGACCGGATGCCATGATCTTCGTTTTCTGAATGTTGAGCTTTAAGACAACTTTTTCACTCTCCACTTTCACTTTCATCAAGAGGCTTTTGAGTTCCTTTTCACTTTCTGCCATAAGGGTGGTGTCATCTGCATATCTGAGGTTATTGATATTTCTCCCAGCAATCTTAATTCCAGCTTGTGTTTCTTCCAGTCCAGCATTTCTCATGATGTACTCTGCACATAAGTTAAATAAGCAGGGTGACAATATACAGCCTTAACATACTCCTTTTCCTATTTGGAACCAGTCTGTTGTTCCATGTCCAATTCTAACTGTTGCTTCCTGACCTGCATACAAATTTCTCAAGAGGCAGATCAGGTGGTCTGATATTCCCATCTCTTTCAGAATTTTCCACAGTTTATTGTGATCCACACAAAGGCTTTGGCATAGTCAATAAAGCAGAAATAGATGTTTTTCTGGAACTCACTTGGTTTTTCCATGATCCAGCGGATGTTGGCAATTTGATCTCTGGTTCCTCTGCCTTTTCTAAAACCAGCTTGAACATCAGGAAGTTCATGGTTCACATATTGCTGAAGCCTGGCTTGGAGAATTTTGAGCATTACTTAATAGCGTGTGAGATGAGCACAATTGTGCAGTAGTTTGAGCATTCTTTGGCATTGCCTTTCTCTGGGATTGGAATGAAAACTGACCTTTTCCAGTCCTGTGGCCACTGCTGAGTTTTCCAAATTTGCTGGCATATTGAGTGGAGCACTTTCACAGCATCATCTTTCAGGATTTGGAATAGTTCAACTGGAATTCCATCACCTCCACTAGCTTTGTTCGTAGTGATGCTTTCTAAGGCCCACTTGACTTCACATTCCAGGATGTCTGGCTCTAGGTCAGTGATCACACCATTGTGATTATCTGGGTCGTGAAGATCTTTTTTGTACAGTTCTTCTGTGTATTCTTGCCATCTCTTCTTAATATCTTCTGCTTCTGTTAGGTCCATATCATTTCTGTCCTTTATCGAGCCCATCTTTGCATGAAATGTTCCCTTGGTATCTCTAATTTTTTTGAAGAGATCTCTAGTCTTTCCCATTCTGTTGTTTTCCTCTATTTCTTTGCATTGATCGCTGAAGAAGGCTTTCTTATCTCTTCTTGCTATTCTTTGGAACTCTGCATTCACATGCTTATATCTTTCCTTTTCTCCTTTGCTTTTCGCTTCTCTTCTTTTCACAGCTATTTGTAAGGCCTCCCCAGACAGCTATTTTGCTTTTTTGCATTTCTTTTCCAGGGGGATGGCCTTGATCCCTGTCTCCTGTACAATGTCATGAACCTCAGTCCGTGGTTCATCAGGCACTCTATCTAACAGATCTAGTCCCTTAAATCTATTTCTCACTTCCACTGTATAATCATAAGGGATTTGATTTAGGTCATACCTGAATGGTCTAGTGGTTTTCCCTGCTTTCTTCAATTTAAGTCTGAATTTGGCAATAAGGAGTTCATGATCTGAGCCACAGTCAGCTCCTCGTCTTGTTTTTGCTGACTGTATAGAGCTTCTCCATCTTGGGCTGCAAAGAATATAATCAATCTGATTTCGGTGTTGACCATCTGGTGATGTCCATGTGTCGAGTCTTCTCTTGTGTTGTTGGAAGAGGGTGTTTGCTCTGACCAGTGAAAAGTTGTTTCCAAGTTTGAAATTCTGTTTTTCTCATCAGCTATCTTGAAAACAACTCTTCTGCTGTTGGCCACCTCTGTTTGGGTATATTTACTGTGGCAGATGTTAATTCCAATCAGTTTAATTTAATTGCATTTTAACTATCTGCAGAAGACCTTTGTTCTTTGCGATAGCAGAAAGCAAATTAATTTTGGCATAATTAAAAATGCAGTGGGTCATAAAAGTTAAAACAGTTTGATTTATCTCAGCTGATAATTAAATTAGCTTGAGTGCATAGTGTTTCCCACAATAATAAAATTTCATACCATCTCTTTTTCGGCACAGCCTCACGGTAGAAGACGGCAGAAAAACCACTCGTGTCATCTGAGAAAATATATAACCAAATGAAAAGCAAGCTTCACATATCTAGTTCTAGGTGGGAAACCCAAGGGTCCAAAATTTAGTTTTTGAAAACTAAAAACAATTCCTGGGGTCAGACGTGGTCTTTAGGTTTCATGGCAGTTTTATTTTCTTGGAATGCTTTTATGTCCTAATAATTGTCAGAGTACAGAAGTACAAAATAGTTTTAAATAGCATCTCCTGCCTTGTGTAATTTACATGAACAAGCAGAATCTGAAGATCAAATAGTCCTGAGGCTTTACTTCAGTAATCAATTCTAATTTTCATAAGTAAATTCCAGTTCGTCTATGACTTCATCTGTCTCTGCTGTGAGTCTGCTACTATCAATCACTTTTAAATCATGTTCGTATTAACGTGTTGCAGGCACTATTCTCTTTTTCTAGATTTCTGAGCTTTGGCTCATCTCAAAGCTACAGAAAGCTTTCATTACTGTTGATACAGAAGAAATTAGTTGAATATGCATAAGTTCCTTTTTTTTTTTTTTTCTATCTTTGGAATAGAAATTGGAAGGAGGAAGAAACTGAACCTTAAATGTTTTGGATAATGTGCATTTTGTTTATCTGCATAATAACTGTGTTTCCTGAGCCAAAAGCCAGGAGGTAGAACTGCATTCATAGTAGTAGTAATAAAAAGTGTTTTAGAAAGTCCTGCATTAGGCCTGGGGGCTCTCCTTCCCTTCGGACTCCCCTCAGATAATTGGTGTGGAGGAGAAAGGAGAAGATGGTGTTTGCTCACGTGGCAGTGCTCTGGCTACCACCTGCTGTCCATTAATCTGTTCCTTTTTGGCTTGGGTTCTGGGAAGTCCTGTTAGCTGCCAGGGCTGCCAATGTCTGATGCTTCTTCAGCGTTTTTCTCTTTTCTACCAGCCTGGCTTCTCAGGCCTATTTGAACCACAAGGTATATGAAGCAAAATGAAGCTCGTATTGGAATTATAATAATTTAGAAAAAAAGCAAAACAGCCCTTTTAGTTTCTACTGACTTTTCTCTATCGGAGCTGCTCTTCTGGGAGCCAGGCTGAAGGACCATCTGAAGGACAGGTGCCGTGTTGCAGTCAGGTACCCTTTCAGTGTAACCTGGCCAGACTGGCACATGCAGATCCCCGTCCCATTGTGGGATGCTCTTCTCCAAGAGACTCAGAGGTGCCCTAGACAAATGTCTCTCTCTGGAGAGTTGTGTCTTTCCTCTGGAAATAGCTCAATGCAGGGCTGAACAATATAGAGCCTTAACACTGGCAGTTGTGTACTGCCATAGTGATCGATGTTTCTTGTGGCTCCGACTCTCCCCTTCCTTCTTTCTTTAGAGACGTTTTTCCTTTTTTTTTGATGTGGACATTTTTAAAGTCTTTTTTATTGAATTTGTTACAATACTGTTTCTTTTTTATGTTTGGGTTTTTTTTTGGCCACAAGGCATGTAGGATCTTAGCTCCCCCATTAGGGATCGAACCCACACCCCCTGCATTGGAAGGCGAAGTCTTAACCACTGGACCACCATGGAAGTACCTTCTCTTGCTTTTTTGTGTTGGACTGTGTGTTGTAGCTGCACTGTATACTGAGGCCCTTTTGTTAATAGGAGTTCGTTAAATCTTTAATTGCTCCTCTATTTATTGTTTCTGCTTCTGTCATGTCACCCAGATACCTGACATAGTAAGTTGGTAGAAACAAGTCAGAACATCTGCCAAATAATTTTAATTGATTAGAGTTTTGAAGACAAGTTGCCCAGTTGAACCTTTTAAGGTGATCAATCAGTTCAGTTCAGTTGCTCATTTGTGTCTGACTCTTTGCGACCCCATGACCTGCAGCACACCAGGCCTCCCTGTCCATCACCAACTCCCAGAGTTCACTCAAACTCACGTCCATCGAGTTGGTGATGCCATCCAACCATCTCATCCTCTGTTGTCCCCTTCTCCTCCTGCCCTCAATCTTTCCTAGCATCAGAGTCTTTTCAAATGAGTCAGCTCTTCACATGAGGTGGCCAAAGTATTGGAGTTTCAGCTTCAACATCAGTCCTTCCAATGAACACCCAGGACTGATCTCCTTTAGGATGGACTGGCTGGATCTCCTTGGAGTCCAAGGGACTCTCAAGAGTCTTCTCCAACACCACAGTTCAAAAGCATCAATTCTTCGGTGCTCAGCTTTCTTTATAGTCCAACTCTCACATCCATTCATGACCACTGGAAAAACCATAGCCTTGACTAAATGGACCTTTGTTGACAAAGTAATGTCTCTGCTTTTTAATATTCTGTCTAGGTTGGTCATAACTTTCCTTCCAAGGAGAAAGCGTCTTTTAATTTCATGGCTGCAATCACCATCTGCAGTGATTTTGGAGCCCCCAAAAATAGTCTGATGCTGTTTCCATTGTTTCCCCATCTATTTCCCATGAAGTGATGGGACCAGATGCCATGATCTTAGTTTTCTGAATGTTGAGCTTTAAGCCAATTTTTTCACTCTCCTCTTTCACTTTCATCAAGAGGCTCTTTAGTTCTTCTTCACTTTCTGCCATAAGGGTGGTGTCATCTGCATATCTGAGGTTGTTGATATTTCTCCCGGCAATCTTGATTCCAGCTTGTGCTTCCTCCAGCCCAGCGTTTCTCATGATGTACTCTGCATATAAGTTAAATAAGCAGGGTGACAATATACAGCCTTGACATACTCTTTTTCCTCTTTGGAACCAATTTGTTGTTCCATGTCGAGTTCTAACTAGGGATGCTCTAAACTTTATGAAAGTGAAAGTATTAGTCACTCAGTTGTGTTCGACTCTTGGTGATCTCATGGACTGTAGCCCACCACGCTCCTCTGTCCATGGAATTCTCCAGGCAAGAATACTGGAGTGGGTAGCCATTTCTCCTCCAGGGGATCTTTGCAACCCAGGGATCTAACCTGGGTCTCCTGCATCGCAGGCAGTCTTTACTGTCTGAGTCACCAGGGAAGCCTCGTAAACTTTTAATATGTCTTAATTTTCCTTTCCTTTCCCTCCTTTGTTATCAAACTTTTGAAAGACCTGTGATTTAGAATGGTAAGTAGATATTTAATGTGGGAATCCTTAGTGCTAAGTTACATATCAGACTTCATTTCTTTGGGCTTTGTGTTTGTGAAGCAGTGAAGAGTTTGGAGAAAAAAAATACAAATGATGTGGAAATCAAAGTTCAAGATCTTGGAGCCATATATGTATCAGTATCCCCTTGACTTTCTGATCAGCCTGTCCCCAAATTTTAGGGATCTTAGAGGGGTTCATCCCTCTTAGAGTCTGAAGATGTGTTAATCTTAGGGTTCTTCTTTTTTCTGATTTCACCTGACTCATCATTCTCTAACTCCTGCCCTCCAGAATTATTGGATAAGAAGATATGTTTAAGGATGTTCTTTTTGAATGAAAACCTGTAATAAGCATAGGTCCAATTGTTGCATTTTCTGGAGGAAATATTATTGGAGACAGTGTTTCCTAGAGGATTTCAGTCTTTTTCCCTCCATACTGAATTTGTAAGACTATTACCTTAAACATTAAGCTCCTACTTAATACCTTCATTTCATTTTTGCACTACTCTTTGGATTTGTTTGCGTTCCACATGGAAATTCCAAGAATCACAAGCCTTAAGTGATTTGAAACTAGAATCCCACCAGTTCAAAATTTGCAAAATGCGTTAGTTCAGAGAAAAACGGGCTCCTCTGCTTCTTACATCATTTTCCACATGATATTTTCCACCAAAAGTTTATGTTATGTAACAAGAATATGGACTGTTATTGACTGGAAAATGGAAGGTGGAAGAAGATTTGTAAACACTCACACAGGAAGACAGTTGTCCACCCACAAACCTTACTTTCTTTTCAGCATGCCACATGGGTCTAGCCAGTGTAGTGTGTGATGGTCATTTTATGGCCTGTGAAGTCCCTACCCTCTGTTTCTAGAATGTGTGGATCTTTTACAACCTGTACAACCTCAGTAGCACATTCCTAGGGTAGCAGAATATCCACATTGACAGCTCATCTGCCTTCTTGGCTGAGCCACACTAGATACTGTTTCATCACTACACTGTTTGTTTCTTCTTTAATTTCTCTCTGAACAACAGAAGAAGCCTCACTATCTCTCAGTGCCTGAAAGGACAAAATCTTTTATGAACTTTTTTTCTTTTGCTTTCGTTGGTTCCTCATGTCCTTATTTTTCTCCAAGACAGTACCCAAAATAATTGAAGAAGAGACTTGAGATATTTGCCTGTTTAGAGTGCTGAACTGTTAGAAATATTCCAAAAAAGTTGTGTATTTTGATTACTGAGAAGGCTCCTTCTCTTGCTCAAAAGGGCAATGATGACCTATTCCATGAGCACCTACTTTGAGAAGTAGGGCAGGGCTGGCTGACCTAGCTCCACTGTGCAGGTCTGGATCCACTCTAAACTTTAAATATGGTGCTTAGTCACTCAGTCGTGTCTGACTCTTCGAGACCCCATGGACTGAGGCCTACCAGGCTCCTCTGTCCATGGGATTTTTTCAGGCAAGAATACTAGAGTGGATTGCCATTTCCTCCTCCAAACTTTAAATGTAATATGTCCTAATTTTCCCTTTCTTTCCCTCCTTTATCATCACACTTTTAAATGACCTGTGATGTAGAATGGTACTGGATCCACTGTGAAGACCTCTGATAGAAATCATTGCCCTTGTTGGTACTGAGCATCTATGAATGTTGACCCATAAAAAAGAATAAACAGAAGGCAGAAAGGAAAGCTCAGGCTTGGATGGAAGATAGACAGACCATTGTGTTTTCTTTCTTTCCTCTTTAGAAGTCCACCTGGACCCCTGCAGAACGTGGTGTCCCGTAGCAGACTGTCAGACAGTGTGCCCCGTCGCAACAAGTGACCCAGGACAGCCCGTGCTGGTGGAGTGCCCTTCCTGCCACCTGAAGTTCTGCTCGTGCTGCAAGGATGCTTGGCATGCAGAAGTCTCCTGCAGGGACAGTCAGCCCGGCATCCTGCCAACAGAGCATGGGTAAGGAAGGAAACTTGATCTTTGGGATCATTCACCCGTGTTCTTAGAAATCTGTTGCTTGGAGAAAGAGCCATATTGTGATGAAATGTCTAGGTGAGTTCTTTACCTGCAAGGCTTTCCTGAGAAGTATCTCAGAATGGGTATGTTATTAACTAAGAATCACCAAATCAGCAGGTCTAAATGGATTTTAGTTAATTACCCGAGAATAACTTTCCAGGTACGCTAGAGGTAGTCTTAGGAGAAGGCAATGGCACCCCACTCCAGTACTCTTGCCTGGAAAATCCCAGGAGCGGAGGAGCCTGGTAGGTCACAGTCCATGGGGTCACTAAGAGTCGGACACAACTGAGCGACTTCACTTTCACCTTTCACTTTCATGCATTGGAGAAGGAAATGGCAACCCACTCCAGTGTTCTTGACTGGAGAATCCCAGGGACGGGGGAGCCTGGTGGGCTGCCGTCTATGGGGTCGCACAGAGTTGGACACGACTGAAGCGACTTAGCAGCAGCAGCAGAGGTAGTCTCTCTGAGTTTTGATTTCTCTTTAGGTAGGAGGCT
The DNA here is from genome assembly GCF_029378745.1 of Bos indicus. NCBI lineage: Eukaryota > Metazoa > Chordata > Mammalia > Artiodactyla > Bovidae > Bos > Bos indicus. Next base: position 41,219,624 of record NC_091782.1, on the reverse strand, counting down.
GTGGTCCTCTGGTTCTCTGTATGTAGGAAGTCATAGCTTTTGTCCACAGCCATTTGCTTAGGTACCATGACTGCCTACAATTGACACACATCATTCTTGCTTGTGAAGAGGTGCGGAAATGATTTTCTTAGCTGACTCAATTGCCGGTGCGTGGGGTGTGCCAGTCATATTAAAAGAAACAGCAATAGAAACAACAGCCCTTCAGGGTAGTATGCTGCTAAAATTCATGCTTACTAGAGGAAAAGAGCTTATCTTTTGATATTTTATGCTCTGAAAAAAAACAATAATGAGGTTGAGAATTTGCTATGATGAGAAGCAATTCACTCTGTACCATGCAGGACAGAGGGTATTTATGGCAGCGGCAGGGCCCAGAGTGAGCGAACTTTGTGTTTGATCCCTTGATTTGCTTGAGGCTACGGCTGTTTTGCATCAGCAAGAACAGAAATAACAGTGTTGGCTAGTTGGCTTAATCACTCTGCATCCTTGAAGTATGGAGGGCCATTCTCCAGGAACAGAAATGCTACTTGGTGTGATGCTGTGCTTAAGTTGCCGACCAAATACATCAAGAGGAGAAAAAGAGCTAGCACATGTGGCAGGCATGTGCCCACTTAACCAGTACCAGGCACATTTTCACTGCCACCCAGCAAGGTCTCCAGGAATCACAGGACAATGTGAAGATCCCAGAGGAGAGACAGAGTTCTGACATTGCCACTGGTATCTTTGTGACTTTATGCAAGTCACTCAGCCTCTATGAGTCTGAAAGTAAAAAAGTGAAAGCCACTCAGTCGTGTCCGACTCTTTGAGACCCCATGGACTATACAGTCCATGGAATTCTCCAGGCCAGAATACTGGAGTGGGTAGCTGTTCCCTTCTCCAGGGGATCTTCTCAACCCAGGGATTGAAGTCTAGTGCTCTATTAAAAAAAAAAAAAGAAATGGGAGGAATGAAAATGGCGGCTGTCCCACTGCGTTATAGGGTTATTATGAGCATGGAATCCAATCATAAGTTTGACCACACTTTGTGAACCTGATGTCTTCATGTGCTGAGTCGTGGTTTTGATGAATAGTAGCTAAAATGCAATCCAGGCCTGGCTCACACAGGCCGCCCTCCACCTCAGTTCCACTTATTTTCTCTGCCCCTTGAGCCTGTAAGCTTTGCTGGCCTGTTCATCTGTCTGAAGCAGGTCTTTTCAGTGATATTGGGCATTTATTTGAAAGTATTGACGATTGACTCCCTCCCATCCCCATCCGTTTGTTTATTTGCACAGATCGTTGTATAGATGATCTCTGCCCCTGTTGGATCCTGAGCTGGTTTTTCCACCACGTGGCAGACTTCTTGTACTTTTTAGTCAGACAGCGTGTGCTCAGAGAATGAAAGACTAATTTGGCAAAACAATGGATTAATCAGCTATGGAAAATACAATTATGTAATTCACTCAAAGCTAAAGATAAATAAATTAAGCTTCTTTGTTTTGCGTTATCTGAACAAGGAGTAATCTGCACTGCGCCTGTTTTTACCCCCACCCTGTTCCTGGGACATGAAGTTAAGTACAGCCAGCAACGAGTTCCCTCCCTACCTATCAGGAGCCCTGAGAATTCAGTGGATGACCACAGAGTTCAGCTGTTTAATTATATTCAGCCCACTTTACCCGTAGCTCTGGTTGGTGTACATCTTGTCCTAGATTTTTAAAATCACTCAGCATTCTTGATCCTTACACTATAATTTCTCCTTCATTTCTTTCTAGAACCCTCTTTGGGACGGAGGCAGAAGCCCCTATTAAGCAGTGCCCAGTGTGCCGGGTTTATATCGAGCGCAATGAAGGCTGTGCTCAGATGATGTGTAAAAACTGCAAACACACGTTTTGCTGGTACTGCCTTCAGAACCTGGACGTAAGTGCAGCCCAGAAGAGTCTCCCCGTGTATCCTCCTCCATCCTGTGTCTATGCGACAGCCCATATCTGATGGACTTTCCTTTTAAAACATTGAACCTGTTTTGTTTTGTTTTTCCTGCCAAAGAAAGTTATTTTTCCTTAATGAAACATCCTGAGCCTGCTTCTTCACATACCTCTCTCTGATTACTTTGAGTGTGTCGTCCTACCTTTAAAGGCAAGCTTTTGTTTTAGGGACATTTCCAGCTTTGGGGGCATTGTCTCATTCTGTTGTTTAAAGAACTATGAGCATGGTCGTTTGATTTTGCTCTTGTAATGAGTTACCACAGACTTGTGGCCTAAAGCAACACAGATGTGTTATCATTGGTTCTGTCCATCGGTCGTCTGCCATGGGTCTCCCTGGATTAAAGTCAAGTTGTCTTGGGACTGTGTTCTTTCTGGTGACTCTTGGAGAGGACCTATTTCTTTGCCTATTTTAGCTTCTAGAGGCTGCCTACATTCCTTGGCTATGGCCCCTTTTTCCATCTTTAGAGGCGACAGCATCACATCTTTCTGAGCCTTCTTCCATAGTCTTAGCTTCCAGAGCCATTCCCTCTGACTGAGGGAGAAAACGTCTGAGAAAACGTCTCTGCCTTTAAGGACCCATGTAATTAGATCGTGCCCTTCTGGATAATAAGGGCTAATCCCCCCACCCCACCCCAGCCCGTCTCAAGGTCTTTAATCACACTTGCAAAATCCCTTCGGCCATGTAAGGTAACACATTCACATGTTTTGGGGAATAGATCATTGGCATCTTTAGGGGAGATCCTCTGAGTAGGAAATGGTAACCCACTCCAATGTTCTTGCCTGGAAAATTCCATGGACAGAAGAACCTGGCGGGCTACAGCTCATGGGGTTGCAAAGAACATGACTAAGCACAGCACAGCACATCTTTAGGGGATCAGTTATTCTGCCTGTCACAATTAGATTGCTTTTTTCTTCTTTAATTTAAGGAGAAAAGCCATTTAAATGAGTGGCGTCTCTTAATTACTATTTCGTTCATGAGCGTGACAGCAAGATTGTTACTGCTCTCCCAGGGTTCCCTTCCCACATAAGGGATCTGGTCTAATTGTTCTTTCCCCCCGCTATTTGTGAGGTATGTCTTTTCAAGTTCGGGTGCAGTTCCATTCAGTCCAGTGCTGAGGCTAATGGTAACCTCATTTAAAAGGTAATATGAAGAATTGATGAGAATTCTATTGTTTTCAATTCTAGTGTTTTACGGTTTGCAGCGACATATTCCCTTTAGATATTCCCTATTTTTGCAGTTTGTTTATAGTTATTCCCTGTTTTGGCAATTCGGACCTTTAAAATATGTTTGTATCAGTGTAAGCCCTCAGTCACAGTTGGATGGGTGGCTATTCTTTTTGCAATTTTTTGTTTTAATTGCTTGAAAGTGAAAGTTTCTCAGTTGTGTCTGACTGTTTGTGCCCCATGGACTATACAGTCCATGGAATTTTCCAGGCCAGAATATTGGAGTGGGTAGCCTTTCCCCTCTCCAGGGGATCTTTCCAACCCAGGGATCGAACCCAGGTCTCTTGCATTGCAGGCGGATTCTTTACCAGCTGAGCCACAAGGGAAGCCCTTTAATTGCTTTGTTTGCTTCAGTTTGTATCGGTCTTTAGCATTATACACACTCAGTGAATGCAGTTAACATGGCTGTGTGCTGGCCACCACATGCCTGGTTTTTAACTAAAAATTAGACAAGTTATTTAGGCTGACATCTATGAGTAAGAATCTTAATCAGCTTGATGTCAGGGTTTCAGGAAGGCATATGCATTGGGGAGGAGAAATTTGACCTTTTAGACTCTAGAATCTCCATGACTCAGGTTGACAGACAGGTGTTCATTCTGTTAAAAAATGTGATTTGTTATAACCCCTTGAATTACAATTAAGTTTGAATTATAATAATGTTTGATATTTGAGATGTCTCCTAATTCCAAATGAATGATACTCTGGATGAGGGTATGACTCATGATTATGTACCCCTCATGCTTTACAAATGAAACAAATCCAGTTTTTTCCCCTTCAGGTTTAACCAGCTTGTTAATAGGATTCACATCCACAGAGGTTGAGCCCATGAGGTTCTCTTTAGGAGGCAAGAGCCTAGGGGAATAAATATGTGTGCCAGATCGCTGCATCCTTCGGCTGAAATGTGTTCTGGGTGTGGTGTTGCAAAGAACACAGTGTTGTCGCTTGAACTGTTCTGGTTCTCGAGGTGAAATGGTACAGACATGAGATTGCTAGGTGCGCGGCATCTTCTGGTCATTGTGTTTTGAGGCCTCATTTTCCTGGATTTTGGCCAGGGACCGTTGGCTTGTGGGTCACGATGTGTTTCTGTAGCCAAGTGTTCCGTGTCAGATGATGGTGTTGGTCTTTATTTACAGGGAAGTTTTAGTGTCGGTCTAGAGGAAGGGGGATTGTCCACAAGCCAAGCCTGAGACCAACACCAAAAAGAGTGATTTTGAGTTTTGCTCTGGGGAGTTGGGTTTGTTCCCGCCTTGATTCTCATCTCCACTGTTTCAGAGGATGAGATAGTCTTCATCCTCTGCTTTGGGATCCTCAGAGACTTGTCCCCTTGGGTTCTATCTTCTCTCTCCTATGACTTTAGCTTCCATTCCCTGCTCTCTAACCTATGGATTCAGTTATGTCCCATTTAACAACAAGTAACACTTTTCTCAAGGCTGCAGCTTTGCCTTGCTGCCATTCTGTTTCTCTCCTTCCTTTAGAAGCCAAGCCTCTAGCTCTTGACACTCCAGTCATTGCAGTGACTCAGATAGCCAGACCCTGACTGTGTTCTCTCAAGGCTTTGAGTGATTCCTTCTGAGTAAAATCCAATGGATACTTTAGTCCTCCCCTTTCCTAGATTCTCTGCTGCCTTTGACATCTTGATCACCTCCATTCCAGTGAGACCATCTCCTCTGATTTCCTTTCTGGCTGCTGCTCAATTTCCTTTCCAGGTTCTTCTTTGGTCTACTCTTTTGTTTTCTCCCAAATTTGTGTAGAATAGTCACTTTATTAGTCAAAGTTATCCAGAGAGACAGACCCAATAGAATAGATAGGTGGGTAGATAGATTGATTCTTGGGGATTTAGCATAAGGTATTTTTTCACATGGTATTGGAGGCTGAGAAGTCCCATGAGCAGCTGTCTGTGAGCTGGTTGGCCCAGGAAAACCAGCAGTGTCCTTCAAAGCTCAGGGAGCCAGAGAACAATGTTGTATATTCCAGTTCAAGTCTGAATGCCTGAGAAACAGAAGTGCCAAGGGCAAGAGAAGATTCCAGCTGAAGTGGTCAGGGAGACAGGTATTCCCCTTGGCCTGCTCTTAAATATGTGTGTTCTATACCCTCTCCCTGGGTGTAATCTCATCTACTTCTCTGGATTCTTTGGCCCAAGGACACTGTTTCCCAAGTCTTCTTCCCAGAATCCAGATATGTATAATCAGCTGCCTTTTGAACAGCACTGCTTGTACGTCTCAAGTTCAACACGTCCAAACTGTGGCCATCATCTTCCCAACAGAATCCTTCTCTATGTTGTCCCTTCCCTCAACAAAGTCCCTGCCTCCTACCCAGTGCTTCTCCCTCATCTGGGGCTTCTTCTCCCTGGTTCCCCATCCCGTTAGTTACCTACATAATTCTGCATGACTGTATTTACCTCTTGTCTGTCTCAGCCACTGGCGTGTGATCTCAGCTGGTTTACAACAGAGCCTTTTAGCTATCTCCTTCAAGGTTCTTTCATTCCATACTGCACTTCTACTAGAGTTACCTTTCAAAGATAATCAGTCAGGTCGTTAATCTTCTTTAGAATCAATAAAGAGTCTCAGGGACTATAATCTGTTTTCACACAATGATTTATAAAACTACTATCATCTAAGAATTGTCACTCGGGAGTTCTTAGAGCCCATCGTTAATTTTATCCACTGAGGTGATCTGATGGGGTTAGTACCCGTCTCTTGATTCAAAAACTGTGTGTTTACCAAAACCTCTCTCTTTGTTTTTCAGAATGACATTTTCCTCAGACACTATGACAGAGGGCCGTGTAGGAATAAGCTTGGCCACTCAAGAGCCTCAGTGATGTGGAACCGAACACAGGTACCCCGACCTTAGGAGGAGCATAAGAGAAGCCAGGCTTTAAATGGGTTGAAAAGCCCACCTACTCAGTTTCCCCGCCTCTATTCCCTTCTTACTCATCCCAGCCTGAGAGGTTCTGGGGAACTTCTGGGCGTGAAGTTAATCCAGGAGCCCAGTCTCCTAGAGAAGTGGAGAGTCAGGGTGACAGAGCAGACAAGAATCAGACTGGCCAAAGAGTTCGTTCAGGTTTTTCTGTAATACCTTATGGAAAACACTCCAGCAGAATAAAGGCAAAGCCGAATGCTCGTTCCTCCTGAAAAAAACTGGTAGAGTGAATTCCCTAGAGCCCTTTGGGGCATGTTTGCTATGGAAGGCAGAAGTCTTAAAATCCCATGAGCTGTGTTGGGGCGTGGAAGCCTCTGTACATACCGTTGTGTGCTTACGTGGCAGGCTCAAAGGGAGTCCTGAGATTTATTTTTAAGAGTTTTTCATGTTCCTTTTGAGGAAGTTGGTGTTCATAGCCTAGTAGCCATTATTAACATCCCTCTGAGGATGTTACCGTTTCCTCTGAGACTGCTGAGAAACAAGTAGAGAGGCAGCCAACACGGACAGTTCATGATCCCACTGAGCTTGCGCCAGAGCCTGAGTGAGCATTTGGTTTGTCCTTGGTGTCTCCCTGCTTTATCTCCAGTTTAGACCATTGCCGGGCACTGGATGGAAGCTCTCATATTTGTAACTGCGTCATGTGCCTGAGACGGTGTCTTAGTTCGAGCCGCTGTAACAAATGACCATAGAATGGAAGACTCAGACCACATATTTATTTCTCATGGTTCTGAAGACTGAAAGTCTGAGACTCAGGTGCCAGTGTTGTTGAGTTCTGATGAGGACACCCTTTGTGGCTTATAGATGGCATTCTTCTCACTGTGTCCTCACATGGCAGAGAGTAGAGAAGAAACCAGCTCTCTTGTGTGGCTTCTTATATCCCATCATGAGGACTCCACCCTCATGGCCTAATTACTTACCAAGGTTCCCATTTCCACACATCGTCCTCCACTTAGGGATTAGAGTTTCAATCTATGAAATTTTAGCAGGGGGCAAGAGCAGTCCACAGCTGATGGTGGTGTATATACATAGAAAGACTGACGTGCTGAATAGGCTTTTCTTCTACATTTCCAGGTGGTTGGGATTCTCGTGGGGTTGGGCATCATCGCCTTGGTGACTTCACCCTTGCTGCTTCTGGCTTCCCCGTGCATCATCTGCTGTGTCTGCAAGTCCTGCCGGGGCAAGAAGAAAAAGCATGACCCATCTACAACCTAAAGAGCTCAGTTCGTGTCCGTGTGCCGCAGGTGTCTGGGTTATACAAGACTGCAGTGCTAAAACCCCACTTAATGAACTCACCTTCTCCTCCCTGCCAAACTTTGGAAGTGCCTCTGTGTCCAGACTTTGAACTTGCCTGCCCACCTTTGGCATCCATAAAGGCCAAGCGCTTCTGTGTGTGTTCCTGTGTAAAGAGAGCCCAGGTTCAACAGTCCAGACTGTGTCTGTGGAGTGTGTTGATAAGCTCTGGGTTGATGAAGAGAAACTAACACATCATCGTGTTATCATTCAAAGGCTTCCCCAGTGGACTGTTCAACTTCCCACCAAATCCATGAAGCCTGAATGAACACTCGGTATAATAAATGCACTGCCAACCATCATGACACACACTCTCACTGAGAAGCCAGAGTCTGTCCTGGGTTGATTTGACCATCACAAGAAGCATAAGGAAAACCTCCTGTAGGAGGGGAAGAATAAGACTGTTTAAGGGGAAATTCTTGTAAGAATTGTTATTCTCATGGGAATTATAAGAGGGCTGCTTATCTTGGGAGTTGATATGGTGGTTCTGCCGGTTACTGGGCGTGCTGCTTTTGCCAGTAAGTTGGCAGAAACACAATAGGTTTCTCCTGTGTGATCTCAGCTTCAAGCCAGAGACTGCTATGCCAAGGGAGTTGGCCCTTCCCAGAAAAAGGGCTGCATGCAGCAGGTGAAACCGTCTGGTCTAATTTAGCATCTGTCCCTTGGGTGATCAACTTTGCCTCCAGCCAGTAGTGGTGGTCTGCAGGATTGTTTAATATGAAGTTTGGGTAAAGTGGCAGGGATTCAGAATCGTCATCGTAGGTATCAGGGACCTTTCTTGAGCTCTCTGTTCATGTGCCCAACAGATTTAGAATTGGACCTACAAGTACCCACCAAGAGTGAATATTAAAGTCATAGATATATCCAGAATCTATGTAACTTGCCGCTTAACTAAAGTTTGAATCCATTGGGCATGAATGGATATCTCCAATAGTACACACAAAATACGTGTTTACTTGAAACCCATTCTGTCTTCTGGGGCTAATATGGTTTATTATAAATCAACCTAATTTTTTTTGCATATTATATATGTCAGTTTTGGTTACAAGTGCATTAAGTTACCCAAAGGTTTCGACTCGTAACTCTTAAAGCAGTACTCAGTATGATGCCCTGTCAGTTTGTAAAACACAGATCGATAATCAAATTATTTATGTATTTTCGAACACAGTTCAGAGCAGGCCTCTTCCCAGCAAAGTTTTGCTCTTTCAGCATCTGTTCGGGTGATCTTGAGTACCTTTTGTATGTACAGGGCAGTGATGTAACAACAAAAAATACCTGAGAAACAAAATGTCCATGCTTTCTGTATCTTTAACACTTTGTGTTTGTATCACCTCATGGTGGCTTATTTTTCCTGTTGTACCATCCAGTCAGATTTTGAATAAACGAGTTTTGAAAAGACAGTACCTTTTACTATAATTGCCATTAGCAAAGTAGCCTGGTACTTCATGAGAACGGTATTAAATATTAGTGGACGGCTCTTTCTGAAGCTCGGAGTACCACATCAGGACCTAGGATATTTTCTGAGGTCACTGGACAACTAGACTATTGTATTGCTGCTATCCCTGACCTGTTATTACAGAATGATGCTTTGCCTATGTAATGGATTATATTCTAAGTGGGGATGTGTATATTAAGGAACTTTAATTCACAAGTACATATTGATATCCAATGTATGTAAAATACATCTGTTGGTTGTGTACATTTTTATTTACAGTTTGTATAGAACATAGATGAGAACTCTGGGAAAAATTTTGAATGGCAGCCCACCCCAAACTATTTTTAATCATTCATTAGAGATTTCTCAATAGTGTCTTTATTTTCCTTTGAAACTATAAATACGTCAGAAAAAAAAATCAGTATCTTCTTCTATCACTGTTTTGTACTAGTATAAATATAAATGGACATAGATTTGAATACTTTTCTTTGTCTTACACTGCCTCATTATAGAACAGGGCATTTACAGCTGCTCAGGGGATCACAGGGACTCAACTGAAATTGAAATTTTGTATCAAGAATGTCCGTCATGGCAATGTACTCCCCCACATTAATATACTCTCCAAGCTTGGATCCACGAAGAATCTTTAAACAGGGGCTGATTTCACGTAACCTAAAGTGCTACATTATCAGAAGCAGAGCTCTGGAATTTGAAGAAAAGGAGGAAGAAAGCATTAATGCTCTTTCCTTGGCAAATTGAAGGAATATGTCTTCTCACAGAAATACTATGAAAGAATTAGCTTACTTTTTTGTGGGGAGTGGGGAGTGTTTGTCCAATAGATTTGAAATAACTGGATTTAAGTTTTTAAATGTTGAAAAGTGCCTGAAAATTGGTTGATTTCTTAAATCGCTCAACAGTTTGGGTTGTGTGAGACTGTTGGAATCAACAGGAACGGGTTGGTTGGTTAACCCAAATATATCTCTGGTGCATCAGAGGGCAAGCTGCAAGCCAGTCTAGAGATTGTGTTTATAGTGGGGAAAGCTGACAACTTTGATAACAGACTGATGCTTTCGTTTTGTATAACTGGCCAGAGAAAGGGTTGAACCTTGTCTCCTTCCTGTTTGTCAGCTCTGTTCTTTGCTAGTGATCTCTGTCTGTCCTAGGAAGAACTATGGGTCTATTTAATGATATTTGGATGTCGTGGCAAAAATCTTGTGTTTGGGGTATTGTAGTCCACTTGAAACAGAAATTCAAAAAATCCTTCACCGCATTGTCATCTGGAAGGAATAACTCAGCATCCAGGTGAGGTGGGGAGGTGAAGAAGAAAACCATATGGAAGCAAATTTTGGAAACTTAGGCATCCTGTGTTCATGCCGTGAATGTTTACTCCTGACTTGAAACCTCTAGTTTGAAAGAGGCCTTTGAAAAAACAAACAACTCACAGTATAAATTTTCTTGTAGCTGGCATCACAAAAATCCTTACCTATTCAGGTTTGAAAATCGATGTTGGTTTGAATGTTAATCACTGTTTCTTAGAACCCCAAAATGTCTCTTAAAAACTATGTAGAATCTAAATGTGTATTACTTTAGCCTTCCCTACAAAGTGCTTCTAAAAAACTGTCTGTTCATGAATGGATACCTTCATGTATATAGAATATGTGTATATGTGTGGTTTGAAAGAGTTTCAGAATGCCTTAGATGAATGACATTTTATAAAACTGTTACAGTGGCTATCTATAGGCTATTACATCTCTGTTGATTCATGATCCAGAAAGTTTTGTTCTGTATTTAAGAAATTGCTGTTGTGTTATATTTTTCCAAGTATTTGAAAGGAAAACACCTGGCCTCTCTGGCCCCAATAAATGTGGAGCAGGAAATCAAGTGTGTTATTTTTTGTTATGGTGTGTAGTTCTAGACACATTCAGTTTTATCGTGAAGGCGCCAACCGGGTCACTATTAAATCTCAAGTTTGGAATTCAAAAAAAGTAACTTCTGTAATATCGTATGTGGAAGTAACTCTTGTTACCTTGTTTCTTAAAAGAAGTAAGAGCAAGTGTGATGCCTTCACTCATTGAAGACTTTTTTTTTTATTTTATTGGAGGAAAATTGCTTTACAATATTGTGTTGGCCTCTGCCATAGTGAAAGTGAAAGTCACTCAGTCATGTCCGACTCTTTGTGACCCCATGGACTGTGTCCATGGAATTCTCCAGGCCAGAATACTGGAGTGGGTAGCCTTTCCCTTCTCTAGGGGATCTTCCCAACCCAGGGATTGAACCTAGGTCTCCCACATTGCGGGTGGATTCTTTACCAGCTGAGCCACAAGGGAAGCCCGAGAATAATGGAGTGGGTAGCCTATCCCTTCTTCAGGGGATCTTCCCGACCCAGGAATCAACCCAGGGTCTCCTGCATTGGAGGCAGATTCTTTACTGACTGAGCTATGAGGGAAGCCTCTGCCGTACATCAGCATAAATCAGTATACATATGTCCCCTCCCTCCTTCCTGAACCCCCCGTCCCATCTCCTACCCCATCCCACTCCTCTAGGTTGTCACACAGCTCTGGATGGAGCTTCCTGTGTCACACAGCAAATTCCCACTAGCTAGCTGTTTTAAATATAGTAATGTATATGTTTCCATACTTGTCTCAGTTCATTCCACTCTCTCCTTCCCTCACTGTGTTCACGAGTCTGTTTTCTATGTCTGCGATTCCTGCTGCAGACTTTCTTGTTGTGTATGTGATATTCCACACTGCCAATACACAGGCACTGATTACTATCCAGAAAAAAAAAACAAAATAATTTAGATCTTTGATGATCCTGATAAAAAATGCTGCCAGGCAGCAGAGCTATTAGTTCTGTTAAATTTGTGCTGGGCTCTGTGCACTTTTTCTAACCTTCTAAAAGTCTGTTAGAATGTGTTTCCTTGTTATAATTTTTTAAAGAAAGGGTTTACACGTGGAGGGTTAACTTCAGGTCATTTCCATTTGATTAGTATTCAAGGCAGGACTAGCCTGAAGTTGAGTGCCAGAAGTTGGTTAACAACTAGAACTTGTGTCTCTGCAAAACTGGAAGCTCACATTCCTATACTGGTGTTGATGCCTTTTTTTAATTTAATTTTATTTTATTTTTAAAATTTACAATACTTTTTATTGAATGTTATTTGCTTCTTATACAATATCTAAGTTGGTAAAGGATCCATCTGCCAATGCAGGAGATGGCAAGAGACATGGGTTCAATTCCTGTCTTGGGAAGATCCCCTGAGTCGGAAAGAGGAGTCTGGTGGGCTATAGTCCATAGGGTCACAAAGAATCGGACATGACTGAGTGACTGAGCACATACACACACACACACACACATACACAATACCTGAGTACAGAGGTTTATAATTGATTTATAATTCAAATTTCATTTTCTAAACATTCAGCTTGGAGGAAATCAATAAGATCACTTAAAAACACTTTTGGGTTATGATTTCTTAATTTGCTTAATCGTCTCCTAAAATGTGAACATTATTTCATTTTCAAAGTGTGCTTATTATTTGCTGAACTTGAATTTGCATTCCCAAAGAATTATTGGATGAACCCTTTTTTTTACAGCAGTGATTTTAATTAATCCCCTAACCAGCAAATTCATTGCAATGTAAATTATGAATCGAGTGAATTAGGAGGAGAATTATAATTAGGTTTTCCTGTAATTCAATTATTTTCATTTGTTAGATAATCTAGTTTTTTAGACCCTAAAGATAGCATCCAGTTCTACATTATGAGAAAAAATTAATTTCTTTGAATAATTTAATAGCAATTAAGTACAGTTTACTTATATATTTTTTCATATGCTTTCTAAAGAATTTTTGAGAACAGTGTTATGAAATAAATGGAGCAGATATTGGATCTACTTCATAGAGAAAGCAATGGTTTTGTGTACATGTCCTGCCAGGGGTCATACTATTGATAAGTGGCAGTTAGAAAAAGAATGCCATGGAGCTCCCTGGTGGTCTAGTGGTTAGGATCCTGGGCTTTCAATGCTGTAGTCTGGGTTCGATCCCTGGTTGGGGAACTGAGATCCTGTAAGTAGTATGACCAAAAAAAAAAAAAAGAATGGCAGACTCCTTGGAAGTATGTTAATGTTCCTTCATCAGTTGGTAATTCTGAGCTTGCATTTACTCTGAAGTCTGTGAGTCCCAAGAGAATGTCCTCCTCTTCCAATTATCTGTATCAGTGGAATTTACTATTAAAGAGAATTTATTAGAGTTTGTGTTTTGGTGTGTCTGACAGCATACCTAGGGCAAAGGGCCACCCCTGAGATCAACCTGTCACTGCTTGGGGTTCAGTGAGAGGAGAAGAGCAGGAGACAGGAGGCGAATGGTGATTCCTTAGAGAAAGAGTGCAATGGCATGTATCTGACTTGCTAATACGGGAACCAGAACTATATAGCTGGGTCCATGTGCGTATTCCAAAAGCCGAAGTGTTTATCTCTTCCCCACAAATACGAGGTACATTGTCATCAGTTCCTTTTAATGTTTACAGTCAAGACTCAAAAGTGATTAAGGCAGATCCAGATCTTTCCCTCTTAACATTATTAACTTGTACTCTAAAGTGGATTTGTAGCCTAGCGTTAAATAAATCAATCGATGGGAAGTTTCAAAAGCAAGAAAAGGAGGGCTAAAGAAATTAATGAATTTCAGAGCTATATAAAGAAGTGCTTTGAATTTCACTTTCTGCATAAAGTTTGTCTCTCAGTTTTGTCAATTTTCCTTTTTTATGTGTATTAAAACTAGGATTCAGGCTTTTGATGAGAAGCATATTAAGTCTGTGGAGAAGGCAATGGCAACCCACTCCAGCACTCTTGCCTGGAGAATCGTAGGGACGGCAGAGCCTGGTGGGCTGCCGTCTGTGGTCGCACAGAGTCAGACACGACTGAAGCAACTTAGCAGCAGCAGCAGCAGATTAAGTCTGATGTTAGCCATTTTATCTTGTGGTTCCCTAGTGACCTGGCATGATGTAAGGGGATATATTTTCTTTTGAGGGGAGTGGATGGGTGGTTGACATTTACACTATTGAACGTATTTAAATAAAATGAACATGAAGATTTTCTCGAGGTGAGTTTTGAGACTTTTGATTATTCATCGGCCCTGGCTGAATTTTTTTGAAGTCAAGCCAGTTTGTTTAAATAAAAGCAAACAGGTCCAGAAATCCACACACTGCCCCACATGGTGTGTTCCAAATTCCAGCCTGGTCCTAGGACTTATGCACCACAAGGGCACTTGAACAAGGTTGGGAGAGTGTTGATCGATCTGTGTCACCCCGGGCATAGAACCCGGAGGCAACATCATCTGACCTCCCTGCCCTCTGCCAGTCCTGGCAGTGTGGGGCTGGGAGGGGGAGCGGGCAGACACCTGCCTTGTCATAAGTGGCTTCAGTTCCAATCTGGCTTTGCTCTTCACCGGTGGTGTGATGTGGGGCCAACCGCTTATCACATGGTGTCATTTCATCCGTCTTAGCTCAGGCTTTGGAGGATAGGTTGAGATCACGAATGTCAAAGTGCATCTAAGTGTTCTTTGATAGGAAGGGAAGGGGAGGGAGCCGGTGTACAGGGTGTTCTGTGGCTCTGAGTTTGAGTGACGAGTTTGCAGCCAGACACTTTCCAAATAAGAAAAGAACTGAGATGCTGCTGCTAAGTCGCTTCAGTCACATCGACTCTGCGGCCCCATAGACCGTAGCCTGCCAGGCTCCTCTGTCCATGGGATTCTCCAAGCAAGCATACCGAAGTGGGTTGCCTTGCCCTCCTCCAGGGGACTGTCCCAACCCAGAGATCGAAACTGCATCTCTTATGTCTCCTGCATTGGCAGGCAAGGTTCTTTACTACTAGTACCACCATGTTCCAAAGGAGAAAAGAAAACTGGGAGGGGGTTCCCCAAAATACATTTCAAGCTCGTGAATGTGTGTTAGGGAGGAATGACTTCCTCAGGAAATAAGTTATCTTTTTAGATTCAAAAAAATTCCTTCACATTGCTTATTCACGAATAGTTCACAAGCATTTGGCTGATTTTGTGCTCAATTAGAATGGGGGATTTAGAGAGAAAAATGCAGAGTGCACATCTGTACAATGAATCTTTTTCTCGGGTGTAGTTTATGGTAAAAAACTTGCATTTACAACATGCCTCATGGTGGGCAAAGTACTTTCAAACACATTTCCCTTGACTCTTCATGCTATTCTAGGAAGTAAATATTACTATGCCCCTCCTCCGATTTAGAGATGGGAGCAGAGACTCAGGGGCTAGGCAACATGGCATAAGCTCATGAAGTGTGTTGGCGGCAAAACTAGAATTTGAATCCACACCTTGCATGAGCCAGCCCAGGGCCTCTTAGCATTATTTTAATTTTTAAAGTCATGACTTAAAGCCACACATCCATTAATCTCAGTTTCTGTACATCAGAAATCTGGCATGATGTAGTTGGATCTCTGCTCCGGCTCTCGCTGGGCTTCAAGAACAAGGTGTTGGCCCGGGAGTGTTTTCATCTGGGGCTCAGGGTTCTCTTCCAAGCTCACTGGTTGTTGGCAGAATCCAGTTCCTTCTCACAGCTTCCATGTGGTGCCCTCTGTCTTCAAGCCGTGTCGAGTCCTTCCCATAATTCAGATCTCTTTGACATCTTCTTCAGCTGCATCTTTCTGACTTCCATACTTTTAATTAAGTGGTCAATAGGAACGCAAATTTGTCAGTTTCAGTAGGAAATTTAACTTTTTGCTGTTGTTTCCCTGTCCCGTGAAACTAAGCAGTTTGCGGATATGATAGCATCAGCTGGAAGAAACCACAAACTCAGGGAAAAGTTAAGAGCAATATCTATCTTCCTGAAGGGGAACTGTTGCTCTGAAGTTTCAGTTAAGCCTGGCCATGGTCAAGGCGTTAATTGTAACCTCGCTTCTGGCTGGTGTCCTGGGAACGTCTGCTTGGTTTTTACAGGAAGCAGATTTTTTCACATGGGCTTAGAAGAAAACCTGATCTCATCTTTCTAAACAAATCTTCAGAAGGTTCATTACTGGACTGGATCTCGTGTTGGATTCAGGAAGGACAACTCCTTTCAATAGTTGGCTTGAAGTACAGGAGGGTGATTCCACCCAAGTCAGACGTATAAAGACTGGATTTCAGTTAACCAGTTGCTGAAGTCAGGGTCACCACCTCTTCCCTTTTCCCACACCAATACAGGGATACAGATACTGACCAGATGCTTTAGATGTTTTAAAGTAGAAAAAAAATTTCAGATGTGATTTTCTGATATGCTATTCAAATGCCATCTGCAGATAAATGGAAGAGATTAAAGAGTTTTAAGTTATAAATGAGGGGTCACAAGAGTATGATGTAGGATCAAGTTTTGGGTCAGTACAATAGAGTCACTCAAAAAATATCTCCTCTGGGAATCAACCTACCTGACTTCAGGCTCTACTACAAAGCCACAGTCATCAAGACAGTATGGTACTGGCACAAAGACAGAAATATAGATCAATGGAACAAAATAGAAAGCCCAGAGATAAATCCACACACATATGGACACCTTATCTTTGACAAAGGAGGCAAGAATATACAATGGATTAAAGACAATCTCTTTAACAAGTGGTGCTGGGAAATCTGGTCAACCACTTGTAAAAGAATGAAACTAGAACACTTTCTAACACCATACACAAAAATAAACTCAAAATGGATTAAAGATCTAAATGTAAGACCAGAAACTATAAAACTCCTAGAGGAGAACATAGGTAAAACACTCTCCAACATACATCACAGCAGGATCCTCTATGACCCACCTCCCAGAATATTGGAAATAAAAGCAAAAATAAACAAATGGGACCTAATTAAACTTAAAAGCTTCTGCACAACAAAGGAAACTATTAGCAAGGTGAAAAGACAGCCTTCAGAATGGGAGAAAATAATAGCAAATGAAACAACTGACAAACAACTAATCTCAAAAATATACAAGCAACTCCTACAGCTCAACTCCAGAAAAATAAATGACCCAATCAAAAAATGGGCCAAAGAACTAAATAGACATTTCTCCAAAGAAGACATACAGATGGCTAACAAATACATGAAAAGATGCTCAACATCACTCATTATCAGAGAAATGCAAATCAAAACCTCTATGAGGTACCATTTCATGCCAGTCAGAATGGCTGCGATCCAAAAGTCTACAAGCAATAAATGCTGGAGAGGGTGTGGAGAAAAGGGAACCCTCTTACATTTGCATTTGGTGGGAATGCAAACTAGTACAGCCACTATGGAGAACAGTGTGGAGATTCCTTAAAAAACTGGAAATAGAACTGCCTTATGATCCAGCAATCCCACTGCTGGGCATACACACTGAGGAAACCAGAAGGGAAAGAGACACGTGTACCCCAATGTTCATCGCAGCACTGTTTATAATAGCCAGGACATGGAAGCAACCTAAATGTCCATCAGCAGATGAATGGATAAGAAAGCCGTGGTACATATACACAATGGAGTATTACTCAGCCATTAAAAAGAATACATTTGAATCAGTTCTAATGAGGTGGATGAAACTGGAGCCTATTATACAGAGTGAAGTAAGCCAGAAAGAAAAATACCAATACAGTATACTAACACATATATATGGAATTTAGAAAGATGGTAACAATAACCCTGTGTACGAGACAGCAAAAGAGACACTGATGTATAGAACAGTCTTATGGACTCTGTGGGAGAGGGAGAGGGTGGGAAGATTTGGGAGAATGGCACTGAAACATGTATACTATCATGTATGAAACGAGTCACCAGTCCAGGTTCGATGCACGATACTGGATGCTCGGGGCTGGTGCACTGGGATGACCCAGAGGGATGGTATGGGGAGGGAGGAGGGAGGAGGGTTCAGGATGGGGAACACATGTATACCTGTGGCGGATTCATTTCGATATTTGGCAAAACCAATACAATATTGTAAAGTTTCAAAAATAAAATTAAAAAAAAAATGTCTCCTCTGTAAAGAAAAAAATTCTCTGGGAATAAAACAAGAATGGTCATTTTTCCAACTGGAAATGGAAGACTAGAGGGAGGTATGAGAACTCTACCAGCCCTTCCAGCTTCAGACAATTTACAATTTTTCTTGGCCTCAGTTTCCTCATCTAGAAAACTGGAAGCCATTGCTTTCTAGGTCCAATTCAAATCTAATCTTCTGTGTTAAGATGGAAAAGGTCACCAGCGCTCACTGTGAGTCTCACACACATGAACTGTTGTTGTTCAGTCGCTAAGTCGTGCCGGACTCTCTGTGACCCCATGGACTTTAGCACCTCAGGCTTCCTTGTCCTTCACTGTCTTCCGGAGTTTGCTCAAACTCATGTCCATTGAATCGGTGATGCCCTCCAACCATCTCATCCTCTGTCACCCTCTTCTCCTTCAGTCTTTCCCAGCATCAGAGTCTTTTCCAATGAGTCAACTCCTTGCATCAGGTGGCCGAAGTATTGGAGGTTCAGCTTTAGCGTAAGTCCTTCCAATGAATATTCAGGACTGATTTCCCTTAGGATTGACTGGTTTGATCATGCTGTCACAGGGACTCTCAAGAGTCTTCTCCAGCTCCACAATTTGAAAGCATCAATTCTTCAGTGCTCAGGTTTCTTTAGGTCCAAAAGGGAAATTCTCCTTATTAGACAAGGAACTGGTAATTGCTGGAAGAACTTTCCAGGCACAAAATTATAGATGATTCCAGAAGCATGTGAAATACATTACAAGTTTATTTAAAATAAGCAGATTCAAAGAACAATGGTTGAGCTTCATAGGTTTGTTTACAGTTCTTGATGGCAACAAAAGTTGTTTGCAGAATTTTCAGGCATGTGTTTCCTCTAGTACTTATATTAAAACCATCAGAACCTTAATATTCTGATTTTAAGCCCACAATAGGCTATTTATTCTGAGTGTGTCAGTCAGTCTGAGAATTCTTTGCACCATGCAGTTGCTTGGTATTGATTAATTTTTCTCTATATTTCCTGTACACATGGCACATTCTGTAAACTGAATTAAATTTAAGGTACATATGTATACATGTTAATAGATGGTATAGAGAATAGTAGACTGTCTATCTACCTATCTATGTATCCGTTGTGTGTGTGTGTGTGTGTGTGTGTGAGTGAATGAGTAGTAGATAGACAAGTGGATGAATGGGTACACCCACTTAGGAACAAAGAAATTTTTATTCAGACTTAAATAATAAATTTTGTTTTCAAAAGTAGAACACAAAACCACTTCTGGTTTTCAAAAATAGTAAATTAAAAAGCAAAAGTTAGGGAGTTTCCTGGCCGTCCGGTGGTTAGGATTTAGTGCTTTCACAGTTGTGCTTCCGGGTTCAGTCCCTGGCTGGGGAATTAAGATCCTGCAAGCTGCACGGTGTGGTCAAAAAATAATAATATTAAAAAAAATAAACAGCAAAAGTTAAATCAGTGTTCAAAAAGTGCTTTAACATTTTAGTTTTTAAATAAAATGTGTTTATTTTTCCAAGTTTTACTTGAAACCACAGTAAGGTGTTCTTATAGACGATTACTCCCATTTGTCACAAAATGTTTCCATTTAGGGCTTTTAATATTTGAGATTTAATTTTGAGAATGGTCACACTATAACTCATTTCTAATACTTAAATCTGATGTCAAAATATATTATAACCAAGCAACTAAAATAAAGATTTGAAAAAATCTTCAGGCTTAGTTTCTATTATCCCATTTTAATGAAAACAAAAATGTGTGTTGATTGCATCTTAAAAATGATAGGGGAAAAAAGAGAAATGATTGTATTGTTTCCTTATTACTCATTCATAATCTACAGGGTATTTCTCAAATATCTCCATGTAAACATCCTCAACTGATATAAGAACATGAACTCACCCCTGGAAGGAAAAGAATGACCAGGAATCATTGTCCAAAGTGAACCACTGAGGACTAGAAACTTTTTGACATCTCCTGTGTCACTTTTTATTTTTATCATTCATATCAAAATCTACTCCATATTATTTGATTTCATTTTGAAGATGACATCATAAATTATCTAAGTGAAAGTCTCTTCACTTTATCTTGTTTCCTCCAGGACCTCTCAGGATACCCTTAGGGTACATCTAAGCCAGTTTGAGAAGGATGGCACATTGAAGAAAGCAAGTCTATTAGGTTACCATTCTCCTTACAAAACATGTGTCCTGTGTACAAACCAATGTGACCATCAGTTTCTTAAAGTGACTTAGATTAGGAGAAAGAACATGTATCAAAAGATGAACTACCATATCTGCTCATGCCTGATAGATGCCAGCTCAGAGGCGGAGATATGTGTGAGGAGTGTGTAGGGGAGGACAGGCATTGTTGAAACTTTTTGGTTAGGGCTTTATAACCACAGTCCTGGATCCAGGCTGTGAAAGGTTGTCAGGACTGTGATTGCAAAGGAGGAGACAAGGGCATTCACAGAGAGGGGACATGATGAGAGCAAGGCGGCTTGGAGAGTGATAACAAGCCTGATTAAATGGAAATAATGCACTTGTAGAGAGCCAGAATATGACGAGGAGAAAAGGACTTTGGGTGCCAGGCTCAGGAGTTGGTGGGTTCTTATTACAGCAGGGAGCTGAGTAACAGTTCTGAGCTTGAGGGATTGATATGTGCAAAGGTACACTTTAGCAGGTTCATCTGACAGCACTGTGTGGTATTACAAGGGAGAAAGCTAGAAATAGCATCACCAGTTAGGAGGATGGGCTTGCATGGTGGCTGTGCTGGTAAAGAATCTGCCTGCAATGCTCAGTCCCTGGGTTGGGAAGATGCCCTGGAGAAGGGAATGGCAATCCACTCCAGTATTCTTGCCTGGAGAATTCCATGGACAGGAATGGAATTCTCTCCAGAGGAGCCTGGTGGACTACAGTCCATGGGGTCGAAAAGAGTCAAACATGACTGATTTACTAAAGACCTGGTCCAGAGTAGTGTCTGCAGAGAAGGGAATAAAAAAAACAAAGAAAAAACAAATGAAGAAGATGTTATATATATAATTCAATGGCATTTTGTTATATATGAAAGAAAGTGAAAGTGAAGTCGCTCAGTCACGTTCGATTCTTTGCGACCCCGTGGACTGTAGCCCATCAGGCTCCTCTGTCCATGGGATTCTCCAGGCAAGAATACTGGAGTGGGTTGCCATTTCCTTCTCCTGGAGATCTTCCCGACCCAGGGACTGAACCTGGGTTACCCGCATTGTAGCCAGATGCTTTACCGTCTGAGCCACCGTCTGAGCCACACACACATGTGTGTGTGTTATATATGCATATATAATTCAGTAGCGTTTTGGTGGTTCTATCACCTACAGAATAAATGCTTTTAAAAAGTATTAAACTATTATTTTCTTACTTGAACAAGATTACTGTATTGAATCTTAAAGCCTCCGTACAAAATGGTATCAGTTTTACCTAGAGTCAGTTTAGAAAAGCTTATGTTAACGTGAGGCTTAATCATAGGACTTACCCTTAAGTCCTTTTTGGAACAAAGCAGAGAATAAATAAAATTACTCACAGCGCATGATCAAAGAACCAGGCTGAATGCAGAACAATTGTGTGGGAGACATATTTCTACTTCGTTTTGTAACTTTAGGTAATTCATGAGAAAGTAGAGGGCACAGGAGCATTTCTTACATTAATGAATTCGTTAGTGTTTAAGAAACGCTTTCAACCCGGTTGCCTTTTCCATTTTTTAGGGAAAGCTCCAAGTGCTGAAGTACACAACCAGCTTGACAAAGACCGGAAATGGGACTGAGTTCTGAAAGTCCTTTGAGGAAGTTAATTGACCATTCTGTTTTCATTTACTTGGAAAGGAATTCCCTGTGAAAGTGCGGTGAGGTGTGTCTTTCCCCTTTCTTAGCTGCCACTCAGTCTGCTAATAAGATAAACTGATGTAATCTTGTGTTATACACTTTAGTATTTATTGTATGCAAAGAACTAAAGCTTGTAGCAATACCACTTACCTCGGTGATTCTATTTTATGAAGGATGACTAACCCATTCTTTTCAGAATAGTTTTTTGCCCTTTGCCCAGGGAAATAATTTGCTGTCTGTACATTTGACAGGGTAGCTGTTGAAGCCCTGATAATTACAGCTGAACACAGACACTAGGAAGGAGAGAGGAGGAACACAGCATTCTGGCCAGCATGGCTTTTGTTAATCAATACCCAGTATTATGGAGAAGGTAATGGCACCCTACTCCAGTACTCTTGCCTGGAAAATCTCATGGATGGAAGAGCCTGGTAGGCTGCAGTTCATGGGGTCGCTAAGAGTCAGACACAACTGAGAGACTTCACTTTCACTTTTCACTTTCAAGTATTGGAGAAGGAAATGGCAACCCACTCCAGTGCTCTTGCCTGGAGAATCCCAGGGACAGGGGAGCCTGGTGGGCTGCCATCTATGGGGTTGCATAGAGTCGGACACGACTGAAGCAACTTAGCAGCAACTTAGCAGTAGCACCCAGTATTATAGAGGAAATAAAAAGGGATAGCTGCATATAATGATCAGAGACTAACTAGGTCTTCCCTGTAACAAATAGCTTGGTAAAGAATCTGCCTGCAATGCAGGAGACCTGGCTTCAATCCCTGGGTTGGGAAGATCCCCTTGAGGAGGAAATGGCCACCCATGCCAGTATTCTTGCCTGGGAAATTCCATGGACAGAGGAGCCTGGCCAGCTAAATAAAGTCCATGGTTCACAAAGAGTCAGAGATGACTGAACATGCAATCTTAGCTTGGGGAGCTAGAGGTCCTTGTAGGAATAGGCAATTTGCTATGATTGTCGTAAATTAGAAGTAATGACAGACTTATAGTGGTAAACTATCATTTAGTAATGGTTTTATTTTTCTGTTTAATAGATTTAATAGGTTAATATTTAATCTAGAAAGTATATAGCTCAAGAGGGTCCTGCGAAGTCCTCACGAAGTCTGTCAGTACTGAAATTGTAGGTAAAATTGTGTCGTGTATATATTTTTTTCTGGAAAGAGGTTTACATAATTTTTAGCAGGCTGTGACACTAAAAAGATTAACAGTGTTAAATGGGAACATTTAATAATATCGTTTACATTCTGGTGGATAGGTATTTCTGCATAATGCTGGAATTCTTTAGTTGCTAAGTTGTGACTGACTCTTTGCGATCCCATGGACAGAAGCCTGACAGGTTTCTCTGTCCATGGAATTTTCCAGGCAAGAATACTGAAGTGGGTTGCCATTTCCTTCTCGAGGGGATCTTTCTGACCCAGGAGTCAAACCTGCATCTCCTGCATTGACAGGCAGATTCTTTACCACTGAGTCACCAGGGAAGCCTGATGCTGGAATTCTTTTGCTGATTTTTAGTAAAAGGAGAAATTTTGTTTTCTCCTACAAATGATGGGTTTAAGAGTATTTTTAGGTGTAGTTGACATTTCTGAGCTTGACACTGAGGCATACTTCTTACTGAAAAGCCTAAGTCACTCATTATATGGAAGCCCAGAAGAGAATATTAATTAATTTCCAGCATACATGGTGGCGGACTGAACATAATAAGCTGGTCTCTCCTTCTGACCACCCAAGTGGCTGGCTCTTCTGAATGCTTTTTCTTGTACCTCCGTGTTTTGGGTCCAAATAAGCTAAACCAGGGTCTTCTGGAGGTTTTTCTCTAAATAAGTTAATGTGCATTTACCTGTCCCGAAACAAAACCCACAGACCTGCCTATCTAATTTTGGCAATCAAAGCCCCATGGCCAGTAACAAGTTTGTCTCTACTTTGATCTGTGATGTTGACACTGTGTTTTGGCTGCTCGAAAGCAGACTGCCAATTAGGTCCCAGTGTGTGCGACAGCCTTGGAGTGGGTGCTCGTGGCCAAGTTTCCATTAGTGGTTACTACTGATTGATGCCTCAGCATTCCTTTCATTTAGAAATAGAAACCTACTCTCATTTTTAATTTGGGGGTTGGGAGAGGAGGTAATAGTGGGGTTGTTGGGGTGAGGGGAATTCCCAGAACACAATTAAAGCTTCTATCACTTGGCTTTTAACCTTGGTTTTGCTTTTAGCACAGGAAAGACTCACTGTAATAGGAGACTGTGATCCTGTTGTTTAGATTAGGGTATGCTTTTTATTTTCTCAGGTATAGACAATTGAAAGGAAGAGGAAAGAAAGCCACCTTCATTGGAAAACAGCTCTGTGCCTACAACCGTTTATTTTCATGTGTGACCACACAAGTATTCTCTAACAACTCTAGAAACTAGGAGTTAGTCTCTGCATACTCCTGAGGCCATCACTGTTCAGAGAAGAAGAATTCATTTTTCTATACTGCGTACATTGTAAATGCCAAAACAAGTTCACACAAGTATCTGTTGGAGTCAGTAGTCTGTGCCATTTCCATTCCAGTGTATGACAATGTGAGCTGATTAAGGGGTTAATCCCTCTAGCATCTGAAAAGAACTTAGGAAAAGCCTCTAATGCATAATGAAAATGGAGATATTTAGGCTAGAAGCTTACCTATGGGTCATCATAGACCAATATAGAAAGAATGAAACTAGGAACCTAGTTTCTAGATTTCAGCTTTGGTATTCATTCTTAAGGAGTTTCCCAGGTGGCCGTAGTGGTAAAGAACCTGCCTATCGATGCAGGAGACATAAGAGATGTGGGTTCAATCCCTGGGTTGTGAAGATCCCTGGGAGGAGGGCATGGCAACCCACTCCAGTATTCTTGCCTGGAGAATCCCGTGGACTGAGGAGCCTGGCGGGCTATGGTCCATGGGGTTGCAAAAGAGTTGGACATGACTGAGCCACTTAGCATGCAGGCATTCATACTTAGAAATGGACTGGGAGTTACTTTTCTTTTCTAGTCCTGGGCTTTAGTTTCTTGAAATCGGATTATTGTTCTGAGAAGTAAACTACATCCAGGTGAAAGGATGGAGGAGGAAAAGTCATATTGTCTGCGCTTGGTTTTTCATTGACACCAGCTGGGATGGGTTTTGGCCCATCTCTCAAGGAGGCTCCGAATGATGATTCACAGGGTCTGTATCTCATTTGCGGTACCAGTTAATTCTGGAAACTCCAAATGCATTCAACTGAATGTATGTTTAAAACCTTTTATTTTCCTTTTTCCTCCATTTTTTGGGGGAGAAGTGTAATTTCATATTTAGGACTGTGTTATGCAGAAGTTGGTGTAGAATACTTCACTATGGCTCTTCAGAAAAGAGAGGTTTATTGTAACCAGAACTTTTAGCTGTGGTGAATAGCCTTAAGCAGAGATTGGCACACTTTTTCTGTCAAGTGCCAGATAGTAAATATTTAGGCTTTGCAGGCTATATGGTCTCCATGGCAACTTTTCAAGTCTGCTGTTGTATTGTGAAAGTAACCATAGACATTATGTAAATACATGCGTACAGCTGCGTTCCAATAAAACTTTATTTACAAAAACAGCAGGAGGGGCCGGATTTGACCTGTGAATTGTAGTTTGCCAAACCCTAGCCTAAAGGACATCCCAGGTTTTTCTATGTATATAATACCTACTTCCAAGCAAACAGTAAGTACTCAATAACATTTTTTTTGATGACTAAATGTATATATGAAGGAACAGAAGAACTCTTTCACTGCGGTCTGAATTCATGTGTTGAAATTCATATATTGGAAACAGTGCCCACTGTGATGGTATTTGGAAGGTGATTAGGTCACGAGGGTGGCGTCCTCATGAATGGGATTGTTGTTGTTCAGTTGCTCAGTTGTCTCTGATTCTTTGTGGCCCCATGGATTGCAGCACTCCAGGCTGCCCTGTCCTTCATTATCTCCTGGAGTTTGTGCAAACTCATGTCCATTGAGTCGATGATACCATCTAACCATCTCATCCTCTGTCGCCCCCTTCTCCTTTTGCCTTCAATCTTTCTCAGCAACAGGGTCTTTTCTAATGAGTCAGCTCTTTGCATCAGATGGCCAAAGTACTGGAGCTTCAGCTTCAGCATCAGTCTTTCCAGTGAATATTCAGGATTGATTTCCTTTACGATTGACTGGTTTGATCTCCTTGCTGTCCAAAGGACTCACAAGAATTTTCTCCAACACCACAGTTCAAAAGCATCAATTCTTCAACACAGCCTTCTTTATGGTCCAACTCTCACACCCATACATGACTATTGGAAAAAGCATAGCTTTGACCATATAGACCTGTGTCAGCAAAGTGATGTTTCTGCTTTTTAATATGCTGTCTAGGTTTGTCATAGCTTACCTTACAAGGAGCAAGTGTCTTTTAATTTCATGGCTGCGGTCACCATCTGCAGTGATTTTGGAGCTCAAGAAAATATTAATGCCCTTATAAAAGGGACCTCAGAGAGTTAGCTTGACCTTCCACCATGTGAGGACACAGCTAGAAGCCTGCAGTCTGCAACCTAGAAGACAGCTTTCATAAGAATTGTATTATGTTGGCACCCTGATATAGGACCTCCAGCCTCAGGAAAGATGAGAAATAAATTTCTGTTGTTTATAAGTCACCCAATATATGGTATTTTATTATAGCAGCCAGAACAGACTAAAACATCTTCTGAGGCTTTATTACTATCAATTGTGCTTTTAATTAAGGAAGGAGTTGGTAGGAATGGACTCAATTTATAGATAGAAGAATAAGGCAAGGAAAATTAGGGGGTCCTAGGCACACCCCCCCCCCCCCCACACACACACATTTTAAGCTATTGGGATTAAAGTTTATTTTGGCAGAGAGTGTTAAACCAGGGATAGAACCCAGGCCCATGACAGTGGAAGCACTGAGTCTTAACCACTAGGCCGTCAGGGAATTCCATGCAATTTTTAAATTTAGAATTCAAGCTTCTTGACTCTATTCAATGCTGCATTTACTGAACTCCCTTGGTTTCGTATTATTTTATCATTTATTCTAAGGAAAGCTGCTTATTTCAAAGAGAATACTATTCATTTCTACTGTATCAGATGAGATTCTCTGCATTGTAAGAGATGGAAGACCCAATTCAAACAGCCTTAAACAATACTGATTTGTTTTATTTGTGGGGAGTTTATAGGCTGATGAACTTCCAAAGTCCTGATATGAAGCAGGCTCCAAACAGGCTTGACTCAGTCACTCAAGCTACCAAGGACCCAGTTTCTCTTTGCCTCTGTTCTACCCGCCACCTGATTATGTTCACTCTTAGATTCTACCCTGTGGGGTATCCCTTAAGGTTTTCTTGTTTGGGGACAGTGGAGTGGGCAAAACGGACTTTTCACACTTCTGCTAATCTTGACCAGTTAAGGAAACAACAGAGATAAGAATGAACTGACATGTGTTCTAGTCTGGTCATGGGGAGCAGAATAGAATTAGAAGAGTTAATGGAATATTAGGTGATCTTGAGAACTGGGAACAAACCAGAGAGTAGATGCATTCCAGAGAAAAGAGCATCTCTGGAGATCTACAAGAGCCTGTCAGGAATGCTGAGCCCAAAGCCATCTAGAATCACTAGAGTCTAGGGAGGTGTTGGTATATAAGGTTGGATGAACAGGTAGGGAAGAATGAAATCCTGAAGCCACCTGAGTCAGCTTTTATCTCTGTGATGGACGGGTATTGCTGAAGAATTTTGAGCAAGGGAGTGATGGAATTGGACTTAAACATTAGAAAAATTATTCTGACACCTTTGTGGAAGGAGGTTCACGGAGAGGCAGGAAGGAAAACAACGAACCTAATACTATCAGCTGCATATTTGTACATAAGCTCAGTCACTCAGTCGTGTCCAACTCTTTTCGACCCTATGGACTGTAGTCTGCCAGGCTCCTCTCTCCAAGGGATTTTCCAGGCAAGAACACTGGAATGGATTGCCATATAGCTTACCAACAACAGGATGGAGAAGAGAGGAAGAGGAAAAGAGCCATTTAGATAGAGAAAATACTAAATATAAGGAAAAGTGAAGCAATCAGAATGACTTCTGGGCTTCTATTTCAATAGTTGGGCTCATGGTGGGGCCAAAAACTTTGACAGATGTGAATAAACACATCCCTGTGCCTTTGTTTTTGAGGACAAATATGTAGGGGTCTGGACTGTTTTGTGTATTTTTTCAGATATATTGGTTAAGAAGAGCCCTAACAGAGGTGACAACCCCCAGACAGTTGCGCAAGTCTGGGTGGGCTCTCTGTGAAGACCTGTAACTAGTTTAAAGCCTCGGTTTCCACCTCCTTCTAGAAGTGCAGAGCGCTGGCTAAACTGAATTCAGCTGAGCCACTTTTGCTGGGCTACTCAGCCTCTACAAATATGCATGGTGGAATCTTTGTGGAGGGAAACTGGCCTGTCCATCTAATCTCCTCGGGCTGCTCTTGCTAACGGAACAAATTCTAACCGTCAAAGCCACCTGGCTCTGAAAAGGGGGGAAAAAAGCCTTTCTTTGGCTTTTGTAAAGAGCCGGGCAAGAGGATTCACTATATGCAAATGCCTTAGGCATCCTGGTGGGGAGGGCTGGGAGGGGGGTGGTCCTAAGCCCTGTGTCCATCTGTGACTCAGCCTGGCCCCACAAAGCACTCTCCAAACCTGCAAGGGAAAAAAGCGAGCTGAAAGGAGCCTTGTCATTGTTCTGGCCGTGGGAACATATGTCAGAAACAACGTTCCAGCCCCTGCAAAAAGGTTCCCAGCGTCACTTTCCCGGCAACATCTTGCGTTATGTTGGTGACAGTAGCAGCTGCAGGGCCAGCCTGTGAGTGACCAGAGGCAGGGTTGGAAGCATGGAGAAATTTGTGCAGGCAGTCACCATTCTGTAGGATACCCTCCCTTTCCTCAGGGTCTCTTAGCTCAGCCTGCCTTCAAAGACCTGAATGTTAGGAATGTGGGTGGGAGGCAAATTGAATACGTAATTTAATCAAGACTGGAGCTTAGGTTAGACAATGCTTAGAGATTATGGTAAAAAAGGATTCTAAATTGAAATGCAGTGTCATTCTCATTAGTGATCCTGGAGGCCTTTGAAAACTCCAGTAGGAGTGAGCTGCTTTTCAGGTAAAACCAGTTTCTCAATCACAGTTGAAGAGGCAGTGTGAGCGGAGCTGGGGCAGACAGAGAGCCAGGAATACAGCTATGAATGCTATGGAAGGAAGCCTCTTTGCTTGCTCTCTGGCTTCCTTTCCTCTCTGGCCCTTCTGTTTCTTTCCTGTTTCAAATACTCTCTCCTGATATTATTGAGAAGAAGGAAGTCACAGGGACTTGGTTTTAGGCCACAGTGAACAACTGAAATGGTAACAGAACTGTCGTCAAGCCAGTTCAACAGCCTGCGTTTGTTAGGGGAAGCACACTGACTGAAACCGCCCACCCTGGCCAGGCACCACAGTAAACATTTGCATGAGTTGTTTTATGACGGGAGGTCATTGTAAGGAACACGGAACTAATAAGCCACGCAACTGGAAGAAGTTTGGGCAAGGTCAAAAAGAGACACCACGAGTCTGACCACCTCCCAGAATCCTCCTCACTGGCATCCATCTTGGCTGAACAGGGCATGCAGCACCAGGAAGGACTCTGAGTCAGAATGACTGGCTAAAGACAACCCGGAAACTAAGCCCATCACCGTAAAACCAGAGACTTCGAGCCAAGAGCAGTTCTCCTGGGTTGCCTTACCCTACTGCTCTTTGGCCGGGAGACCTTTCCTGAGCCCTTTCCCAATAAAATCTCTTCCTTTGTTAGCACATGTCTCCTTGGACTACTCATTTCCGAGTGTTAGACAAGAGCCCAGTTTCGGGCTCTGGAAGGGGCCCCCCTTCCTGCAACACACTGAATGTACGTGATGAGTCCGGGCTTGGGTGACTTGAGTGGAGCTCATGGGAGGGGTGATAACACGTGACGCACAGTCCACGAGGGAGCGCAGGCACCTTCTCAGGCAGTTGTAACACACACCCCAGTGTAGAAAGGGATCTGCGGAAGGCATAAACCAGAGAGCAGGCAGCGCACAGACAAGTCTAGAAGTATTCTGACAAGAGACCTTGGGAGATTTCAGGAAAGAACTGACATGGGGAGAGAAGGGCAAGGGAAAGACCAGTGACTGGGCGCTTGCGTGCTTAGTTGCTCGGTCGTGTCTGACTCTCCGTGACCCTGTGCGCTGTTGACAACAAGGCTCCTCTGTCCATGGAATTTTTTTAGGCAAGACTACTACCGGAGTGGGTTGCCATTTCCTCCTCCAGGGGATCTTCCTGACCCTGGGATCAACCCCGTGTCTCCTGTATTAGAAGGCGGGTTCTTCACCCACTGAGCCATCAGGGAAGCCTATGACTGTGAGAAGAGACAGTGTTGTTTGCTGAGGAGGAACTGGAAGTTTCTGAAAGGACATATAGCTGGAAAATAGGAAAACTCTTCTCAGGATGGGTGACACCATAGGAGGCTGCCTGTGAAGAACTTGCTTCCCTCAGGGTGTTGGACTTTGGGACAGTTAATCTCTCACAGAGAAAGTGAACACCTGACTGAGAGTCTGGAACAGGTTAAACATCGGTGGATTCTCACTGGGAGAGTTTCCAAAAGAATGGATGAGAACAAAGGCCTCTGACCTTTCAGAGTTAAATGCCTAAGCCAGAAAAGGAGATGAGTAGTTTTTCCTGCGGGGAAGGCAATGGCACCCCACTCCAGTACTCTTGCCTTGCCTGGAAAATCCCATGGATGGCGGAGCCTGGTAGGCTGCAGTCCATGGGGTCGCTAAGAGTCAGACACGACTGAGCGACTTCACTTTCACTTTTCACTTTCATGCATTGGAGAAGGAAATGACAACCCATTTCAGTATTCTTGCCTGGAGAATCCCAGGGATGGGGGAGCTTGGTGGGCTGCCGTCTATGGGGTTGCACAGAGTCGGACATGACTGAAGCGACTTAGCAGCAGCAGTAGCAGCAGTTTTTCCTGAGTTAATATTTATTGAGAGTCCTTCCTAGGCGTTGTGGAAACCACCTGATTAGGAGGAATGTGAAATCAAATGGAGGAGATACGGAAGTTGTTTTTCTTGCTTAGAATACAAAACTCATATTTTTCAGAGCCCCTGAAGGCACTGAAGCTATTCATCTAACAAAGCATTTCTCTTACGCCTCTACTCCATGCAAGCCAAGACAAATAGCAGTCCTCCTGGAGGTCTTGTTTCATATATTCTTTGAGACACATGTTTCCAAACACTTGAGTGAATTGGACGTTCTTATACATTCGCCTGTCTTTGAGTCAGTGACTGCTTCTGAAGATGACTTGGTTGGAGTGTTAGGTGGGATTTTTCAGGGTCGACAGAGGCCCTCCTGGAAAAGTGGGAAAATGCAGAGGTGATCCCTAATGCCCTACAGGAGAGGTGGCGTGGGGTGGGAGGTGTGGACAGGGCAGGTAGGAAGTCACATGTATTGAATATCTTTGTAGGTACTTGGGGAGGTAACTTGCAGGCAATATATTCATTACTTTTCGAGTCTCTTGAGTGAAATAGCAGGTGTCCCTATAGAATGGTGAGTAACTTCCCTGGTGGCTCAGATGGCAAAGAATATGTCTACAATGCAGGAGTTCTGGGTTCCATCCATGGGTTGGAAAGTTCCCCTGGAGAAGGGAATGGCAATCCACCCCAGTATTCTTGCCTGGAGAATTCCACGGACACAGGAGCCTGGCAGGCTCCCTGGCACAGTCCATGGGATCACAGAGTCAGACATGACTGAGTGACTAACAATCACTATCAATCACTATTGAGTGATGAAGAAAAACTCTGAGAAGTTAAGTAACTGCCTAAGGCCTATGTATTGGGCAGTGAAGCAGCCATGATTCATGGGCCAGAATCTAGGACTTACACCAACCTGCCTAGGCTGCTCCCAGGGCAAGTACTGCTCAATCAGAAAACAAACAGTACTATTCTTTTATTAAACTAATACCAGGAAAAAACAGTGTGCAAACTATTACTCCACCAGCAAACTTCCTACAGCTAGGACCAAACTTTCAAACTATTTTTTGTCTAACACTACACTAAGAAATATGCTTGACAAGAAGACCCAGTACAGCTTCATATACATAAAATGGCAGAAGTTTTATGAAGCAGTTCTTACTTTCTGACTGTGAGATGCTCTGTTTTCTATTGAAGTAATCTTTTCTATTCGTTTAATTTTTTTAAATGCTAAACTTTGGACTTAGGAATTTTGACAACCTCTTTCCTGTTTTACATATCCCCCTCTAGCTAAAAATATGATGTTATCATTTTATGATTTACTCTTGCCCTGAAGGTTGTCTGGTTCTATTGTTGGTAACAGAAATAGGTAAAACTATTTACCTGTCTCCAAAAGCCTTCTACTCCTGTAGGGTTACGCCCCAGGCTTCTGCTTCTCCAGCCTTCCTAGGAATGGAGGGCTCTCAATCTCAGCCTTCAATCAAGGGGGAGTTTTGCATATGAGGAAGCTGATCATGTTTGCTTTTAAAAATAATTTTCCATGTCCAGGTCACACATAGAGATTCTCTTTTATGTCTCCTACCTCTGAGTATATAGAACTTTTAAAGCATCACACTTTTACTTTCTTTCTTTATTTTATAAACATTTATTTATTTGGCTGTGTTGGGTTTTAGTTGTGGCACGTGGGATCTTTGAGATTGCAGCATGCAGGATCTTTTTAAAAGTTGTGGCATGTAAACTCGTAGCTGTGGCATGTGGAATCTATTCCCTGGCCAGGGATCGAACCTGGGCCTCCTGCACTGGGAGCACAGTCTTAGCCACTGGACCACCAGGGAAGTCCCAACACACTTTTAATCTTGGAAATTTTGCCTGAGAGGATTGGAGAGAGAGAGATGGTACTTAGTGAGGTGGATTTTATGATTCCATTCACCCTGACAGGAGAGGCTCTGATCTCAGAATCATGTTTGCCAGTTTTAGGGGAAGAAACCTGTACAAATAAATCTTTCTGAAGGCACTTTGCATGCTATGAAGTGCCAGACAAATATGAGCAATTGTTGCTATTAGGTGTGATGCTGAGTAAGGGCAAAGCACTTTATCCTGTCTGTAAAAGATGACAGGCCTTTTCTTGACACAGGCCAAGCCTGTAACAAATTATTGCTCTTCATCTGGCCGCAAAAACTGTTGCTCTTACACAGATGTAAAGACAGACTTTTGGACTGTGTCAGAGAATAGCATTGAAACATGTATATTACCATATGAAAAACAGATAACCAGTACAAGAAACAGGGCACCCAAAGCCAGTGCTCTGGGACAACCCAGAGGGATAGGGGTGTGGAGGGAGGTGAGAGGAGGGTTCAGGATGGGGGGACACATATGCACCCGTGACTGATTCATGTTGATGTATGGCAAAAACCATCACAATATTGTAATTATCCTCCAATTAAAATAAATAAATTAAAAAATATTGCTCTTTATTTGACCAATAAATCCAATACGTACTGATTCTTTATTATATATTAAGTATTGTGCAGGGCTTTGTGGGGGCTGAAAGCAAATGAGATGTAGTCTCTGCACTTTAGGTGCTTATAACTGATCTTCAGGGAGAAAAGAAATCTAAGATACAAAACAAAAAATGTTTAAAATCATCAGGGTGTATAACACAGTGCTGAACAGCATGCTGTAGAAAAGCCAAATGGTCAGATTCAGTTAGAGAACCCAGACCTGCCTCCTGGTCTGTGAAGGAACCTCTGTGTTGGAGATTAAACATAGGAATGTGGAGACAACAGAGGTCTGTTTATCTGGAAAGCTCTGCTCAGTAACCTGCAACCCTTGGGATTCATTTGACCTGGTTTGTGGTGTCAATTCAACGTGGGCTTCAAGAATCCCATAAGCTATGTCATACACTAAAAAGCCCAGGCATTGGTATTTTAAAAATATCCTCAGTTGATTCCTAATATTCAGGTAGGTTTGAGAGTAATAGATTAGATGGTTCTTTTTAGATAGGTAGTATTGAAATATTTGCTCATTTCTACTCTGATTTTAATTATACAGATAAAAAGTGATCTTCAGGGGTTATTATCAGCAACAATAATTCTTAAAATGGGTTTATAAAAGCATTGAACACTTAAAAAAATGGAACATTTGTATCCCAAACTGCACCATATTTAATTGCACAGTTACTAAGCGATAGCTGTTTGGTGCAGGGTGACATGGATGTCATTCAACCTGGATTCTAGTTATGACTCAAAGCAGCACACAGTACTTGAAATTTAATTTCCTTATCTGTGAAATAGGGCTCCTAATAACATCTGCCCAATCTATCTCAGTAGAGAAGGCAATGGCAACCCACTCCAGTATTCTTGCCTGGAAAATTCCATGGACAGAGGAGCCTGGCAGACTACAGTCCATGGGGTCGAAAAGAGTTGGACACGACTGAGCGACTAAACCACCACCAATATACCTCAGGGGCTTCCCTGGTGGCTCAGTAGGTAAAGACGAAATGCATGAGGTACAAGAGATACTGGTTCTGAGCCCTGGGTTGGGAAGATCCCCTGGAGGAGGGCATGGCAACCCACTCCAGTATTCTTGCCTGGAGAATCCCATGGACAGAGGGCCCTGGTGGGCTATAGTCCATGGGGTCGCAAAGAGACCAACATGACTAAACACACAGGCAGGCAGTCTACCCCACAAATTAGGAATGAAGCAAGACAGTAATAGATGCAAAAGTTTTTGATAAAGGTAGAAGGTTTTACAGAAGTATAGGGCATTGTTATTTTCTTTTCCTTTGTAGTCATGTTTAGTAACACACTTGAAGGAATGCGTGTCAATTTCCAATCAGTGGCAGGTGGAACCCGCAGAGAGGGAAACTGAGGAGGTGGAAACTGGTGAGGCAGGAACCTGTTTGTAAGGGACTTGTGCATTCACGGAGTTTGGTATCTGTGTGTCCTGGCACCAAGCTCCAGGAGGATTGCAAGGGCGGACTCTATGTGAGTCTCTGTGCATGGATACACAGAAGTATACATAAATACATGTATACCTGTACACACAGGTATGTAAATATGTGTATACGCGTATACACAGGGATGTATGCAAATGTACATATACATATACATTTCAAAGGCATCTATCTGGGCCTTTGGAAGCAAAGCTATGCCAGGGCAGCAGTATGACTCATGGAAAAAGATCACTAAAGCACAGTTGTCCCTGGGCAGCAGTGACCACAGCCTCTACTTTGCACTGACAGGGCTCTGGTCTGTTCTTAAAAAAAAAAAAATTATTTATTTGGCTGTGCTGGGTCTTAGCTGCTACATAAGGAAACTTTAGTGGCAGCTTGTGGTGATCAAGCTTAGATCTCCTGTATTGGGAGTGTGGCCTTTTAGCCACTGGACCACCAGGGAAGTCCCTGGATGTGTTCTTAACGGAATAAGCTTCAGGTCTTGGTTTTTTTTTTTTCTTTTTCTTTTTTTGCATTTGGATAACTTGTTTGGAAGTTATCTTTAGGTGTGTGATATAGTAGGGGAGGGGAATTTGGGGAGTGAGTTGCCCTAGAGACGAGAGGAAGGGAGAGGGCATTTCCCAGCTCTCAGATGAAGGCATTTTCCGTGGATATGGTAGAGAGTTTTAAGAGGGGTCACTGACAGGACTGCACCCTCAGAAATGGCTGGCCCTTCTTAATAACTCTCTCCAATCCCTACTCCCGTTTAAAACCTCCTTCTCCGCGTGGAAACACTCAGGACTGGAAGGTGTTCAGGCGCTTCATTCCCATTTTAGGGCAGAGGATCCCTCCCCAGGCCTTGGACTCTCCCCAGTGGGGACGGAGTGCCAGCTCTTACAAAGGCTTCGCTGTGTGGTGTCCCGACGGGCTGGCCCAGGACCTGGCATGGCAGCGCTGTTGTGGGCCAAAGAGGAAGCCCAAGTAGGAATGGCCTAATGGGAGGAAAGGGTGTTGGTGGGCGTATGGTTAAATCATAGTAGGGGGTGTCAGTGAAAACCCAAAGAGTATGTGGCAGTGGAAGGAGGATGTCTTTTACGACAGCGTGGGGTGCCCTTACGTGAGCTGCCCTCAGCGAGGGCTAAGAACTCTAGAACCAAGAACTTGGTTTCACTGCCCCAATCTGTTGCTTTCTAGAAGTCTTCTTTCTTCCTCCATCTCATGGTCTTTCAAGGTATCTAAGGTCCAAGGTTGAGTCTGGGTATGGAAATGGTACTCTGGGTCCTGTTGGGCTCAGGGTGGGATTTGTCCTGAAGTGTGTTAAGGGGATTGGGAGCAGAGATAGTACTTCTGTCTTTGGTCTCCTTCCCCCACCCCCCAGTGATACTGAGGCCACCAGCACTGGCTGTAGATACGATTTGCCTTTGGTTCCCACAGGAAGAATGAGGGCCTGGAGGTGTAGGTGTGGGGCCTTGGGGCATTTCCATGGCAGTGTCATTCTGGTCTTCAGATTCTTCTTCCATAGTTTGCAGAACAATTCTTGGGTAGCTGGGAGCCAGGGGTCAGCATTTGCTTCTGAATCCTGCTGCCAGTTAGTCCTGTTGTTAGGGGAAGCACACTGACTGGAATCGCCCACCCTGGCCAGGCACCATAGTACTCATTTGCATGAGCTGTTTTATGACAAGAGATTCTGGTAAGGAAAGTGAAAGTGAAAGTGAAGTCCCTCAGTCATGTCTGACTCTTTTCGACCCCGTGGAGTGTAGCCCACCAGACTCCTCCGTCCATGGGATTCTCCAGGCAAGAATACTGGAGTGGGTTGCCATTTCAGGAAGAGGGAACTAATAAGCCTCCACCAACCAGAAGAGTTCAGGAAAGGTCAAAAGGAGACACCACAGGTCCGACCACCTCCCAGAATCTTTCTCTCTGGCATCCATCTTGGCTGAACAAGGTGAGCACCACCAGGAAGGACTCTGAGTCAGAACCATTGGCTAAAGACAACCCGGAAACTAATCCCATCACTGTAAAACCCCGAGACTGCAAGCCATGTGACAGAGCTGTTCCCCTGGGTTCCCTTCCCCTACTGCTCTCCACCTGGGTGCCCTTTCCCAATAAAATCTCTTGCTTTGTCAGCAGATGTGTCTCCTTAGACAATTCATTTCCGAGTGTTAGACAAGAGCCCAGTTTCGGGCCCTGGAAGGGGTCCCCTTTCCTGCAATACTGTGACCTCAGGTAATTCACTGTATCTCATTTTTCTCCCTTTATCTGTCAGATGGGAACACTTTTTAATTGTAAATTAGTATAAAGAGTTGTAGTTCTAGTACTTACATGGTGATTAGCTTGATTTCTGTTGAGCATGTATATTTAGGGAGGGAGGAAGATGTCAACATTGAGTTTAGTGTCAGAAAGAAAGCTGCTCTAAAGTTAAAAGTGTGATTGCTAGGGGGTATAAAGGAAAGGAAAGCAGAGAGTGTAATCGGTTGCATAGACCAGAGAGAAAAAGTTAGAGGGTGGAGGGCAGAAGGAGAAAAAGCTGGCTGGGTCTTCTGTTAAAAGCTGTGAGATATGACTTTTCTGATATGAAGAGATGGTAATAAATTCTCTCCACAATGCCTCACATTCAACTGGTTAGAGATTTATTCCTTTGGATGAAACGCTGTCTTTATAAAATATAGATGTGTCTGGAATGAGTAACATGTTAAGCTATTTATTCCTTTTTTTCTGTTAATTTTCCAACCTGACAGGGACAACCTGTGTAAAAGTGATGGTATAGGATTATCTGTGAAGGAGAAGTTAAATCAGGGTGTGGAGGAGGAGGAAGACTTTAGAGACTTCACATGCTTCACCGTTTTGTTTTAGGACTGAGGTTCACTTGCAGTTTGCTGAGACGATAGGGAATGAGCGTGCGGAGGCTTCTGCCTGGGACTGCAATTGAGTTCAGGGGTGATGCTTTTACCAGAGAGTGAGGAGAACAAATCTCTGGTGTCTAGAAACTGAATAACACTTCTGTTCCCTCACTGTGTGCTGTGAGTGTGCTGGCCAAGCTCAATGGAAACACTGCATTCCCGGGCAGAGCTCCTCATGCCTTCTGCCGAGAAACTGCTTCTCCCGCCACAGCCTACGTTGCCTCAGGACCAGCTCTGATCTTAGGGGGAAATGCGTGCAAGTTGCAATTAACAGATAACCCGGCACAGTCCACAGAAGCCTGTCGAATCCATT
This sequence comes from Bos indicus, assembly GCF_029378745.1. NCBI lineage: Eukaryota > Metazoa > Chordata > Mammalia > Artiodactyla > Bovidae > Bos > Bos indicus. The sequence goes on along the minus strand of NC_091782.1, from coordinate 41,181,819 downwards.
ACGGCGGCTGGTTCTCACACATTCCTCTCCGGGAGCTAGATGAGATTCTGGACCTAATTAGTATTTGAAGAAGTGAGAACTCGGGAGTTGCTGGGGAAATCGTGAAGTTGCCTTGAAGTCACATGGCTGACCCCTCGCAGCTAAATCAGTGTGTTGAGGTGCTTCGTTGGTTAGAATATCAGTGAATTTTTGTTTCTTTAGCTGCTCTCTGAGGAAAATGATAACTAAGAGGGCAGATTTGAGGCACTGTGTGTGAAACGCCCAGATGCTTTGATGAGAAAGGAGACTTCATGAGCCAAGGATGCTTGTACGGTTTTCTGGTGCCATCTAGTGTCTCCCTGGAGGAATGGCAGGGGCGTGACTCGGTCATGAAAGGACCCTGGTGGCAGCAAAGTGAGTCTTTGAGGTGCCAGAGTTGAGTTTCTCTTAAACTGGGCTCTGTGGGTCATTGTGTTTATTTCCAGAGGTTTGAGAGAATTGTTTTATTTAAAACCCGCCTTCTTCCAGAGGTGCTTCTTTGGTATTGGAAGGAAAGATCTGATGAACAAATTCATGGCATGTTATAGTATTCATTTTACCCAGGGATCGTTTCATATCCAAAGGGCTACAGAGAAAGAACAATAATTTATCCCAAGAAAGAGACCCTTTTAATAGATGCTGTATCCCTTGAGGGTAAGGACCAAGTTGGTTATGTCTATACCACCAACCTAGCAAACACTGGCCACATAGTAGGTACTAGTGAGTATATGATTTCACCACAGTAGCGTCTGGATGAGCAAGATGTGCACCCTGCTTGCTAAAGGTACTCTCAGGTAATTAGTGAATTATGGGATTCTTCGCTTATTTGTACAGAGGCAAGTAGCCTGAGTGGGCTTGCCTGGTGGATCAGACCATAAAGAATCTGCCTGCAATACAGGAGACTTGGCTTCGATCCCTCAGTTGGGAAGATTCCCCTGGAGAAGGAAATGGCTACCCTCTACAGTATTCTTGCCTGGAGAATCCCATGCACAGAGGAGCCTGGCGGGCTACAGTCCATGGGGTCGCAGAGTCAGACACGACTGAACAACTAACACACACTCACCAATATCCTAAGTGTGGGGGGCCTATAACTTTGAGGCAAATATCAACTTGGTTCTTTTCTAGAAACAGTGTTGAATTTTTATTTTAAAGGATAGTTAAGGTATATGAAAAGAAAAGAGCATTTAAGGCATAAAACAGAGAGAATGTAAGAAATTCATTTTTAAGCCCTATCCCTAAAACTGGAATTAGCGTTAGAGTCAGGGGCCCTAGTTGAGGGATAGAGCAGGCTTGGGCCTTAATTTTAGAATGGTTTCCACTGAGGCAGAGCTTTCTGAGACACAACTCTTGCCTCTTAAGAGTGAGCTTCAGAAAAGATACTTGGAAAAAATACGTCTGACCCTTGAACACTGGTTTGAACCATGCAGGTCCACTTTTATGTGGAGTTTTTTAATTGCAAATACTACAGTACTACCAGAGAAGGCAATGGCACCCCACTCCAGTACTCTTGCCTTGAAAATCCCATGGACAGAGGAGCCTGGTAGGCTGCAGTCCATGGGGTCGCTAAGAGTCGGACATGACTAAGCAACTTCACTTTCACTTTTCACTTTCATGCATTGGAGAAGGAAATGGCAACCCACTCCAGTGTTCTTGCCTGGAGAATCCCAGGGACGGGGGAGCCTGGTGGGCTGCCATCTATGGGGTCGCACAGAGTCGGACACGACTGAAGCGACTTAGCAGCAGCAGCGGCAGCAACAGTACTACAGGATCCCAGATTGGTTGCATCTGCAGATGCAGAACCATGGTTCCAGAGGAACTGAATGTGCAGAGGGTTGGTTATACTAAGTTACACTCGAGTTTTCTGCTGTGCACAGGGTTGGTGCCTCTGACTTTCTTGCATGTTCTGAGTCAACTGTAGTTTGCTCTTTAGACTTTTTTATTTTTTCTCTTTAGACATTTTGATTCTTGCTCTTGGTGACCCTATGTATAAGGCATCACTAAACATCTGCAGCCCTAGAGTTCACCTGGCTATTTACGGTTGAGCCGTGGTGGGGTGTGCAGCTGTGTCTGCTGACGTTCAATCTAACATCCACAGGGGAAGGTACCGGCTTTGAGCCTTTCTGTCAGGAAGTGGGAGTCAGTCGAAGGAGGCAGTGTGGTCTAAAGTAAGAGTGATGATACTTACCTTTCATTTCTACTTCCTTTTTACGTTTGCTTTTAGCAATTTCTATGTGCATGAAAATGTATGTGAGTCAGAATGTGCTTTTACATGTGACTGTTTAAAGGAAATTGGTTAGTTCTTTTGAAAAACAAAGAATCATTTTACAAAGTAAATAATCACACAGTTCAACTTGATAATTTATGAGTTGGCCAAAATACGTTCCTTAAGGGTCTCTCTTGTTAAATACATGTTCCATGTTTAAAGTATTACAGAGATTCACTTAGTCCTTGAACAAAAAAATGGATTAGCTTGTAGATATTTGAGTCAAAAATGCATGTCCCTTTATTAAAAAAGTATAATCATGAATAAACTTTCAGATCAACCCTCCAAAAGCTATTAAAGCCATGCTGCTGTTGCTAAGTCACTTCAGGCGTGTCCGACTCTGTGCGACTCCATAGATGGCAGCCCACCAGGCTCCCCCGTCCCTGGGATTCTCCAGGCAAGAACACTGGAGTGGGTTGCCATTTCCTTCTCCAATGCATGAAAGTGAAAAGTGAAAGTGAAGTTGCTTAGTCATGTCCGACTCTTAGCGACCCCATGGACTGCAGCCTACCAGGCTCCTCTGTCCATGGGACTTTCAAGGCAAGAGTACTGGAGTGGGGTGCCATTGCCTTCTCCGATTAAAGCCATGAGGTAAGTTAAATAATAAAATTTGTAACTGAAGCAAGTAAAGTGAATATAGCTAGAATAGTCAACATTATAAAGGAGATGATTCATTAGAAGTATATTTTTAGTTACTGTTAAGATGTTTGAGCAAGTGTAGTGTTAGAGCAACATGAAGAAGTAAAGTACTTTTGTATTGGGATGTTGGTGGCGCTGATTCGTGTACCTAAGTCTATACATGGGTAGTTTTCTTGTGTTTGTATAGATCTGTACTAGATTTTACTTCTCAAAGTTGGCCATTTTTTTCCACTCAGAATTAAAACAGAGTAAAAAGAACAAAGATTTTTCTGGACTTAGTGGGAAAGATCTAGAAAATAAAGGTGCTTGAAGAACAGAGTTGAAAACACTGTATGGGTGTGAGAAAGAGATGTCTTGAAGTTAGCAAGTGGCCTGTAAGTAGAGGAATTAAGAGATCAGCTCATGAGAGTTTGTACAACTTCCCTGATTCTCAGAGAAAGTAAATCTATGTCTGTTAGTTTCCATGTTGACTGACAGTTATGTATGCTAACAGGAAAATAGTATTTTTCATGTTTAATGACTTTTGAAGATCATTTGCAAAGTTGTTCTTTTCACATAGCAACATGATCCAGTGGTTTGGGGAAGGAATTTCAATTCAGGAATTTTCTTTAAAATTGAAATCTAACCCCGCTCCCTAGTCCCCTTTAGCATTGCTGTTTTGATGCCTAGAGCAGTAAAGAGCCTAGCCTGGAATCCCATGGCAACCAAGTCTTTCACAAGTATCCAGCTGTCTTTCTGTCTCCCTGTGTGTCAGACAGGCAGGCAGCTGTGAGTCATCACATTTACATAGAGGTCATTTAGGAGATAATCTTTATGCAAATAAAAAATGAGTTTGAGTGGTTTTTGGTTTTATTTTTTCACTTCGGTGTGGTAGAGAAAACTCCATCAAGTAAAGCACTGGGTCCTTAAAGTGTGGCCTAGGACCAGCGCCGTCTATATGATGCACTTGGGAACTTGTTGGAACTGCAGTTCTCAGGCTTCACCCCAGACCTACTGAATCAGTCCTCTGCGTGTAGGACTCTGTTTTAATAAGTTCCTCAGGTGACTGTGACCCACGCTGAAGTTTATGAACTTCCAAGTAAGTTCTGTGTGGGTGAGGTGGGGAAACCTAAGGACGTAGGTAAGGGAGAGAAACCAGTTCAGGCCAACTCCTTCCAAAATACTGTCTTTGTTATATGGCTGGAGGAAGTTTGAAAGGAACATGAAAGGCGATCTCCCTCAAGGTTAGGAAGTAAACCAAACACAGATCGAGGGAAAGTGGAAAGGGATGGGAGAGTACCACTGATTTTCTCTTGGGTTTGAAGCTGAAAGGTTGATCAGGTCTACAGTCCCTTATCCAAAATTCTAATTCTCAAAACTCTGAAAAGTAAGTACTTTACTGTAAGTTTGGCGCCAAAATTCGCTGGCAGCAAAACCCGTCTGGAAGTTATTTACGAAGTTATTTATGATCGTTATGTTTATCCCACTTAGATTGAATATTTGTGTTTTGCTTTGATAATATTTGATAAAATATTAGTATATTTGGTTATGGGATAAGTCCCCAGATCCTATTAGAGGTCTTAGTAATTCACCATATTTGCTTTCTAAGCTCCAAAAAAATTCTCCATTCTAAAGCGTATCTGCCTCAAAGATTTAGAAGAGGGATTGTGGCTCTGTATCGACCAGAACCTCTGGTCATTTCTCACAGCCAGTCAACTGAGCCGACTCCTTTTTCTCTCTTCCTCCTGTTTCCTACAATGACTCAGCTTTCTGAAGGAGAGGGACCCTCCAAGCCAAGGACTTGACAGCCTTTCACACTTAAATGTGTTTGTCTGAAAATGGTGATTCTGTGCTTCTTGTCTGATGGGGACTAAATGTGATACCTTACACGAAGCTTTCAGGAGAGTCTTGTGCCGAGTATGTATTTAACAATACTGCCTTTCATTGGTTGTGATATTTCCAACAGTGCTAGAAGAAATACGATCTGTCAGGAGGTTTCTAGAAAGGATTTATGCTTTGGACTGGGGATTGGACAAGGTGATGGCTCAGCCTCTTATGAATTCTAAGTCTGTGGCTTTGGGTAATTATCTGAGTGGAGGCTAATCTTTTTTTTTAGCCGGAGCAAAGGTCACTCTTTGTTTTGGTCTGAGGAGGGTATATTTCCTTAGGAACATACATAGGTAGTTTTGCAACATGGCACTGCATGGTTAGGTATGAATTCTGGAGCTAGATGACTTAGCTTCAGATTTTGGCCTTACCACACATTGGCTGTGATATTGGATAGTTATGTAACCATCCTCTGCCTTAAATTCTTCATCTGTAACATGCTGTATGACACAGGGAGCTCAACCCAGTGCTCTGTGACAACCTAGAGGGCTGGGATGGGGTGGGGAGTAGGGGGCAGGAGGGAGGTCCAAGAGGCAGGAGACTTACGTGTACTCATGGCTGATCCACATTGTTGTACAGCAGAAACCAACACAATGTTAAAGCAATTACTCTCTATTTAAAAATAAATAAAAAGGGGATAATATAAAAGGGGATAGGTCTGTGCTTAGTTTTTCTTAGATACTTGGTTGGGCAAGCATGTGGCCTGGTCATGTCGCAATTGTCACGTGACTGCCCATCTATTTATTTAATCTCTTGGACAGTGAAGCAGGATGGTGCCAATGGGGTTGTGAATGAATGCACTGAGAGCTGGACGGTAGAGCCAGATCACGTGGTAACTCATGTTAGCTTTTGCAGAATTGATGCTTTTGGACTGTGGTGTTGGAGAAGACTCTTGAGAGTCCCTTGGACTGCAAGGAGATCCAACCAATCCATCCTAAAGGAAATCAGTCCTGAGTGTTCATTGAAAGGACTGATGTTGAAGCTGAAGCTCTAATACTTTGGCCACATGATGCAAAGAGCTGACTCATTTGAAAAGACTCTGATGCTGGGAAAGATTGAAGGCAGGAGGAGAAGGGGATGACAGAGGATGAGATGGTTGGATGGCATCACCAACTCAATGCACATGAGTTTAAGTAAACTCCAGGAGTCGGTGATGCACAGGGAGGCCTGGCGTGTTGTGGTCCATGGGGTTGCAAAGAGTTGGACACGACTAAGCGACTGAACTGAACTGAACTGAACTGAAGGCAATTATTCAAAACAGTGCTAGGTCTCCATGCCACCTGGCAGGATCTCTCCCTGGACAGAACACCGTTGTCACCAGCCTGAGTGCCTCTCCTATCAGAAACTGGGGAGACCTGCGAATTCTCCCTTCGCTAGCATCACCTCACCTTGATGTTCACTGTTAACATTGGCTGAAAATGTATTCTTTGAGCTTTGCAGTAAACCGAGATCTTGAAGTCTCAGGATGCTCAATTCTGCCAGGCCTCTGATGCATTCATTTATAAGGCCACCTTAGTTTTAGGCCATTCTGGAATAACATTTCTTGTTTCTCTGACCACCCTTTGCTCAGGCTTCTGAAAGGAAGGTGAATAGCTGACTTGGGAGTGTAAGTCTAGCGTCATGTACAGCCCAATGAGTAGAGTTATTATGCCTCCAAGATGAGAATCTGACTTCACTCTTTTCCTGCCTGTCTTATAATTCTGCAGGAAGGGCAAAAGGGGTTGGCACTGACTGACTTTCCCCACGAGGTAAGCACACTGAACAGAACCTGCTTCAGTAAATTCACCATTGGGCCTAGCTTCTTTGCCAGTACCTGACAGGGTGTAAGAGGGCAAGCTTGCATTTCAAAGAGCAGATGCAAGAAGGGAGTCCAGATTTGGCCTTAGAGATGTGCTCCTATTTTGTGTTTTAAAAGATTAATTATCAGCCATTAATGAAGCTGATACACTGTCATTTGGTCTGGTGAACTTTGTGAACATTCTGGTGGATAAGATTTGTGAGGAGTGGGAGTGAGGTAGGGTGATCCCAGCCATCCTGAGTGGTTCAGAATCTGAAACTCTGTATATCAGGGTCGAGGGGATGCAGAGGTGGGAAGCACACGTTTCCCTTCCTGTAAGGTGTCTCTTTTTCCTGTGGTATGTCTGTGGTCTGTGGCAAGTCCTGGAGCCAGAACTCTCTTCTGAGGCAAAGTGATGTAGAGTCTTTGAGTGTGTGCTGTGTCTGCGGGCAACTCTGGGCTAATGAAAGCATTAAAAAAAAAAAAAGGGCAGCAATGTCTCCATAGGGTGATATTATTCCAAGAGCTTAACAAAGATTTCCAGTACACCCCAGAGCTGTGGAGCAGCCGCGCACTGTCTGCTTGCTTCTAGAACCTGCCTGTTGCTTCTGTCAAGGTCACACTGTCCTTGCCACCCCTCAGTGCCCATCAAAACGGTGCACAGATAATAAAGACCGCAGCCGCTTGACTAATGTCCCCTGTACCCTGGATTTTTTTTTTGTTTGCCTAAACTGCAAGAGGCTGCTTTGATTTTCTCTGGTGCATGAAATAACACCCACTCCCTGCTTATTAGAAGCAGGCAAAGATTTGTGGTAGATGATATCAAAGCTGAATTGAGAGCATTATTACAAAAAATTAATTATTCTCTAAGCTCTCCTTCATTCCCTTTTCTCTAGACTAGCGTGGTTTCTTCTGAAATCTTTCTGTAGAGCCATGTCATTGTTCATGCACAACTTCCCTCTTTGTATTCAGCTCTGATCAGACATTTGATACTTAACAAGGTTTAGAGTACATATAAGATCTTTTTAATTAGTCTTTTCCTTAAATATTAAAAATATTTATAATGAAAGGATTATATGATCACTGTAGAAACCTCAGAATATAACTAAAATATGAGAAAGAAAAGCATCCAGAACCCCAACATCCATAGATCCCTATGAAAGGGAGCAAAAATTAAGATCTAAGTAACAGGAGAGATAAACCATTATTCATAAGAAAATTGGTTTCTCTCTTTTGGGTTTATTTTCTTACTTTAGTATTTTCCCTAGAAAGCTGTTCTAAATCTTAGATCATAAATTCACATGTGTTTCTATTAGGTCTCCCGAATATAGTTTTTACACTTAGCATTTTAATCTATCCAAAATATACATTTTGTACATTGGGAGGTAGTGATTTATTTTCCTGCTAAAATAGTTAACTTGCTATTTTAGCACCACTTATAAAATAATACTTTCTTTTACCCCGTGATTAGTGATGCCACCTTTATCATATACCAAGTCCTTTTTTAGATAGGTATGCATTAGATTTCATTTCTAGAGTATTTGGTTTCACTATCAATTCTTCCACGTGTACCATATTCCATTATTGTAGTGTCAACACATGTCTTATTATCTGGTAGTGCAAGCTCACTTCATTACTTGTGTAAGAACTTGTGTTAGTAGCTGCTGAAGCTCTGGCTGACTCATGGGATTGTATGATTTTGTGATGTCATCTGAAGATATTAATGTTAAAGAGTTTACTTTTTTCAAAATGAACTTTGCTTTTTACTATAATGTATCACAAGTGTGTTATAAAAATTTGGATGATTCAGGCAAACACAAAGGAAAAAAAATCACCCCAATCCTATTACCAGACAGAGTCCTTTAAATATTCGAACCACAGCTCTCTGGCTGGTAAAACAGTCACATTTAGGTGAGTCACTCCTGTTCATTTTTAAATTTCACGTTCTGTTCAAGCTCTCTTCCTTTATCATTCTACCCCCGTGCTTCTTGCAGAAATCTAGACTCTTCCTTGTCATTTGCCTTCTTCCTGGCACTCATGCTGAGAATCCTCTACTTAAGGGCTTTTTCTTGGTAGCACAAGCTCTTCCCTTGGCTTGGGCCTGGGTGAACCATGCCCTTTCTTTTTTCTTTTTTTTTTTTAAGTGGAGGAGGAAGTAGCTTTTTAAAAACAACTAAGTATTGAATTTTCTCAAAAGGTGATCTCCAGCTTCCTTGCAGCCTTCCTGTTACGTGGACCAGGAGGAGGAGCAGCGTTGAATGTTGAGGTGGGGATGTCAGTGCTGCTTGTGCTAAACTGGTCCCTTTCAGGAGGTACCTCGTGGAAGTGGCTGGCTACAAGGCCACGTGAGCACTTAGGATGTTCTCTACGTAGAGACTCGTTCTCAGCTATGACTCAGCTAGTCATCAGTTCTGTCACTTCCAGCACCTAGCCTTGAAAATTTGAACTAATGAAGAAAATTAGTAAAAATACAGGAAAAACTAGGGACAGGTGAGTACACAAAATGTGTGCTATTAGTTCTTTGAAATTCCTGGGGATAACTCAATTCACATAATTGGCTGTGTGTTTTCTGGCTATAGTAGGAAAAAACCATCACTCATAACAATTTTACTCGTATATCTTTAAGGAAAAAAAAGTCATTGCTGAGAAGTAAAACTTTTCCTGGTACTGAGATAAACTGCTCCCTTGGCTCTGATAGAGAGAACCCTATTTTCTGCAGCGAACAATATCCTCAAAGTTAATGTGTAACTTTTTTCTTTCCATAATGTGAGTCAACGGGGTAAATGTAAAATGAGGTATGATGAAAGCAGTTCTTTGGTGGGAAGGAAGCAGACAACTGTGTCCAGATTAAGTAAACTGCATTTTGACAAAATACATTGATGTGAGCGTAGATTTTTTTTTTTTAATGTTTTATTACGGTATAATTGACAAAAAGGAATTATATATATTTAAGGTGAACAACTTGATGTTTTGATATATGTATACATTGTCAAGTGATCCCCACAATGAAACTAATTAATACATCCATCACATCACATAGTTATCATGTTCTTCATCTTTTTTCTCTTTCTCTTTTTTTGGGGGGAGGGGTATTTGTGGTAAGAATACATAAAATCTACTTACTGTCTTAGCAAATTTCAACTATATAATCTGGTATTGTTAACTTCAGCAAATTTCAACTACACATGATATTGTTAACTTTAGTCATCATGCTGTGCGTTGGGTCTCTGATATTACTCGTCTTACATAACTGAAACTTTGCACACTTCGACCAACATCTCCCCATTTCCACCCACCCCAACCCTGCTCTCAACTTCTGGCAACTATCATTCTACTCCATGCTTCTACAAGTTTGACTGTTTCAGGTTTTGCATATAAGTGGGATCAACCATCTGAGCATACATCTTATATCTATAGGAAAATAGAGACTGCCTGACAGTCCTTTATCAATTAAATCTCTCAAGTAGGTTTTGATAAAATTCAGTGTCAGTGAATGCAACATTATCCTTTCAGTAACTGCTGAAGCACAGGTAAGTCATGTTGCTGGGCAAGTGCAGACCAATGCACTTAAGAGCTAAGCAGGGAGTACGTGTAAGTTTGGCAGTTTGTGTAAGTTGAGGAGCCCAGTAGGATACATGCCACATGGAAAGCTCCCCTGTTTCCATTTGTAATTGGGTGGAGACCAGGCATGATCAAGACTCTTCTTGAATAATAGCTTTAGTTTTGCTCTAACACACAGACAAATGGGCAAAGGTGGCCTTTAATTTCCACTCCGAGGAAAATGGCCTCATCTGGAGGTCAGGAGCCAATCCCCACAAGCACTGTCTGCAGATGAAAAACTGTATTTGTATGTGTATGTGCTGTTAGTTTTCATTCATTCAGTAATATTTATGGAGTACCATCTATGCTTTTGGCAACATTCTCTTAAAGTGTGTCAAATATTTTTAAATAAATGGACATCCAGAGCAGAACTCTTACTCATGGGAGATGTACAAAACTGTATTTTGATGTTTAGCAAGTTCTCACGCTTTAAAAATTCGGGAAACATTGCCAAAGGCAATTTCAGCCCGCTGGTCCTTAGATGTTATAAAGCATTTGCTTTGACAATTAAAAAAATCTTAGTAAAATTCCCATGATAATAGAGCATGTACTGAAACTTCTCAGTCAAGTCGGTTGCCTTCGTGAGACCTGAAAGGTTGGTGACGGGCACCACTTCTGTCCCGGCTTCCTTAGGGCTCTACTGAATGTTTTCTTTGGTGGACATTGCTGTTCATGTTTTACTCTGTTAACCAAGGGCGCTTAAATTTGAAAATGAGTAGGAAAACCTCCTGGGATTTGTCCTACAAACTGCCAAGTAGCTTTTTCTTTCTGCTCTCTGCCCTTGACCTCTTGGTTTCTCTTTCTCTCTTTTCCTGGAAGGAAAAGAAAGAATTCTTTGGTTGTAGGTGTGCCAATAAATGTCCTTAACTTGGCTTGCCCTCAGCAATGAACCTAGGGAATTTTGCTGCATTATTCTGGGTTGAGTTAATGGGTGCCATCAATTTTTCTTTTTCTTTTTTAATGATATTTTATACTCTTAAAGCATTTTTTGGTCTCTGTATGCAGGGAGAAAGCACCTCTAGAAGTGCTGTGTTGGCCTGAAGATGCCCTTCCTCCTTCCCACCCTCTCCCTTCTCTCCTCCTCTGCTCTCTTCTCCCTTTTACTGCTCTCCTCACCCCTGCACGCTCCTTCTTTCCTTCTTCAGCCCGTCCCCCTTCTCTTTTTCTCCTCTTCTGATTCCCTATTACTTTCACAAAAGCTACAGCCATGGTCTAGTTGTTATTATTTTGGTAGATTCTCTGTGCTTCCCACGGGCTGCAGGATTACTTCTGAATTGCAACATGACATAAGTCCTGCTATTTTTAACATCCTAAATGGTTCTACAATCCGTCCACCTTTCTCAAGTCCACAGTCATCTATTTAGCTCAAGCCGCCCTTGTCTCTAGCCTACAGAAGATTACCTTTCGTAAAAGAATGTTTGAGAATAAGATAGTGTGTTTGCCTTACTGCCAAAAATGACTCCTAAGCTGAAGAATGGCAAACACCCCAGGACAATAAATTAATGGCCTTTCACAACATTCCTCTGCATCCTACCATTTCTTGGGTAAGATATAGGTGTGCAAAGCCTTCTTAACCCTTGGGTGATGTTTCTCTTGTAAAGAAAAGCTGAAAACAATAATTTTGGATTTTTAGTAAGATTCAAAATGTTCATACAAAAGAGGCAGTCTTCCACTCAAAGAAATATGAGAAATAATGAAACGTCTGCATTTTCATTTTGTTTTTCAGTTCAGTTCATTTCAATTCAGCCGCTCAGTCGTGTCCGACTCTTTGCGATCCCATGGACTGCAGCACACCAGGCCTCCCTGTCCATCCCCAACTCCCAGAGTTTACTCAAACTCATGTTCATCGAGTTGGTGATGCCATCCAACCATCTCATCCTCTGTCATCCCCTTATCCTCCCACCTTCAATCTTTCCCAGCATCAGGGTCTTTTCAAATGAATCAGCTCTTCGCATCAGGTGGCCAAAGTATTGGAGTTTCAGCTTCAGCCCTTCCAACGAATATTCAGGACTGATTTCCTTTAGGATGGACTGGTTGGATCTCCTTGCAGTCCAAGGGACTCTCAAGAGTCTTCTCCAACACCACAGTTCAAAAGCATCAATTCTTTGGTGCTCAGCTTTCTTTATAGTCCGACTCTCACATCCATGCATGACTACTGGGAAAACTGTAGCTTTGACTAGACAGACCTTTGTTGGCAATGTAATGTCTCTGCTTTTTAATATGCTGTCTAGGTTGGTCATAGCTTTTCTTCCAAGGAGCAAGTGTCTTTTAATTTCCATAAAGAAAGCTGAGTGGTGAAGAATTGATGCTTTTGAACTGTGGTGTTGGAGAAGACTCTTGAGAGTCCCTTGGACTACAAGGAGAGCCAACCAGTCCATCCTAAAGGAAATCAGTCCTGAATATACATTGGAAGGACTGATGTTGAAGCTGAAGCTCCAGTACTTTGGCCACCTGATGAGAACTGACTCATTTGAAAAGACCCTGATGCTGGAAAAGATTGAAAGTGAGAGAAGGGGACAACAGAGGATGAGATGGTTGGATGGCATCACTGACTCGATGGATGTGAGTTTGAGTAAGCTCTGGGTGTTGGTGATGGACAGGGAGGCCTGGCGTGCTGCAGTCCATGGGGTCACAAAGAGTCACACATGATTGAGCAACTGAATTGAACTGAACATGCATAATGCTACATTATATATTTTTATTTTTGTTTTATTTAATGAACTCTATACAATACTATGACCAACCTAGATAGCATATTCAAAAGCAGAGACATTACTTTGCCAACAAAAGTTCGTCTAGTCAAGGCTATGGTTTTTCCTGTGGTCATGTATGGATGTGAGAATTGGACTGTGAAGAAGGCTGAGCGCCGAAGAATTGATGCTTTTGAACTGTGGTGTTGGAGAAGACGCTTGAGAGTCCCTTGGACTGCAAGGAGATCCAACCAGTCCATTCTAAAGGAGATCAGCCCTGGGTGTTCTTTGGAAGGAATGATACTAAAGCTGAAACTCCAGTACTTTGGCCAGCTCATGCGAAGAGTTGACTCATTGGAAAAGACTCTGATGCTGGGAGGGATTGGGGGCAGGAGGAGAAGGGGACGACAGAGGATGAGATGGCTGGATGGCATCACCGACTTGATGGACATGAGTTTGAGTGAACTCCGGGAGTTGGTGATGGACAGGGAGGCCTGGCGTGCTGCGATTCATGGGGTTGCAAAGAGTCAGACACGACTGAGCGACTGAACTGAACTGATACAATACTATGTTTAATCTGTTTAAATTATTTACAAACATTAACTTATTTAATAAATAATATAGAAAGTGAAAGTCCTTCTTATTATAGTACCATTCTGCAGATGATCATGATCAGCCATTTGAGAGATTTTTTGATACCTTTTCTTTTTCTTGAATGTATAACCATGTTTTATGTTATTGTTGCCATAATTGCTATCCTTATTTGTATTACAGTGAAATAACATTCTTTTGCAATTCCCTTTTTTACTTAGCTGTATCTCTTGAGCATCTTTTTATGTGAGCACATTATTTATATATCATTGTGTTCAATGGTTGTATAATTTTCCTTTGTGTAAATAAACCATGATTTATTTAGTCATATTGGTATTGAAGGAAATTTGTGCTGTTGACACTTTTTACTTATAAACTTTGCATTGTATGGGAGTGCCTTTGAAGGCTAAACTCCTAAGAGTGGAAATGCTGGCTCAACATATTTTCAAATTATTCTCCACTAGGGAGACCTGGGTTCGATCCCTGCATTGGGAAGATCTCCTGGAGAAGGGAAAGGCTACCCACTCCAGTATTCTGGCCTAGAGAATTCCGTGGACTTCTCCATGGGGTTGCAAAGACTGGGACACAACTGAGCAACTTTCACTTTCACCTTTTCACACATCTCCTCTAGCAGTGTATTAGTGTACCTGTATCCTCACACCCATGTTTATACGGATATTATAAATTAAAAAAAAACCCAAACAGATAGGCAAAAATAATAAAAGAAAAATTGCATGTGACTAAGGTATTAAAGATGAAGAAAGAAAAGGAAGAATTAAAGGATAATAATGACAACTGATAGAGAAAAAAAATCCACATAGAAGCCTGAGTGATTGAAGGAATAGAGAATTTTAAGTGTCTGTGTTTAGAGGACTTGAAGTTCAGCTGCTCTTTGCAACTGTACACGTGAAGGTCTGCATTTTTCCTATGTTACCTTTTACAGCGTGAGGTCTACCCCAGAGAACGTAAGCTGCTGTGCCCAGCACAATACTGGTATATAGTTGGTGTCAATGAATATATATTTCTCTTTTTATTTGCTGGGAGTCCCCCTGGTAAAGGGAGAGAATGGATGATAGACCTACTACAAACCATCTGCTTTTCAGCATCATAGAGTTTCAAAAATGAAAGATTAATCGTGGTAATTTATGTGGTGATTCCTATAGGAAAGTGCCTTGTGTGCAATTTATCAATGTATTGACTCTCAGTAGCAAAGTCTTGCTTGTGTGCCTGAGTAATGTATATATAGACAGATAATTATGACTTGCCACAATAACTGCTGTAATAGGACATGAACATTTTGGTTGATCTGTAACTGATAAAACTATCCAAATCTCAGTCCACTCTTCCATGCTCCTAGTAAAAATAACATTTAAAAATATCAATAGGGATGTTGAAATGGGTAAGGATTCATGTTCTATAGTATACTGGGTATCCTACATATACACAGTCAATTTTTTTATCTCCCACATTTATCTGTCAGGGTTTTAGTTTCCTCCCTTTTTAACTGATTCCAAGCCAGAGAGCCTCGATAACATAAGTCGTTTGAAAATGCTCCATTTGGTAGATGTACTGGTTAGCGATGAACAGCTGTCTCCTAAGGTGTTTAGAACGATGAGGATCCTTATCATGCCTGTCTTTCGCTTTAGACTGTTCACGTCACTGCTTTGATCAATCAATCCGTGGTCCATGTGGAAGGTAGTTGTTGTCTGTCCTACCTTGTGAGGGAGCTTAGCTAATCAGCCCTTATTAATTAGTCACTAATCTGTGTTGTGTAGCAACAACTGTTTTCACTAAGTGGTGGCAGCATTAATTGATGGAGGACAATGAGCCCCTCCCTAATTACAAAGAAACCCTGCTCCTTACCTGTGATCCCTAATAGATGAAGGGCCACCAAGGGACGCCTGGGACGGGCAGAGGATGGCAGAGTCTAATTTGTTTTCTAACCTGCTTCTAAGGAGTTGTTTAATTAATACGAGATCAGCATGTTTAAAGGCTTGAACAGGTGCAAACACACACTTGTAACCAGCTGTGTAATTGACCGCGGAGGAACAAGCCAGAGCTAAGGATACAAAACTCACTAATCACCTGCTCACCTCCTACCTGTGGCTGTTAAGATGTCTCTTCTTTTTAGTGCGGGACTCTCTGAATCTGTCTGGAAGGCCATATTGTATTGGGAGGAGTTTAAATTACAAGTCTTCGATCAAAAACTTGTAAACTGGTTCATCTCTGTTCATTACTCACCATCAACATTGCTGTTTTTTCCTCTTGTTTGCTTTTGGAGTCTTCCTAAAAATCTGAGGTTCCTATGGATTTTGGGTATGATTCTGGGTAAATAGGTCTCCAGGTTCAAACCTCAGAGTCAAAGAATTCTAGAGTTCTAGCAGTCTGGAGGAGCAGCTAGCTAGTCCAGGGATTAGCTAACTGCAGAACAGAGCCAGTCCAGCCTGTGACTTGTTTTTGTAAATAAAGCTTTATTGGAACACAGGCACACTCACCTGTGCACGTATCATTCATGCTGCTTTAGTGCTACAACAGCGGACTTCAGGAGCTGTTTCAGAGGCCATACGCTTCCCGTGTGGCTCAGTGGTAAATAATCTGCCTGCCAAGCAGAAGACTCAGGTTTTTTGATACCTGGGTTGGGGAAGATCCCCTGGAGAAAGAAAGGGCAACCCACTCCAGTATGCTTGCCTGGAAAACCCCATGGACAGAGGAGCCTGGTGGCTTACAGTCCGTGGAGTTGCACGGAGTTGGACACGACTTAGCAACTAAACATCTGCAGCTGCAGAGGTCATATAATTCACAAAGCTGAAATTGTTTACTACTTGGTCCTTTATAGAAAAGGTTTGCTGACTTTTGAGATCAAGGTTTCAATCCATGCTATGTTTTCCAGCTTTTGCTGTAAAGTTCAAGTTGTTTTCAAAAAAGGTGTTAGATATCAGATGGGGTTGGGCAACACTCAGTTTCTTTTTGTTTTTTTAATTAATTTTTATTGGAGTAGAGTTGATTTTAAATCTCACTTCAAATCAAATCAGAACCAAAATAACAAACACGTACTGGGTAATTGCCATGTGTAGTATTCTGATTGTGTACATCCTTCAAGTCATGGCTGACCATACCACCTCAGGGAACTCCTCTTCCTGCACTCTGCAAACAATTGAAACTCAAGAGTCTCACAACACAGTTTAGGACTTAAATATGTACTGCCCTTTATTGATCACCACTGTTTCTAGTGAAGTAGAAGTGTTGTCTCAACTGAATTATAAGCCCCTTGAGCATAGGAACCAGTTTTTAAAAAATTATGTATTCTTCACAGTGCTTCTCCTTTCTGTTACCCAGAAAGGAGAATGTGGCACTTAAAAAACTTACAGGATTGAATATTAAGTATAGAGGAAACCTAAGAATGCTTTTAGGCAGATGGATAAGACACTAGTAGAGATGAACAGATTGAAGGACTGTGTGAGAAGGTATAATGTAATGAAAAGAATATTTATGACACATTGTTCCAGAGGCTGGTGAAATTGACTCAGAAGCCCAGGAACAGGGGGCAGGCTTATTAAGGAGCAAAGAGAGGTTGCAGATGAAGAGCAAACAGGCAGGGATAAGAAAGTCCCTCATCATTTATTTCCCTGGGAAAATCCAAAAGAAGCAATAAGGAAGGAAGGGGACTAAATGGGAAGAAATGGAGAGAACGAGTCTTTTGTAATCTCACTCACTCCACTCTCTCTCGCTTTTTCTTCACCTCTCAACACTCCAGAGAGTTAAAACTCAAGTGCAAGCTGTTCCCTCTTCTTTGCAATTAACACCTACCTCTCTTTGTCCACCTCTTCTTACTACTTTTCTTGGCAATCCAGAGCTCTAAGTAGGTAGGTCTTTCTTAGTGAGGCATCTTTCTTTTTAGATTTAGACATATTCTTGGAATTACGGGGAAAAAGAAATGGTAACACAGGGGAATATGGGGAAGAGGAAGAAACCCACAGTTAATAATCACTTTTTGGGGGCCATCTGCTCGGATCTTTACCTAAGATGTTTCATTTAATCACAGTCATCCTCCTTAAAGATTTTAAATGTCTGTGTAAAGTCTCAAAGGCATTAACTAGCAGAGCTATTGCGCAAACTCTGGTCTCCAGAAGCCTGAACTCAGGCTGGGTTTTTACATCACATTGCCATTCAACAGAGCGTCCTGTCTCCTAATTATGAAAGATTTGTTTTCTTATGTGTTCTGGTATTTAATACATAGGTATTTTCATCCCTTGATGATGTCTTGCCAAGATCTAGTATGTTTTAAATATGGTTAGTTACACAAGTGGTTAGTTACATAAGCTGTAGCTTATGGTGAAAACCACTGAAAAGTACTCATGAGCAAAACGAAGGAAATAAAAGATCATCCACCATCCGATGTGCCATGATTTTTAAAATCACAAAGATGTAAAACAGGCTTCCCGGGTGGTTCAATGGTAAAGACTCTGCCTGCCAAGTAGGAGACATGGGTATGACCCCTGGGTCGGGAAGATCCCCTGGAGAAGGAATGGCAACCCACTCTAGTGTTCTTGCCTGGAGAATCCCATGGACAGAGGAGCCTGGTGGGATACAGTCCACGGGGTCACAAAGAGTCAGACACGACTGAGCGACTGAACAACAGCAACAAAAGATTTAAAACAATCCGTCTTTCTTTGCTAAATATTTTGAATAAGAATATGAGCTTAAATCCCCACTCAGAGATGTACGTGGACATGGACTAATGAATCAATGGCCTAGAATTTCATCCCTTGACCCAAGTATTAGTTTTAGGCCTTCTTGTTGTGAGGTCTGTGTTTTGTTTTCTTTTCTTCCCTAATGAGCGATTGAACCAAAGGATCAGGTTTAATTATAACTCGAGTCCCTTTCTGTGTGTACATCGCTGCAGACCTAATTGTAGGCTGGCATCCCTGTGGCGGCCTGAGTGGTCATTAGCTTGCTGATAACGGACCGCTCTTGTTAACAGGGCCTCATTAACCATTGTTTTTTCAGCAAAATAGTCGTAACGGTTTGAACTTGTGATTGAGGACGCACTGGGCTCATGGTGCTAAGGGAAACTTGTTAGATAGCTAGAACCAAGGACTTTCGGCTCCAATAAGCGATGCTCTCCAGGGAAGACCTGCCTCTGGCCTGCAATGCCAGGCATGTGATGTAACGGGAGGAACCCTGACCAGAGAGTGATTGGGCCAGTGTTTTAGTTTAAGCTCTGCAGCAGATTTTGGGCTTTCTATCATTTTGCTTTCTCTTCTTCAGCTTTTGCATCTGAAAATGAGAAGGTTCTACTCAATGATTAGTGAGATAACTTTTGCAAATAAAAATAATTTTGCATGATGCTTATGCAGTTTTTTTCTTTTTTGTGTGTGTATCCATGATTTTATCTTCTTAGGTTACACACTAGAGGGCAGTGGTACATTAATATTATAAACTATGGAGGCGCTTAGTACTGCACTCAGCTGAAATTCAGAGATGTTTGGGTCAGTAAGGGAATTCATATACTTATATACTCATATAAAATATAGGAAGTCGTTTTGTAGTTTCTCCAGTTGATGCTCATCTTGTCCTTTTTAACTGTTTGCAGTGTTGGGAATCTTGCTACTTCACAAGTCAGCTTTTTCTCTTGTTCTATTGGAGTTATTTCTTTAATCAGAGAAAAATCCACCTACCTACAGCTTCAACCAACTGGTCCCATGGCAAGACAGGAAACTCTGTTGCTTATTTCTTGGCACTCCAGATATTTCCTAGACTCATACTACTGAATCAGAGAAGGCAATGGCACCCCACTCCAGTACTCTTGTCTGGAAAATCCCATGGACAGAGGAGCCTGGTAGGCTGCAGTCCATGGGGTCGCTAAGAGTCAGACTCGGCTGGGTGACTTCACTTTCACTTTTCAGTTTCATGCATTGGAGAAGGAAATGGCAACGCACTCCAGTGTTCTTGCCTGGAGAATCCCAGGGATGGGGGAGCCTGGTGGGCTGCCGTCTATGGGGTTGCACAGAGTCAGACATGACTAAAGTGACTTAGCAGCAGCAACAGCAGCATACTACTGAATAGTGCAATTACCATTTGTTGATAATTGAATACTCTAAATTTATGATCTAGTGTGTGTTAGATGGGCTTCCCAGGTGGCTGAGTGATAAAGATTCTGCCTGCCAAGCAGGAGACGTGGGTTTGATCCCTGGGTGGGGAAGATACCCTGGAGAAGGAAATGGCAACTCACTCCAGTATTCTTGCCTGGGAAGTCCCATGGACAGGGGAGCCTGGTGGGCTACAATCTATGGGGCCACAAAAGAGTTGGACACAACTTAGTGACTAAAAGGCAGCAGTGTGTCAGGCACTGTGCCAGGCATCTTATTTGCATTATTTTATTGTGAAAATAAACTGCGAGGGAGATTTCATCTTTATTTATTTTTATTTTATAGAAGCTCAGACCAAAATCATACAACCAATAATAAGGGAAAATGGGACTTGAACCTGGGTCTATTTAATTAAAATTCTTACCCCTGGCTACAGCATATCATCTCCTTTTATAGATGTGACAATCAAGACCCAGAGAGACTAAGCAACTTGTCCCAGGTCACACTGCAGGATAGAAAAAGAGTAAGAACTAGATTCTAGATCTTTGAGGTACACATTTAGTTTTTCTTTACCTTACAGTATAGTACATTCAAGACCACTGCCATTACTTCCCAGGTCCTCTCCTCTATATATGAATTGTTCCCTTTTCTCATCATTGTTATTCTGATGGTTTCCTTGCTATACTCTCATGTCCTCTGAGCATACTCTTAATTAGCTGCATCCTTTCTAAATTATAAAACTCAGAATTGAAAACAGTACTCCATCTAAATAGCACAGAAAGCACTGGGACTATACTTCCTGTCATTTGGACTTAATTTTCCAATTCACATCTCCTAAGGTTACATTAGCATTTTAGTATACTGTTGGCTTATTTCAAGCATAAGGTCAACAATACCCTTTGTTCCTTTTCATTTTAATTTTTATGAAATGTAAGAACAAGACAAAATGATCCTGTCACATTCTTATTGATAGGAAAAAATCCTCCAAATCTGATGAGGAGTCCTTCTGAGTCAATAATAAGCTATGGAAAAATCTTTTCTTAAGATAATCAAAAGGTGTGAATGTGAAGATATTCCAGTTTCTGGGATCGTGACTGGATTCATGTTGTATGTCCATGTCCATGGTTTTTTTTGCTTCCTTTTGCTTTTCTCTCTCTCTCCTCTTTTTTGGTAGAAATGCATACTGACCCCATGCGGTGCACTTTTCTGTTTTTTTTCTCTTTTGCCATAGTACCACCTTGACATCTTTGTAAGAAATGCTGCCTGAGATGTGCTGTTGATCAGGGAGCCCTGCCTTTTTCTAGCTAAGAGATGGGTGTGTGAAGCCATGCTGTCTGTTCTAGGACTAGGAATCTTGATTTGAGTGGTAGAGGATAGAAAACATGGAGGCTTGATCCCTCCTGATGACAGTAGCATCCCTTGCTCAGTTGGCCTATTAGATCCTGCTGTCCTTACTCTTCAAAATTTGCTTTGAAATTTTCTGTGAGCCACTTCATGTATCTTTCCAATAGTACGTATGTGTACATGTACATATATACATATGTATTGGGCTTCCCTAGTGGCTCAGACAGTAAAGAATCCGCCTGCAATGCAGGAAACCTGGGTTCAATCCCTGGGTTAGAAGATCCCCTGGAGGAGGGCATGGCAACCCACTCCAGTATTCCTGCCTGGAGAATCCCATCGACAGAGGAGCCTGGTGGGCTATAGTTCATGGGGTCACAGAGTCAAACACGACTGAGCGACCGAGGACGCCCACACCTAGTCTTCAGCCTTTCCCTTCTCCAAGGGATCTTCCGAACCCAGGGATCGAGCCTAGGTCTCCCACATTGCAGGCAGATTCTTTACTAATTGAGGCACCAGGGAAGACCCCTAGTATTCAAGACCTAATAATCTGAATGCAACTTTCTCTTTCGTTTCCTGATATTTCTCTTTGTCAGGCTGTAACACTCTTCTTGTCTTCCCCTCATCTCTATTTATTAATGATCAACCCATTCTCATGGGCTCTGAGGAAATGATATCCACTTCATGAAGCTCTTTGCCTGATATTCCCAGTTGTAGTTGGGAGCTTGCCTTCTTTTATTCTTTCACAGCATTCACAGGTTTATGTCTTGAAGCATTAGCACAGTTATCGTGTCTCATCTATTGAATTTGACAAGCTCCAAAGCAAGGAATGACGGAGAAGGCAATGCAACCCACTCCAGCGTTCTTGCCTGGAGAACCCAAGGGACGGGGGAGCCTGGTGGGCTGCCGTCTATGGGGTCGCTAGAGTCAGACACGACTGAGCGACTTCACTTTCACTTTTCACTTTCATGCATTGGAGAAGGAAATGGCAACCCACTCCAGCGTTCTTGCCTGGAGAATCCCAGGGACGGGGGAGCCTGGTGGGAGGCTGTCTATGGGGTCGCACAGAGTCAGACACGACTGAAGTGACTTAGCAGCAACAAAGCAAGGAATGAGCCCCTCAATCTCTATCACATGCTTTCCACGTGGAAGTTCTTTGACACTCATCAGTATATACTTACATAGAGATTTTGGGAGGTGAGGACGTAGAAGATAAATGTTATTATGAAACACTTGTAGAATTTCCCTGAGATCACATTTCTGTGTGGCAAAAATCATAACATTTCCTACTTTCATTAATACAAATGAAATATTTCACAAAATATATAATAAGCAATTAAGAAAGACCCCAAGTTAACTTATCATGCCACAGGATTTCGACTGAACAGTGATTTTTGTCTCATCTTGATTATTGCCAAGGTTTATTAATTAAGTATTATAGCTACTTTATATACCAAATTATATAGATAACAATCTGTTATAGAAGTACTCCCTACATTTGCCAATTTGTAAATAATAAAATGTCTGGTTTGATGTAGATAGATGGATATAGTAAGACAGCATGAACATGAAACACTTTCTCATGTATTTATAGGCATTAGATTAAATTTTATTGAACTTCAGGATTCCTCAGAGTCTATTGTGTAGTAGTGTATTTTAGGAATCTTTAAAAGGGAGCATAAAATATTCAGCATTTTTTCCAAATTCTTTTTATGCTTCAATTATTTTATTTTAATTTGCAGAGCAGCTCACATTAATAACTTCCCTTGCATTATTATTTGGGAACCCACTCACAAAACCCCTGTTCAAATATTTGGAAAAGTGGCAGTTGCCATTCCAATGGCCTGAATTAAATGTGAAACTGATCAACACTAAACATTAGATATCTTATGCTGCTGCTGCTGCTGCTAAGTCGCTTCAGTCGTGTCTGACTCTGTGCTACCCCATAGACGGCAGCCCACCAGGCTCCCCCGTCCCTGGGATTCTCCAGGCAAGAACACTGGAGTGGGTTGCCATTTCCTCCTCCAATGCATGAAAGTGAAAAGTGAAAGTGAAGTCGCTCAGTCGTGTCCGACTCTTAGCGACCCCATGGACTGCAGCCCACCAGGCTCCTCCATCCATGGGATTTTCCAGACAAGAGTACTGGAGTGGGGTGCCATTGCCTTCTCCATAGATATCTTATACTTTCACCCAATAATGAAAGCAACACTCATGGTGACAACTTCAAGTTTGCGTATAGTAGATTTGTAATTTCTGATTCCTCCAAGTTACTGAGTAAGAGTTTTCTTTAGGATGGAGCAGGGAAGTTGATGGACAAAAGACCCAACTGATCACTTGGCTGTGGTTAGCACTTGGTGTCCAAGGATTCAGGTCAACCCTCATTGCCTGAGCAGGACCTAGACCCTTGATGGCGCTCCAGTGGGACATTTCCTTTTACAGATCTTTCTGGAATATAATGTGTTCAGATGTGTGGTAGCAATTTAAATCCCACTATTTAGGTTACTGGTAATTGCAAGAGGTCATATCAAGGAGATGGAAAACCAAATATTTCTCTGCCATGCAGGTTAGTTTATGAGGCCAAGAGTATGCTGTGCCTGACATTGAATTCCTTTGGGGAATGGGGATGGTGGGAATGTGGCTGTGTGAATTGGCATTAAAAGACATACATGTCCCTAACTAGCCCTTTTTAATTTATTTTTTACTGGTTTTCTGGATGATTATCAATTCTACACCTCATCTCATTCCATCTATTTTCTGACTGTCAATGAGAAGAGAAATGCTTTTACATACTTGTTGAAACTTGGATTAAAAGGGCAGCAGCGGAGTCAAAACTCTTTGATGTCTTTACTTTCAGTCAGTCTCCTTGGCAGCATATTCTGTATTTCATTAAAGTCTTTCCTCTTTTCATTCCATCAGGACCCATGTAGATGTTGACTTGCTTCCAGTTTGGATCTGGGGAATTTGTTTTTTTACTGTTGTCTTAAAATAAAATGCAGTGTGGTCAGATAGTTTTGAAGGATTTGTTGTCTGAATATCCAAGGAATGATAAAATATCTTTCTAAGAATGTTGATTCTTACTTTTGCTTTTTATTAGCTATATACCCTTATTATCTTCTTCCCTGGTGGCTCAGAGGTTAAAGCGTCTGCCTGGAATGTGGGAGACCGGGGTTTGATCCCTGGGTTGGGAAGATCCCCTGGAGACGGAAATGACAACCCACTCCAGTACTCTTGCCTGGAGAATACCATGGAGGGAGGAGCCTGGTAGGCTACAGTCCACAGGGTCACAGAGTCAGACACAACTGAGCGACTTCACTCACCCTTATTATCAGTCTTGTACTTTGCTCGACTCAGAGTTTTCTTTAATTTTTTTTTGTTATTTATTTATTTTTTTGACCGTGCTGCCCGGGATGTTGGATCTTAATTACCCGACCAGGTATCGAACCACAGCCCCTTGCAGTGGAAGCATGAAGTCTTAGCCACTGGGCCAGGAGGGGAGTCCCAGAGGTTTCTTTCTGAATCTTACAATCAATGTCCAGATGATTACAGGGATGCATCCATTTCCCTTAATCACTGGGGTAACAGGCATTTACTAAATTCTTCAGATCATTTCTTCTGATTTAGGTATGAGGTCCTCTTTCATATATGTTCTGTTTTTATCTATTGTTGAATCATACTGTCTTTGTCATCGTTTAGTTGCTAAGTTGTGTCTGATTTTCTTGCGACCTCATGGACTGTAACTTGCCAGGCTCCTCTGTCCATGGGATTTTCCAGGCAAGAATACTGGAGTGGGTTGCCATTCCCTTCTCCATGGGATCTTCCTAACTCAGGGATCAAATTCGTGTCTTCTGCTTGGCAGGTGGATTCTTTCACACTGAGCCACCAGGGAAGCCCACATACTATATTACTGGTGGGTTTTTGAAGCTACAGGGACTAAATGTCTAGAGTGGGCACTTTGTTCCAGTTTGATGGAAGAAGACCAAACATTCCTGAACTCTACTTGTAAATCAATGACCCACCCTCAGTCTGGGTTTTAAAATTGCCCAGGCAGAAATGATAAGAATCCGTCAGATGCTCATTTTCATATAAGATTTTTATAAGGTTCAAATGACTTATTTAATATCAATATATCTGAGGATCTCATGGACTTTCCTCTCAATGTTCTTCGTGTCATTTGGCCAGCCTAAATTTCTTGGTCCCTTCCTTGGGGTGCCCAACTTTGCAACCTAACAGCTAACTCTGGAGCAGACCTGCCTTCCCCTCTATTCCTGGCAGTGATAAAATCATCATTCTTAACTGCTGTAGTAAAGGAGGGTCGAGGAAGCCCTGGAGAAAAACTCCTACCTGGGGACACCAGAGGCTCCTTTCTTGCTTCAGTGTTACTCTCCAACATTCCTGTGTAAGAGTAAGAAATGGGTTAACTCTACTCTACTTCTGTCTGTACCTCCCTTTAGAACCAAAAAGAAAGATGAAAGTACTCCAGAGAAGCTACATTCCCTTGTACCTGCAGGTGTTGGTTTTTTGATCCTGATGAGTTTTGCATCTTTCCCCTGAAAGCCTTCCTCTTGCTTGGTTTTCCTCCAGATTATCACCAGGGTTCTCCCGAAAGAGAAGGTGATGTGACACAGAGCCCTTCCCGAGAAAGGTGTATTCCTCAGAGAGGAAAGCACAGGAGAGCGGTCGTGGAGAATGTCTGGGGGCAGTTCACGGTCCAGGGAAGGTGCTTTAAGCCTCAAATCAGCTGAGGGGTGAGGTGCTCTCTAGAAACTTGGGTCTGGACCACCCATCTTAGATGTTCCCCTCTGCTGATGTCTCGGGCTACAAGAAGGAAACCCTCTTCTTGTGGCCGAAAACCATGGTAAAGAAAACCAGCCTCATGGGGTGGGCGGGGGGAGAAATGGGAGGAATGTCCCTGGCCAGGAGGCCGGAGGTGCCCCAGGAAGCCGCTTCCTCTGAATAGTTAAATGGCTGCCTCTCAACTTGCACAATGTCACATTGAATTTGAAACAGGGAACTTTTTATATATTTTCCCCTGATTGTGCTGGCACCTGGCAGATGCCTATTTACCACAGGCATCAATACACATAGTAATCAAAGGAAATCAGAGGCACAGATTAGCAACAGCTGCAAGCCATTAGTGACAGACACGGGAAAGCACAATTCTGCACCCAACTTTGAAATAACCAATATGAGTATTTCAGAGCATGAGGGTTACCGCAGGGCACTCGCTAACATGAGAGCAGCCAAACAATAGCTGGGCTTGTCTCTCTCGAGAGCCCTCTTCCCCACGGCAGCACCATACTCTCTATTAGAAACCAATCAATCACACAATATCGGTCCTTTGAGCATCAGCCCTTTCAGAGCCTGCGTGTCCATCTTCTGATCAAAGGTTGCTTCAGCCGAGAAATCACCCTCTGGCTTGTGGGAAAACTTGTTATCTTCTATCATAATTTTAGTGGTGGGAGCTTGCGTGTCTTCCTGAGGAATTAATTATATCATTGACCTAGTTGGAAAGGGCCATACAGAGGAAAACAGACATTCCCCTTCCCCATTTAATTTCATTTTTTCCACATTTCTGTTTGAAAATCAGCTCTGATTGATAGCCATTCTCTTGGTAGTTACACATTTTCACTGGCAGCGCTAACCTTAGCCTACTCCAGAAAATACTATTCAGTTTTTAGCTTTTCCTAATAAATTCATTCAGTGCCTCGGTGGAATGCAAGTTGGTCATTTAAAAATTTCTAACTGTTGCCTGATATGTCCCCAAACAAATTTAGACAGCATGGGTTTCTATTTTAGGCCATCTCTGGAAATGCAGATTTACTGTACAAATGGGTAATGGCCTAGAGATAAACAGACGCAGTGAGTTGCTGTCTGATTAGCAGGACTGGGCAAAATTTAGTATCATATATATATTGCAATAATTGGACCATAGGACCATAGGATTTAGATTCAATTGGTCTTGTCACTACTTGTGATCTCTTTTCTCTTTACTTGATATTAAGGTTGGATTATTATTACTTTTTTTTTTTTATGTTTTAGAAAATTCTCTTTCCCCCACTCTCCCTTCCCAAAAATATCTTCTGAAGGTTTTCCTAAAAATTCTTTTAATAATAAGTAACTTGTTCTGGAGATTAGGATAAGAAAGGGAGAACAATTCTGCCTTTCATTTACTTCAGAGCCAACCATTAAGCATCAGCTCTTTAACAGCAAGCAATATGCTGATATTTCAGAAGAAAACTTGCAGGGAACACAGATTCCATAAGGCCCATGGAACATCATAGGCATTCAGATGAATGTTACCATCTTACGTGTTGTTTTTTAAACTTCTGGAGGAGAGAAATTATTTTACACTTGATTAAGTATCATAGGAGGTGTGACTTCTTGGGGTCATTTTGTAGAGAAGCAAAGACTTCCCTGGTGTCTCAGTTGTTAAAGAGTCCGCCCACAATGCAGGAGACCTGGGTTCAATCCCTGGGTTGGGACGATCCCCTGGAGAAGGAAATGGCCACCCACTCCAGTATTCTTGCTTGGAGAATTCCATGGACAGAGGAACCTGGTGGGCTACAGTCCATGGGATCACAAAGACTTGGACATGACTAAGTGACTAACTTTCCCTTTCCTTTTCAAAGACATGGTATTAATCCATAATTTTATTATTTACTAATTAATTCAGCACTGATTAATTCAGTGTTTATGCCTACTACATCTCAGGAAATCTCAGACATTGCAGATACAGCAGCAAAGTTAGCAAATGACCTGTCACAGTGTACTTGATTGATGATAAGGATATAGGCAGCTTACGCTTGAGGTGGCAGCTTGACTACAATTTTTCACTGTATACAGCTTCTTTTTCCTTCCTCTCATCCTCCATTTTTCCCTCTCTTTCCTCCCCTCTCCTTCCCCTGCCCACATTCCCTTTCCTTCACTTTCCTATACCCATGCTTTAAGATTTAGGCATTAGAGGGACTAAGCATTGCTTGTTACACAGAATTATTTAATAAAATAAAATACACATTTTGAAAATTAATCTGTACAAGTCAGGGTGAAGCAGCTATAACAAAGGAAGCCCCAAATTTCAGTGGCTTAACCCAATAGAAGTTAATTTCCTGCCCATGTAACAATCTAAAGAGGGTGTTCCTAGTTGGTGAGAGGCTTTCCTCCATGTAGCAACTCAGAAACTTAGGTTCCTTCCATCCTGTGACCCTGCCAAGCCTTTGAGTCTTTTGCATGAAGCTGATATAAAGGGAAACAGAGAGTTAAGAAGGCACAGCCAGTTCTTAACCAATTTGGCCTGAAAATAGCAAATGTCGCTTCTGATCCCTTACGATGGGGAGAGCTGACTAGATGGCCCCACCTAGATGCAAGGGGGCTTGTGAGATTATTAGTCCTGGGCTGCATGGATACTCTGATGTGACCAGTTTTATTCCAAAAAAGTGGGAGAATAGGTATGCGTAGACACAGTTATATGTCAGGCACCATGCTAATTTCTGAAAATGAACAATGGATAAGTCATTGTCTTTTAGGGTGGTGAGGGCCACATAGATCCTCAACTAACCAAACATGATATCCAAGTACTAAATAAAGTCATTCGTGAGCACAGATGCAGGGGAAAATACCACGTTGTAGAATGGATCCAGTAAGCAGAGCCTTAAAGGGCTTCAGCTAGCAGACAAGAGGAAGGAGCCGAGAAGATGCCCTCTGTGTCCAGTCGTGAGCTGCTCGATGTGTCAGTGTTCAAGAATGTGGGGGTAACTAGGCCAGATCAGAGAGGGCCTTGTGGGCTGTGCCTTCTACACAAGTAACTAGAGTGTGAATGTGAATATAATCTGAGGCTTCAGACATAGGTCCTTCGATCCCGCTCCTTTCTGAAGCCCATGTTTCTTGGATATGTCATTACGTATGTGAAAGGAAACTGATTTTTAAATCTTGAGGTGTCATAGGGGACTTTTTAAGATGACAGGTGTTTAGTTTCTTATAAAGGAAACCATATCCTTGGCAGCCTTGTTCCTTACTGGGTAGGAATGTGTCACCTTACAAAGGAGGTGCATTAAAAATGTATGAATTCCCCCATCTGATTTCAAGGTTGATATTTCGTCGCACATTTAAGGCCCCTTCCCTTTCTCTTAATACTAGTAGTAGCGAGTGTGCTTTCTTTTAATGCCGGAGCGAGCTTGGAGTTCCAGGTACCAAAAGAGGCTGCGGTTGTCTCAGCTATACTAGGGGGAGAGCACTTTGTTCTGTGCTGACTAAACTTGGCCGAGGGGACATGCCAAAGAGTAGGGTCACCATGGGAACAGTATGGGAGGCCAGCTGCAGGACACCCACATTGCTCTTGCCCAAAGTTTTCATAACTAGAATCAAGATTTTGATGTCCCTGTGTTCCTTATCATATAACACTTATGTAAGTTTATCTATCATATAGCGCTGTTAATTTCATAATGAATATGGCTTTCCTTTTCTGGTAAATAGCCTAAAGCTAGTTAGCAACTATGACCACCCTTTTCTATGCCCACTTATATTTGAAGAGAGACTGGCATAGTGAAACATTGGGTTGGCTGATAAGTTTGTTCAGGTTTTCCCCTAATATCTAATGGAAAAACCCAAATGACTTTTTTGGCCAACCCAATATATTTATAAGTTTTGTTTTTAATCTAATGAGTACTTACTGATATCTATTAAAGGTCAGGTCTCTGTCTGGGCCTTGGAGTAGAGAGAAGAGGGAGCCAGAAATATGGGTGAACTTGGTTTCTGTCTACATCTGGTAAAGAAGATGCAGCTGTATATAAATCTCTCTGATACCGCACAAATATGAACAGTTCCATAAGGAAGAAGTGGACAGTAGGGAGAAAGACTGCTACTGGAGGAAGTCAGGGAAGGCTGAATAGCGCTTGAAGCTCAGAGAAGTTACCAGAGATTTGTCCAGGGTTACATAGCCAATTGATGCCTGAAATAGAAGGCGTTCAGATCTCTTGAGGCAGGGCTCCTGGCTCTCTGCGGGATGCCAGGTCTCAGAGACAACCTGAGGCCAAAGGCAGAGGACATGAGCTCTCGGCTTTGCATGTACGACAGCGCCTGTCTCCAGTGGAGAGTCGGCCAGTTGTGAACACGTTAGTGTTCTATCAGGCAAAAAAGTGGCCCCACAACCCAACTATCACCAACAACCTGAAGCTTTGACTCCTGGTTTTATTTTTCTCTCCTGTAAGAGTAAGTCCGATTACCCTCATTGCTTTGAGTGTCAGGAAAAAAAAAAAAAAAAGAGTTCCATGGGTTAGAAGGACTGCTTATAAAACATAAAGATAAATGATGACTATCAGAAAAAAGTTTTTGAGAGGATGAAGAGACAGAATTTACTATAGCTTGAAATGGCTAAGTGTTGTCCAATTGCCATTTTTTTTCTTTTTACCGTAAAATACATAATAGAGAACGCTAGAAGATTTCCTTTTTAGAACTTGGTAAAAATTATAGCAGATGAACATTAGGCAAAATCAAAGGGGAATTTTGCTCACATATGAAAGTTTATAAGAAATCTAGTTGAGTCTGGTTCCAGTATTTGCTGAAGTTTGTGGTTGTATCAACAAAGATGGGTTAAAGTAAGCATATTTTAGATCCTAAAGAGAGCAGTCTCATAGTCTGGAATAGAGAGTAGCTTTAAAATGTTTTAAAATGGGTTTCCTTTTCTTTCCTTCCAGCTGTGCCTAGTGCTGGGGAAGATAAACTGGCATGTTCTTTGTTACATAGCAACATACCCACTCAGGGGAGTGGGGCACATTAGAGTTTCAGAATCTTAAGTCCTTTCAAACAGTTGATACTGGAGTTGGGGAAAATAAATTGGGAGAAGCCAAGTAACCATTCAGTATGGCCCTCTAACACCTGAATCATTTTAGCAACTTTCTTCAAAATAGAGCCGATGGTCTCATTGATAACACTGACCCAATGACATAGATGAGCAGTTCAAACACCCTTCCTGGCATTTGCCTCTCATCTTTTGACCCGTCTTGACCACTGCTATTTCTCTCATTTTCCAGTGGCTATACTTTGAATCATATGGAGAAGGACTTTATTATCCAGGTGAATGTCTTAGCTTTACTTCTGTACCTCGTTGATTTTACTTACTCTCTATTCTGATCAGAATTGTCTTTAAGTATTTAATTCGTCTCCTGAGCACTTGGGACCAAAGACCATTTTGTAACCCAGTATTCCTTTGCTGTCCCTCTATTTTCTCTTTGAAGTAAATTCAAGGAGAAATGCATTCCTTGATGATGTAAAGACTGCTGGGAATTTTGATCTTCTCTTTATAAAATGCTCTGAAAATTTTATGCTTAATAACTACTGTAAAGTTTTTATAATCCAAATCTAATATTGATTTTTTTCTGAAAATGTTTTATATCTTTCTTCACTTCTGTGGTTTAGATTAGGGGCATTTTGTAAAAACATTAATTTTCCAAATCCACTTCATCCTCTCCTGGTCCTAAAAGAACAAAACTTATATTTTGAAGACAAAGGATTGGTAAATAGCCTTAATATTAGGAAGACATTGACATTAACAAAAATGTTAACATAACATATGGAGAAGGCAATGGCACCCCACTCCAGTACTCATGCCTGGAAAATCCCATGGACGGTGGAGCCTGGTAGGCTGCAGTCCATGGGGTCGCTAAGAGTCAGACTCGACCAAGCAACTTCCCTTTCACTTTTCACTTTCATACATTGGATAAAGAAATGGCAATCCACTCCAGTGTTCTTGCCTGGAGAATCCCAGGGACAGGGGAGCCTGGTGGGCTTCCATCTATGGGGTCGCACAGAGTCGGACACGACTGAAGTGACTTAGCAGCAGCAGCAGCAACATAACATAGTGTTTAAGGCTTCTTCCCAGTGCTCCACTATCTCCCCTCTGTGGGACAAGGACCTTGATAGGTGTACCTCAGTCCACAGTGTTCACAGGAAGCCTGGTATGGGACAGATATTTAGAAACAGTTATTACATATTGCTAAAATATGTTTTCTTGGGGTGCCACTTCACCCTGGTCAGAAGGACCATCATTAAAAAGTCCACAAATAACAAATGCTGGAGAGGGTGTGGAATAAAGGGACTGCCCCTGCCTCCCCCCCACCCCCTGCCCCCACCTCCCCCCAGGCACTGTTGAGGGGAATGTAAATTTGTGTCCATTTCAACATCCCAGCTCAGGAAGTGTGGGGGGTGGGGCGGAGGGAGGTGGGGACTTACAATCAGATTCATTAACCCATTGTTTTTCAACAATGTGTGGTGTCTATGCTTAAAGTTATCAAATTTTCTAATTTGAAATGACTCACTGAAAACTTCCTTGCAAATCATCTATTTTGTAACTCATAGTGTTTCTCGTTTATATTAATGTATATAAGTAATCACTGAAATATTATCCTACTATGCTTGTAAAAGGAAGAATATTTAGGGCATATTCTTCTCACATATAGATTACATTAGTACAAGAGGGAGCATCATAACTCATTACTTTGTTCTTAGAGAGAAGTTAGTGCTTGTTACATACAATGTACCGTTATTAGGAAGAGGCTGGAGAGAGAAGATGAGGAGGTGCATCACTGTCTTCAAAAATATCTTGAGGCTTATTCTGTGCTGGTTTGGTTCCTTCATTCTCTACAAATGCCAGATAATTCAGGGTGTACAGCTTTATGCAGAAAAATTAGTCAGATGAAGACTTTGATTTTAGACCTGTAATACCAAGATGACGTAAAAACACAGCTTTGTATTCTAATGTTGGAAATAACTGTTGCTTATGTAATATTGATTTTACTTCACTCCTCATTTTTCGAATTAAAAAACAATTCCCAAATATATTATGCAGGACATTATGAGATTAAAAAAAAATACTCTGTGAAAAAGAAAAAAAAAGCTCTTTGAAGTCAAGAGAGTCTGGGTTAAATGTGGTTAACCAGGTTTCTTTAGTAAGATACTAAAGCCTACATTACTGGGGGCTTCTCAGAGCTACTGTTAGAACAAGCTTGTGTGCGTGCTCACTCTCTCAGAGCATCTAGTTGTGGAACACCCAGCAGCGTCTCCTGTTCTGCAGATCAGAAAATGTCCTGCTGTATCATTGGAAGGACTGATGCTGAAGCTGAAACTCCAATAGTTTGGCCACTTCATGCAAAGAGTTGACTCATTGGAAAAGACCCTGATGCTGGGAGGGATTGGGGGCAGGAGGAGAAGGGGACCACAGAGGATGAGATGGCCGGATGGCATCACTGACTCGCTGGACGTGAGTCTGAGTGAACTCTGGGAGATGGTGACGGACAGGGAGGCCTGGCGGGCTGCGATTCATGGGGTCGCAAAGAGTCAGACACGACTGAGCGACTGAACTAGACTGATTTTGTGCAAATTCCAGGGAAGGTGAAAGAAGTGAAAGTTGCCATTCCATTCTGCTAAGGGAGATGGAAAGTGAAGTGAGACTGGTTAGGTTCCCCTCCTTACACTCCGGTAGAACCCTCCCATGAGAAACTAGGTCTCTGGCAGCCAGCCCTCAGGTAAAGAAACTGAGTTCCCTGAGCCCATGTGGTGCGCAGTGGACAAACCCAGTGAATCTCCTTCCTGCACCTCGGGCCTTTGGGGTGAGGGTTCTGCAGGAAGGATGTTCTTCACAGGCAAGCATTGGGCCAAGGGTCTTAGATGTGTGGAGCCTGTGGTGGGCTAGCTTCCTCCCCAACAAGAGCTGCGTCTATCCTGAACCTCTCAGTGTGACCTTACTCTGCCAGATTATGCTTCCTCTTGTGAGATATATAAAGGTTTTACATATTCAGTGATGGGTAGGAGTAGAATATCATTCAAGACTAAGATTTCTTTTCACCCAAGGCTGTCAGGTTTGTGTTAGGATAAGTCCATAGGATGTAAAACATTACTACTTTAGAGATTATAATGCCCTGCTGAATAAGGACTAATTTGGGGAAAAAAAGCCCCTATTGGTACTGGGGACCCTTTACATCCCTATGTGATTAGATACATGTCTTGTTTCTGACTCCTTCTGAGACTTGAAAGAGGATTAGATCACCCACCCCCAACTGGTCATTTCTCTCTGTAGATGGGAGAATCAGAGCTAATTGATACTTTTTTATGTTTAATTACACTTAATTTTTTCTGACTGGCTGCCCTGAAACTAAGAAGAGGAAAACAGTGTTCTACACGCAAATCTTCTACCATAAACATTTCTTAACCTCATTTACTTCAGAATTGGTTCAAATACAGACTCCCTAAGATAAAAGCTATTCAGAATGGTTTCTTATCTGTATCTGATCTTGTTTTTGAGTCCTTCCTTCTTGGAACCATCTCTGTGATTTCTGTCATGGGAATTTGCTCAGTCCTTTCTTCTCTAACATTGATCTCTTCTGTATTCACTATAATAATTTTCCAGTCCTTTTGTTAGTTTGCTTAAATGAATTCAAAAACCTTAGGTCCCCTTCTCCTTTGAACCACCAGGCAGAGGGCTCTGGTCACAGTGTTCTTCTCAATGGATTTGATGGCATCACCCCGCCTTCAAAACTCTAGTAACTTTCTGCTTACTTCTGGGTAAAATTCCTGGCTTGGTCCCAACTCACTGTTCCCTATTTTCTGCTATTCCTTGTACCTGTCCAGCTGTTTTATGTGCTCTCTCCTCAGTGTCCTGTGTTTTCCCCATTTGGAACATCCAACTGCACCTCCTTGTCCTTCTGAATTCTGCCCATCTCTCAAGAAGCAGAGCCCTTCTCTCCTGCTCTGGAAGGCCTTCCTGATGGCTTCAGCCAGATGACATCTTTCCCTCCTTTAACTTCCCATGAATTTACTGTCAATTGCACTGATTTGGCAATTAAGGGAGTCAGCCAAGGGCATTGGAAGGATAGAAATCTCTTGTGTATCTAATCCTATCTTGGTATATGTTCCAAAGACAATCCAAAATAATGCAGAAGGGGTTCCAGCCTCCCCCGTACTCACCAGAACTCTTAGACCCTTGTTTTGACCTATGCCCCTTCTTTCCTGGTGAGCTCCTCTTTGGGACTTTCCTCTTTGCCAGTGGACCTTGGGTAAGAGCCTTTCTGGTCCTTGCTGACAGATGTCCTAATTCTGAATTTCAGGCACTTTGAGTTTTCCTTCTTCAGAAGACCTGTAGTGTCTGCAAATTGTCTCACCGCTCATCAGCTCTCATCCAGAGCTCAGCAGTCAAAGGGAGACATCTTCAGTGTCTGCGTGTGGTACCTGTGTCCTTTACATCCTTTTCTCTGAGCACAGGGGTGCCTATCACCCTTACAGGTTGAAGTTCAAGGCAGAAGCAATTTCAGTTTCTTTTTAGGTTACTCTAAAAGCAATTGTTTTCTAAAAGCAATTATTATCATTATTTTTTGCTCCAGGGGACTTGCTACTTCCACCCCTGAACTTAATAACAGAGGCTCACGTGGTTTCAGGTATCTCTTCAGTGCAATCCTTTTCATACATTGTGACTTACTTCATTATATTGTAAGCTTCATGAAAGCTGCTTCTTGTGTTTCAGTTGATTGTTGTTTAGTCGCTAAGTCCTGTCTGACTCTTTGCGACCCCATGGACTATAGCCCAGTAGGCTCCTCTGTCCATGATATTTCCCAGGCAAGAATATGGGCGTGAATTGCCGTTTCCTTTTTCAGGGTATCTTCCTGACCCAGAGGTTGAACCCACATCTCCTGCATTGGCAGGCAGATTCTTTACCACTGAGCACCAGAGAAGCCCATGTTTCAGATTGAGTGAGTTGGTTGCTCAGTCGTGTCTCAGTGTTTGAGACCCATGGACTATATGCGGCCCGCCAGGCTCCACTGTCCATGGAATTCTCCAGGCAAGAATATTGGAGTGGGTAGCCATTCCCTTCTTCAAGGGATCTTCCTGACCCAGGGATTGAACTGGATCTCCTGCATTATAGGCAGATTCTTTACCATCAAAGCCACCAGGGAAGCCCCTTTGCTCATCTATAAAATTGAGGGCTAGATTAATTATTTTAAAGATCTCCTTTTAGTTGTGTGATTTCTGTGGAAGATATAATAAATATTAGAAATAGGCTAGCAAATGCTTTTCTTCCCTTAAATGTTGTATCCATTCTGTTTGGCATCTACCTTTTATTTATACATAGCACTTTCCACTTTGCTCACATGCATTACATTATTTGATCCTCATATCTACGTTGTAAAGTGTCAGAGTAAATATTAGCTGCCTCTTACATGTGAGAAGGCATGTTGGGACCTGTTGAAGTTAAATGGTAAGTCTCTAAGTTCCTGGAGGAGGCCCTGGGTCTGGTGCCCTTGGCCCACTAACCCCTTAATCAAGATGCTACATGATTTTCTTTTCATTCCCTGCCCTGCAACTACTAACTCTTCTTTCATGAAACATCTTTATTTTCTCTTATTCTCAACCATCTGCACTTAAGGGTAGAGGGCTAGAGAAGCCATCGCAGATTCAAATGCCTGAAAAGACCAGGCAGGATAAGTTGGTGACACAGGGTCAGAATCCTATAATTGGGAAGGGCTGGGGGTGAGGGGCAAGGGGGGCGGGGACTGTGGCAAATTGAAGAACACATGTCATTTCTTATCCCTATTCAGCCTTAGCACTTTATTGCTTTTCAGGAATGCTGGCCCAGGGCTGCGAAATTTTCAGCTTTTCAAGGAATGCTAGAAACATACATTTTAAAAGCAAATATGCATTTTAAGATGCTCAAAATAAGTGAAAAAATACTCCGCTATGAAGCCAAAACACACAGCTATAGGTGGTCTTGTTCCCATATATCCTCAGGTTAGGGACTTCTGGTTTGGAGGTATGAGCCATGTTTGCCTAACTCTGTCAACTCTCTCCCCTTGTTCACCTGCCCGCCCCCAGTCCTATGAAGTGATTTGGTAAGTTTTGCTACTTTTATTGAAAGTTTGGTATAAGTAACATCAATAAGAATAGCAGCCAATTGTTGGAGGTCTGCTGTGTTCCGGGGAGTATGTGTAGGTGCTTAACACACAGCATCACTAGTTCTCTTAGCCATTTCATGAGATATCTATCCTTAAGCTTATTTTATAGGCTAGGGAGCTGGGGCCCCGAGTTGACCTACTTTGCTAAGACCACATGGTCAGGAAGTAGTGGAACCAGGATTAAACCCAGGATTCTGGCCTCAAAGTATGTTCTTGCTCTTTATTTCTTATCCCATATTACCAGCATCCTCAGAGAAAAGAGAGAAAAGGTGGAATGAAAATATGGGATACTTCCCCTCTTATGAAAGAAGTCAAAAGTGGTCTCTTTGTATGGAGTACTTAGACACACATAATCCTCTTTTTTTTTTTTCCTAGTGGAAGAGTTATGCTTTCTTTGTGAGCATGGGGAGGAAGGGGAGAGAAAAGGAGATTGCTCACAGTAGGATGAGATCCTTCTTTCTTTTAAAAACTCGAAACCAGAAGCAGGCTCCTGACCTACTAGCGTTTGGCTTTTGTTTTCAGATTGTTGTCTGCTTTGATCATAATGTCCCGTGAGATGGCCACGAGCTTGCTACTGCTATCTTCTACTTCTGTTTCAAAACAGCAAAGTTCTGGGGGGAAAAAAAGCTCTTTTGTTTAGGGTCTGAAGTCAAGTCCAAATATAACAAGATCCCAATAACTTCCCCCACCCCCTAGGGTTTAAAACCAAATTCCCTCTGCCCAGATGGCTTCTACAGAAAGACAGAGCATTCCCCCACTGCTTCCTCTTTTTGTGTGCTGCCCACTGATTACAGCTAATGACTCCCAGCTGTACTGCTTCCGAAGACTAGGGGAAGATGAATCTTTGAGAAATAATTTAATAACAAGACTCCACCAGGGATAGGTGGGGCTGATGTCAATCCTGTTGGAGTGCAGCCTCATTCAGAGTCTAGCTGGATGGTGTGATTCGAAGAGAGGAGAGTTGCATTTTGAAGCCCCCTCGGTGTTCCCCATACAAATCTGATTGACTCTTTCCTAACATTGGTTGAAAAAAAATTTCATCTCCAAATACTAAAAAAAAAAAAAAAAAAAAAAAAGGAGCTATGTATAATATTTATTTCTTGAACTCCAATTCAGAGAATTTGAGGAAATGTCATTTAAGGCTATGACTATCCAAATGAGATAAACTTTAGGATCAGTCTCCTTGGAGGATTTTCTAGTATGTTTGTTGTTGTTCAGTTACTAAGTCGTGTCCTACTGTTTGTGACCCCATGGGCTGCAGCACACCAGGCTTCCCTGTCCTTCACTATCTCCTGGGGTTTGCTCAAACTCATGTCCATTGAGTTGGAGATGCCAACAGGTTTATATCATAGAAATAATTTGATGTCTATAAAATTTTAAAACTTGGCACCTTGGAGTTTCCCTTGTGTTTCTGATATAGCAGATTCTTTGAAAGATTGACTTTAAATGGTATGACCCCTCGGGGAGAAAAACAATAATCAAAGCTTGAAAGAAAGTGCAAGTAGCTCAGTCGTGTCTGACTCTTTGCGACCCCATGGACTATATGGTCCATGAAATTCTCCAGGCCAGAATACTGGAGTGTGTAGCCTTTCTCTTCTCCAGGGGATCAAATCCAGGTCTCCCACGTTGCAGGTGGATTCTTTACCAGCTGAGCCACAAGGGAAGCCCAAGAATACTGGAGTGGATAGCCTATCCCTTCCAGGATAGCAGATCTTCCTGACCCAGGAATCTAACCAGGGTCTCCTGCATTGCAGGCGGATTCTTTACCAAGTGAGCCATCAGGGAAGCCCAATCAAAAGTTACCAGTTCTGAAAACTACTGATAACGGACTTGCACAGATTGGTTAGCCTTGTCTTCTTTTCCCCACCCTCTTCCTCTTCTTCTTCCGTTTCCTCCTTCACTTTGTCTTTCTTATTTTTCTTCCTTTTTTTTAATAACAAAAATAAAAGTCTGAATTGCTGGGTTGGTGAATGGGGGTGGAGGGAGGAGGAATTTAAAAATCTTACTTACCTAAAATTTGATGGTTTTCTCAAGCCCTTTACGAGAAATATTTGATAGTATTTGGAATCCCTTGTCCCTCATGGAGTCTTCCCCCAGAACTGCAGACAAGATTTTTTTTTCCATATGCCCACATCCAACATCTTCTGCAAACTAAGCCAAGGCTGAGGTTGGATATACTAAACCACTCATTGGTTTACTTCATGTTCTTTCAGAACTGGCTGGAGAAATCACATTCTTGAGAAGCTGATTACTGTGATGTCTCGTTCTATAAAGATTTGCTTATGGATCATTGTATCTTCCTAGGAGATAATGTGGCTCACTGGAAAGAGCACAAGCTCTTGAGTGAGAGATAAATGTGAACTTTCACGTGCTCCTTGCTTAACCTTTCTGAGCTTTGCTTTACTCATCTGTAAGATGGAACTCGCAGGGTTGCTGTGAAGAGTAGTATCATGTCTGGATAGTGCTAAGATGCTCTGTAGACCTCTTGTTAAATACTTTATGGTCTTTATTAATATATTCACTAGTCACGATATGTTGGGTTGGCTGAAAAGTTTGTTCCGATTTTTATGTACCATCTTACAGAAACACCCAAATGAACTTTAATGGTTAACCCAGTATTATATACTTATATATTTATACATAAATATATATATGTGTATGAAATCAAGCAAGGAAAGCTTTCATAGTGCTGTCAACTGGCTCAAAGGAAAAAGAGATGGCATAATGTGGATTTCTGTTAAAAGGTGCTTACAATTTTAATCTTATTTTCATCTTGTTTTAATTTTCAGAGTAATCATGAGAGGTAGATACCATTGAACTCATTTAAATACAGGAAATTAAGTCCAGAAAGCATTAAGTCCCTTCCAAGAATAGTGTTTTTGGAGAATTTTCCATCATGGTTACTTTATACAAATTTGAAAGCTTGATATTCAGGCATTTCTGTTTTGGCTTTGAAGCAGTGGATCTTCTGAAAGGTTGTCTTCAAGTCCTTGTTCCATTCAGGATTCCTTTCTATTCGAGAATACACTCAAACACGCGTAGTATATCCCAGGGCAGCAGAGTCAATGGAATAGACTTGCTGTGCTTTATGGATACTACTGAGCATTAAGCCCTGACAGTGCTGAGAAGATTTTCAGCTTGATTCAAGGGCTGGCTCTCTTGGGAATAAGTTCAATAAGAGTAAAAGATAACTTACCATGAGAAACTTACTGAAGATTCTGACTTCAATGGAATCTCTTTTTTTCTAAATATATATAAAATCCAGAGAAAAAATATTGCACAGTATTACGAATGAGTACTATTTTTACCAGTTTACTCAAGGGGCAGATAAGGAACTTAGTACTGAAGTAGCTTCCTCTCTCCCTGCCCCCTCCTCCCTTATTTCTGTCTTTCTTGACCTTTCCTCTCCCCTTCGCTGCCCCCTTATTCTCCTCTCTTCCTTTTCACCGTCCCTCCCTCCCCTCTTTTTTCTTGTTTGGCTTCGGCTGCATGCTTCACACACGTATATCACCTCTTTTTTCTATAATTAAGCCCCACTTCCTGATTATAGAGAGAGGCGTGTAATGTAGATTAGGACAGTCACATTCTCTCAACCAGGAATTTGAATATAGACTGTCAATGCCGGAAACAAAGAACAACTACAGCTGGGTCATGAGATGGCTGGACCTTAGTGGGCCGTCCATGGAGGGGCTCCTGCTGCTCACCCACGGGTTGCTAGTGGTTATTGCCCTTCCTAAGGCCTGATTGTCTACCACTCGTTCATAATTTGCTGAGTTATCTCAGTATCTTTCCAGTACATTGTTTTGCTTAAATTAATCAAGTTAACATTGCTTAAAACAAGTCCTACATAGTAGGTATTATACTTCCCATTTTACAGATGAGAAGCTGAAGCTTTATGAGGATAAATAATTTGCTCAAGATTATACTGTTATGAGGAGACAAAGCTGGTGTTCACATTCAGTTCTTCCTGTCCGAAAGGCTGATATTATATATACTATGCTTTAATGGCTTAAAATGGAAAAAAAAAAACCAACAGCTGGAAAAAATATTTACAGTGTTTGAGACACTTCACAAACCTTAACAGCTTTAAGATAAAAAGAGTTTTTAAGAATCAATGAAGAAAAATTTAACATACTAATAGAAAAACTTGGAAAGAACATGAATACCTGCTTCTCAAAGAATTAATAATGTATCATTCATGTAGAAAATGTTTAACCTTATCAATAATGCAGAGGATGCCAATTAAAACAATGGCATACCTGTTTAAATCTTATTGATTAAAAATTATAAAACTAAGTTTTGGCAAAATTTTGGTGAAAACCTTTCTCTTGTTATTGATCAAAGTGAAAATCTATGCAAACTTGGGAGAGAAAAATTTGTTCAAATGCATTTAGAATCCCAACTTTATTCAGAACCTTTTCATTTAGACATTTATTCTATGGAAATAATCAAGGATATACTGAAAGATTTAGGAACTAGAACATTTATCATAATGCAAAAGCAAGAAGCAAACTAAATGTTTAGGATATGGTACTAAGTTTTAAAAAAACAGGAGGTTCAAATATGCCTTTGCTCAAGAATTTAGTGAGTATGTACAATTCCCCCAGGAATGCCACAGTAGCAGTCCAGCAAAGCAAGAGATTATGGAAAATGACATCTCATCCATAATGTTAGGAATTATTCAAAACTCAGGGAAATATTACCACTCCTCTTCACAGGAATAAAGGTTGGGAAACTGACGTCCAGAGAGGTCAGAGGAGACAGATTTCTGGCCCTTTGGACTCTCATCTCCCAGGACTATGTGGCTCAGTGGTCTTCTTTATAGATCCTTGTGCCCGGTGTTCACTTCCAAAACCTTCAGTTCCTCTAAGAACTGAAATGCTGCTGCTGCTGCTGCTGCTAAGTTGCTTCAGTCGTTTCTGACTCTGTGCAACCCCATAGACGGAAGCCCACCAGGCTCCTCTGTCCCTGGGATTCTCCAGGCAAGAACACTGGAGTGGGTTGCCATTTCCTTCTCCAGTGCATGAAAGTGAAAAGTGAAAGTGAAGTCATTCAGTCATGTCCGACTCTCAAGAACTGAAGTGGTCTTGGGTAAAACCCTTCCACTCTCTGGATACTGGTTTTCTTCATCTGTGAACCATAGTGCCAGGCACACTCTACTTAATAAATATTCATTGAATGGAAAAAAGGCGACTTCTTTCTCTCTCTTGTGACTCCCATTATGTGCACTGGGATGCTCGAAGGTGTCCCACAGGTCTTTGAGGAGCTTAATTTCCCTTTGCCTCCTCCAGCGGCTGCTAGGCTGCTGGTTTCCACTGTGATTGCAGGTTGCCGGCTTTCAAAGTTACCATGGAGGTGGGGAGGGGGTGATGGGAAAAATGAATGCTGCAGAGTTCACTATTCTTATGAAGAGACATCTGTTTGTTTTTTTTTTTGAATAAGCACTCCCTGGATTGCTGAAAGCCTTTGGTTAATTTCTAGAGTTCTGAAATTTTTGATTCTATTTTGCCAGTAATCTTGTTGTATTCACAGAGAGAGAATTTTCAATGGTCAACTCTTTTCACGACATCACCCCTTGATCCATAACCCTTTTACCTGAAAATCTAAATCAAATAATAACAGATAAGATGAAGTCCTGGAAATTTTAAAATACTTTTTTCATACTATGCCAAAAAAATTAATGTTAGCTTTGCTACACAGGGGAAAAAACATTTTCCAACATAAAAAATAAATAACAATAACACATTATATAGTTGGAATCTCAGCCTATCATGAAAAATAAAGCCAGTAGTGACAGGCCACTTGTTGATACACTGAGAAAGATCCCAAGGAAATTCAATTAATGAACTTTATCATTTAAAAAGATCTTCCCGGTGTCTCAGTGGTAAAGAATCTGCCTGTAGTGCAGGAGATGGGGGTTTGATTCCTGGGTCACGAAGATCCCCTGGAGAAGGAAATGGCAGCCCACTCCAGTATTCTTGCCTGGAGAATCCCATGGACAGATGAGCCTGGTGGGCTACAGTCCATGGGGTCACAAAAGAGTCAGACATGATTTAGTGATTAAACAGCAGCAACAATCATTTAAAGAGTTGGTAGAGGATGATCATTCAAGAAAAGAGAATGAAGTGTACTGAGTAGAAAATCAAGTTAGAAGAGTGTTAAGTCAGATAGCAAAGAAGCTGTTTTGGTCAGAAGGAGTGAAGAACAGTGTTGTGTGTTTTCAGATGTCAAGCAAAAATTGACTCCATTGAATTTGATAGCATGGAAGTCATTGATCACCTTATACAATTCTTTGGATGGAATTAAATGGCTCAAATGAAACAGAAACCTGACTGGAGTACATAAGGAATTTTGGGATATGAAGATAGAGGAACTTTGACACTTGGGAAGTTTTCCATGAAGGGAGGAGAGAATAATAGTGTTTAGTGAGAATGAGGAAAAAGTATATGGGAAAGTTTGAAAACCTGGGTCTACTTGAACTTGCTTGAATCTAATAGAAAGGGACCAATAGAAAAGAAAAGATTCACCCTACAAGAGATAGTCACTTAATAACACAAGGTTCTTGACCAGATCAGAAAGAATAGAATCTGGAATGCAGAGGGAAGAATTGGCTTTGATTAGAGGAAGGAAATGGCAACCCACTCCAGTGTTCTTGCCTGGAGAATGCCAGGGATAGGGGAGCCTGGTGGGCTGCTGTCTATGGGGTCACACAGAGTCGGACACGACTGAAGCGACTTAGCAGCAGCAGCAGCAGAGGAATGAAAGATGGGTATGCATGTGGTTGGTGTCTTTGGGCAGCAGAGAGAGTTCCTGTCTGATGGTTTCTGTTTTCTCCAAGATTTCTCTCTAGATTATCACAATGTTTAGATCTAATGCTTAAAGAACTTATCCTCTAGTTTGCATTCAGGTTTACCTATGTAAACAATTTGAAAACTAATTAAGAGGCTTCCCTGGTGGCTCAGATGGTGAAGTGTCTACCTGCAGTGCGGGAGACCCGGGTTCGATCCCTGGGTCCTATCCCTGGGTCGGGAACTTCCCCTGGAGAAGGAAATGGCAACCCACTCCAGTATCCTTGCCTGGAAGATTCCGTGGACAGAGGAG
Source organism: Bos indicus (assembly GCF_029378745.1). Classification (NCBI taxonomy): domain Eukaryota; kingdom Metazoa; phylum Chordata; class Mammalia; order Artiodactyla; family Bovidae; genus Bos; species Bos indicus. Next base: position 41,137,912 of record NC_091782.1, on the reverse strand, counting down.
CCTGGAAGGCTACAGTCCATGGCATTGCAAAGAGTCGGACATGGCTGAGCGACTTCACTTTCACTTTCATATTATATGAGCCATTGGAATAATTTTCAGAGAAAGAAGAGGTCAGTATGCAGTAGGTAGTTACTCAAAAGAGTAGCTAGGGAAAGACTAGTGGAATCCAAATGCACTGATATCTGGAGATAAAGGGTTAATATATTCTTATGGAGTAACTCACTGGACTAGCTGGAAATTAATGGAATTAAGATATACAGCATTGTAGGGAGGTTTCTGGTCAAGGCTGTATATGTCCCTCCAATCATTTAGTTTCCTGCATGGTGCAGTTTTCTCCTATGAGCTAAAGGCTTGCAACCCAAAATTTCTTTCAATTTGTGATGGCTCTATGCAGAAGCCAAGGTTAGACATGCAAGGCTTTTGCTCCTAACAGGGTCTCTACGAGGGTTGATTGAAGAGGAACATGATTCCGATGATGTCATCCTAACCACCTGAGTCTTCGGATGTATTATGTTTGTAATTTGGGAAGGGGCTAGAAGCTAACACTTTAAAAGCTTGGAACTTATCTAATTTTAATAGCTTTTCTGTGACATGAAGAATCTGACTTTCTCTTTTGCAAACCATTTTCTAAGAATTAGACCTGATACTTCTGCTCCCTCTGGTAGACCAGTTAGCCTGCCACTCTCTCTCTTTTTTTAACCTAAATTTGATTTTTGAGAGATTTAATCTCATTCCCTATCACAACATTATTTTTCATAACAGCAGGAAGAAATCTGATAAACTATTCTAGTTTCTTACATTTGTGAATTTAATTCCCACCTCGTCAAAATGGGCTTCTGTCAGGGGATGAAACCAGATGCACCGAGTTGTTCAAGTCTTAAATGTCTCTCTAGCTTGTTGAAGCAATCGCATTAAAAATCTTGATAAATATGGTTGCTGACTTTCTTGCTCCCTCTGTGTTCCTGCTGCAGTTACACTATTTACACTTGAGCTTTTGCCGCATCTGGTTAGAACTCAATGACTGCCCTCCACAGACCCCTCTTTTAAGTTACTGTCTCCCTCAAGGTGTCTCTTCCATGCACTGAACTTACATTAATTTCTCCCTTTCACAAAAAAGAGGCAGAGTGGTATAGCAAGAAGGGTATGGACATTGGTCCCAGAGATGCCCAGGTTTGAATCCTAGCTCTGGCATTTGCTAGTTGAATGATACTGGATATTGTAACTTTTCTGACACTCAGTCTCATTACGCTTACCTTGAGAAGTTGTTCAGTTCAGTTCAGCTCAGCTGCGCAGTCTAGCACAGTCTTTTGCATATAGGAATGCTTATTCTGCCTATTCTTATACTGGTATTTATGAATTGGCTATAATAAAAAAACAGCAACTTTTTTTTTTAGATTACAAACCTGACTATATTTTTTAATTTAGTTATTTTTAATTGAAGAATAGTTGCTTTACTGTATTATGTTGGTTTCTGCCAAACATCAACATGAATCAGCCATAGGGATACCAATGTCCACTTGCTCCTGAACCTCCCTCTCACCTCCCTCCCTGTCCTACCCCTCTAGGTTGTTGCTGCTGCTGCTGCTAAGTCGCTTCAGTCATGTCTGACTCTGTGAGACCCCATAGACGGCAGCCCACAGGGCTCCCCCATCCCTGGGATTCTCCAGGCAAGAACACTGGAGTGGGTTGCCATTTCCTTCTCCAATGCATGAAAGTGAAAAGTGACAGTGAAGTCGTTCAGTCGTGTCTGACTCTTAGCGACCCCGTGGATGCAGCCCACCAGGCTCCTCTGTCCATGGGATTTTCCAGGAAAGAGTACTAGGTTGTTACAGAGCCCCCAGAAAACTAGCAAATTTTTATTCAAAGAGGGCTTATTCAAAACCTGGTTCTTTGTTCCACTACCCTCTCTTCAGGCTGTTATTTAACTCCCATTATTATTTTTTAGTTATCAATGTTTCTCAAGCTATTTTTATTATTATTTTGTCCACATAGCACTTGGTGCTTGTGCATTTGTACTTTGATGTGCCTTGGTGTGCTTTGTAATGTGTAGCACACACAGCCTGAGATTGATCTTGTTGGCTCATCATTCTGTGTAGGGTATTGCTAACATGGTCTGCTTATTCTAAGCATCAAAGTCTTAACTGCAGAGCTCTCTTGGTTAAGAAATTCAATTCTATCAGAAGTGAGGCTCTTCAACTCTATGAAGACAATAGAAAATATCTTTTGAGCTCCGAGGAAACATGAGAGAGGCTTAGTCTGAGTTTTTTCACTTCTCCTCTCAGAAATTATATAGAGCAGATTGAATGAAAAAAATTCACAAACTCCATTTTATGATGTTTGTGGAGTGAACTTCAGTAGAACCTGGAGACCCAGAGATCTCTTAAAGTCTGAATAATGTATACATACTGCCAGGAACAACTGAGGCCAATAGAAGCAGGCAAGAAGCTGCATGGTAAATGGTGATGGACAATGAGAAGGACGGTGAACAGGGCATGAGCTATGCTGAATTTCAGAAACGACAGTAAGTGTTTACTTTCAGGTGTGGTGGGCCCATCCTGAATGCCAGCTGCAGTGAGCAAGGATGAATTCAGGGTGACGAGCGGGTCCAAGTTTGCCTGGACCTTTCCTAGCTTTAGCCTTGAATGTGCCATCTCTGAGGAACCTCTTCAATCCTGGGCCAAAGCAAGATGTGTTCACCCTAATTCACCCTAGATGAGATGTGACAGGGTGTGGAACTGTGGGGAGATGGGAAGGGTCTGAGGCCACACAGGTGGCAGACTGCAGAAAGTAAAAGTCAGAATGTGCCAACAAATGTGGAGTCCTACCTTAGAAAGTAAGAGGTATGTCCTGTGTGGGAGAGGCAGTGAAAAAGCTGGATGATCACATCAATAGAAACCATTCTAAACCTTAAAGACAAAGGGAGTGGGGTTAAAGAATAACTGGCATTATTTTTAAAAGAAATAGTCTGTTGCAACAGACAGAAACAGAGAGAGCCCATGAGCTGTAAAGCTTGGCAGACTGGAACTCCTTAGTCCTTCCTTTCTATCCCTGGTAAGCTTTGCAAAAAGCCAGTCCAGGAAAATTAAACTCATTCAAATATGAGTAACAGCAAAAGGAGTTGGAAAAGCAGCTATTCAGAGATACTATCAAACTGTGGAAAAGAATAGGAAAATTTTCTTATAGACAATGAAATGCATCAGAGAAGTATTGCTAAGAAGCAGATAAAAATTCTAACTTAACATTACTTGATTATTTAACAAGTAATAATGATGATTAATGAAGGTGTACAAGGCAGAAATACAAGAACTCAGGACTGGACAACAGGAAATGATGAAATAAGTAAAGGAAGAGGTGAAATGGCATTTGGCAGAAATCATGGAAGAAATGAAGGAAACAGGAAAAAGTTTTCTCAGAAGACTAAATTAGGACACAAGAAGAGCAGGCACCATTGAAAGCACAGAAGGAGACAAAGTATGTAGATATGGGAAGAGTGAATGAAACGAACAAGAAATACAGAGATAAATAGAATTAGAGACAAAACTATAGGAATAAAACACCAGCAAACTTACGCATATGGAGTCTCCCAAAAAGAAAACCAAAATAACAGAACAATATTTAAAAATACAGTTCAAGGAAACTTTTCTAAAAACAAAATAAGGCATGAATTGATATGTTTAAAGGGCTTCTGTATACCAGGGAAAATTGATCTAGTGATTAGAAGAAAGAAAGAATATTTTGGGCAAGCAGATAAAAGTATCAAGTCATTTATGGCAGAATGAAATTGGGTGGGCATCAGACTTTTTCTAAAGATATAAATTAATCCCAGAAGAGAGTGGAACAATTCTGTATACTCAAGAAAAGAAAGAATGGGCCAGAGACTTGTAGGACTGTAGCCATTTTAAGATGGTTAAATAATCAGGCAGCATAGAACTGTAGGACTCTACTAGCCAAGCTCTCTCTGAGAGCTTGAAATGAAATTTGAATTGTTTGCTTATTGATAGGGCCAAAATAGTATTTCCGAGTCTTCCTTACCAGTTCCCCAGGGACTCAAAAAGAATTTTCCAGAGATATTCTCTCAGTGCAACTACAATTCAACCAATATGCACTTGATAATGTTTTCTCTACAAAATTTGAGAAGTTTACATTTGCTTTATTGTTAATTTACTGTGAACATGTCATTACCACAAATACCACACTGTTCACCATTTTGTGTGAAAGAGAAAACCTCTGAGGATTAACCAAGGTCACAAATAATTGAGGGTTACCAAATCATTACTTACATAAGTAAAAGGGAGGCTGAGTTCACAAAAAGTAAGGAAACCAGGAAAGAACTGAAGAACGTTTGGACAGCCTATACATTGCATAATTTATCTCTTTCAGAGGGGACAGTTTTAGCATAATTCGGAGTGTTCATAACAATCCCTGTGCCTTGCTATGGACTGATGTTGAGGCTAAAGATAAAAGAATAGTCTAATTTAACATGAGAGAGCTATTCCACCTTGACATGTGATTTTATTAAGAAATGCCCCAGATCTAATATATACAGCTTTAATCACTTAATACTTGGGGGGAATAAGATTGTGATGTAGTTGAAAGAGTACAAACTTTGGAACCGAGGAGCTGGGTCCCCACCTCACTGCAGTATATACTAACCATGCGACCAGAATATAACAATACCATCTTTCTAGGATTGTTATTAAATATGAGGAATAGTGTGATAAACTATTTAGCAGAGTGCTGGGTCCTTCGCAAGTACATGATGAATGGTAGCTATTCTTACTGTTTCATGGCAAGACATTTTATTAAGGTTAAACATCTCAGAGAAACAAAACATCCACAAATCTCAAACAGCCATCTGTTTTGAGCAACATTCCTGCTATGAAACTCTAGCTCACTGAAATGATTTGGATTCCCTCTAAAACTCACCATAATGAGATTTGGCCTGCACCAGAGAAAAGCCATTAATGACCTAATTGTCAGATCTAATGGCCTGTTTTCAGTCATGTTCTTATTTATTTCCTCTGTGGCATGAGATGCTATTGACTATTCTTATCTTCACTCATTCATTTGGGATTCCTCAACAACGCTTTCTGTTGGTTCATCTCTTGTTTCAAGTTCCTTTCTTGGATTAGAGTTTTGAAGGGGACTTTTCTCTGCTTCCTGATCTCATCTTCTGTGAAGATGTCCCTGAAGTTCACCAGGCAGACTCAACACAGCTCAGCCAGCCATTATTCAATAACTCGTGGGCACGCACCCATCTTCCAGGTGTTGGGGTCCCAGGGACAAAGAGATTGCAGTGATAGAAACTCTCAGTGCTCCTTGTATTGAATTCTTCCCCTTTCTGAACACATAGGAGGTGATGTCTTTCAGCTCTGTGCAGGAGTTAGAACCAGGTGAATAGTTCTAATCCTGAGATGTGAATGCAGTTCATGGGGTGAGGCATTTAAGAGCCAGTACAGGTGCCGCTAGCAGTAAAGAACCTGCCTGCCAGTGCAGGAGACCAAAGAGATGCAGGTTTGATCCCTGGGTTGGGAAGATCCCCTGGAGGAGGGCATGACAACCCACTCCAGTATTCTTGCCTGGAGAATCCCATGGACAGGGGAACCTGGAAGGCTGCAGTCCATAGGGTTGTTCAGAGTCGGACGTGACTGAAGCAACTTAGCACAGCACACGTATTCCCAAGCACTGCTCAGACCAAGGGCAGCCAGAGAACTACCTATATCTTAAAATTCTCTTGAATATACACTCTTGAATTAACTCCTTTATTTGTCCTATTAATTTTATTTATTTCCATGTTTTTTTTCTATGTCCCTAACACCTCACAAATTTCTCTTCAGATAGAGCTGTAAGATTTCTCCCCTGCAAGATAGAACTAACTGGAAAACACGGCATCTCTAATTCATTTACACTTGATTTTTCTCATTACAATGCTATTATTATGAGGTTTGTTTCTGTTGCCAGAGAAAATGTTAGTTTAGCTCATTCTTTACCTCTCCTTGGCCAGAATCCTTCTGGCATTTTGTTAATTTGTTATTTTAAAGTTAAAAACATGTGAGTCATTTTGTAGTTATAACTTTTTCTGTTTATTCTCATTCTCTTTCTCTCTCCTCAAGGTAGGGCTGTCCTGTAGTTTTTCCTAAATTTGTTAACTTAACTTCTTGATGTTCCCCTCTTCTTGCATCCAGGTTTTCTTCCATATTTCTCCTCTGATCAACACTTGTCACTAGTGTGTAAGTTATGTGGGCGATGGGACACTTGAGATGAATGTGGACTATCTAGTATTATTTATTCAAGTGAACAAGAAATTAAAATATTATCCCGAACCAAGCATGGGCATAAAATACCATGGAAGTGGTAATGGAACTATAAATAATTTGGTACCGAGCAAGCAAACATAAAGACAGAGATTTCTTGATGTCTCATTCCTGGGTGTTGGGGCTAGTCTTGCTAAGTGTTGGCTGAGTTATAAGTTAGATTTGGATCCAAAGAGTTTTAAAGAGTTGGTACATGATGTTCATGTCCAAAGCAAACAAAGATTCCAAGAACTATCTAAGCTGAAGATGGTTAGAAGAAAGTCAAGATTCACCAGAAAGATTAATTATAAATACTCAACTCAAAAGGCCATAGTGGGATCCTGGTCTACATCCCAGAGCCAAAAATGCAGAGTCAGGAAAAAATGGCATCAGAGCAAAGTCAAGTGCAGATCGATTAAGGGGCTGAGGTCCAGAGAGAGACCTCTAAAACCTAGTGGGTTATTATTATTTTTCTTCATAAACTGATGGACTCAGAAAATGGGCTCACCATTTATACTGCCACCATAAACGGTGGGATTAGGTTGTGTTACAGGCCAAGGGCAGGGCACACATATGGGAGGCAAGGTTGGAAAGAGAGCTCCAGATCCCGTCATGGAGGACTGGCTAAGGGATTTATAACTTACAGGCCATACAGAGTCAATAGAGGATTTTAAACAGGAGTGATGAATGGTGAGGTCTGCATGACTGGGGACCTTCAAGCAACAGCGTGGAGATTGGACTGGTGGAGAATGAGATAGGAGGCCGCCAGATCCCTGGTTAAGGGGCCATTGTTCAGGTGAGAGGAGAGAAGGCAGATTAGGGAAGCATAGGACAATGAGCATCGAACATTTCCTTAAGGGTGGGTGAAGTTAGAGAGATGATGGAGTGAAAAGGGGGCTGAAGACCAATCCTCCAGTTTCAGGTTAAAGATGTGAAAGCAAACACCTGGAGGGAAGATGGGTGATGGCATCCTGGGCCAGCGTGCAGGGACTGGTCTTGAATAGCCAAGGAGGCTTTGGGTCCAGACAGGCCCAGATGGGAACAGAAATAGCTATAGATTATTTATTAGGTGTTGGGTCCAAAGGCTGAGAGAATTCACCTTCACACTTCCTGGTGGAGTAAGAGACATGGTTCAGAGGAGCAGAGGTCAGCCAACTTTTTTGAAAGGCCAGATGACCAGTGGTTCAGACTTTGCAGGCCGTGTGGTCTCTGCCACAGCTGCTCGGACCTGCCATTCTAGTGGGAAAGCAGCCACGGACGTTACCCTGCATGAATTCTGTGTTTCAGCAAAACTTTATTTACAAAAGAGGTGGTGGGCTGAATTTGGTCTGTGAGCCAAAGTTTGCCAACCATTGTATTAGAAGGTTGAGGCCTGAAGTGAGTGTTGCGGGGGTTGGAATTGTCTTTGTGGGAAATGAGAGAGTGAGTGTTGGTCAGTGATGAGGGACAGCGTTGAGCTGAGGCTGAGGGTCCCACTGACATGAACAAGGATGTGTTCATTGGTTGCGGTCCTGTCTGCGTTGCTCTGTGAGCCTCTAGCAATTCTTTGTGAGCCCAGAGCCTTGCTTACACTTCTGGCAGATCACAGGTGTCCCTCCCCTGAGACTGTGGACGCTTTGAGGCCCAGGTTCTTACTTCATGTATTTTTGTAATAACTTGATTTCCCTCAGTTTCTAGCTAATCACCTTTTAGTGAAAAGCATCTGGTCCTCACCTCACTGCGACACAGGGCAGACCTTTGTCCAGACCTGAGCCGCAGCTGCCAGGCCCATCTCACTTCATGTTGGGTCCACCCAGCCCCGTCTCATCCTTTGAGGACTGGTGACTAATGTGGTGACTCTTAGCTGGTCAGAGAGGCTGAAGTCATGCAGCCATTATGGCTCCACACACATGCATCCACTGTTGTATCTGTTTTGCTCTCCCCACCCCCATCTTCCTGTCTTTGGAACAAAAAATTTCTCTGACTTCACATGGCCAACACAGCTGTCCAACTGGCTGCAAACACAGAAGTGAATGAAGTCAGTGAAAGGATGAGTCACTGCACAACAGTGTTATTTACACTCGCCCCCGAGCCCCCCTCCCTTCCCCCTCCCACCCCGGAATGGGATTTACTGCTCAGGAAGGTGCCCTCTGCCACATCTCCAAGGGCAGTGTGCAAGGAAGAGCCTTTCAGGGGAGGAAGTCATTCCCTTGACTGAGTGGCTTAGTGATGCTGAAATGTTTTCTAGAAAAAGGACAAGCAAGATGCAATTCACAGCTCAAATCCATACAAGTTAGTTACATCTTCACAGTGTTTCCTGAGTCATGGCACAGAGAGAACCTATAACCAGGAAAGCTCGCAGGAACCAATGGTAATCTTATTCTCTGCTGCTGTTGTCGGTATCAGTTCATGAAACCTCAAGAAAATAAGCATCCTTGCAGGGTAGATGGTGCTGCCTGATAATCTAGATTGAGGTTGTTAATTTTTATCATCATCAGTTGTTTTATTGGGGGTCCATGTTGCCATGGATTATCTAAAAATAGTTAGCTAATGAGATCCTACAGTATAGCACAGGGAACTCCATTTGATGCTCTGTGGTGACTTAAATGGGAAGGAAGCCAAGGAAAAGGGAATATATTAATATGCATACATATGGCTGATCCACTTTACTGTACAGCAGACGCTAACCCAATGTTGGAAAGCAACAACAAAAAGCTGTGCTGAGTAGTAATATCAATGATATTATTAATAAACAGTTAATTTTCTCACTGTGATTTCTTTTTCAGTTGTGAATTTTCCTATCTTAAGAGTAATGCTGTTCTGAAAGTGAGAAACTTAGACTGGTTGAAATTTGTCTTAGTTCTCACGTTGACTGTTTCCTGGTTTTCATTGCCTTCAGTCAACCAGCTGTAATCATTGCCCTTGCATCTCCCTCTTTCAAAGGTCTCTTTCCTCCTCCTTGTAATGGGTCTCCCCAGGGATTGCACTTGGATTCTCAGATTGAGGAGGGGAGAGAGAGAGAGAGAGCAGGACTGAAGCTAGAGGAGCAGCTGCTGGTCCATCCGCCTGCCAAGGCTTGGCAGCAGGTTCCTGGGGAAGCACTGGGCACCTGGTTCACACAAGACCAGCACAGCTGGTCCAGCTTTTGACTGGCAGAGCGTGGCTTCCTTCGTCACCGAGGTGACTGGCCCTGTGATCTTGCTACAGCCTGCTGAAACCGAGAGGGACACAGTGAAAGGAGCACACCTCAGTGGAGCAGGTGCAAGTCGCATTTCACTAATGAACAATGGGCACTTTGCACACAGGGCGGCTTTGATCAGAGAACTAAAAAGCCCTTCTGTTGGACAGGATGTTGGCTGAGGCAGGCAACAGTAAGAGGCATCGGGAAGGATCCTTTATCTAAGAAAGTCAGTGTAAGAGCAACCATCAAATCATACTTGCAGAGTCAAACACTCCCATTCTTAGAGATCTCCTTGGGATAAAGCAGTGCATTTGTGGAATTCTTTTAGTTCATTCTCTATCTGGACCATCCCCAAATGAATAAAACATTTCTTCTATATTAAACTTTAATCTGTCTTCTACCCATCAGTTTCAGTTCTGCCTTAAGGGCTTGTATATAAAACAATTCCATTTGAGGAAGAGAGTATCCGTGTGAGAGCCTTCCATATATTTGAAGAGCACTCTTTGGTCTTCTGTGCGTGCATGCACAGTTGCTCAGTCGTGTCCAACTCTTTTTGACCCCACGGGCTGTAGCCCACCAGGCTCCTCTGTCCATGGGATTCTCCAGACAAGAATACTGGAGTGGGTTGCCATGCCCTCCTCCAGGGCATCTTCCTGACCCAGAGACTGAACCCATGTCTCCTGCATTACAGGCATATTCTTTACCTACTGAGTCACCTGCGAAGCCCCTTAGGTCTTCCAAAAAGTGTTAATAGGGCATTTTTAACTAAATAAAGATAAATTTATAAATAATAAATAAGATAAATTGCAATCTTCAGGTACTCAACGGCGCATTCCTCCTGCACAGTGACTTCAAAGGCTCTATGCAAATTTCTTATGTTTTCCTCTAAACAGTCAGCAGAATTGTACTGACTGTTTAGAGGAAGAGATAAGAATGGAAAAGACCATAGGGCTCATCTTTTCTAAGCTCTCGTTTCACAGATTGGGAAATGGAGGCTCACGGAGGTGAAGTCACACAGTAGTTCAGAGCTGAGATGAGAACCCAAGAACCCAAGAACCCAGAACAGGGCCAGCGCCTTTATGATGGCTAGCTGAAATGCAACGTCATTATCAGCAAACGTATGGTGTAGAAGTGGTAATGGGCAATACAAGTGAATTTTTTGAAGGAAAAAAGAGGGGAAGTGGAGTATCAAGGTTTCTGTGTTTGTGTGTGTGGGGTGGGGAGGAAGACAGGGAGAAGGAGAGGGAGAGAATATGAATCAACTGGAAGAAACTCTCCTCCCCTATCCCCCTCGCTCCGCCCATAAGAACTGGGTTTCTAGGCTGAGGATGCATTGCATTTGCCTCCCCTCTCTGTCTGTCCCCTGAAGTACCTGCAGTTCTCTTTCTACCACTATCAGGAAATCATTGCCCTCCGATGGCCTGCCATCTGTAGAGTTTTCACTTTTGCTAAGGGGTTTCCGGAGTACTCTACTCCCCAACAACCTTCTTTTCCCTAATAAATTATGTTTGAATTAGCAGATTGTGTTTTCCTTTTCTTGTTGTTGGAATTTGTTATTTTGAATGCGGTTGGCATTTGTTTCCATTAAAAAAAGTTTTGGAGACTATATCCTTCCCCTTGCTATTTTTAACACTTGAAAATACATAGTTGAGTCGATGGTGATGGTCCAGATTTGCTGCTTACTTCTGTTTTGATTTGAATTCTCCTGTTCATTCAAAATCTTCACGGTGGATTCCGGCCCTTTAAATCTGAAATGTTCTTGCTTTTGGCCTATTGGTGGGTCACAAGCATTGCTTTCCTAGACTCTGAGTTGATGAATGCTGATTCTTTTTCTTAAGATTTTCTCAGAAAGGTTGGGGGGGAATATGAGTTGGTGTTTAGACCTGTCTGTAGATTTCACTGTGCTTCTTAAAATTTCCATTTTATATTTCCTCTACTATTTAACATTTCCTTTTGCCTATGTCTTAAAATGTTTTATCTCTTTTATAATTCTTTTATTTAATTTCTCTTTGCTATGGTTGGAAAATTTGCACTGGGGCTTCAGTCTTTAGCCTGATATTTTACAATTTGTATTTTTCAATTGTTTTGCAATTTGTGTTTTGACTTTTGATGTAATCCCAAATTGCACAGATGCCTGTTCTTGTCCTCAGTATGTAGCTTTATAAACTATTTAGATTTTCTTATTTACTCATTTCTTCTTCATTTTCATCTGAGAGTTTTCAGGTTTGGGTGTATGAGCAGATGGTAGTCCTCCAAAGCCTTTCTCTTCCATTTTTGACTCACTGGTCAGTTTTTTGCTTGTTCTTCCTTCAACATAGCTCAGGTCTCCACTGCCAGAAAGTGTGGGGGACAACTGGAGAAGAATCTTGAAATCCATCACATAGTGAAAACAAAATTCAAGGAAGAACATATTTAATTTCTGTGGTGAAGTAGAGAGCAGGTGAAGATCTTTTTTGCTCACCCATTGAGGTCTAGTCTCATTTTGCACACAAGATTGTTCTCAGCCTGTAGGCTTTGGAATACTTCCTTAGAAATCCTGAAGCATTTTCTGTCTGTCTTTTTCCTCTGTTAATTGGAATGGGATCTATATTATATCTCCAATCAGCTTGAAATCCTTTCAAAAATAAAGACCATCTCCCATCTCCTCGGCCTCTGGTACAGCAGAGTCTAAACATAATTGGCTGTCAATGTATTTTTGCTGAACAACTAGGTAAGTATGTTTTTTTCTTAATTCCGTATATGGCAGGCATTCAGTAACTTTTGTTAACAGCTACTAATAACATATTTAAAAATCACTACCCAAACAACCCAATCAAAAAATGAGCAGAAGAGCTAAACAGACATTTCTCCAAAGAAGACATGCAGATGGCCAACAAGCACATGAAAAGATGCCCAACATCGCTCATTATTAGAAGAATGCAAATCAAAACTACAATGAAGTTAATTAACTTCTCACCTCACACTGGTCAGAAGGGTCATTATTAAAAAATCTGCAAATAATAAATGCTGGAGAGGATGTGGAGAAAAGGGAACCCTCTTGCTCTGTTGGTGGGAATGCAGTTGATACAGTCACTCTGGAGAATATAGTGGTTTAGTCACTAAGTTGTGCCTGTCTCTTGGGACTCCATGGACTGGAGTCCACCCGGCTTCTCTGTCCACGGGATTTTCCAGGCAAGAATACTGGAGTGGGTTGCCATTTCCTCCTCTAGGGGGTCTTCCCAATCCAGGGATCGAACCCATGTCTCCTGCGTCTCCAGCCTTGGCAGGCAGTTCTTCACCACTGAGCCACCTGGGAAACCCTGTTAACACATTAGGTACGTATTTGCTAACTAACACAGCTGGCTAAGATGAGTATTAGCTCTGAGACTGTGAAGGAGATAGGTGGGAAGTCATCTGTTAATTGAATCTGAGCAGAGTCATTTCACCTCTCACCTCGGTCCTCTACGTGGATCAGTAAACAAAGCAGCTCACAGCTGAGTCTTTATTTTACTTCATTCTGTGTTGATGCAAGAAAGATAGTGCTTTATTTCCTATCTTGATGGCAGATAGTTCAGGCTAACCCAGTATTATCCTTGGCATTATAATGATTACTTGAATATAAAATCATAATTAGTTGAATACTTTAACGAATGCTCCTGAGAAATAATTATGTGTTTCAAGGTAAAATCCAGGGGACAAAATTCAGTTCTTCTGAGCAATTCTGTTGAAAAGGTAATACTATCCTTGTGTGTAAGATGGTGGTGTAGCCATTCTTATCTCTCAGCATACCTGTCCTTCCTCAAGTATTTCTTTGATCAAAATCTGTCATCTTGGATCACCTGAAAATTAAATTGCAAATTATGTCAATAAAAATATCTGCAGAATTTGAGGTTGTAATAACAACGGAGAAATAATGAATGAATAGATTGAGTCCCTGGCACATCGTGGATGATCCAAGCTATGAGCATTATACGTGAATGTAGATGCTGACCACACCGAAAACAAAGACAAAAGCAGCCGTATGGGAACGTACTCGCAGATCAAATTTGTACCTCCATGGTAGAAAGAAATAAAAGCGACAAAATGCAGGAAATAATCGCCAGTTGATGCAGTCTGTCTCTCTGAAACTCAGAGAGGACCTTCCAGAACACCCGAGAGCCAACTGAACTTGATATGAACTTTAAGTAAGGAGCGGTCATGGCTGGAGCTGAATAAGTGACACAGTGGCATCAAAATCTTGTTCATGCTTATTGATAAGCCTTTTTTAAAAAATACATTTGGCTGTGGCAGGTCTTAGTTGGAGCATGTGGGCTTAGTTGCCCTGCAGCTTGTGAGATCTTAGTTCTCTGATCAGGGATCAAACCTGGGTCTCCTGCACTGGAAGGTGAATTCTTAACCACTGGACCACCAGGGAAGCCCCTCAGTGAAGCTTTCACTCTTCTCTATACTAACTGTTTTATACCCTTAAGGTGTGGGAAAGTAGTTTTTTCAGGAAAAAGAGTGTTGAAAAGAAAACATTAAGGAGCCTCTTGATTTTCTCTTTGTTGAACTGTGCTCATATATTGCATCTAGGGTTTTTTCTTTGGTGGTGAAGGAGTTTATTTCTCTAATTAAGTCATTTAAATGATGAAGTAAAAATCAAACTTTTCTTCTTTTCTAGGAAAGGAATGAACCCCTCATTCCATTTGTTTGTTTGTTTGATTAGAGGAAGATGCTCTCATTATTTGTCAACTACTGGGTGTGTTCACTCAAAGTCTATCTACGTTACTAAACAACAAGCATCTTCATTATAATTGTAGAAGACTAGATAGAAAAACTGAGTCTTGACCTTATGCCCTAAGGGCCAATAAAGTTACAGCCAATTTAGACATAGTTCCGGAGTCAAAGAGTCCCCATTTAAAATACCCACATCCTGTATTTGCTGTATGACTCAAGGAACTCAAACTGATGCTCTGTGACAACCTAGAGAGGAGGGATGGGGTGGGAGGTGGGAGAGAGGTTCAAGACGGAGGGAACGTATATATACCTATGACTGGTTCACGTTGATGTATGGCAGAAACGAGCACAATATTGTAAAAAAATTATCCTTCAACTAAAACTAAATAAAAGAAATCCAGTGGTAAACCATAATGGAAAAGACTATAAAAAAGAATGTGTGTGTGTGTGTGTGTAACTGAATCACTTTGCTGTACAGCAGAAAGTACCACAACATTGTAAGTCAACTATACTTCAAAAAAAAAAAATTCTCCCGTTCTGTTCTTTAGAGTTCAGCTTGGTATGATTAGTGGAGTATCCTGCTTTGTCTCCAGAGATAGAGACAAGGCTCTTAAGCAGCATTTGTTCTAATTGCCTTGTGTGTATCAATGTCCCCAGAACTTTAATTTAACTTTTCCTTTGTTCTGCCTCTTGCTCGCCAAATGATTTGAACTTTTGTTGCACATGGGCTCCTTTCTGGATCTGGCCTTGCACTTCAACTTTGCTCTTAGGTATTTTCAGTCGTGGTTACAGAGCACCATAAAAATTGATTGAAAAAGTAAAAATTACTTTTAATTTTCACATTCCAGCATTCTATTTCAAGGGTGATGATGTTCCCTGTGTCTGCCTCTAGCAGTCTCCTCTCTAAGTCTTTTCTCTGTGGTTAGCTCTACTTGAAGGTCTTCTTCCAGCTCAGCTTCTTTAAATTTTTAATGATTCTTCAATGTTCAGCTCACCCTCTCTATGAAATCCTTCTGGAATCTTGCAGCCTTTTCACTACTCCTCATGGCCATCGCCATATTATTTACCCTTACTGGGTCTTGCTGTTTACCTCCCAGTATTCCTATGCTATAAGCATCTTAAGAGGCAGGACTTTGCTCCCTTGATCGTTTTCAACCAAAAGCTGTCTAACAGTTGTTAACTCAAAAAGTTTCATTGATGGAAAACACAAATATACCTTGGAATAAAATGATCGGTTTACTAGACTAAATGTTCCCCCCTATTTTTCAACTGGATTTTGAAATCATATAGTAACAACCAGCGGTATAATGCAAAATATCTCCCTATTCCCAGGACATGTTGTGTAAACCCGTCAAAATTGTCAATATAAAGAAGCACAAGTGTGTTTGTAGGTGTATGCCTGTCCTTGGTGGGAAATCTAAGTCCAAGTTTTGGCAAACTGATTAAAAAAATAACAATAACCTCGGAGTGTGTGTGTGGCCTATTATTTTACACAATGTATTTTTGTGTCCTAGGAGAGGTTGTCTTGGTGTTCCCTGAAACCTGACACATATATCTCACCTCCCAGCTTGGCTTCGATTCAGATTCCCTAGAGTCACAGCCCTGGGCTTCCCTCGTAGATCAGTCGGTAAAGAATCCACCTGCAATGAAGCAGACCAGGGTTCGATTCCTGGGTCAGGTAGATCCCCTGGAGAAGGAACTGGCAACCCACTCCAGTGTTCTTGCCTGGAGAATCCCATGGACAGAGGAGCCTGGCGGGCTACAGTCCAGGGGTTTGTAAGA
This sequence comes from Bos indicus, assembly GCF_029378745.1. NCBI lineage: Eukaryota > Metazoa > Chordata > Mammalia > Artiodactyla > Bovidae > Bos > Bos indicus. Next base: position 41,121,982 of record NC_091782.1, on the reverse strand, counting down.
GTTGGACACGACTTAGTGACTAAAACCACCACCATAAAACCTCCATATAGCCCCGGCCCTCAAGTAATGACTCACCACCACTGTTCACTCTTGTTAGATCTTCTGGCGCCAGTGCATGCATTGTGACTTTTTTTTCAATCTCTAAAGAATACATGGTCGCATCAGAGAATAACTTTCTCCAGCTGTTTTCCCCTCAGTGCTAGTTCCAAAGTACGTTTATAGCTGAAGAAAATGGTTCTACACTCTCAGAGTTAAATTTAATTGGTGTCTCATGAAACTTTCAATGAAATTCTGCTTTTACTCTTTGGGAAATAAGAATCTTTCCGGTGCAAACTCTTCCATTTGATTTGTAAAACTTCAGCAGGCAATTTAGGTATGAAGAAACAAATTCTATTCAGAAAATCCACCCACTGCACATAATAAAGTTATTTATAACAAGAAGATTCAAAGAAACAAGGCACAAACCCTGCCCTCAAGGAATTCAAGGCATCAGTGGATATTAAAAAATTAAAGCATGTATTGAATCAAAAGGAGTATAATACAGGTATTTGATATGATAAAGGAAATGCAAAATGAAGCAGTTAGTCATCCCAGAAGAATGTTATCACAATTAGTGGGATCATGTGATAAACAAATTTGGAGATACCTTGATGAAAGTGAATATTTCTTTTGTGTGGGGATATCAGTAGTAGTTGGGTTTCCCTGGTGGCTCAGACGGTGAAGAATCTGCCTGTAATGTGGGAGACCTGGGTTCGATCCCTGGGTTGGGAAGATCCCCTGGAGGAGGGCATGGCAACCCAGTCCAGTATTCTTACCTGGAGAATCCCCATGGACAGATGAGCCCGGTGGGCTACACAGTTCATGGGCTCACAAAATGTTGGACACGATTGAGTGACTAAGCACAGCACACAGCACACATTGATAGTAGTTACATTATAGGTTTATTGTTCAAAATAAATGAGTTAATAGAGATAAGGCATTTGGAATACCGGCTGGCACAGGTTAAGCGGTCAGTATGTGTTAGTTATTTTCAATGATCATTTCTCATCTCTGTGAGCTATTGCAAACCTCTTTACAGATAGTTGCTATATTGCCACATTTCCCAAGCAGGGAGAAATACCTGGTTAATGGTCATTCCAGGGACATAAAATATGCTACAAAGAAGGATTATTGCCACTGACAGCTGTAGAGCTGTCACAAGCAAGAACAAAAATTCTTAAGGCTTCATTATATGTTCACAATTTAAAGGAAGAAAAGTTTATCAAACATGTATTCTGCACACAACAAATGTCTGATGGGTTTTTCAGAGACTCACATAAATTAAGCAGATCTTGGATGATACACTGAACCCAAGCTGTTAATTCCCAGATCCCTGTATAAATTGTCATCTAACTTTGTGCCAAAATGAATAATAGAAGCCGAGTTTTCTGGATGACCAAAATCAGACCTAGGGAGCAAAGAAATGAACTGAGCACGTTAATTTATTGCTGCTGCTGCTGCTGCTAAGTCGCTTCAGTCGTGTCTGACTGTGTGACCCCATAGATGGCAGCCCACCAGGCTCCCCCGTCCCTGGGATTCTCCAGGCAAGAACACTGGAGTGGGTTGCCAGTTCCTTCTCCAATGCATGAAAGTGAAAAGTGAAAGTGAAGTCGCTCAGTCATGTGTGACTCTTCGCGACCCCATGGACTGCAGCCCACCAGGCTCCTCTGTCCATGGGATTTTCCAGACAAGAGTACTGGGGTGGGGTGCCATCACCTTCTCCGTAATTTATTGCTAAGTCAACAAAATAGAACAAATTGATCACTTGTTTGTTGTTTTGTTGGCAATAGATAATACAGGTTCAGCCACTCCACTCCGTTTATTTTTAGTTACACAGCATGGTCAAGTTGTTACATCAGGGAGAGCCTAACTGTGTGACCTTGAACCAGTTATTACCAGCACCAGGCATCAGTCCTACCCTCTCAAATTGGAGTGTATCTCTACTGTACCTTCCTGAAGCAAAAGATCCTGGCTCTAGAAGATAGAATTATCTATGGATACTGTAGAAAATGGTTTACCACTCATTTGAAATTTTCTATTTAAAGGAATAGTTTAAAGTATGTGTAACAAAGTGCAGAGCATTGCTCAATGTTGATTTGTCAAAAGATTACAATTTAGCTCTTGAAATAAACGTTTCCCAAAATAACAGCATTTGGGAAACTTAGAGCTCTGTTTTAGTCCTTTCACAGGAACTAAGAGGCCTTTCACATGATGAAGGCAGAATACTGAGTAATAGAAGAAACAAGAAGTCCTCAGTCTCCATTGCTCTGCCTGGGGACCCACTGGACTATTATTAGCATGGGATACAAAATAGATTTGGTAAACATTGGAGGAGTCTTGCCAAGCAGCAGTCTCAAAGACATATGGTCTTTTGTAACTGCCATGATCAGTATAAACAAGCAAGATGTTCTAATTAAGAAGTCTTTGTAAGGCGACTTGTTCTATAACTTAGCACTGGGGTTCTGAAACAGACAGTCAAAACTTTGGGGGTTGGGTACCCCTATTCCTGCTTCCATACAGGCTGAAACAGAGAGCTGCCATCTCTGCTTTGACCACTAGAGGGAGAGCGATTACACGGAATTACTCAGCTAAGAGGGCGGTTTCTCCAGCCACACGGTCACTTTTTCCTCCTCAAGCTCGTCTTGACAACAAATCAATCGATCACAGAGCCTGATTTTCTTTGGCTTTTTGAGAGAGTGGAAACGTAGGGGGATGTGTTTTATCGGTGCGTGCCAACTCCATCTTTCTTATTCAGTGGGGTTATGGTATGGATATTATTTTCTTATTTTTGCAAACCTCACTAATAAGCCTAATACAGATCTGGTTGGATGATGGAGGGAGTAAGTGGCCCTCCTTCTAATCTGCCCAGTTTTGTGCAGTGTGCATGGATTTTCCTTTTTAAGATGATCTCTTTTGAATTAAAGAATCGATTATAATGATTTCATGGGATAGATGTTGGACTAGAAGAACTTTGATAATGCTCCCAACCCTAATGTTCTATGATTCTGTATCTCCCCAACTGGAGCGTTAACTTCTTCAGGGTGAGGAACTATAGCTGAGACAGAGCATCTACTACCAAGGATGACCCCTTAACAGATGCTACCATAACAGTTCATGATTAAAGTAGTTGATAAAACTGGCTTATTTATATGATTATTTGCCATCTAGGAGCACTATAAAGAATGGGACATAGTTTTGACTCTCAAGGAATGTAACTGTATCTCCTTGATACAGATTTTTAAAACTCTGTTGAAGCTAGGATGGTAATGGTTAAACAAAAGGGTCAGAAATACTACTCCTTTGGTCCCCATTATAACCAGCTTCCCCAGCATACATACAAATCTAAGCCTGTCAGAGGTATACATATTCCACACAACACCGAGACACATTCAGATTCTAAGGCAAAAATCCTTACCAAATGGCATTATGCGAGACAACAAGCGATTGTGTAAAGTTATTCTCATAAAGCTATAGTAAGCAGTACAATAAATTTTAAAAAGGAATGATTTATGATTCACTAGTGAGAGCAGTATTTACAGGTCGTTTTAACATTATGCAATTATAACATAAAACGTAGAAACTCAGAAAAAAAAGCTTAAAGATGATAATGATTTTAGAAATCATTCTTCCTCTTTTTGTGTTGTTTTCAGATAAAGGAAAAACTGATACCGAGGAATCACACAAGTGGTTATTGGTGACTGGTACCAGAACGTGGGTCTCTTGGCTCCAAGCCCATTCTGTTATATCTGGCAGTAGAAGTATCAGTGCAAGCTGTCCCTAGCATTTAGAAGTTGGTATTTCTACCAGATTGGGAAGCCAAACTGTGTAAAGACTTAGACTCTGGAAAGAAAGCTCAGTTGGAAAATATTCCTAAGCGAAAAATGAACCAAGTCACAAAAAGTAAGGCTTCCATAAAGAGAGTAATTTTAATAGGAAACAAAAAATGCCTAAAAATAAACTATGGAATGAGAAGACTTAGTTGTTACTCATTTAGCACTGTTACAAAGATAGAGACATTAAATAAATACATGTTTTATATCCTGCTTTGGATTGAGTCACAGAAGGAACTATGAATGAGGACATAAAGAGAGAATGGAGACTGCTTTGTGCTTCATTTGACACTGCCCCTTTAATATAAAGAATGCAAAAATATCAAAACCTACCATAATTATCTTAATACTAATAATAGAGTCGCCGGCTCTGTTTGGTGAGGCTACAAATTCAATTAATTCCAATGTTGGTTCCAATAAGCTCTTTATGAGTCTAAAGAGATTATTAACATGGCAAAATTTGAAAGATTGAATCACAATAACAATTTCTTGCAAGATTTTTGAAGCTTTTAGCAGGTTTGCTTTCATGGAAATAACACTCTATTAACCTGATGCAGTAGAAAGAGCAAGCTGGGAAGAAAGGGAGTGAGGGATGAAGTATAAAAGGTAGGGAGGGAAAGGCACAGGTCATTCTTGTTTAGGCACCAAGGGAAAAGTCAACGCCCGTGTCAATGTCAGGTTTGTTTCCCCGACCCCAAGGCTGAACAAGATTGAAAAAGGCTGTGGCCTCTTTTGGGGCCACGTGTGCAACTGTAGATAAACTGGGTCCATCCGTCTGTACATATGGGCACCAAAGTTGGGCACAAGTCTTGAACTGGCACACGTAGTATTCGTGGTAACAGTGAGGAGTGGTTCCATAATCTGGCCCTAAAGAAAAGAGTGAGAATTATTATTGAACAAGGCCCTCCAAAAAAAAAAAAAAAAAAAAAATAGCAGCAAAGTCTCTACTGGTTTATTAATTGGTCAACTTAGGTCTAGATATTATAGGTATCATGGCATAATACTCCCACTTAGTTAGGAATCAGTACAGCCTTCAAGCCGGGGATAGCTAGAGGCAAGTCTCATCCTTAGCCTGAGTCTTCATACCTTTAAAAAAGCCTTTTAGATGTTCTTGCCTGTATTAAATGATTTGCTGCTTCTATTTCACAAGAAGCTATAGGGGCCAACACTTTTCCAGTGTTATGTTACACGGTGTAAGAGTTGTACCATCCTTGCTGTAAAAATGCACGCTGCAAGTCATATAGTCTTATTTGCCTCGCTCAGCTGTTGAAGATGTTTGTGTATCACACAGCACGCTAGGCTGGGACAGGTTCCTTCTTGTATGATTCTGAGCTGTTTCTTCAACCACCCGGTCCCAAGGACAGGGCTTACGCCTGCCTTACGCCCCGGCTGATTGATCACGTAGTGACAGGGTGACTGGCCAAATCTGTCTTTGCTGGACGTGATAACTGCCGAGGCTTCCCCACCAGGACTGCCCGTTTGCCACCTGTCCATTAGCTTCGCAGAGGCTGAGAGCCAGGTGCAGCCTGTGACATTTTGCTGTAGGGTAACTGCCCGTCCTGCTCTGCTGGCAACCCAGGAGGACTTTGTTCTGATGTGTAGATGCCTGGGGCTGCCAGCTCAACACCCTGGAAAGGGCTGGTCATTTCCTCCCCTAGTTGGGACAGGATGGCAGAGCCTGCAGGCAGAGAGCTATTAGCATGACCATTTGTTAAATACAATCAAACCCTTTCTTTGTGGTCTTTTCCTGTTTCTCTTCCCCAGGACTCATTTCTGTATCTATCAGGGATTAAAGTGGTGCCCGAGGCACTTCAAAGTCTAAAAGAAAGCTGGGGGTGGGGAGGGTTGCCCCACCCTCCACTCTGCCCGGGACTTGTGGGTTCACAGGCCTCACTCCCTTCTAGTCTGGCTTTCTTCCTGGAGGGAAGTATTCATAGGACTGGGTGGATTGGCTCAAGGGAATGAGGAAGCTTTTTTTTTTTTTTTTTTAACATTGTCCTTAGGTTGAGTCATTGGCCAGAGCATGGGATTTAAAAATACCCTCTATCCCTAGAAACATAAAATTGTTCATTATGGTAAGTTTGGCTAACCAAGAGGAGAGAAAGTGGAAGTAGGGGTAATAAGAAGACTGAGTCTTAGGTCTTGAGCAGTGCAGTTAGATCTGCATGGTCTTGCGGGCAGTGGGGCTTCTCCTGGCTTGCCTTAGCATGGCCAGATGTTATTGCTGCATTTTTTTCCTCACATTCTCTTGGAATGGGAGAAGCGAGAGGGCTGATTTTTCTCATTGCCAGGTGAGTCCCCTGTTTTTGTCAGGAGACATATGTGGGAGCATTTTTGGAATCTCCTGCTTATTATTGTTTCAAGACCCTAAAAGGAGAAGAGGGGAGAAATAAGAAAGCAAAATGAGAAGTGACTCTGGGCATCCCTAGAGGGGGCATTCCTCCACGCAGATGTCCCATGAACAGTGCCACCAGATCTTCTCCAGATCCTGACTTTGACAGGTCCTGGGGTTGAGGAGACACCAGGATCATGACTATCAGGTGTCCACTGGCCAGAAGAAACTGTGACACTGTGCAAGTAGTCAAGAGGGAGAGAATTAAAGCAAAAAGTGCTCAGGTAATCTCTGGAAGGAAATCAACACTGAATATTCATTGGAAGGACTGATGCTGGAGCTGAAACTCTACTTTGGCCACCTGCTGCCAACAGCCAACTCACTGGAAAAGACCCTGATGCTGGGTAAGATTGAAGACAAAAGGAGAAGTGGGTGAGAGGATGAGATGGTTAGATTGCATCACCAACTCAATGGACATGAGTTTGAGCAAACTCCGGGAGATAGTGAAGGACAGGGAAACCCGGTATGCTGCAGTCCTTGGGGTCAAAAAGAGTCGGACACAACTTATTACTCAACAACAACAATAAGAATCTCTGAAACCCACCTTCAACCAAAGAGTCACTGAGAATGAGTGACACCCCAGCACCTTTCCACTGGGTCTTGAGCTGAGGCTGCTCCCAGTGAATCAGGAAAATAAATAACCTTGGCTTTGGGGTAGAGGAGAATTTTGTCCACTTGGTCTCAGCCTAACTTATTGACTCCAGCAGCTGGAAGGACAGGGTAGGATCTGGGAGAGAGCAAGAATGCCAAGGAGGAAGGGATGCCAAGGAGATGTTTCTGGCGATGGAGCAGCTGGCATCCTGCTGTCACTGAGATTGGCCTGCCCAGGAGGATCCTAATTATGGCACAACTGTTGCCTCCATAATCACTGCGACAGGAGCTGTGTGGGCCAGAAGGAGATGTGAGATGGAGCTGGGTAATGCTGAAGAGGATGTTGGAATCACTGTGACAGGAGCTGTGTGGGCCAGAAGGAGATGTGAGATGGAGCTGGGTAATGCTGAAGAGGATGTTAGAATCACTGCTTCTTGCCCCAGCTTCAAACAAGAGGCTATTACTGCCAGCTGCCTGCTAAGGTTGAACCAGCTGCTGCCAAGAAAAGGGCCAGCCGCCTCTTCTGCCTCATCTCCGGGATGCACCAGCCGCAGTCTGCTGGTCTCTCTCTGCGTCATCCGGCTAGAGGGAGCGGACAGGCTGCCAGGTGGGCCTTTAGGGTAGTTGTCTCTATGGAAGGCCAGCGGGAGAGTTTAAAAGTATGGCGAGGGATTCAGAGAGAATTGGGCTAGAAAACACACCTAGATTAAAAAACAGTGAAACCAGAACCTTCTGTGGAGGGACTTACTTAGTGGTCCAGTGGTTAAGACTTCTTCTTGCAGGGGGTATGGGTTCGATCCCTGGTCAGGGAGCTAAGATTTCTCAGGCCTCATGGACAAAACCCCAAAACACATGAAACAGGAACAGTGTTGTAACAAATTCAATAAAGACTTTTAAAAATGGTCCATATTAAAAAAAAAAAAAAACTAAAAAAAAAGATTTTTCTGTCAAATTATCCCCAAATCAAAGCCAAGAGCTGTGAAATTTATCATTTAGGGATATTGGTTAGGTGATCTCTTCCATTCAAGTAATTAAGGGAAAATAAAGCTATTTCCCCCTTCCACAGCCCTTGTATTTTATGTCAGAGATTCTGTCCTGCTTCCTTCTGTGGATAAATGTGCAGGTTTAGGGGTGCACAGTCTCTTGAGCTTCCTAGGTGGCTCAGATGATAAAGAATTTGCTTGCAATGTAGGAGACACAGGTTTGATCCCTGGATCTGAAAGTCCCCTAGAGAAGGGGCTGGCAACCCACTCCAGTATTCTTGCCTGGAAAATTCCATGGACAGAGGGGTCTGGAGGGCTGCAGTCCGTGGGGTTGCAAAGAGTCAGACATGACTGAGCAAATAACACTTTCACTTTCACTCTCTTGGATGGTAGTATAAATAGTACCCGTTGAGGCCAACTTTCCAATGAAGTGTGAGAATTTATCTGGGAGTTGCAGTGTGTTTGCAGGGAAATCTAGAAATAAACCAGAGCTGCTAGAACCAAGGTGAGATGGGCATGAGAGTGGGGGAGGAATATATGCCTTGTCTTGATTTGTCCATGTGTTGCCCGGTTCAGGAAAATACCAAGACTAGCCATTTACAGGGACGTCTCTTGATGCCCAGTATCCTCTGTGAGTCTTTTGTGGAGTTTTCTGCCTTATGATACCAAGGAATCTCCTGGGAGAAGACAAGGCGTAATGGATTTGTTGTCAGATTTTGTTTCCCTTGGGAGACAGGTGGCTGGTTACAACATAGTACTAACTTTTGGAGAATTGACTTTCCATGTTGACACTTGGAGTGGCTCACTGAGTGAGAAAACTTGTGGCATCTCAGAACTTAATGGCTTTTTATTCCGCTTTATTTTGTCATCCCCTTTTATTCAGCACTGCGTTGGCTTTATTGGCCCTTGGCTCCAATAAAACTGTGCATTACACAGTCCTAGCATTTCCTGTTAGGGCGTGCCTTTGGATTCCCACCTGTAAAGCCGTCAGTGCTGTGTAGTTTGTTCAGGATTCATCTCTAGGTTACGGGTCCTTTTCAGTTGCTTCACAAGAGAGCAGGACAGTGTTGAGAGTGGTAAGTTTGGGAGGCTGAGATGCTCACATCCTAGTGTTTTCTATAGAGAGCCACCGCAAAATAAACCTGGCTTTGGAGGCACAGACTTTCATCCCCTAGACTCTTCTGTTTATTCCCTCCAAATCCTTTTAGCTTGGTTTATGAGTCTGAATGTGATGCTAATAACCATTTCCCTGAAAAGCTTTTCTCACATGTGCCGTAAGAGATTGATGTTTCCCCCTGAACTCTTAGCTGATCCTTTTACAGACAGCATTTGGGAAACAATATGACCTGAGTCTCTTTTCCACAGTTCTGGGGGTGAAATAGCAGTAAAAGCCCTGGTCTTTGAAGGTACCAGTAGCCCTAAGAGAGAATTTAGGATTTTGACAGGATGGTGGAATTGGGATTTGAAAAAGGGTGGAAATACCATTTTGAGATACTATCAACACCATTTATATTTCCTGTATGTTCCAGCCTTAAAAGTCGCAAAGTCATTAGAATGGTACTGTGCTAGAGACACTGGGCTGATTTAACTGGAATATGTTAAACTGTGAGGCAGTTGATTTTTCCCTTAGATGATAAGCCAAACATAAAATCTCAGGAAGATGAGAATACCATGGATGCTGGCATTTTAATGAGTATAGTTTTGGAAACATAATTTCAATCATGCATTTGAGAGGCAAAGATTAATTAGTGGAGTAAATGACATCATATGTACATGTGTAGCTTAGGGCTGGCTCCAGTGCATCATGAATCGGTTGGTATCTGTTCACACCTGGAACCATTTATGGCACTTTGAGTAGGCAGAATGGAAACCATGTATCCTGGACAGTCCACTGTTGACATACACCATTGGAAAATATGATGTCTTTCTTCTTTAAGATCTCAGTTCTCTCCACTCCCACCCTTGCAATACATGGTTTCAGTATTGGATAGCAGGGATGGGGTTGAGTGTAGAGGTGGATGCCTCCCTGTCTCCCGTCTTCACACATAGGCTGCTTTGATGCTAGCTCAGTTCTTTGTAACTTCAATACTCTGTTTCTCATCTAGGCTACAGAAATTTCTTAAGAAGTTACGTGATTCATGCAAAAGAACGAATTCGGTCCCTTACCCAACACCATGTACAAAAATTAACTCAAAATGAGTCACAGACCTAAATGTAAGATCCACAGCTGTAAAACTCTTGGAAGAAAAGACACAGAGCCAAAGTTTTAACTACATTGGGTTTGGCGATGATTTCTTGGATATGATGCCAAAGGCATAGGAAACAAAAGAAAATATAGACAAACTGGCCTTTATGGAAATTAAAATTTTGTGCATCAAAAGACAATGTCAGCAGTGTAAAAAGGCAACCCAAAGAATGGGAGAGAATAATTGCAAATTGTACATCTGATAAGGAATTATTATCCAGAATATATAAAGAACTTCTGAAACTCAACAACAGCAACAAACAACCCAAGTATATACAATGGAATATTACTCAGCCTGAAAAAAGAAGGAAACTCTGACATGTAGTACAACATGGATGAATCTTGAGGATATTATGCTAAGTGAAATAAGTTGGTCACTAAAAGTGACTGAATGGAACAGAACTGAAAAGACAAATACTGTAGGATTAGACATATATGAGGTATTTAGAATAGTCAGAATCATAGTGATGGAAAATAGAATAATGTTTGTGAGGGGCTGGGGGAGGGAGAAATGGGGAAATTATTGTTTAATGAGTATAGACTTTCAGTTTTACAACATGAAAAGAGTTACGGAGATGGAGGGTGACAATGGTTGCACAACATTATGAATGTATTTAGTAGCACTGGAATGTATACTTAAAAATAGGTAAGATAATAAATTTTATGTTATGGCTATTTTACCACATTAAAAAAATGGAAAAAAGTTATTGATTATTTACTATGTTGTCCTTTGTACTCTAATTTGCCTTGTATACACATTTTAAATATATATACACATTTTTATCATAGTTGATCAACCAGCTGATTTAATAAGGTATTAACTTGGATTTTATAAAATCTGAGTGCTGAATAATATGTGAAGTTATGTAAATTAGTATATACAAATGATTTAATATATAGGCATTACAATTGTGTTGACAAATAGCAAATGCTTAATATGTAATATAAGGTACCAAGATCAGAAGACAAAACTATATTGTGGTGATCTCCTATCTGTAAAAATATGCAGAGAAAATAAACTTACAGGAAATATTGCAAAATGTTAACAGTGGTTATCTCTTGGCAGTGAGCTTGAAGGTAATTTTTCTTTCCTGTAAAACATTTTCTTCCTAAAGCCTAGTGTTTCTATACTCAGAAAAGATTTTATAATGAAGAATAGTCACAAAATCAGTATTTTTTCTTTAGATAATGCTAGGTATGTGTCTTCTTAACACCCAATCAAAGGGTGACTATACCTGAATAACATTTGAGAATCAGACTCCTGGTCAAGAATATGCAGCTATTATGAAACACATGGTTTCTAAAGATAAATGAGATCTGTCTTACAATATTTTGACTTCCAGTGCTTTGTGTAGGCACAAAATCCTCTGTGAATTGGAGGCCTGCCAGCTTGGGCAATACTGCTTAACAAATGAGGTTTATAAGCCTTTCTTCAGTTTGTATTGGTAGCATTTCCTTACTCAGATGTAAATACCATAGCTGGTGAAGTGGCAGTATTAATTATCCTTGGGAAGTAGGTCGAAGGGTATGAAAGAAGAATCACTAGAACTGTTACAGGCTTTGACTGCAGGTACAAAGCAGACAGAAAGGTAGGTAAGGCTTTTCCTCCATCCTTTGAGAAGACAGATAATATTAACTGTGGGATATGTATGCTACTGCTAAGTCACTTCAGTTGTGTCCGACTCTGTGAGATCCTATAGACGGCAGCCCACCAGGCTCCCCTGTCCCTGGGATTCTCCAGGCAAGAACATTGGAGTGGGTTGCCATTTCCTTCTCCAGTGCATGAAAGTGAAAAGTGAAAGTGAAATCACTCAGTCGTGTCAGACCCTCAGCGACCCCATGGACTGCAGCCCTCCAGGCTCCTCCATGCATGAGATTTTCCAGGCAAGAGTACTGGAGTGGGGTGCCATTGCTTTCTCCATGGAATACATGTAGAGGAGGAAAAAAGTCTTACTTTAAGAAATGACCACAGAGTTTCCTCTATGGGCAAGTTCCATTGTTTGGCTTGTTATCTGTGTTGACCGTTTTGACTTGGGAAAGAAGGCCCTCATGGCTCAGATGTTATGGATTAGAGTGGTCTTATATAAACAACTCTGAATGAGAAACGAACAGGGCATTTGGAGTCTAGGGGCAAGTGAAGTAAGTAGAGAAGAGGAGGAAGCTAAGTGTGTGAATGTGTGGTTAGAAATGGAGAGAGTCCTAACACAAGGCAGGGAGAATCCTGCATCGATGGAGCAATGGTGGTGGATAAGAGCTACAGAACAGGTCAGGAGAGGAACAGAAGCCTCTCTTCTGTTGATCCGTGTTGTTCAGTTGCTAAGTCCAACTCTTTGTGGTCCCATGGACAGCAGCACACCAGGCTCCCCTCTCCTTCACTATCTCCTGGAGTTTGCTCAGATTCATGGCCATTGGGCTGGTGATGTTATCTAACCATCTCATCTTCTGCTGCCCCCTTATGCTATTGCCTTCAATCCTCCCCAGCATCAGGGTCTTTTCCAATGAGCTGGCTCTTCACATCAGATGGCCAAAGTATTGGAGCTTCAGCTTCAGCATCAGTCCTTCCGGTGAATACTCAGGACTGATTTCCTTTAGGATTGACTGGTTTGATCTTGCAGTCCAAGGCATTCTCAAGTCTTCTCCAACACCACAGTTCAAAAGCTTCAATTCTTTGGTGCTCAGCCTTCTTTGTGGTCCAAATCTCTCATCCATACTTGACTGCTGGAAAAACATAGCTTCGACTATATGGCTCTTTGTCGGCAAAGTGATGTCTCTGCTTTTTAATACACTGTAACCATCCCACATCCTTTGCCAGCAGTGACTTGCATTTTCAGTGAGGAATCTGCTACAGGGACTTCCCTAGTGGTCTGGTGGCTAAGACTAGCGCTCCCAATGCAGGGGGCCCAGGTTCAATTTCTGGTCAGGAAACTAGATCCCACAGGCCACAACTAACAGTTCGAGTGCTGCCACTAAGGATCCCGTGTGCCACAATTAATGCCTGGTATAGCCAAATAAGTATTTTTCTAAAAGATCTACTACAGCCTATGACCAGGTATGAATATTCTTTTTGGAAAATCAGGAAAAGGGGCTATGTTCCATAAATGGGCTGACATAAAGAGGAAAGGAGAAGAAGAGAGGAGAGAGACATTATGGCTTTAACAGAGAATTGGAATTGAAAATGTGAAGGAGAAACATGTCTCCCTAGAACCCCTGGAAATGCTAAGTGGCCTGCTGTGCTACCCATGATAGTTAGAATGAGATTCGAGATCACACTCTCAAAGGCAGGGTCACCCTAGTTGACATCTATGTTGCATTTGTACTTTTAGAGAGGCAAATGTTTGATAATTAACACTTTTAGATTGATGGATCAATTGATTTTAGCTAACCAAATGCCCGGCCCAGGAAAAACTCAGTCCAAAGTTTGGATTTTTCTCAGTTCACAGGTGTAGTCTTTCCCCGCTTGTTTCAAGTCATACGATTTGTAGTTGGGATTTGCAATTGTCAAATATCTGTTATCCTGCCAATATTAAAAAAGAAAAAAAAATCGGCACGGGAAGAAAATAACCATAAAGACATTTAATCAGTTACAAGAATGGGGTTTATTTCTCCCTACTGGGTCATGTTTTCCAAATAGTCTTCAGAGACTTTAAGCTGATTAATATTTGTCATGTCAAAACCACATAATTGCAATTCAGCCCATTAGTATGCCCATCATCTTACAGCATGGGACAGAGCAATCAATTATCACAAAAATTTCATTTGTTTACTACCCAGACAAAGAGAAGAGCAGGATTGGAAATTATGTCAATGCTGTTAGTAGTGATTTGGGGGGCTCTTATTTTCCCTTAGTAATTGAAGTGTTGGATCCAGGATATTTCTACTCGTGAGAGCCAAATCCATGAGTATTACACTGCAGCACATCCCATCAGCTATTAATCAAGGTATTTAAAATTGAGGGTGAGAGGCCTCATTCTGGACAGTTCAGGTTCTTATTCATGAGTTCAGAGGATTTTCTTTTTTTAGATGCTTTTTTTTCCCCTTTCCACTCTGTTTTTTATTAGATGATCTCATTTTATTGGGACCAACGAGGAAAAATGAGTACACAGGGATTATCTGTGCTTAAAAACACACATTTATGGAAGTGCAATTTCAAGTTGAAGTATTATTAGGCAAAGTAAATACGGCAGACTAAAAAAGCCATAGAAAGTAGGAGATTTGGCTTTTAGTTTATACTTTGTTTCTTGCAAGCTCTGGACAAGTCACTTACTTTTTCAATTCCTCATTAGCTAATTGTTGGATGAGGATAATGATACATGTCCTACCTGAAGACCAGGACTGAACTGAATGGTCATGTGTCTACCTGAGCCAGACAGCACTTTCCCTCCACGGTCCCTGGCTGCACTTGGTTTTCCTTCAAGGCATGAATCACTACATGACTTTTTACTACAGATATATTTTTCTTTTTATTTCCTGTTTATCCAAATAGAAAGTAAGCTCCATGAAAGCAGCCTTCTGTCTGTGTTATTACCAGTGCTAGGGCAGTGACTGGCACATGGTGTATGATCAAGAAGATTTGTTGAAAAATGAATCCTAGCTGTAAAACCTAGGATTATAAAATGGAATCTGATGCAGCATGGTGGCAATGCTTTGTTGTCAAGATGTCATGTTTCAAATCTCAGCCCCACCACTCTCTGGTCATATGACCTTGGGTTAGTTAATTCGCTTCTTAGGGCTTCAGTTGTATCTTTTGTCATGGGTAGAATGGGCCTAACTATAATACCTAACTCTGAGTTGCTGTGAGGATAAATAAAATAATTCATGTAAAGTAATCAGCAGCAGGTCTGAATTCATTGTCAGTTGTCACTATGAGTTTCTGGATTCATAAAGCATGGATTTGCGTATCCAAGCTGAAATGAAAAAGTTAGGTGCTGCCACAATAAAGACTTAGAATGACAAAAGTTTATTGTTGTCTCATAATAAATGGTATCGACTGGGAATCTTAGTTTTGAGGTAAAGTTACATTACTGTATTTGCAGGTCGAATGAAGACTCTTACAGAATGACCTTTTGTCACTATCTTATTGCGTGGTTAGAGTGACAATCAGGACAAGCAGTGTGCCAGGTTGAAGTGGTTGACGAGTTACTGGGTTGGCCGAAAAGTTTGTTCCATCTTTCTGTGTGATGTTATGGAAAAACCTGAACAAATCTTTTGGCCAACCCAATGCTTTGGAGCCCTTGTGTCATAAGGAGCCTGAAAAGGTTCACTGTCTGGGCAGCAATCATGGTGGTGATGTTGCTAAAAGAGGAAGAGTCAGCTGGTTGGCCACACCCACCACGCACTTCCTTCGGGAGTCCCACAGCACCCTTATGCATTCGGTATGACTATCGTTCCCATCTTACAGATGGGGCATCTGAAGCTTGAGCTGGTCAGATAACTCAGATTACAGATGGGCTCATGCAGCCGCTATGTCTGGAGGTGGAATTTTGACTCTATACACCCTTAACCAATTTATTATCAACACTATCCCAGCATTTTCCCAAGGACAACACTTGATCAGGGTCCTTTGATGACAAAGTCAGTGAAATCCCATAATTGATCAGAGGAATGGAGGGAGTTCGATGTCTCTTTTGTTTGACCTATAAATGACATACCCTGTGACCCTGGGCCTCTGCTTCTTGTTTTTATTTGATTATGTTTATATCTTGAAACCAATGAGTTTTCCTCGAAATTGTGATAAGAAATCTGAGGAAGTGACAACCCTGCAGGAGAAAGGAAACCATGACAAGCTGATGGTGAGTGTGGAAATGAAAACACAGAGGTGTCCCTAAAGTCTAATTGCCAATGTTCTACTCCAGAGGGAAACTTTGATAGTAAGCATCGAGAATTCAACACTCCTCATCGTTTCACATACTGGGCATACAGTTTGTGTGAGGATTACAACATGAATCTTCTTAGGTACCTCTGGTTTCTGACAGGGCAGCAGCCTTTGAATCACTGAATGTTTTTTCCCCTGCGGCTTAATCTCCAGTACAGCCAATTTAAGGACGGGAGGAGTTTTTACTTTATCTGTTCCAACCACACTCCCACTTTCTGCCTTCATACCAGGAAGATGCTTCAACTCTGTTGCTCGGTGCGGGCTTGCCGACATGTGGGCACGGTTGGGTATGTGCATCTGGATATTTCTGAAGAGGCCGGAAACAATGGTGAAAAGTGTGGGAGGGGGAGGACCTGTATTGTGTAACAAACTGAAGGCACCAAGGAGGGTGCATTTGTTGTGAGTTAAAAGGTTTATACAAAGATTTTCTTAGTAATGTCTGAGATTTTAATAGGGTAATTAATCTTTCTAAGTGTTATGCCAGATTATGGGATCAGCTATATCCCTGGCTGCAGAGTAATCCTTTGTGTGTTGCTATGAGCAGGACTAAGTGAAGAGAATACTCAGGTTGCCAAACAAAGATATGGCCACAGTTAGCTTGTTTGGGTTTTTAAATGCGTTTTCTGGTGCAGTTAAAAGAACCCTATTTCCATGGGACTATCATTGTCCTTTAATAGCCATTGAGTTGAGGGGAAAGGCAGATAAATAAATATACACGCTTTGTGCTTTCATTCCTTAACAACCAATTATTATTATTTTTAAAATAATGATGGGCATATTCATTGGAGACTGTAAGCCAGAAAATACAGAAAGAAAGAAAGAAAAAGACTTAGAGGAATAGGGCAAAAGTTCTCCATCTAAGTTCCAAAAGTTCTGCCTCTTTCTCTTTCCTTAATTGAAGTTAGTGAAAATGGCCAAACAATCCAGCAAGCCAACAAAAATCCAAGGGGAAACAATAGCAGCTAATGAGACTTGGCTATAGCCTTTAATCAAGATTGATTATTTAATGTAGCTTATCAAAATATTGATTACCAATAGATGACTTTTTTCTTTGTTGTGCATCTATCTATCTGCTGCTGCTGCTGCTAAGTCACTTCAGTCATGTCCGACCCTGTGCGACCCCATAGACGGCAGCCCACCAGGCTCCCCCGTCCCTGGGATTCTCCAGGCAAGAACACTGGAGTGGGGGTTGCCATTTCCTTCTCCAATGCATGAAAGTGAAAAGTGAAAGTGAAGTCGCTCAGTCATGTCTGACTCTTTGCGACCCCATGGACTGCAGCCTACCAGGCTTGTCTGTCCATGGGATTTTCCAGGCAAGAGTGCTGGAGTGATCTACCTACCTATCTATATATGTTATGCGTATATGTGTGTGTATATATAAAATTCAGGACATTCTATACCATGTGTATTGAACCCTGAATGTATAGTGATGGAGTTGCACTTCAGCCAGTGGCCTTTGCTCTGGTTTTGCTTAAACATCCCCTTGGCTTTGACCAGGGTTCAGCTCTGGCTGTGTAAATGAGGGAGTCTTTCAGGACTGTGTGTCTATTGGTCTGACAGTTGGCTGCAGTTACTGCTTATTTTCCCCAAACTGCTCCACTGTTCTGTTTACATGAACTTGTGTGATTCTCAGCTGCTAGTATCACCGCTCAGGTAAAAAATACTCTCTTTTGGGCGGTAACTCCTTCACTGCATGAGGCCACACTGTGTCAGCTGTGTTGACTCCACTGTTATGATTGGCAGCTCAGCATAGGAAGGGTCACTAGGTTTGTTCTTTCTTGAACAATGTCTGTATTTTGGCCTTAAATTCTACTCACCAGTGAGATCCACCAGAGGAGGCTGTTGGTGGGTGGTGGGGAAACATTCAGTAATTTATTTGCCTTTTATATAGAAATGATATGAGAATGATGACTTAGATAAGAGGTACCTAGTATTTCCTATGTATGGTGGAACAATGTGTTTTATGGAGAATTTTAAGGAGGAGGAAGAACTTGGACTGGGTAGTCTGGTGATCTTAAAGTCACCTCAGTGCTTTAGTTATAGCCAAATACTGATTGTCCAAAAAGTTCACTCCAATTTTTCCGTAATATCTTACGGAAAACTCAAACGAACTTTTTGGCCAACCCAATATATAGTTATGTCTCTCTCTATCAAGATGTGGGTTTCCCAAGCAGCTCAGTGGTCAAGAACCCGCCTGCCAATGAATCAGCAGGCACAGGTTCCATTCCTGGGTCGAGAAGATGCCCTGGAGAAGGAAATGGCAACCCAGTCCAGTATTCTTGCCTAGAGAATCCCATGAACAGAGGAGCCTGGCCAGCAACAGTCCATGGGGTCGCAAAGAGTCAGACACGACTGAGCAACTGAGCACACACGCTCTATCAAGACACCACACTTCCAGGACCTGAGCCGATGGGAAGGCCTCTGGAGAAGGGAGGCATGCTCACGAGAGTAAGATGATGGTCAGGATGCATGTCAATCATCCTGCATGCCACTAAAATGGTTCATGCAGCAGCTTAGGCTGGGGTGCACGCCAGGGTAGTATAGCTCCCATGTATTAGGTGATACTTGCCAGTAACCTTTCCAGATTGCTGCTACCGCTGAAGGAAGTATTACAAGGACAGTCATGGTATTATTCAACAAAGGTCAAATAAACCATGCTCCCTAACCAAAGGGGGTTAAAATGTTCTTTTTGTTGTCACACCATACAGAATACTGGTCATGGGGGAGGAGGGATGGGTCAGGATGGTATTTGTAAAAAAAAGTAAGAGAGAGCGCTACCACATCATGCAGTCATTCCTGTTAATAAATAATGGCAGCAGTCAACATTTTGCACACCTTGTTCATTTTGCACAGCATATTGGAGGGAGAAACATCTCCTGGAGCAATCAATTTATAAAGAATCATGATTTAAAATGAGCACTCAGCCTTTCTGGATGAAAAGCTTGAGCGTTGGGGGCCACTCTTAGGGACAATCATATTGAAGAGATTCCAGAGCAAGATAGGGACAAGCAGAAGAGCCATCATGCTCTGGAAAGAC
Source organism: Bos indicus (assembly GCF_029378745.1). Lineage (NCBI taxonomy): Eukaryota > Metazoa > Chordata > Mammalia > Artiodactyla > Bovidae > Bos > Bos indicus. The sequence continues at coordinate 41,102,993 of NC_091782.1, read as the reverse complement.
TTGGGTTGGAGAAGAGAAGAGACTATTTGCTGGATGAGGAGGAACTGGTATTGAAGCAGGAAACACTGTGTAATTCCGGTTATGGGTTTATACAGGTGTGCGCTTGGGGAGGTCTTACTTCAGTGTGTGGGTTTTAACATATCCCCTTGTTGTCTTACTAAAACTCTCAGTGTTGTTGAATACCTGGTCTGGGTGGACTCTTTTTGACTCTTCCAGGCAAGATTCTGGGTCCCTCACTGGCCCAAACAAAGAAATAGAAGCTGCAATAGAAAGCTACCACGACAGGCGTGACTTTTGAGTGAGTGTGCGCCAACCCTTCCCAAGTGGACAGTCTCTATGATAAAGTAAATCCTCATCTATATTGCATTTGAAGTATTGCCAAGGACACACTGACAATGTGGGTGGTTAAGAATCCTTTTATGGATTTTTTTTTTGGCATAGGTGAAGAGAAGATGGGGGCAGAATAAAGAGGGTGAGATTGGGAGAGAGGGTGGGCTCCATCCCCCTTGATGGAGAACCGGAGAGAGTACGGCTTCATTCTGCCACAATCGTTCCTCTTCTTGCCAACGATAAGGTCAAGTATCCGAATGTTGGAATTCAAAGAATTAGAAAAAAATTTGCTCTGTGGGTTAATGGCCACTCCAGCGCAGGTCACCAAGAATAATGAAAGTAAACAGTTTACCCAGTGATGGGAAGAATGAATACCCTCTCATGTTAGTTAACATAATTTCTCATGTTTCAGAAAATTTCCAGAATCACTTTATGGATGGCAGTATATTTATTTATCAACTCAGATTATGATAGTGCTAGAAATTTCTTCATTTCCAACGGAGGTAAATAATAATGCTATTTTACATGGAGGCTTTTTCTTTGTTTCCTTTCAAAGTTTTAAATTTATTTTAAAAGACAATGTATAGCCCTAGTAAAAAAAAATCAGAATATGCAGTAGTACAAAGCATATTATCTAAAACCCCAGAATATATAAAAAAGTATATAGTAAAAAATTGTTAGAGTGGTTTTTATAAATATTCACTTTTTTGAGCATGGTTTTTGTGCCGCTGTCCTGTGTTTTAAAAAGATAAACAGAAGCTTCTCTTGTTTTGTTCTTCAGGCAGGGTATTAGACAAATTGATCTACTTAATAGGTTTGAAATTTTTTTCTAATTTTGGAAAATGGTCCATCAGGTGAAGTTTTGGGAAAGTTATATATACAGTTTTAAAAATTGCCCTACTCTCTTTCTTGGGATTATTCATTTTGCTTTTATTGCTTTGGCTCCTAGTGGACACCATTGAGCTTTACACATATGTATTAGATGTGTATGTTTATGGTAATAGAGTGGCTACTCGTCCCATTTCCAACTCTCAGTTGGAGAGGATCACCTGGGGGCTTCACGATGCTAAACAGGAACCTTCATTCCCACGCAGCTCTGGTGTTAAAAGTATCCCTTTTTGGAGCCGCCCTCAGCTTGCGGGTCTTTCTTCTTTTCCTGCTTCCCCCACTTCCATCCTGCCCTTTCCTTGCCCTCTTCCCCTCTCTCTTCTTTCCTCCCTCTCTTCCTTCTTTCTTTCTTGTGTCCTTTTTTTCCCTTTTTTTTTTTTGCATAGAATTCTTTTTTTTTTTAAAGATAGATAAGAACTCTGATTCTTAGAACAAGAAACACAATTTCAGTGCCAAGTGAGCTAATATCATTAAACACACACAATTAGCTAAGGTGTTGAGGAGGAATAACTTATAAATTATGAAATTACCAGGGAGTAATTTTATGAAGAGAAATAGCAATTTTATTATGCTGTCTGCATATGTCAATACAACATGCATAGACATGTGACTATTTTTATCCCCAAATGCCTACTAATATTGCAGGAAGAGACCTTGGATATCATTCAGTTTATCCACCTTATGCTATAGAAGGGGAAACTAAAGCCCAAGAAGTTAGACTTCTTGTCCAGGGTCACCAAGATACATTCGTCTGAGCTGTATTCACAACTCAGTCTTTGGACTTTTAAGCTTCCCCCATTATATCATAGGTTATGTATTTGTTTTGCAAGTGTTTTTCCCAACCTTATTTTGAAAAAAAAAATATATATATATATAAAATTGAAAGAATGGTAAATACTATATCACCATTATATTCTTTATCAGTTGTTAACATTTTGCCACATTTGTTTTTCTCCTTGTTTCTCTCTTTATCTTTCTCTCAGTTCAGTTCAGTTCAGTCATTCAGTTGTGTCCAACTCTTTGTGACCCCATGGATTGCAGCATGCCAGGCTTCCCTGGCTATCACCAACTCCCAGAGCTTGCTCAAATTCATGTCCATCGAGTTGGTGATGCCATCCAACCATCTCATTCTCTGTCATCCCCTTCTCCTTTTGCCTTCCATCTTTCCCAGCATCAGGGTCTTTTCAAATGAGTCAGTTCTTCACATCAGGTGGCCAAAATTTTGGAATTTCAGCTTCCACATCAGTCCTTCCAACGTATATTCAGGACTGATTTTCTTTAGGATGGACTGGTTGGATCTCTTTGCAGTCCAAGGGACTCTTAGGAGTCTTCTCTAACACCACAGTTCAAAACCATCAATTCTTCAGTGCTCAGCTTTCTTTATGGTCCAACTCTCACATCCATACATGACTACTGGAAAAACCACAGCTTTGACTTTACAGACCTTTGTTGACAAAGTAATGTCTCTGCTTTTTAATATGCTGTCTAGGTTTGTCATAGCTTTTCTTCCAAGGAGCAAGTGTCTTTTAAATTTCATGGCTGCAGTCATCATCGGCAGTGATTTTGGAGCCCAAGAAAATAAAGTTGCTGTTTCCATTGTTTCCCCATCTATTTGCCATGAAGTGATGGCACATATCTCTCTCTATGCATACTAAGATATGCATAGATGTATCTTTCTTTTTTACACTTCTTTTTCCTTTTTTCTGAACAGTTTGAAAGGAAGTTGCAAACATCACTCTTAAATAGCTCAGGATGTGTTTTGTAAGAACAAAGGCATTCTTCTACATAAGCATGATGTGAAAGTGAAAGTGCAAGTCGCTCAGTCGTGTCTGACTCTTTGCGACCAATGGAATATCCAGTCCATGGAATTCTCCAGGCCAGAATACTGGAGTGGGTAGCCTTTCCCTTCTCCAGGGGATCTTCTAAACCCAGGGATCAAACCCAGGTCTCCCGCATTGCAGGCAGATTTTTTATCAGCTGAGCCAGAAGGGAAGCCCAAGAATACTGGAGTGGGTAGCCTATCCCTTCTCCAGCAGATCTTCCCGAGCCAGGAATTGAACAGGGGTCTCCTGCATTGCAGGTGGATAAGAACAAAAAATTATCCCAGCTTATCATGGATACATAGGCTTCCCAAGTGGTGCTAGTGGTAAAGAAACTGCTTGCCAGTGCAGGAGACTTAAGAGAAGCGGGTTCAGTCCCTGGCTTGGTAAGAGTCTCTGGAGGAGAAAATGGCAGCCCAGTCCAGTATTCTTGCCTAAAGAATCCTATGGACAGAGGAGCCTGTTGGGTTACACTTTCATAACGTCGCCAAGAGTCAGACATGACTGAAGCGACTTAGCATGCACATATTCTATTGTAAGAAGCAGAGCAGAGCTGGAGGTGGGGTGGGGGGGGGTGTTGGGGGGAGTAGTTCTCCAGGAGGAGGATCATGAAGGATTGGGCAGCGTCAGCAAAGGCACTAGAAATACTGACTTTGGCTCAGGCAGTTCACTGGTTTAAACTTCATCTTTTATTCTTCTTATTAAAAAACAAGCCAACAGTCACTTATCACTTAATTATTGGGAGATGAAATGAATAGGTTTTCTTTAACGTGTGATGATAAATTTTAGTTCTTTCTCCTAAGCTCAGTGTGGAAGCTTAAGGACTATGCTTCCCCTATATGCTCGGACTAATGGACTTTCCTGCACACTTTCATCTGAACTTCTCTGCTGTGCTCTTTGCTTTGTTTTCCTTATCCCACTGTCCATCAGTCACTTTGTCTTCAGCCCATCGATCAGTTCAGTGCAAATCTAGTATCTTTTGTCCTTGAATCTCGTTTTACTGCGTTGGTTTGTCGCCTCTCAGACAATTCTCAGGGAGGCACCCTCTCCATGAACTTGTCCATCTCTTCTCATATACACATGCCTTTTCTACCCTTTATCCTGTCTCTGCATATAGCATCTGGAAAATTGCCATTTCTAAAATTCTGATATCTGAGATTTAGTTTTCTCAGTCAGTGTAGTTTTGTTAATAAATATCATATGTTGGGTCATAGTACAATCTTAGTTTCTTCCTTTCTTCTATATGGGAATCATTTTTTTTCTCATCTTGTGCTATGTGTTTCTATAATCAGAGATACTGAACATCTCATGGCACTTTTTACTGGAGGAATGCTCCAGCAAGTCACGAATATAAGGCTCAAGTCAGAATGACTTTGCTCACTCCCACTAAGCCTAGAATGGTATTAGTTCTGAGGGTGTGATTTCATAAAAGGAATTCAATGTGTTAAGTGTATGTTGATGTTTCCTACATTCCCATGAATTCTGTGTTCAGGACCCACAGGAGTGCGTTTCAGAAGTGAAGGGGACTGCTTTACATATGGCAAATTATCTTCTCCTTCTATCTCTCATCCTTAACAAAACGGATCAGTCTTGCATGCTTAGGACTGTGCTATGAGCCGTCTGCTTTAACCATTAACTCATGACTGAAATCCTGTTAAGGGGCAGTTACAATGCCTTTAAGTATGGCTGAAAAGAACTTAACGGCAGAACACAATTCGGAAGATGCATTTTTGGGAGGTGTGGGTGGTGGAAAAAATGAGAGCTTTTCTTAAAGTTTTATAGATTATGACCTAATTTTACTGACCCACTATCTTTCTCTCTCTCATGTTATTCTGAAACTGTGATCACTTTCATCATTTTTCTTTACTATTTAACTGGCTCTTATAAAAAAATATGCCCAGATCCTGAGAGTTTTGGGAAAAAATAAAAAACAGACCTCCCAAACCTAGTTTTTAAAGTATACCTTTGGCTATTCTTTCACTTGTAAAAATCATTCACACTCTTTGTAAGAAATTTAGCATCTAGTGTGTCACAACCATATTATATTTGGTGTATTTTCTTCAGTCTTCCCTTTCAATGAAGAGTTTTGCTGATTTGTATAGCATGGCTGTTATCATACAGGTTATGCACTTTTTCTTTTTATTAAACCCCGAATTGTAACATAAGACTTTCTGTTGTATCAAATTCATAGTAATCATCATTTTAGAGACTACATGGTAACCTTGTCTATGTTCTTGATTATATATTAATAGGTAGTGTCTATTCTTAATCATGAATAAATATGCAATAAAAATCTTTGTGACTGAAGATTTTCCTGCATTCCAAAATATTTTCTTGGGATATTGTGAATATTGATATATAGCTTTGCAAAAGAGTAGTAGCAGGTTATATTTCTGTTATCAATATGTGTGATTATCCAGTGTATGTTTATGTAAATATGAGCGATAACTTTACTATCAGTACTGTGTGTTATACTGAAAAGAATACTTGGCTAATTTAATAGGCCGAGCTTGAAATCTTTATCTTAATGTATCATGGAATATTAAGAAAGTACAACCTTTCCCATGTTTTGTGATCCAGATGTAGTTCCTCTTTCATGAATTATCTATTCATTCCTGGTTACTTGCCTCTTACTTAACCTAGTTTTATCGGTTTTCTCTGTCAAGAAGAAAAACATTTAAACTGTAACGAGTGAAAATAACATGAGTAGAGGGGAACTGAAACTCAAAAAGGTGAGAAGTTCATACCTTCCTTCTTCAAATGAGTGAAACATAATTCTTGGTAAAGTACTTTTCAAGAAAAAATTTGGAGATGCAATCATGGAAATAATATCGTTAATCTTTGAGGGATATGGTATTTCTAAAAATGACCAAAACTATAGGATCTAAGCAGAGAAGGCAATGGCACCCCACTCCAGTACTCTTGCCTGGAAAATCCCATGGACAGAGGAGCTTGGTGGGCTGCAGTCCATGGGGTTGCTAAGAGTCGGACATGACTGAATGACTTCACTTTCACTTTTCACTTTCATGCATTGGAGAAGGAAATGGCAACCCACTCCTGTGTTCTTGCCTGGAGAATCCCAGGGATGGGGGAGCCTGGTGGGCTGCCGTCTATGGGGTCGCACAGAGTCAGACACGACTGAAGTGACTTAGCAGCAGTAGCATCAGCATAGGATCTAAGCTTACTGTGCTGGTATTGTGACGGCACTCTGGCAAAATTCTAGATGAATTCTTTATGAGGACTCTTCACAAAAGAAGACACTGATTGGTTAAAACCAGAATGAGTCCGCAAACAGTAATTTATGTCAAAGTAACTATTTTTGCGTAGGTTATTAGATTCAAAGATGGAAAGATTTCTGTGAACATAGGCCATTTTATTTCCACAGGACATGGAAGTTTTCTATTCTTGTAGGCAAGACAGAGAAGTTTGGGCTGGGTGATAATCCTGTTAGGTGGATTAATAACTGGTTAAAGAGTTCACACAATAGGATACTGATTGATGGGAGCCTTGAGTTGTGTTCAGCAGGGCTCCAATATAAGCTATAGGTTAATAAACATTTTTCTAATTACTAGAATGAAGAGATCAAAGCCTTCTTATCAAATGTGTGTAGGTCCCAAACTGGGAACCTTAATGAATAGGCTAGATGAAGGGAATCGTTAAAAAAAAAAAAAAAAACTTATTTAATGGAAATTATGGTAGTAGGACTATATGTAAAGTATAAAGAGCTTAGTTGAAATCAACAAATTGAGCATTTATAAGATGGGGAGTCTTCATGCAAGTAGAAGGATTGAGTGTCTCTATTGTCTGAGAGCTCTACCTAAGCAAAGACTATGCTATCCTTATTTGAGTCAGTCAGAGTTTTGTAGAAAAAATACACACACACACACATTGTTTGGAGGATGGCTGACCAGTCTAAAATCAGTCAGGTTAGACATTCTGGCAAGAGTCAGTGTTGCAGTATTGAGTGTAAAGGCAGTCTGGAGTAAGCATTTCTCTCTTTTATGGAGACTTCTGTCTTTTCTTTAAGGCCTCCAACTGATTTGAAGAGGCTCACCCACATTATGGAGGGTAATCTGCTTTACTCAAAGTCTACCCTTCATGGCAACATCTAGATTGGTGTTTAAACAGACAATTGGGTTTCATATTCTAGCCAAATTGACATAGAAAATTAACCATCACAATATTATTCATAAGTTATCAGATTCAAATGAGTTAACAGTGAACATCTCATAATTTGGGTTTAGCTCTGGGTAAGAGTTTATGAAGCTCATTCCCGCTGGAACAGGTCAAGCAGTGAGTTTGAGTTGGTGAAAAGATAGAAAGACATATCATTTAAAGAACAGCTGGAGGAACTGGAACTTAGCATATCTAATGTGATATGCTTAGAAAGAATAAAATCCAGATATTATCCTATATCCAGATAAAATCCTATATTATTCAGAACTGGTGGCTGGAACTGACTTGCATGTACTAATGCAAAAAGTAGGATAGATTGATTTATGTAACTGAAAAGGCCGGGACTAGGCCTGGCATGAAGTTCAACTAATATCCAGATTTCAAATCATGTTATTTAGTCTCTTTCCTCTGTCTTTGACTCAGATTTGTTTTGCCTCCTCCTCAAGCAAAAAAATCTCTTCATGAGGTGGTGCCTGAAACTTTGAGTTTTCATTGTTCTAAAGCTAATAACCTGGGGCTTCCCTGGTGACCCAGTGGTTAAGACTTCACCTTTCAACATAGGGAGTACAAGTTAGATTCTTGATTGGGGAGTTAAGATTCCTCATGCCTCAGGGCCAAAAAAACTGAAACATAAAACAAAAACAATATTGTAACAAATTCAGAAGGACTTGAAAAATGATCTACATCAAAAGAAGTCTTTAAAAAAAGAAATAAAACTAATAATCCAGAGCAAAAAGAGAGCTTTTCTTCCTCAAAGGTTCTATGAAAAAATACATGGAATTGGGTCTCATTGATTTAGTTTCCGCCAAATGCCCAGTTATAAACTGACCATTGGGACAAGAATTCGTATATGTTTATTGACAATTCCAGTAGTGTGCACCTCCAATTGCAAAAAGCCAATGGAATAAGAATGAGGAAGGTCTCACAGTGATAGAAAATTAGATGCTGTTATCAGAAGAAGGGTAAGAAGAAGGATGGGTACCAGCTAGCAAAAAATGATATTCTTCACTGTAAAGGACTGATAACTATTTTCCAAACATTTGTAGGGCTGTCATGTATTAGAAGGATTAGGACTATTCTATGTATCCCCAAAGGGGAGAACTGGTATCAGTGTGCAGAAGTGAAGAGGAAATAAGATTTTTGTTTCTACATAAGGAATAATATTCTCATAGAGAACCAGTATGGTGTGTGTTGTAAGGTAACTTGTGCCCTGTCGCTAGAATTTATGTAAAAATTTGATGGATATTATAGAGGCAATTCCTGTTTTGTATTAAAGAACTGCCCAGGTATATGAGACAATCCCTTCTATTTCCATGACTTCATTATCCTATTTCCTATGTGTGTGTGTGTGTGTGTTCCAGTGCATACACACAACCTTGTGGTTCTTAAATCTCCCAAGAGGGAGGTTTAATCCAATTGCTTGATGAGGGCATTGTTTAACACCTGTTGTTTTTGAGTGGTTACTTCTGTGCCTGCTGAATTGATTCCATGTTTCTAGTTCTTAATAGAGCATTAACCATGGTATAAGTAGGTATACATGTGGCAAAGGAGATATAATGCTGACTAGGGGCAAAGGATTGGAAAGACATATGGGTGGGGTCCACTTTATCCTCATGTACAGGTCACTTCCCCAAGCAGACGGAATATTCAATTTCCACTTTAAATTCCAGTTCCAGAACGAAACAGTGAGAGAATGCAGACTATAAGGAAGAAATAACACTAAAGGGAAGCTCTCAAAGATAATTCCATCATCCATAACACCAGGCGCTTCCTGGCATTATGACTAATAAAACTCAGCAAAAAACATGTTCTAAATATTTTTATGTGCAAAAAAATAGAAAATTGTAATAAAATAATGGCTGTTATTTCAAACCATGACTATAAAATGCCCCTGGGACAGAAATGCCTAATTATGAAATAAAACAACTTTTGTATCCCTCAGGCAATGTTTTCAAACTATCACTCTCTCCAAAGTAGTCACTATAATTAGTCCAATTCCCTAGAAGAAATGAAAAGTGTAGGGGAATTCATTTAGGGCCATAGCTCAGGGCTGTATCTTGGCTCAGGACCAAATGGACTATTAAAATGTGTGCGTGCAGTAAGTGTTATCAGCACTGTGGGTTGAAGGACAACTTCTATAAGGAATTACTTGATATTATCGTTGAGTCGTGATAATCATATTATTTTCAGCAGGTAGGCTGAGAGGTATGGATTCTAGGAAGAGCTGGATGACCTTTTAAGGAAGTTTATTCCCAATACTGGTGAGCCATGCCATCTTTGCATGCCTAGCTTCCCCAGTTCTCAACTGAGGTTAAAAATGACTGCCTATTTAGAAATAGGAAAGCTTAAAAAAAAAAAGAAAGAAAGAAAAAACTAATGGGCAAGGAGGGAGGAAAAACTTCAAAATTTCTCTTCTATTTCCCCTCAAAATATTTGGAAGTGTTGTAGTGCTCGATGGGAAAAATATTTGAGAATCATAAAAATCATTATTAGGACTATTTTGTATTTTGCTACCTAGAATTTAAATTCTACCAAACTATTCCTAAGGACGTTTATTCAGAATTATTTTGTGCCTTATTTGTTAGGAAACATTATATTGTTCATTCTGTTTTAAAAGCAGACTGTTCAGAACAACATTTAAAGACGAGTTGGGCACTTCCTAGCTTTCAGAGCTCAGCGCTATTTTCCCAAACATGGATGCTGTGCCTTCTGTGTATATTTCCTTTTCTTGACTTTGAATCTGTAGTTATGGCTTCATCCTCTTGATTTATTCTCAGAGAGGGAGTTAAGTATAATCTGTGTCAGTCAAGGTCCTGGTGGGAAATTGGCTAATTTGAACAGTGTTTAATAAGGGAGCTATTTACAACATTGTGTTCAGATTGTAGACAAACCACAAGGTATAGTTCAGATGACCGAGGAGAAGAGGACTTCTCAGAGCCCTGAGAGGGAGAGAAATACGCGGAGAGGGCTGCTTGACAGGAGCTGCAACCTTCAGTCTAAGGACTGAATCCATCCTGCGGTGACGGCAGAAGGGACCTGAGTGAATGACTACCCGACCTTCATCTTTTCCTCTTTCTGATTTCCTGTCTGCTCTAATGGGTTCTCCCACTGGGGAGTGTAAGAAGCTTGTTGATGGAGTAGTCTGCATTGATTTCTGTCTACTCTCCGATTTCCTGTCTACTCTAATGGATTCTCCCCAGAGAACCCAACCAGAAGCCAGAGTGTGAGAAGCTTCTTGATGGAGTTGTCTGTACACATCAGCCTCCTGTACTGATCTGTGCACAGTGGAGAAAAGTACAGGATGGATTTAGGGCTAACAGAAGAGATCTGGAACAATCTATAGTAGTATCCTTTTCAAAAGCAGAGGTGGGGGTAATAAGCTGCTACCATATTTGACTAGATTTGAAACATAAGATTTCATTGTCTTACTGCAGAATAAAGCACACACCCAGGCCTTTCGTCAAGTGAATCATCCATGGCTTTCTGCAACAAGCCTTCTGCATGACCCAGTCTTGAATCCTCTGCTTGTTTGCATCTGGTTTTTATTTCATCTTTTGCAATATGAACTACAGAAATGATCCCTGAAAGTATAGTCTTGGCCAGTACTTTGGCCACCTGATGCAAAGAACTGAATCATTGGAAAAGACCTTGATGCTGGGAAAGATTGAAGACGGGAGGAGAAGGGGACGACAGAGGATGAGATGGTTGGATCTCATCATTGACTCAGTGGACATGAGTTTGAGCAAGCTCTGGGAGCTGGTGATGGACAGGGAAGCCTGGCGTGTTGCAGCCCATGGGGTCTCAAAGAGTCGGACATGACTGAGCGACTGACCTGACCTTGCAACATGAAAGTAATTTGTCTGCATTTAGAAATATCACATATTGGGACACTTTGAAACACAGTAGTCTTAAAATCATCGGATAGTTTTCAAAAGACTGTGGAGATGTAAGCAAGAGAACACTTAGAAGACTCAGACCATTGAGGGTAACAGTTCAGAGTAAGAGATGATTTTAAAGAACATCCATGGCAAAAAGGAGTATTCTGGAAGATTCTCCCTGTCTTTTTTTTTTTCCTCAACAAATTCAATGAAAACATTTTAAAGTAGTTAACACTAAGTCCAGAAAACCAAGCATTTTGTTTCATTTTTTCTTCTTTCTCTTTCTTTACTATTAGGCAATTCGTTTTCTATGTTAGGAGGAATTTCTCAACTTCTTAAATATTGGCTTAGAAAGGCTAAATAATTTCAATAATGATTTTATATGTGATTCTACTTTCTTTAAATTTATCATTATATCAAATGGAATAATTTTATAGGAAACATATATCTTCAAATAAACGATCTTTATGTATTTTAAAGGAACTCCTTAAATACAAAGATATTTACATTTTTATTTCCTCTCAAATTTCTTTTTTGACTGCACCACACAGCAAGTGGGATCTTAGTTCCTTGACCAGAGATCAAACCCATGCCCCCTGCAGTGGAAGCATGGAGTCTCAACCACTGGCCCACCAGAGAATTTCCTCTTTCCTCTCAAATTTCTATCCCTTCTCTCTCATTTACCCTAAAGCTCAAATCTGGGGAAAATAGTTCTGATTGACTCCATGGTTTCAGAATTTTCACAATTTACTCTTGGATCTTAGATATATTTTGAGAATAAATAAAATTGTATTTGTAGAAAAGTATTCTGAGTCTAGAGTGGAGAGAAGTTACGTGGATTCAAGGTGTCATTATTAAACAAAGGTATTATAATTCTCTAAATGCAGCCATGGGGGCAAGGGGGCACAGGAAAGCCCCTCAGTGAGATTGTTGTTTAATCACTAAGTCGTGTCTGACTCTTTGAGACCCCATGGAATGTAGCCCACAAGGCTCCTCTGTCCATGGGGTTTCCCAGCAAGAATACTGGAGTAGGTTGCCATTTCTTACTCCAGGGGATCTTCCTGATCCAGGGATTGAACCTGTGTCTCCTGCATTAGGGGGTGAATCCTTTACCACTGAGCCACCTGGGAAGCCTCCTCAGTGAGATGCTCATCTTTAAAAATGTGCACTATATTTTGCAATTAACAAAGTAAACAGGTACTGTTTGTAGACTGAGTTTCTGCAGACATTGGGTACAATTTTTTTTTTTTTTTGTATATGATGCACTGTTTCATACAGGGACAGTATACAAATACATCTCTAGCTCTGAGGTGATTTTCAAGAAGATAAACTAGGATTTGGTCTATTATATTGGACATACAGTCAGGCTATGGTAATAATTTAAACTCTGTGGCTTCCCTGGAGTTGTGAGCTCAGAGAGAGTAGTCCTTGGATTGCTCGCCAGAATGCTCTCCAGCCTATGAGCATTGGAACTGTCTTCTTTCTTATTTTATCATGACCCAGAAGTCACAAGAATCAGACAAATCTAACTGGAGGTGAGTCTTAGCCAGTTAAAGACTGACAAACCCTATAAGAGACCAGAGGTAGATCTTTCTTTTCATCTGTTTATTTATAAGAGCTGCAGAGAAAAAAGATTTGTTGGTATCTCAGAGCATAATTTGCCTTAAAAAAGCTATCAGTACAGTGGAAACCAAATGGTAGAAGAGAAGTTAATTTGTTTCACTAAGTAAGCACCTCTTCTTGGTAAAGTATCCTGAAAAAACCAAGCACAAATAAGTCACTAGTAAAGTGTGAAGTCAAACTGATGTGGGATTTATGTTCCCCATCAGACAAATTGGGTTATTTCAGAAACTCCTTCTGTGTGATGTGGTTGATGTAGGAACCTTTGGAATGGAGTTTTTTTTTTTTTTTTCTGGTTTATTTTACTTTTTTTGTTTAGGTTTTCAAAAGAGATACAGAAATTGGGAGAAGTTTGTGGTTGACTTTTATTGGTTTAATTGAAAAAATTTATATGTGAAAGTGGACTCTACAAAACTGATGAGCTTTTAAAACTAAGAACAAAAGTTATTAAATGTGCAGCCATCTGGTTTTCAGATGACGAGGACCTGAGTGAAGAGGGCAGAAGTAGGAACAGAAAGGTGAGTGGGATACAAGAGATATTAAAGAAGAGAATTGGTTGCCTGTTGGGCAGAGAGACACACTGAACATCATTCCAAAGCTTTGTGCTTGTGGGTAACTGAGAGAATTGTCTTAATTTTAATCATATTAACTTTAATAGAATGAGGATGTTTGAGGTGCAATTATCTTTAGAGGATAAAGACGTGAGGTAGGGAAAGAATATATAGTAGAATCTTGCCATTTATAGATACAACTCTCACAACATCCAGAAGTTCACAATGATATTACAATCACATAATGACATTACAAGTTTTCATGTATTAATTTGTAATGGAGATGATATTGCCTTTATTAAGTTGTTGTGAAGATTAAATGAGATAATACATATAAAATGCTTAGGGATACTGATTATGGTGGTCATTATCATCACAAAAATGTTAAGCAAGCATTGAGCAATTCCTACTGTTGTAAAATTTTTACTTATGTAATTTACATATAATTTAACTTCAATGGCTCTATGAAATAGGTAATAATATTATCTCACTTTACAGATGAGGAAATTGAAGCATAGTGAGAGGTGAAACAACTTGCTTGAGGTTACGTTAAGTGGCAGAGCACAAACTTATCAAGTAGTCGGGTGCCAGGATTTAGCTCCTAAGCACTCTCTTCAGTAGACTTGCGGGGAACACTAGAATTGATTATTATACAAGACTGGAGTGCAATAGTAAATTTTCAGTGGTGATCCTAGCCAACAGCCAGGCATTCATACCTCAGTTAGCAAATCTCATATATTTGAAGATGCTCGAAGGATCCTGGGAAAGTTAATGGGTCTATGAGTATAAAGAAAAAGACCCTTTGTTATGTGAATTGTAAGGACACGTGTTCAGTCCTTTAAAATATCCATGAGTGCAGGAATTCATGGTAATATAGTAATAATTTCAGCTATTTTGATATTAATTTAATTGACATATTTTTCGAGCATCTATCACAGTACTATGGGGCATTTGATGGAGAAGAAGAAAATTCCTTTTCTTAGCAAGTTTCCTGGGTAGTGGGAGAGAGAGATGAATGAAATGCAAGTACAATATAGTGAAGTAATTATCAGGTGGATGTAAGCACCAGCATCAACTAACTTGGCTGTGCATGAGTGTGTGCTAAGTTGCTTCAGTCGTGTTTGACTCTTTGCAACCCCATGAACTGTGGCCCGCCAGGCTTCTCTGTCCATGGGATTCTCCAGACAAGAATACTGGGGTGGGTTGCCATGCCCTCCTCTGGGGGATCTTCCCAACCCAGGAATTGAACCCGGCTCTCTTATGTCTCCTGCATTGGCAGGGACGTTCTTTACTGCTAGAGCCACCTAGGAAGCACAACTTGGCTGTAGAAAGGTCAAATATAAGGCTTTTTGGAAGAAGTGATGTAAAATACAGAACCTGAGGGATGTTCAAGTGGAAATGAGTGCAGGTGAAAAATGAGAGGGGAAATGGAGAAACAAGAGAGAGAAGCCTGTGCTTGTAAAACTGCAACTAGATTGATATGGTTGAGAAACACAAGTGGCTGGGGGGTGAGCAACAGGTAGAAATACAGCTGCAGAAGTGAGGCAGTGGTCAGGTCACGAAGGCCTTCAGGTCACAGTGAGGAGTTTGATAATTATCCTGAAGGCAGTGGAACCTATCTATGTGATTTAAGCAGAGAAAGGCTAGGATCCAGCAGCATGCTTCCAGCATATCTGGAGCGTACAGATATGCTGGTGTAGTACTGATCTTGAAGGGCCTTTGGAGAGTACATTTTTATTTATACCAAATTTATATTGAGCACCCGTTGCATATATAAAGAGACTATAAACTCTGAGGGAAAGATAAACCTGCACCTACATTTTAGCTGGCAGCGTGCTCTTCTTTTCTAACGAGTGTAACTGTATTTCGGTGCAAGTTTAACCACAAGTGTGTGCAGTTAGATTGTTTTTTTCACCACCAGATGACCAGGTATTCGTGCAGCGAGGCAGTTGAACTTGATCTCTAGTCTTGATGGCCCTCTGTGATGCTGGGAGAGAGATCATTGTAACCTTTGGGTTTCGTATCTGCGATGAGAGGAGGTTGCAGTAGATCATCATGAAAATTTCCCCTCAGCCTTAAAATTCACCTGTTTCGGTTTGAAACTTTTTACACATTCCGGTTAGGTAAAAAGCAACAAAGTTTTACAATGCACGCTTCTTTTCTTTCTTTTATTTATTTATTTTTTTCTCTGCCTCTTTGTGTTGCTTCAGAGGTAGTTCTTGATGAAGGGAAGGGTTGAAATGATAGCAGGATATTCAGGTCAAAGAAGGATTTGGTGTCCATCTTATTTGCTCCCACACGTTACAGATGAGGACACTGAGACACCCTAGTGATGCGATTCCTCCAAATTCTAGAGGTGGGTCAGTGGCAGAGTGACATCAGAGCCTTGGGAACGTCTGGCCCCAACTCAGTTCTTTTTCTTCTCTTAGTGGTCACTTCCCCTCTTGGAGGACATGTAGAGTGCCATCTTAACACATCGGGAAAAATATTCGATATCATGGAAGATTTCAGATGTTCTTAAGTAGAAATGACTGTATCACTGCCAGGTAGGGCTGCTGTTTATTTTTCAGGCTTTGAGTCACTTAAAACATAAACATATATATCATAATATATGTTATATATATATATAATGTAATAATATGTACATATTGCTCCCTTATTCTTCATGAGTGATTCTTCCTTTTGTACTAATGTTTCTCTCTGTGGTTTCTCTAAAAGAAAGATCCTTTTTCCTCCTTTCCCCACCCCCATTTCTCTTACATAAGCAACTAAATGATCTTCCTCTTCGTTCAGGAAGCTGGCAGCCTCCAATCTGCAGCCTTTAGATAGCCAGCTAATTAAGGGGAAAGCAGGTGTGGATGGGTCTATTCAGCCTGTAAATAAGTGCCAAAAATTAAAGTTATTGGTCTGTGAGTGTTAGCAGGTGGAAGCACTGTTTTATACCTTTTATAGAGGAGGGGAAAGGAAGGGGGCTTAGAAGGCATTAAGGGGTCGGGAAGAAAAAAAATGACTTTTTATGACTAAAAGCTCTTCAAAAAGAGAGTGTGTCTATTTCTGAAACATTGTCTTGTTTGGGATTAATCCTAAAAACATATAATTGCCTGCCCTAAGGGTGTAGTGTTCCCTGAG
The DNA here is from genome assembly GCF_029378745.1 of Bos indicus. Classification (NCBI taxonomy): domain Eukaryota; kingdom Metazoa; phylum Chordata; class Mammalia; order Artiodactyla; family Bovidae; genus Bos; species Bos indicus. The sequence goes on along the minus strand of NC_091782.1, from coordinate 41,086,601 downwards.
CAGGGCTGCATGAACTGTATGGCCTGGGCAGAAATAATTCATGGTCTCAAGCTGATACTTACTGGCATAACTCATGACTGACTGCAGAAACATAAATGCCTATGTTCTTTTGTGATTTCTCTTCTCCATTTCTTACATATGCTCAAATGCCCAGAGTTCCCTCTCTGCAAAACCCCTCAATTAAATGCTGAGAAAAAAATATGATCTATTGTTTCACAACTTAATGCATTACTTAATGAAGCGATCTGGAAATAAAATTTATATGAGGAAATGAATTCCTGGGAGTGCACTTCTCCCTTTGTCATTTCTTTAGTCTTTCAAAATTTTTCCCCTTTCTTCTCCCTTCTTTTGTGTTTAATAATTTAGTTTAGTATTTCCTAACTGCAGGACATTTTTCAGTAGAGTGTTATGGCAGAAGACCACAAAAGCATCATATATTACGCATTCAAAATGCATTAATACACGGCTGAAATGCTAACCCATACAATAGAATAATTATAGTGTATCTTCATTGAAATTGTACACATGGCTTTGTGATCACGCTCATTAATTTAGGTCTAAATGAAGCAAAATTATTCTGCATGGCTGCTGAGTTAATTTATGTGATATAAGTAAAGAAAAGTTAAATAAAGTGTGATGGAAAATGAGATTGCCGCCAGGCAATTAGGTCCAGAGGAACAGGTTCACTCATCTCTCCAGGCTTGCTGGTCCCTGTTGTCTGCAAAGATTATTCACATTGTTGCAAAAATTTGTCCATTTTAAGACTGTATTGGGACTTCCCTGGCAGTAGGCGGTTAGGACTCCATGTTTCCACTGCAGTGGGCACTGGTTTGCTCCCTGATCAGGGAATTAAGATCCCACATGCCTCACAGTGTGGCCAAAAAAAGGAAAAAAAATACTGTATTATGGAAGGTCCTGATGGAAGGTCTGAGGCATCTTACTGACAGCTAAATTTTAGGAGGGGGAAGAATAAGGTACCAGTATAATGGATGCTTTTGCTTGGAACTATTCAAGTATCCAGATAAAACAACACAAATGTATTTATTGATGTGAGCCTGAACTTCTAATGTAATAGAAAAATTGCTGTCCTCTAATGAGTATTATTTTTAGGGGTTTGAAAATCTTACAAGTAGAGTACATATTGTATATTGTTTTCTAGCAGCCCAAGTAATATTTTTTTTTAGTTGATTACGAAAATGTGTTACCATGATTTTGTAGTAATATAGCAATTTATGTATTATGGTATGTCTGCAAAAAAGCTACCCCATTGCTTTCTACCTCATTTCATTCCATTTCAAGGTTTTTCAAAGTGGTGACTAGTTTCTGTTTTGTGACCAGTGGGATAATAGTTTGTCTTACAAGACAGAGGAATGATTATATTTCTGTATATAGAAAAGAAACTGATTTTGAATCCAAATGCCATTTGAAAGCATCCACAAAAGCCTCTAGCCTTTGTTTACTTTAACTTTCATTTCTGTGAGAGAAAAGCAGTTTTGATTTTCTTAAATTTTAACTGGCCTCGATTCTGGAGATGCAAAGATGAATAAGACAGGACCTTTATCCTCCTGATGGCTTGAATCTAATCAACTGAAGGAAAAAAAATGGAACATGTACTATTAAAAAAGGAATAGCTAATACACTCTACCATAAGAAAGGAAATGGTTCAGAGTATAATGGTGATTCAAAGAGAAATATTCACATCTAAGTGGGAGTGGGGTGAAGATGGCCTTCATGAAGAAAATTGCCTTTGATATTGACCTTGGAGGAAGGCATAAGCTCTGATAGAGAAGACACAGAAATTTGGGCAAAGGAAGAAGGGCTAAGAGATGAAGTTGTAGGAGCTGGGGGAGGATCTGGAATGTAGGGTCTTGTGTGGCAATCGTGAAAAAGAAACTTAGAAAGGTAGCTTGGGATAACATCGTGTGGCTTGTTCTTGGGTGAGGCATCTTTATTTCTCTTGGAGGTGAGGAAGGGCATTGAAAATTTGTGAGCAGTTGCTACTGCTAAGTCGCTTTAGTTGTGCCCAACTCTGTGTGACCCCGTAGAAGGCAGCCCACCCGGCTGCCCTGGGATTCTCCAGGCAAGAACACTGGAGTGGGTTGCCATTTCCTTCTCCAATGCATGAAAGTGAAAACTGAAAGTGAAGTTGCTCAGTCGTGTCCGACTCTTCTCGACCCCGTGGACTGCAGCCTACCAGGCTCCTCTGTCCATGGGATTTTCCAGGCAAGAGTACTGGAGTGGGTTGCCATTGCCTTCTCCTGTGAGCAGTTAGGGGTTGCTATATACAGATGTGAGAGTTGACCATAAAGAAGGCTGAACACCAAGGAATTGATGCTTTCAAATTGTGGTGCTGGAGGAGACTGTTGAAGAGTCCCTTGGACAGCAAGGAGACCAAACCAGTTAATCCTGAAGGAAATCAACCTTGAATAATTCATTGGAAAGACTGTTGTTGAAGCTGAAGCTCCAATATTTTGGCCGCCTGATGCGAAGAGCTGACTCACTGGAAAAGACCCTGATGCTAGGAAAGACTGAAGGCATAAGGAGGATGGGAGACAATGAGATGGTTAGATAGTATCACCTACTCAGTGGACATGAATTTGAGTGAACTTCAGGAGATAGTGACCGGAGAAGGCAATGGCACCCCACTCCAGTACTCTTGCCTGGAAAATCCCATGGACGGAGAGCCTCGTAGGCTGCAGTCCATGGGGTCGCTAAGAGTTGGACACGACTGAGCGACTTCACTTTCACTTTTTACTTTCATGCATTGGAGAAGGAAATGGCAACCCACTCCAGTGTTCTTGCCTGGAGAATCCCAGGGATGGGGGAGCCTGGTGGGCTGCTGTCTATGGGGTCACACAGAGTCGGACGTGATGGAAGTGACTTAGCAGCAGCAGCAGCAGCAGGAGATAGTGAAGGATAGGGAAGCCTGGCGTGCTGTAGTCCATGGGGCTGTAAGGAGTTGGATACAACTTAGCAACTGAACTATGAATCCAAGGGGCTGTAAACAGTGTAAGGGAAAGATAAGAGCAGGGACATTTTGGAGGCTGGGAAGTCACTAGGGGATCGAGCAACTCCCTATGTAAGTGATGATTAGTGATTAAACTAGGAAAATGTTGGTGGGATGATAACAAGGGACTGTACTGGAGCAATCTCCAGGCCCAGTTGGTTGGATGTTGGGGAGAGAAAAAGAGGGAAATCCAAAGGAGTTGCAGAATATGCGGTGTTAAGGTAAACTCAGTCTTATACTAGTGTTTTGAGGTGCTTCTGGGACATTAAAGATGTAGAGCAGTCAGCTGGAAATTCAGGTTAGAGCTACTTGGAGAACTTGAGCCTAGGGAGACACTGTAGAAGACCAAACACACAGTGATAATAATTGAAGTCATAGAATATGTGACATTGCTCAGGAAGAATAAATAGAGTGAGAGAAAAGCAAAATGAAGACTTTAAGGGTAAATATTTTCACTTGGGAAAAGACAAGAAATTGAAGGATAGAGAGCAGTGATCAGAGACACATGGACCACGAAGGTGATGCAATTCAATGAGGGGTAAGTAGGAGAGAGTTTTAAGAAGGACAAGACCAACAGAATCAAATATAGCAGAGTGGCTGAGTAGGAGGAGGACTAAGACAGGACGATTGAATCTGTCGTTCCGAAGGTCAGTGGCTACTTCAGCTCAGGGACAGAGACAGAAAATAGACTGTAAGTGCTTAGGCTTGGACGAGCAGTGGGTTGAGGGTGCTACTCTTTCAAGGTGAACAAAGAATGTTGAGATCAGTCTAGAAGAAGGAATCTTTTGAAAACATTGGATGTAAATCTTAAAGCCTTCTTAATAGAGTTTTCCAGCCTATTTTCACAGATGCTCCCTGGTTCTTGAAGCATATCTCAACAATTATTTCCCATGATTCCTAGGATTCTTTAAAGTAGGGAGGTCATTTCATAATGGGAACCTCCTCTCATATACTGACCATGAACATCTCCTTTCTATCAGAGGACTTTATTTTCTCAGGACACATTGCCTTCCTGTCATGTTTCTGTAGAATACAAAGTGGTAAAAAAAGCTTTACCAACCTCTGCTGGTAAACTTGGGCTTCCCTGGTGGCTCAGTGGTAAAAAATCCCCTTGCCAAAGCAGGAGACTTGGGTTTGATCCCTGGGTCAGGGAAGATCCCCTGAATAAGGAAATGGCAACCCACTCCAGTTATTCTTTCCTGGGAAATTCCATGGACAGAGGAGCCTGGTGGACTTTAGTCCATGGGGTCTCAAAAGTGTTGAATACAATTTAGTGACTAAACAACAACAACAACTGGTAAACTTGGGGGTCATGATTCTGGAACATAGCAACTCGTATATCTACTGACTGTAGAGAGGTAGGCACACATCATTTTCACGTGCCCTTCCATCCAGTGGGGCTCTGTGCCTCAGTCTTCTTTGTACCCCTCAGATTCATCACATCACAGAACCAGTAGTAAAGACTGTGTAACACTAAAACTTTGGTCAGAAGGAAAAAGGAAGAAAGATAATAAAGAATGTAATGGAATAGAACAACCACACATTCCAAATTCATTTAACAAACCTCTACTCATTTTCATCATGAAGGCAGCAAGTGTCCATTTCCCTCTTAACCTTTCATTGTATCCTGCTATTGATGATGGTTTTCTTTCCATACTGCTTTACTTAGTGTAGAAAATACAGCATCAAGGATTAAAATAAATATATGGTTAAATCTTTGTTCCAAAGATCAGTGGCAACATTTTCTGGCACTGATTTTCAAACTTTAACCCTATGGAGTAGTTATTTCTATTCTGTGTCACATGATTTATGCAATCATTGTCTTTGCTTGAGGCACTTGAAAATAAGGTCCTTTTTTGCATATCAAGGAGTGTTCCAAATATTCTCTCAGACAATATGAAATCACTTCGGGGGAAAGTGCTGCCTCAGCAGAAATGCTGTAGCTGTCACTGATTTGTGGGGACATCAAAGGGAAATGAAGGGAGACTGAAGACTGAATAAAGCCGTCATTTCAAGCATAAGTAATCCCAAGAACAAAGTTTTACTCATTTGTAGTTTCCACAATTTTAGATCGTCAGTGCCTGGGGTTTTTCCTTGGCCCCTTTTGTTTGTGTACAATTATCTTGTGACTGATTTCCTAGCAAATAGTATGCTCAAAAATGAGAGTAATTCATGAGATCATATTTATTCAGTGACTCATTAAAACTACATTCACATTGTTACTAAGCGATACAGTTTTGATCTTCTATGTGAATTGTTTGGCATAGCATTATAGACATAATTGCTTTGGAATTTTTATATTTAATGCTCATGAAGCTTTGGCCTCTATTTTCTTTAAGTCAGTCTAAACTTTAACTTTTGTCACCTTAATATAACTGCCTTCCTCTGCCTCTCTCTCCTTTTTCTGTTAACTTCTAGTTCCCTATCCTCTTCTGAAGAGGCAGAGAACCAACCCAGTTTTATCTAAAATTAAAAACTCTTGCCTCAGCAACACTGACGATTCCCTGTGCTGACTCCTCATTCTCTCCCGGGATCTCTGCATCACCCTACATCCCTAATGTGGTCTTACCTTAACCTTTCACCCCAACTCTGACTCACTTTACTCTGACTTTAGGGCCCAGGAGTATACAGTGAGTAGTTTCTCCCTGTTATGGGTTGAACTGTGTTGCCCCCCAAAGATATGTTGAAGTCCTAATCCCCAGGATTTGTGAATGTGACCTTATTTAGAAATAAGGTCTGTGTGGATGTTAGCAAGTTTAGATGAGATCCTACTGGATTAGGATAGGCCGTGGTCCAGTGACTGGTGTCCTTACAAGTAGAGGGAAATTGGGACACAGACACACAGGAAGAGCAACGTGAAGACAGAAGCAGAGATTAGAGTGATGCATTATAAGCCAAAGGCAATGTGCTAGAGAAGAGATGAGAAGATATGTAAAATGCGAAGATAAAACCCTGGAGTAATCCAAAGCCCTTGGTCCTGTTGTAAAGAAATGAATTCTGCCAACCACCTGAGTTAGCTTGGAAACGGGTTCTTCCCCAGTCTAGCTTCCAGATGAGACCATGACTCTGACACCTTGATTCCCCATGCTGACTCATCATTCTCTCCCAGGATCTCTGTATCATCCTGTATTCCTAATGTGGTCCTACCTTAGGGGCCCAGAGCAGAGGACACAGTTAAGTTGTGCCTGGACTCATAATCCACAGAAAAAAAGACATAATAAATATATATTAAGCCTCTAAGTTTGCAGAAATTTGTTACCCAGGAATAGGTAATTTATATACATGTAAATAATTTAAATAAAGTAGGTATTCTATCTCATGCAATTTGCTATATATTTATAATTGGAAAAAATCAATCTGTATTCTATATTTTAAAAATACTTTCAAGTTATGCTCTTTTTAGTATAAGAAGCAAGAAGGCAGTAATAGTATCTTAGCAAATATTATAAACCACACCTTAAATACTATGCTCTCAAACCTGCTCTAAGTCTTTAAATGTTAAGCAGGCGTGAACTTTAAAAGCAGTTTTCTTCCCTGTGTGTGTCATCTGTTACACTAACATTTGGGAGTTGGGAGGGAAAGCAGACATTATGAAATGTTCATTGATGAGTGTTATACTGATTGCAGATGACAGCTTCCTTTCAGCAAGATGTAGTGCATTCAACCATTTTGAGTTTTATTTAACTTTTTTTTCCCCTCTCAGAAATCATTATTGATGCTTTTAGTTTGGCAACAGACAGATTGGTTAAAAAAAAAAAATTAGATAATTTGGCAAAAGTCTGGGCTCTGGAGGCCTCATGAAGTAGATATTGTCCCTGTACAGCCTCAGAGAGTTTCCACAAGTGGGAACTTGCCTTTCTTTTTGGTAAGTCCCAATATTCTCCTGGGCTGAGCCCAGGGATAGGAAGCGAGGGCCCAAGCACTAAAGTTTAATGAGCCAGTCATGCAACAACAGAGAGAATTAGCTCCTCAGAGGCTGAGATGATTTCTACTTCACAGCACAAAGCCACTTAATAAGGACCCATAAAACTTTGCTTTCTTTTCCTTCAGGGGAAGGTACAGAATTTATCAAAAAAAGGAGTGGCTCAAAATCACAGAGTGCTTTTTCTTTTCAAGTAGTGTGTCTTTGAATACAGGCATACCTCAGAAAAAGGGATGTTTGCTTCCAGATCACCACAGTAAAGTGAGTATCATGATAAAGTGAGTCATGAACTTGTTGGTCTTCCAGTGCATATAAAAGTTATGTTATAGACTATACTGTAGTCTATTAAATGTGCAATAGCATTATGTCTAAAAAACAATGGATATGCATTAATTAAATAATTTGTTGTTGAGTAAATAAGTTGTGTCTAACTCTTTTGCAACCCCTTGGACTGTAGCCCTCCAGGCTCCTCTGTCCATGGGATTTCCCAGGCAAGATTACTGGAGTGAGTTAGGGTGTACGAGAGCTTACGGAATGAGATGATATTTGACACTTGGTTTGCGTCTCAAATGAAAGGAGATTGACTCAGATGGAAAAGCAGGGGAGGAGCATTATAGTTTGATGGAACAGCAGGTGTGAAGGCTTAGGGTCAAAGCAAAGCTTGGTCCTTGTCATAGGCGGAATAATGTCCTTCCTCCACTCCCAAACATGTCCACATCTTATTCCCTGGATCCTGTGGACATGTTGTGTTGTGTGGCAGGGGAAAATTAAAACTGCCAGCAAGTTAAGTTTACTAGTCAGCTGACTTTAAGATAAGGAGATTTTTCTTGGATTATACAGATATATGCAGTGTGATCACAAGGATTCTTTAAAGTGGAAGAGGGAGACAGAAGGGAAGTCAGAGTCAGAGAGAGAGAGATAAAAATGCTGTCCTGCAGGCTTTAAAGCTGGAGGAAGGGACCAGGAGCCAAGGAATGTAGGTGGACTTGAGAAGCTCCAAAAGGCAAGATAACAGAATTTCTCCAAGTCACCAGAAAGAAATGCACACCTTGACTTTAGGCTTCTGATTCCATAACTGTGCAATAATAAACTTGTGGTTTTTGGTAATTGGTAATTTTTAATGGCGACAGTAGGAAGTTATTAATAATAGAGCTCCTCTCAGGGAATTGCAAGTGGAGATACATTTGGGATAGTGTTAGTGAGCCATTGAATGACTTTCAGCAGGAGAGAACATGAAGCCGAATTATACTGCAGAAAAGCCATACCTGTAGCAAGCAGTGTTGATAATGGTTTGAAATCGGGTCACATGCAGAAAGGAGCAGGATATGAATAGAAAGATTAGAGGGGAGACTAATGCAGTGTTTTGAGCAAGGCTAGTAAAAAGACTTGTAATAGTTGCTTTTTTTTGGAGGATGTGCTTATGCTAGTTCTGCATTTTACACCTTAAATTCTAATTTTTAAATCTTAAAAAAAGCTGTCAAAGTTTTTAATGAAGTTTTTAATATTTACATTTTGTGGGTGGGGAAACTGAGGCTCAGAGAATTTGATAAAGTTGCTCAGGATTATACTGCTAATTAGTGATTAGCTCAGTTTGGAACCAGGTCTGTAGATCTCCAAGCCCATGGATTTTCCAGTATATCACTATATCTGAAAAGAAAGACAGATAGCAGCTAACATTGAATGAATGAAGACATTTTTAAAAGTGCAAAAACTGGGGCCATTGGAACTAGTCTTTAGTACTGGAGAAGCATTTGAGGGCTTTAAAACTAGTTCTAAAGTTCAGGAAAATGAACCTCAGTCATGAAAAAATGGTTAAACACTGAGATTGCTTCTTTTCTATAAAATACTTAAACCATTTATAACTGTATCATGCACATTTAGCTATAAAATATTTGCTGCCTTTGAGAATCCATACATGGCAAATAGGTGGGGAAAAAGTGGAAACAGTGACACATTTTATATTCTTGGGCTCCAAAATCACTGCAGTTGGTGACTGCAGCCACGGAATTAAAAGATGCTTGCTTCTTGGAAGAAAAGCTATGACAAACCTAGACAGCGTATTAAAATGCAGAGATATCACTTTGTTGACAAAAGTCCATATAATCAAAGCTGTAGTTTTTCCAGGAGTCATGGACAGAAGTGAGATAAAGAAGGCTGAGTGGTGAAGAATTGATGCCTTCCAATTGTGGTGCTGGAGAAGACTCTTGAGAGTCCCTTGGACTGCAAGGAGATCAAACCAGTTAATTCTGAAGGAAATCAACCCTGAATATTCATTGGAAGGACTGATGCTGAAGCTGAAACTCCAATACTTTGGCCACCTGATGCAAAGAGCCAACTCATTGGAAAAGACCCTGATACTGGGAAAGATTGAGGGCAGGAGGAGAAGGGGGCGACAGAGGATAAGATAGTTGGATGGCATCATTGACTCAATGGACCTGAGTTTGAGCAAACCCCAGGAAATAGTCAAGGACAGGGAAGCCTGATGTGCTGCAGTTCATGGGGTCATAAAGAGTCAGACACGACTTAGCGACTGAACAAGAACAACAGCTGTGTAGTGCAGTCTGATGGATGAGGATTGCTGCTGCTACTGCTAAGTCGGTTCCGTTGTGTCCAACTCTCTGTGACCCCAGAGACGGCAACCCACCAGGCTCCCCCGTCCCTGGGATTCTCCAGGCAAGAACACTGGAGTAAGTTGCCATTTCCTTCTCCAATGCATGAAAGTGAAAAGTGAAAGTGAAGTTGCTCAGTTGTGTCTGACTCTTAGCGACCCCATGGACTGCAGCCCATCAGGTTCCTCCATCCATGGGATTTTCCAGGCAAGAGTACTGGAGTGGGGTGCCATTGACCTCATGTAAATCAGTGCAGAGTGAGTGCAGCTGGCTGCATTAGGTAACAGAGTACAGCACCATTTGCAAATCAAGAAAGATGGCTTGATTTCTGGAACATGTAAGAGCTTTCCTGTAGGATAATAAAAAAAAAAATCATGGTCAGGGAAGTTCATAGATCTACTCAAGCATGTACATTATTATGAAGGATGACCACATGTATGGTGGATGAACTCCAGCTCTGTTAGTATGTTGTCAATAATCTTGACATTCTAATTGTTCTCAATAAGGCTGAGGATCTTTGAACTATGCTTTGTTCGTTTCTGTCTTTTTAGTGCCTAATAGGGGCCATGTTAAATATTTGTTAACTTGACTAAATGTATATTAAAGTACATTTTTCATTTAACTGTTAACTGGTTTTGGTTATATGCTGCTGCCAAGATTTAGCCCTAGTCAATTATAGCTCCAGTGCATTTATTTAATGACACTTTAAGAAAATCTAATATCGTAGTTTATACTATTAATTCATAATGAATATTGCCTGAAATAAGAGTGACTCTGATTGTGTTGGGCTTCCCTGATAGCTCAGTTGGTAAAAAATCTGCCTCTAACGCAGGACACCCTGGTTTGATTCCTGGGTTGGGAAGATCCACTGGAGAAAGGATAGTCTACCTACTCCAGTATTCTTGGGCTTCCCTGATGGCTCGGCTGGTAAAGAATCCACCTGCAATGAGGGAGACCTGGGTTCAATCCCTGGATTGGGAAGATTCCCTGGATAGAGAACAGCTATCCACTTTAGTATTCTGGCCTGGAGAATTCCATGGACTGTATAGTCTATGGAGTTGCAAAGAATTGGACATGACTGAGAGACTTTCACTTTCACTTTGATTGTGCTAGAATGTTTACTTCTATAATCCAAAGAGATTATTCTAAAATTGTATTTGCTTCAGTGGGATATGGTATGTGCTATTACTGTGACTCTGGGTTGACTTGTGATTTGGCTCACAAGTCCATAGTGGTGTGATATTTTCTATGAACTCATGCAAGAATTGAAAAAAAAAACATCAGAAAGGAGAAAGAAGAATAGGTAGGGCTTCACTTCTGTGATCTCAAAAATGAACACACACCAATGTTAAGATGGACTAAGAGACCTGAGATTCCCTAGAAAGGAGTGAAATCAATGAGCAGACTCAGAAAAACACACAGCAAAGAAAACAGGATTGAAAAGTAGAGAAGCCGTCGATAGGTCAGAGGTTCAGAGATGCGGAGTTAAAAGAGATATGACAGACTACTGAGATGAAGAAATTCTGCTCACTGATTACATGGATCAATAAGAGGGAGACTGTTAAAATACCTCGTCTTGTATGTGTTACATCAGTTCCAAATCAGGCTCACTTCAATTCTCAGAATGTTCATCTTTCAGACACAAGTTTTAAATCAAGCTTAGCCTGAGCTGAATCCTCAGTATACATGCTTTCAAGGATTAGTTGTACATTAGTGAGTTTATTAATTGCTGAGATTCACTGAATTCTATAGTTGCTAAAATTTAGGGCAATTGGATCCTTTTATTTAACAATTTCAGGGGTCCCCAAATGCTGACTCAGAGATTAGCTGTGTCTGAAGCATTATGAAAGAATATATGAATATAGCCTTGTATTGATAGTTCCTTCCCTTGGAGATTCTTATTCAAAGTGTCTGAGAATGCCCAGACATCTGTATCTTTATAAGTGCCTGGAGATATAATGCAGGTATTGGCAAACTTTTTCTGTAAAGGGCAAGAAAACTTTCAGATTTTGTGGGCCATGTGCTCTCTGTTATAACCACTCTACTCTGCCATTGTAGCTGGAAAGTAACCATAGGCAACACATAGACAAATGAGCATGGCTGTGTTCCAATAAAACTTTATTTACAACAGTCAGTAGGTTTCTCAAACAATTAAACATAGAATCACCACATGAGTTAGAGAATTCATCCTGGATGCATACTCAAAATAATCAAAAGCAGGGACTCGAACACATACTTGTACATCCATGTTCAGGGCAGCATTACTCACAATTGCTGAAAGTAGAGGCAGCAAATCTTTCATGAGTAAATGAACACATAGGCAAAATATGGCATATACATAAAATGTAACATATTCAGTCTTAAAAAGATATAAAAATCTGACACACTTTACGGTATGAGTGAACGTTGAGAACATTATCAAAGTGAGCCAGACACAAAAGGACAAACATTGCATGATTCCACTTATATGATAAGTACCTTGAGTAGTCGAATTAATAGAGATAGAATCACGGTTATCTGAGTCTGGGGAAGGGGGAAACGGGGAGTCATTATTTAACAGGTTCAGAATTTCAGTTTGGGATGATGGGAACATTTTGGAGATGGCTGATGGTGCATCACTGACTCGATGGATGTGAGTCTGAGTGGACTCTGGGAGTTGGTGATGGACAGGGAGGCCTGGTGTGCTGCGATTCATGGGGTTGCAGAGTTGGACATGACTGAGCGACTGAACTGAACTGGTGGTGCTGACTGCACAACAGTACGATTGTGCTTAAAGCCACTGAACTGTACTGGGGCTTAAATGGTGAACATTTGTTGTGCGTATTTTGCTATAATGAAAGTAGATTAAAAGCATAATCAAGAAGCAGAAAAACAAAAACAAAGAATAAAATAAAGAACGAATGGCAGGAGGCGTGAGTTTGATTAATGGTTATAGTTTACCAGCCCTATGGCTAATGGAGAGCCAGAGTAGGGACTGTGATAGGGACCAGTGGTAGTTTGTTTCCTTTTAGAATTAGTATGGCAACCAAGCCACCTTCAGTTTTCTTTGATTTGAATTTTTTTTTTTTCAAAAATGAGAATCTTGGATGTTTAACATCATTAGAGTCTTCGCTAACTTCTTTGGAAGACAAGTTTCTCTTTATGTCATATTTAGATCAAATTACATATTGTATTATTGTGATCTACTTTCATCTTCCAAAACCCATCTGCCACTAAATACTAGATAGCATTTTCCTTGAGGAACTATGCATTGCATACCTTCAACTGTTTATTTCTGTCTACTTCTCTATCCCCCTTAATTCTTTTCTCAGTTAAATTGCTTCTCTTCTCATTCAGACAGAGAGACTGGAGGTGTCCATTCCAAAATATTCCTTTTGGACTGTGGAGTGGAAGTCTGCCTGCCATCTACCGAGACATGAGGAGTTTGGTGGTAAGTATTCTCCTTCCAAATGCTAGTGATTTACTTATCTTTTCCCAGTGATAGTTTAAATATCAAGCTTTGGCAAAGTACCTATTCAATTCACAAATTTGGAATTAATGATTTTGTGCAAATTAATATGGATTTATTATTTATAAAGGAATCACCATTATTTATATATATAAAACTGGAATGGTATTTAACCTGAGGTGATTTGAGGTATTTTTATCTGTAGAAATTCCTTGAACAAATCAATACTTTGTACTTTAAAGACTTGAATGAAGAAATATAAAACAAGTTCTCTTATTCAGAACAATATCCTTTGTTCCCTCAGTTTTCTGATCCAGCCTCCAAGAGAAGTCAAAAAATAGCATGTTTTAATTAGCTTGGTAAAATAATATACGTTTATTATTTAGGGCACAGATTAATATGAATGTAATATGATGATTCAGTTGGTAAGTTCTTAGAATATAGTCCCTTTTCCTATATTTGTAATTTTTGCTTACACACCTCAAATTCCCACAATTAATGGTGAGAGAAAGGAATTAATGTAAAAAGGGGTGTATGTGTATGAGTATACTGTGTTTATACTGAATACGCAGTTGCAAAGCAGTTTAACTTGAGACCAGTTGAGGTTTACATACGTCTCTGTGTGTTATACAAGGTGAGTTTGTGTACCTATTCTTAGCATGTTCCTAAGGTTCACTTCAGTTTCACTGAGACACTCTGCAATGAGACACTGATACAATCTCAGAAAGTCTTACCAGAGTTGGCTGTTTTAGAATTCATGTTGCTAAGGGACAATTGATGGTCGTATTGAAGCCATCTGGGTGAGTCTTGGTCTACACAGATTTGTGTGCTTATGTACAGGTACTGCATGCTTTCTTCATCCCCACATTTACCCAACAGCAGAAATCAGCCCTCTCCTGTTCTGTGTAGGCAATGTGCTAGAGGTGCCAGGCACTGGGAGGTGAAGAAGGCATGATTAGAGGAATAAGGGCCTTGACCAGATTAGCGATGGTGGAAATAAAAAGGAGCGACTGGAATAAAGAGTTGGAGGATGAGATAGCAAAGATTAGACAGATAGCAACAGTAACATTTCACTGCTAAAGGAGTTCCTTTTATATGCCAGGTCTGTGCTAAGCACCTAAACTCTCCTAGCCCTTAACAACACTCTGCAGTTTCCATTATGCACATTTTACAGGGAGGTTGAGTAACCACAATTACTGAGCTACCAACTGTAGGGATTGGAATTCAAGCCCTGTGTTTAATTCCAAGGTCTAAATTCTTAACCATATGCTTTTTGAGCCAAATGCTGCCACTGTCCCTGTTTTACTTTAAATCAACAGAAGAATGCCACCATTTGTGTTTGTAAAAGAGATTGCACCTCTTAAAATGCACCTCTTCATGTTCGCTTCGTGTATTATTTCTTAAGCAATAGGTTCTTGTTGTTTAGTCATTAAGTTGTGTCTGACTCTTTTGCGACCCACAGACAGTAGCCCTCCAGGCTCCTCTGTCCATGGGATTTCCCAGGCAAGAATCCTGGAGTGGGTTGCCATTTCCTACTCCAGGGGAGTTTCCCAATCCAGGGATCAAACCCACGTCTCCTACATTGGCAGGTGGATTCTTTACCACTAAGCCCCCAGGGAAGCCCAAACAATAGGTATCTTTCTATAAAAGTGCCAAAAATTGAGATCCAAAGTACAAAGTCATATTTAGTAAAAAGTGTCAGTATAATTAGTAAATTAGTAAAAGGTGTATAATAATTAGTAAAATGTCAATATAAGGGAGTGTAGCATGAAAGGAGAGAAAGGATAGATGGACTGTAAGTTCTAACTCAAGAAAACTTGTACTGACAGAAGTAGCCGTAGGAATATTGCTTAATCTCACTGAGCCTCATTTCCTCAGGTATAAATGGGCATTAATTATATTGTATAGTTTATAATATTATTATCATGGGAATTAAATGAGATAATGCATGAAAAGTGCCTTGCGGAGAACAGTATCAATAAAAAGTGCTCTGTTTTTTTGTTTTTTTTTAAAGTGCTCTGTTTTGAACATGATTAAGATGAAATGTGCCTGACTAACTCCATATTTCAGAATTTCTCTGCTATTTGATTCTGGTTAAGTAAATGATTGGTGATTATTGTTCATCATATTTTTCTACTGAATGCTTATTTGTTTGCATAAGAGCTGTGGAAGTTGTGAGCTAGCATCATAATGAGAAAGCATGAAAGAAAATTAAACAAATATTTATTGAGTAATCAAACTATCACTAATTTTTCTGTGGTAGTGATAGAATATAAACAGCATATTTTAAATTGAATTTCAAATCACAACAATAATTTGTAGTGTTTTGGAGAACATATTTCCTTCCCAAAGATGTCTGAGTATTTTGCTGAAATGTTTTAAAAACTCACAGGGCTGAGTTCAAATTACGGCCCTCCCATCTCCCCTCTATTGGCTATGGGGTCCTGGCAAGTCTTTGCCTCCTTATGCCTCTTTTGCTTCATCAGACAAATTGATAATAGGCTCAAATTGATGGAGAGCATAGTTTCAGGCATTTAGTCCACATTAATAACAACTAGCTTCCCCCTTTCCATTGACTGACAAATACAAAACCCACTAACAAGAAGTTTTCTTTATTCTTTCTATAAAGTAAAGGATAGTTACAAAGGCCTCAATGTCTGGGGCTCTTGTCTGTCTTATTGGTCTTGAAAAAAAAACCTTTCTTTCTTCAAGAGTGATGGTTCCAGCACCTTAAACATTCTGCTTACAGGTTTTGTGATTTTAAAAATAGGGACACATTTCACAGATGAGACATACATCTTGTAGCTGGTAGCTCTGTGGTGCTAGGTGACATGGAAGGGCATTGCTCTCTTTCTTGCCCAAAACAAACTTCTAGGGCCATCTTTGTGACTCAGAACAGAGGTCTGAGAGCCAGTGGCCAACTGCCAAGAAAACTGAGGCCAGAGGAGCTACATTCAGCTTCTTACCACCCTGGCAACTGGCTGACCTGGCCCGAGCATATTGTTGGTGTTTTATTAAAAGGGTTGATTTGGGGAATGTTGTGTTTGCCATGCAGTGTCATGCCTCAAAGCCTTGGTTTCCAGCCTTTATTTATAAGCCTAATTGTTGCTATGGAAATTCAATATTTAAAGAGGTAATTATTGCTGATCTTGTTGCATGTGTCCATTTCTGATGTCCAGCTGTTAGCTCTTTAGCTCCAGTCTAGCAGATTAATTACTGCTATTGATTACTTTGAGCTTCTCTCTTCACACCTGCAGTCTGTGTAATTAGCTGGTGGCCTCCTCTGAAAATTAGGAGCAGTTTCATTCTGGCACTTTGCCATTTCCCAGCCATGTGCACTGCACTGATGAACAAAAGCAAATCTATTTTAAATAGAGATATCTGGGTAATGAACTCTTTGTGTTTTTGAACTATCCGTGGATAATTCAAATTACCCTCTGTTAGCAAATATTGTACCTCATTTGATGACTATCTGCAAAGAAAAAATTCCAAAACACTGGTTTTTATTCCCATTTCCACCTTGTAGAAATTTGCTCCTGTGTGTGTGTGTGTTTTTTTTTTTTAAATCAAAACAACTTTGCAGTTCTGCTGCCAAGGGTATTGGGGTGCTGGAATGGGTTTTCTAATGGAGCCCAGTGGAAGCAGCTGAAAATTCCAGGCTTCCAGGCACTAACGTTCATCCCTTCGTTAGATTCACACTCTTAGTCTGAGAGACAAATCACCATTCTTGGGAGCCCTTGTCATACGCTGGGGATAAAAAATTTCCTATTAAAAATGATTTAGACAGAGATACGAGGGATATTACAGGAGTCTTCAAAATTTTCTTGCCAACTTTATTTCAGTTAGTAAGATATTTTTCCTTTCTGCTCATTGGAAACCAAATCTGGCGTTGCCAAATGTCAACATCTAGAGTTTTGCCTCCAATGTTCTTTTATGATACTTTCTCATCTGTCGTGTGATATACTGGCTAAACACGCAGGAAATATAAGTCGGCAGTAGAATTGGGAGTGGACTTCCCAAGTAATGACATGCAGTGATTACTAACATGGCCAGCTGTTCTTTTCTATGCCTACAGGGTCTCACTAAAGTTCCCTTTAGCTATTTAACTTGTGTTGAGTTATTATACTAAAGGTTATTGCTTATTGTAGGAAAAAATAAAGTGCTTTCCTCCTGCCCATGGCATGCATCTGCCAGCTTTCACTGGAAGATTTAAGTGGGTACGTATGTCCCAAAGCCCACCCAGCACATGGAAGGAAAAAAGTTTAGGAAGTTATCACTTGTCAGAAAGATGAAATTATCATGCCACTCATGTCAGGCACAAATGTGTTAGTTGGATCACAGCAATGTGGGAATGCTTCATCAGCTCCAATAAAGCCTCTGTGGAAGCAAAGAAATGCAACTTGCTTCTGTCTGGGGCGTGGGGTGGAAGACGTCACCGAGTATGGAAAGAGTAAAAAGAGCGAGGGCATTCACTCATTGACTCAACGAACCTCTGGGGCATCTAATGGGGAGGCTGAACGCTGGCCCTCAGACCAGAAGGTCCCCAGCTGGAATCTCATCATTTCCACTGTTTCCAGATTAAAATTTAAATTGTGTGCTGCCATTTGGAGGCCTTCTGGGCAGGGTCTCACAGAGTCACCAGTTATTAGGAATGCCTCCTATTATCACAACCCTAAAAGCTATTTGAACAGCAGCCTAATGCGACTGTGATTTCCAAGGACCATTTGCTATTATTGCAGCCCTGCTCAGATGTGAGTGGGAGCAACTATCCAAAGTTGCCTACTCAGAGTACCAGAGAGGAGACTCTGAAGCACCAGAGAAATGTTTTTGCTGGCCATAAGAATAAATTCACCATGAACAAACAATCTTTGGTTTCCCCAGAGCAAGGGCAAGGTCATCTCTGATTCTTACCAACAGCAACGCTCTTCCCCTACCAGAGTATGAACTTTAGAAATTTGCACTAGTTACAATTTCAACTCAACTAGAAATACGAAAAACACAGTTTTAAAAGGGCATAAAATGCAAAATAATAGTTATAGAAAGCATTCCATACTTAGGGATTGTATAATGGCTTTCAAATGACAGGAATGTATGCATATATACACATATATGTTTCAGTTCGTTCAGTCCTCAGTCATGTCCGACTCTTTGTGTCCCCATGGACTGCAGCGCGCCAGGCCTCCCTGTCCATCACCAATTCCTGGAGTTTACTAGAACTCACTGAGTCAGTGATGCCATCCAATCATCTCATCCTCTATCATCCCCTTCTCCTCCCACCTTCAATCTTTCCCAGCATCAGGGTCTTTTCAAATGAGTAGTTCTTTGCATCAGGTGGCCAAAGGATTGGAGTTTCAGCTTCAACATCAGTCCTACCTATGAATATTCAGGACTGATTTTCTTTAGGATGGACAGGTTGGATCTCCCTGCAGTGCAAGGGACTCTCAGGAATCTTCTCCAACACCACAGTTCAAAATCATCAATTCTTTGGTGCTCAGCTTTATTTATAGTTCAACTCTCACATCCATACATGACTACTAGAAAAACCATAGCTTTGACTACATGGAACTTTGTTGGCAAAGTAATGTCTCTGCTTTTTAGTATGCTGTCTAGGTTGGTCATAATTTTCTTCAAGGAGCAAGCACCTTTAATTTCATGGCTGCAGTCACCATCTACAGTGATTTTGGAGCCCCCCAAAATAAAATCTGACACTGTTTCCACTGTTTCCCCATCTATTTCCCATGAAGTAATGGGACCAGATGCCATGATCTTAGTTTTCTGAATGTTGAGTTTTAAGACAACTTTTTCACTCTCCTCTTTCACTTTAATCAAGAGGCTCTTTAGTTCTTCGCTTTCTGCCATAAGGGTAGTGTGATCTGCATATCTGAAGTTATTGATATTTCTCCTGACAGTCTTGATTCCAGCTTGTGCTTCATCCAATCCAGCATTTCTCATGATGTACTCTGCATGTAAGTTAAATAAGTAGGGTGACAATATACAGCCTTGACATACTCCTTTCCATATCTGGAGCCAGTCTGTTGTCCCATGTCCAGTTCTAACTGTTGCTTCCTGATTTGCATATAGGTTTCTCAAGAGGCAGGTCAGGTGGTCTGGTATTCCCATAAAATTTTTTCAGAATTTTCCACAGTTTGTTGTGATCCACACAGTCAAAGGCTTTGACACAGTCAATAAAGCAGAAATAGATATTTTTCTAGAACTCTCTTTTCAATGAGCCAACGGATGTTGGCAACTGGATCTCTGGTTCCTCTGCCTTTTCTAAATCTAGCTTGAACATATGTAAGTTTGCAGTTCATGTACTGTTGAAGCCTGGCTTGGAGAATTTTGAGCATTACTTTACTAGTATGTGAGATGAGTGCAATTGTGCAATAGTTTGAGCATTCTTTGGCATTGCCTTTCTTTGGAATTGGAATGAAAACTGACCTTTTCCAGTCCGGTGGCCACTGCTGAGTTTTCCAAATTTGCTGGCATATTGAGTGCAGCACTTTCACAGCATCATCTTTCAGGATTTGAAATAGCTCAACTGGAATTCCATCACCTCCACTAGCTTTGTTCGTAGTGATGCTTCCTAAGGTCCACTTGACTTCTCATTCCAGAAATGTCTGGCTCTACGTGAATGATCATACCATCATGATTATCTGAGTCATGAAGATCTTTTTTGTATAGTTCTTCTGTGTATTCTTGCCACCTCTTCTTAATATCTTCTGCTTCAGTTAGGTCCATACCATTTCTATCCTTTATTGAGCCCATCTTTGCATGAAATATTCCCTTGGTATCCCTAATTTTCTTGAAGCAATCTCTAGTCTTTCCCATTCTATTGTTTTCCTCTATTTCTTGGCATTGATCACTGAGGAAGGCTTTCTTATCTCTCCTTGCTATTCTTTGGAACTCTGAATTCAAATGGGTATATCTTTCCTTTTCTCCTTTGCTTTTCGCTTCTCTTCTTTTTTCAGCTATTTGTAAGGCCTCCTCAGACAACCATTTTGCCTTTTTGCATTTTTTTTTCTTGGGGATGGTCTTGATCCCTGCCTCCTGTATAATGTCACAAATCTCTGTCCATAGTTCTTCAGGCACTCTGTCTATCAGATCTAATCCCTTGAATCTATTTTTCACTTCTACTGTATAATCATAAGGGATTTGATTTAGGTCATACCTGCATGGTCTAGTTGTTTTTCCTACTTTCTTCAATTTAAGTTTGAATTTGGCAATAAGGAGCTCATGATCTGAGCCACAATCAGCTCCCGGTCTTATTTTTGCTGACTGTATAGAGCTTTACCATCTTTGGCTGCAAAGAATATAATCAATCTGATTTTTGTATTGACCATCTGGTGATGTCCATGTATACAGTCTTCTCTTGTGTTGTTGGAAGAGGCAGTTTGCTATGACCAGTGCGTTCTCCTGGTAAAACTCTAATAGCCAGTGCTCTGCTTCATTCTGTCCTCCATGGCCAAATTTGCCGGTTACTCCAGTTATTTCTTGACTTTCATTTTTGCTTTCCAAATTTGTTTAACCCTCTATAAATACACAGGGCTTCGCTAGTGGCTCAGTGGTAAAGAAACTGCCTGCCAATGCAGGAGATGTGGGTTCAATCCCTGGGTTGGGAAGATACTCTGGAGAAGTAAATGGCAACCCACTCTAGTATTCTTGTCTGGGAAATCCCACAGACAGGAGGAGCCTGGCCGTCTCCAGTCTGTGGGATTGCAAAAGAGTCAGACATGACTTAGCAACTAAACAACAACAATATTAATGTATATTTATATTTTTGGATATTTTATTTTTATTATTGCAAAATTCAGCATGGTTAACCTAAGAAAATCTGAGGCTGTGCCTAGTATATGTATTGTTAAGTTGAACGTGTCACATATCTCTGGTAAACAGAGCTACTTCAGCCATTAGTTTTTCAGCATCAGCAGAAGAGAAATATAAATTCTATCAAGTTAGGTTGTTTTAAACCTGATTTTTAAAACCAGTTACAAGGAGCATTTAACAATGGTTCTGTTGTACCATCATAGGGTATTTGAAAAGGCTAAGTGAAATGAGAATGAGAATTATTTCGTAAATAATAATAAAAATAGTGTAGCTGACATGTGTCAAGTGCTTATTATGTGCCTCATGTTAAGTGCTTTGAATCATGAGTGTTAAGTTGCTTCAGTTATGTTGACTCTGCAACCCTATGGACTGGACTGTAGCCTTCCAGGCTCTTCTGTCCCTGGGATTCTCCAGGCAGGAATAGTGGAATGGATTGCCATGCCCTCCTCCAGGGGATCTTCTGGAGGCAGGAATCAAACCAGTGTCTCTGACATCTCTGGCAGGTGGATTCTTTACCACTAGCATCACCTGGGAAGCCCAGGTGTTTTGAATACATCCTCTATTTTAATCCTCTCAACAAACCTGTGTGTATTATGGATGCCACCATTCTCTGGATGATGGTGACACTGTGATAAGGACTGAGCTGATTGATAGCATAGGCTGACGATGGTCAAGTCTAATAAGTAACTTCATTTGTCTACGAAGCCAGAATTTTAACTACTTTTGGGCATTTTATTCCAGTTATGCAACCCTGATGATGTTTTGCTCCATTTATATGGATTCTTTAGTATTTGGATTAACCAAATGGAAAAAATCTAATCAAAATCTAATCTGGTGTCTTTGGGCCCAACTAATATTACTTAAGCCTTAGTCTAACAGTTTGATTTTCCTCAATTTATTGTGACTTATTGCAAGTCGTTCTGCCAAGATCATGTTATCCTGTCTGTGAGGAGAGAGCTCACATTAATGAAATGTGGGGATGGAGCAGGACCAGGCATTTGTGCAGTTGCTGCCTGACCCGGGTCAGGCAGGCTGCTCAGCGACTGTTGTAACTTCTCCTGTGGGGAAGCCTTTTTGCTGGAAGAGTCCCAGAGTGTTATTGATTCTGTTACTAGAAATGCAGGGGAAATCCCCCTCCCCCACAACTTTGCTGCGTGTCTTTCTTACTGTGTACAATTGCTCTTGTTTCACTTGGACACCTGAAAAATTTATTTTCTAAGGAAATAATCAGAATAAGGCCTCCGTCTCTGTTTATGTATAATACACACATGTAGAGTGTATTTTGCTTTTCCATAAATATATTTTATTATATATATGTGTTTTGCTGTTGTGCACGCATTTGTGTGCATGCACACACACACACACAGACACACAATTGTTCCATGCAGTGTTTCTAAGACATTTTAGAGTCTGGCAAGGACTTTTGAGAGAATGAAGGGCAGAGCTTTCTCAGTGTCAGTATATGTGTAAATATCTTCAGAGTCTATGAAAGCATCTTCATTTTTTTTTTTCAATCATGGATTATTGTTTGAAGGGGAGCTGTTTTATGATTTGTAGCAAATGTCAGATAACCTGCAAGAAATTCTCTTGTGGAAACAGAGCAAGTCAGATTTCCCTGATCTTATATTTTCCCTTTCAGTGTCTAATAATATCCCATCCTTAGCATCAACTCTTGCCCTAATGAGCTGAAACTACATTAGCAAAATCTTAGGCAGATAAATTGACTCAGACCTTGGTTTGATGATCCTATTTAAGACATTCAATTAATTCTGTTTTGCTACAAGCTAATTTATGACTTTGTATTTATTCAAAAAAATGTTGAAGATACAAAGCTGTGGGAGACAAACTAATGAATTATTCTACCTTCCTTCATGTGCTCATCATGCACTTGCTATAGTAAGGGAGGAAGAGAAGGAAGAAAGACATGCTTTTGATGTTAGATATGTGGCTATTTTCTTGTCTTATCAGGCAGTATTTAACTGATATAAACACATTTAGATCCCTCTAGGAGATACTAATTAGTGCAGTAAATGTTGGTTTATTAATTATTGTTAAAATTTTCTTTATTTACCCAGTAAATAGTTTTTAATCTCTTTTTGTTTCCTTTCCTGTCTCCCTTCCTTCCCCCCGCTTCTTCCTTCCAAGATGATAATTGGTTTAGTGTGGTCATAAACTTGTGTTCTTTGTTGTGGATAATGACTGGCGGCTTGATAAAACTGTGATATGGTAACAGATACTATGATCCACTTTTCTGTGGCAAAGCTTAATAATTGAACCATAACCTTTGGAGAGAAGAGAAAATTCTGAGAGTTTTAAAGTAATTTACATCTCTGTGCCACACTCGGTGTGTTTTTAATGAGCTTCTCTGGATCTACAGGTAGCGAAAGTTTTTTCTGCTGATGTACAGGGCAACTTGTCAAGACATCCTGCAGGAAAGTGTGTTCAGAGAAGGTCAGCCAGGGAATAGAATTGTATTAGGTGATGCTGTGGTTCATAATTGACTTACTCTGTCTCTGGAAAGTGATAGGTGAGGCTGAGAGGAACCTGCCCCGTCTCCATTCCCTCTCCTTCCTTTTAACTTTATTAAAGCTGCTTTTCTTACACCTTCCACTATTTCTTTTTACATTCTTGCAGCCTAAAATTCCAGTTGCCACCTGTGTTGCTTTTGATGCTGAATTTAAAATATAAACCATTTCTTACAATAATCAGCTCCAAATTTCCAAGCGACTCTGTTTTATAAGCCCATGTTTTTTTCATGTATTTCTCTCAGGGCAGGCAACAATCTTGTTCATCTCTCTAGCATGACAGCCAAGTGCTATTGTGTGGGACAGGTTAACCTTGCTATGCTGCAGAAGAAAGTCAGATTCCTGGAGATTCTTTGCCATGATTTCCTGCTGTCTCCACTCCTATACAGGCTAAATATATCCACCGATCTCAACAGACTTGCCCCTTTGCCCTGGTAACCTATAACTTGGAACAGAGTATGCATCAGCCAAACTCATGGCTTTTCTAGTATTTCTTTTTATGCCAATTGGGAAAAATAGATACCTAAAATGGGCACATATCAGTCAATTTAAAATAAACTCTGTCTTCATGGTATGAAGGAAAGTAATTGTACAGTTTGTACAGTATATTTATTTTGCTGCATTTGAAAAGTGTAGTTCTAGGTACCTACTATATTATATACAATTTCATGAAACACCTGCTTTATTCTATCCAGAGAAGTCCAGAAAGTGAACTTATATAGAATAAGCTATAGAATCAATTGCCAGTAAGGTTATGTAGCTACTGTAACAATATTGGTGAAAACTAGAGAAAAATTAAGATCGTAAGTCTACAAAGATACTCAAGGAATTGATTTTTTCTTTTTGTAGCTGAGAAGGCTTCTAAGGCTGTTGTGTGGAGCTGTGTTTATAGACAGACTATGCAGTGTTCCTGCTGCTCTGGGTTTACCTTGCATTTCTTGCATTTACCTTTTCTACTAGAACTTCTGGAAAGAGAACTTCCTTCAATTGTTCAGGGGAGGACAGGATCTGAAAATTCTTTCAAAGCTGTAGCTTCTCTTTTTGATTTACACAATGGGGCACAAACATGCTGATAAGTTAAAGTGGGATTAGGCCTTTTCCTTAGCACAGTGACTGGGCTAGGTAACACGAATGCTAATCATATACAGTCCCTTCTTCTCAGGAGTTTGCTTCACAAAATTTACAGAAAATTTATACTTTCAATGTGGATTGTACTATGATATTCAGAAATTTCCCATGGCACAAGCTTAATTCCAAGATGCTCAAGTTGAAGTCTTTAAAAAAAAGATGAAGAATAAAATTGTAAGGAAAAGGTTTTTTTTTCCTTTTTCTTCCTTCTCACTGTGTCCTTTTCTCTCAATCCTCTTCTCACCCTTTCCTCTTTAGGAGAGAATGTTGGTAAGAGATAAAAGTGAATAAAACTGTTAGTCGCTCAGCCGTGCCTGACTCTGTGACCCCATGGCCTGTTGCCCTCCACTCTCCTCTGTCCATGGAATTTTCCAGGCAGAAATACTGGAGTGGGTAGCCATTCTCTTCTCCAGGAGATCTTCCCAACCCAGGGACTGAACCCAGGTCTCCTGCATTGCAGGCAGGTTCTTTACTGTCTGAGCTACCAAGGAGGTGATTCCCTTTAATTTCTTTTATTGCCTATTTCTGTAGGTGTGAATATTTAGGAGGTACTGAAGATGGTTTCTAGGTAGTGACAGAGAAGGAAATTATTTACTCTAGGAAGCCTGCATGTATTCTTGTTAATTCATCTGCATACTGTTAAATAAGTAATATATTGGCGGGACTAGGAGATTTGAAAACTTTCCATCACCTACACTGAGCTTCCCTGGTGGTGCAATGGTAAAGAATCTGTGTGCACCGCAGGAGACACAGGTTCGATTCCTGGGTCAGGAAGATCCCCTGAAGAAGGAAATGGCAACCCACTCCAGTATTCTTGTCTGGGAAATCCCATGAACAGAAGAGCCTGGTGGGCTACAGTCCATGGAGTTGCAAAGGGTCAGACATGACTTAGCAAATAAAGAACAATAAACTACCTACGTTTCATTTTTATACTCTATTTTTTAGGTGCTTGTTTACCTAAGTTAAAGGCTTCCTTTATGTTAAACATATAGGAAAATTAGTTGGGCAGAATCATGTATGAATTAAGTTATTGTCTTGTTTTATATCCTTTTATGAATCTAAAGAGGAATAAGTGGGACTACATGGGTAACAGTTTTCAGTGGCTGAATAATTTAATAAAAAATTAAAAATATTGCATAAATATGGCTGTGATTGCATATGCCTAGGATAAAACCCAGTCAATACTTAGGATAAGCCAAACTGATACAAAGTTAGTGAGGAGATTGCTGAAACTCTAAGAAAATGCTGGCGTAATTGATGGTAGATTGAAATTTATGTAAACCTTCACATAGACTTTGGCAAACTGGCTGTTATACTTGTAATTATGACAATGTGAGACAAACATGAAAACATGATGACACATTGATGCCAAGTCTAACCTAAGAACCCATATAAATATTATGGAGTATAAAGAAATTTTCATACACATAGTCAAATGGAATATTTCAGTTTGGTTTTGAAAGTGAATTGGCTGGGATGGGGTGAGAGTGCTGTTCACTAAGTTTAAAATGTCTTAGAAACTTGAAAAAGTAAAACTGCCTGTCCTGTGAGATCTAATCCTTTTACATGGGATCCATCTGAATAAATGAGCATCTTTTTTAAGTGGGCAATACTGTGTATTCCAGCTGCAGACTAAATGATAGCTTCATTTCAAGCCTCCCGACTGCCATGGAACCATCTGGTATGTGCTCACGGGTAGGAGTAGGTGAGACTCCAGCTAACACTAAAGTCTTAAGCTCACCTAAGTTGTGTTTTATTTACCACTTCATATCACACTTGGGTGCAGGTAGAATTACAGCTGAAGTCCGAATCTCTTACACCCATTTTTAAGCTTACTCTTTTCTGCTTTTTTACTTACATAAAGGCATTCGTTTTTAGTGAAATAGTTGGAATGGAAAAAATAAAGCAGTTATATCTGAGGAAATCTAAACTCTAGAGTGGGAAAGACTTTATTTCATTCACACTTGGAGGTTTTTTTCCAATTATTGCTTTGGATCAAGGGGAGAACGGTTTGTATATGCTTCTCCCCTGTGTGCAGCTTTGAGCAATGTTCATATGTTATGTGAAATGATTATGCTAAATGTCTGTGAGAACTTGAGTCTTGCTGTGGATATATAGCGAGTCTATGGGACCCAAAAGAGAACAACAGTAGGAAGATAGGAAAGGCAAGGGATTTTTTTTAGAAATGAAGAGCTAGTATGAAATGGGCAAGTAGGGGATTAAATGAGAAATTGGGTGGTTTGAACAGATTGTGTATATATTTTCCTCTTTGAGACCCCTAAGATCTCGTCTTATATGTTGCATGGGGAAAAATAATCTTTGCTTTCTTTTTAGCTTCTTAACTATGCACTTTCATCATTGCTGTACATTCTTTAAAGCATGGCTCAGAAAAGAACTTTTAGCGAATCTCACTTTACTTTTAAAAATTCTAATTATTATTTTGATTCCTTCTTTACAGAGAGGGAGAAATCACTTTGGGAGAGGGTGGGATGATTTGGGAGAATGGCATTGAAATATGTATAATATCATATATGAAACGAGTCGCCAGTCCAGGTTCGATGCACGATACTGGATGTTTGGGGCTGGAGCACTGGGATGACCCAGAGGGATGGTATGGGGAGGGAGGAGGGAGGAGGGTTCAGGATGGGGAACACATGTATACCTGTGGCAGATTCATTTTGATATACAGCAAAACCAATACAATATTGTAAAGTTAAATAAAATAAAATTTAAAAAAAAAAAAGAAAAGAAAAAAAAAGTAAACCTAACCACAGTCAAAAGTGATGGAGTTATCTTGACTGGCCTTAGACTAATTACATGATGTGGAGTAAGAGAATATATGATGATGTCTCTTCTCTCACTTTTCTCTTGCAAGCTGTATATCTTGCTATTTTGTTGGGCTATCTTACATATCACCAATCAAATAAATAATTTCCTGATGGAAATTTGAAAATAAAATAAAATAGTAGTATAGTATGAATTTATTGTCTGAAAAACAGTGAGTTTCTATTTAATTTTCATTAAATTGTAGCGTAAAGAGAATTGTCACTTTGATCCAGTCTAAGATATAAGTGCTAAGGCTTTCAGGTTTTTCAGTAGCATTATGTTGGTTGAACACTAGAGCAGTTGACTTGTTTCTCAGGATCAATATCACAGGTGGCTCAGTGGTAAAGAATCTGCCTGCCAAATAGGAGATGTGGGTTCGATCCTTGGGTAGGGAAGATTCCCTGGAGAAGGAAATGGCAACCCACTCCTGTATTCTTGCTTTGGAAATCCAACGGGCTAAGGAATCTGGCAGGCTGCTACTGTTCATGGGTTGCAAAAAGTTGGACATGACTTAACGACTTAAAACAGCAGAAAAGAAAAGGTAATAAAATACAGGAGCTCAATGTTGTGACTGAACCCTGATTTTGGATCTGCCACTGGCCAGTAAAGACACAAAGTTGATCATTATTAATTATCATACTATTAATATTAGTGCTAAACTAATTGAAAATATTAGTGTAATGCCTAACACATCACCTTTTCTCTGTTTATAAATCATGCTACAAACAGAAATAGCATCTTTTAGAACTGAAGGTTGTCCAGACACATGGCTGTGGTATAAAATGCAGACAAGCTTGGTCTAGAGGTTTCCTCTGTCTGCTTGGTCTTCACTGGAGTGCTGGTAGTACTTGACTGAATTAGTAATCAGAAATGTAGCAGTGCTGTTTCGTGACTTTGAGACCCTTGATTGTGGATTATGTTTACAGATCATAGTTTCTTTCTAAGTAGCATCCTTTGTATTCGAGGATCTGAGGAGGCTTGCAGTCTGTGATAAAATTGTTTTCTTCATGTAATTACATACCAGACATCATTGTGTCTGTCAAGATTTTGGTCCAGGGAGCCAAGAAAAATCCATGTGTTTGCGTGATGAATTTAGACACATTTCATTTGTGAGATCGATTTTGTCAGGTACTCTTCTACTTCAACTGAGAAACCTACTGGGTAGCATATATAATTTCAAAGTAGAAACACCTTAGCTTTTAAAGTCTGAAGCTGCTTGTCCATAAACATCGAGCATTTCTTACTGATGACGCTCTGTTATGCTTGATGGGGCATCCAAAAAGATAAGGGGTGGTCTTAGCCGAAGGAACCTGTAGGCTTTGCAGAAGTCAAGCTCAAATATATATTTTATTTTTTTAAAATATGTATTTGAACTTGACTTCTGCAAAGCCTGCAGATTCCTTCAGCTAATCCCTGGTGGCTCAGTGATAAAGGATCCGCCTGGAATACAGGAGCTACAGGAAACGCTGGTTTGATCCCTGGTCAGGAAGATCCCCTGGAGGAGGGTATGGCAACCAACTTCAGCATTCTTACGTGGAGAATCCCCATGGACAGAAGAGCCTGGAGGGCTATAGTCCATAGGGTTGCAAAGAGTCAAACACGATAAGCGACTTAGCACACAGGCATGCACTCACCAAATGTATGCTATTTATTAAGTAGCTTTGTTACAAAAAGCATATGCCTTGACTGCAGAGTTTGGAGTGAACTTAAAGTAGAATTAGTGTTTCTACCAGGAGCTTTTAGAGCCCTTCTATCTGTGAACTGGTATATGGTTCATTCTGTTTATGAACCAGATAACTGTGAAAGATCTTTGAAAACAAATGGATGGAAACTGTACTGAAAGTTAGGGTTATGATGGGTATTAAGAGAAGGGTGGAATTCTGAGGATTCCTCTCGAGGCTCAGGTTAACAAGTATTTAGGTATTTCCACATTTGTGGCATCACTGTTATGTGGTCTCTTTGAGTGATTCATAAACAGTCACAGAAGTTGGAGAAAAGCTGACAATTTTAACCCTTTGTTACATCCACCGATTTTGCTCTACTCTATAAGGGAACTCTGCCCGTCAGGAAACCAGTTAAGACAGGTTTTGCCTATTGCTCTGCCCCTAGAAAATACATCCTATAATTTCCATGCAAAAAATGCGTCAAAGAAAGAAACACCAGCTTGCTGACACTCTCATAATGGAGTATGGCCAAGGCAATTGTTGATCTCTTACAGCTTTTTGAAGAGTTAGCTCAGCAGTTAAGCTCTGAATAGGTCCACCCTTCTGTTAGTCAGCCAGCAATCTGCTCCCTTCCAGTGAATGGAATAAAAGCAGAGAGGCAGAATTTCATCTTTGTTCAAATGAGAAACCTATCTCCTGTAAGCCGGGGCCCTTCCTTCTCCATTAAATCTTCTGCCACCAAAGAGAGAAAAAGAAAAAAGGATCTTGAATATGTAGCATAACCGTCATCTCATCAGCTATAAACCTCACTTGGCAATTGTTTTTGGTCTTTAGTTGAGTACTAGGAGAGCCTCCACATGAATGCTAGGTACAAATCCATTATCTTAGTACTGCTACCTATAATTAACATGGCCCAACAGAATTGTAAAAACATTTATAAAAAAGGCAACAGAGTAACAATTACCGTTATCCCCAACTAAACTCCTCCTCCTCCATGTTTTCACCAAGAGAGCCCTGTTGTTACTTCAACAGGCCCAGTGTTGTGGTGACTTTGGTGATACAAATAAAGCAAGACTAAAATTCTAATTGTGAAATGTAAAAAGAAAGTAATTGCCTAGTGTTGGTTAATTCCATCTTTGTGTGATGACAGCAGCTGCGTTTTCCTGCCTTGTGTATTTTAACAGATGGCATTATTTCTTATGGAGTGTTACAGTAGCGGCCGAGGTGACACTGAAGGAAAATTCTGTGACAGCGTGTTAAGTAAGATATTATTGACAAGCCTGTGGCGCGGCGATGCAGAACTGTATCGTCGTGAATCTCTCGTCACCTCTGTAGCCCCCACCAAATGGTTTCCATTTGCAGCATGTGGGGGCCAGAACAGAAAGATGAATGGAAAATGGTGTTCTTTTTCAAATTCCCTTGCTTGCATATCATTGACAGGCTTGGGATGAAGGCCCAAATTTGGCAAAGAGGTGCGTTTATCAATCCAGTATCGTACTTTGGTAACTTTCTGTCAAAGCTAAGAAAACTGAGAGGCCCTGATGGGCTTGAGTTCTAACCCAAGGTCTGCTCCCAGTCACTTTTCTCTGGATTGGTTTCATTTGGGTAAAAGGCTGCAGTTGGACAATGAGAGAAGTCTCTAGGGCCCTTTCTACTCCAGCTCTCTGTGCTTCTGAGCGTCCCGAGCATTATGCTTTCATGGCACAAAGACAAGTGAATAGAATGCTGTCTAGATTACTCTATGTGTTACTGATATTGATGTAGTCTAGAGTGGGGAAAAGACCAATGGCTCTTTGGAGGAGATCTGGCCATGGTTCAGCCATGACACAGGTCACTGAGTTAATCACAAGGATGCAGTCAAGGTCTAATAGGATGGTGCTATCGAAAGATGGTTAATTAATTCAACAAACATTACATAACTGCCCTGTACTAGATACTGTGCCAGGTGCTGGGGATTCAGTGGTGGGTAAAGCCTGGTCTTGCTTTTAGAGGAGGTCATTCAGTTGGAGAGACAGATAAATAAATGGATAATTACAGCAGAGTATAGCAGGAGTTTTGACGGGCTCAAGTTCAGGGTGATGTAAAAGTCTATAGGAGGGGGAGCTCACCCAGCTAGGGGCCCAGAAACCTTCCAGGAAGAAGTGGATTCTAAGTCAAGGCAAATACAGGTAGAAGAGGGAGGGACAAATAATAACAGTATGACCAGAAACTTCTTGAACTAAGATTCAGAAATCACTATGGTTTGGTTTTCCTTCCCTACTGGTCTTAAGAGTAGGAGCCCACCAGAATCTTGTGTCTTGATGAGTGAGGAATGGTCTTATTTAAGTGTTCTTGAAATGATTTCTATCCTGCTGCATTTCTAAAACAAATGGTTTTAAAGCTTGAAAAACGATATTTAAGAGAATATCCAGCATTCACTGTTAGACACTAAACATAGAGTTTGGAAAAGACCTCTCCAGGCCTTCCTCTTTACAAATGCCCCAATAGATTCATGGCGCACTTTGAAGGGAGGTATAAATGGATCTATGTTGATTGGTCCAGGGAGAAATGAGAGTGGCTTTATACACAATATGAACTTTTGGCTTTCTTTTATAATCTTCACTAAGAGAAGGGCTGTCAGCTTGTTGCTCAGTGAATAATAAATCTGACTCATCCCCTGTCCCTGCAGGCTGACCCTCCTCCATACTAATGTCTGACATTTTACAGTTTAATTAAAATCACCTTCTAAGCAGCACGCCACCAAGAGAATGGTAGAATTTCTTCCTGCAACATGACAGCCGAGTAAAAGGGCAGTCCACCAAGTCTGCCATTGTCTGCGCTACTTGCCATGGAGTTCCTCTCACTAAGAGTGTTAGTGAGACCTTTGGCGAGAATGTGGGTAAAGAGGAGAAGAGAGCCCCTGATTTGGGGAATAGAAACTGACTCACCTCTCTGAACTTGGTGAGAGAAAGAATGTCCTGCTACCCCATATCTCTTTTAAGTCTTTGTTCTTTCATGAAACTGCAAACAGTAAATACCATGGTAACCTTTGTGAACCCACCTACTTCTGCACTGGAGCTGACTGTGTTGTATTTTGGACCCACAATGCCCTCCAAGGTGAAAGAAAGACCAGAGTATAGGATGGTGGTCTTTGCTTGCAATTTGATGTTGCTGCTGCTGCTAAGTCGCTTCAGTCATGTCCGACTCTGTGTGACCCCATAGATGGCAGCCCACCAGGCTCCTCAGTCCCTGGGATTCTCCAGGCTAGAATGCTGGAGTGGGTTGCCATTTCCTTCTCCAATGCATGAAAGTGAAACGTGAAAGTGAAGTCGCTCAGTCGTGTCCGACTCCTTGCAACCCCATGGACTGCAGCCTACCAGGCTCCTCCATCCATGGGATTTTCCAGGCAAGAGTGCTGGAGTGGGTTGCCATTTCCTGCTCCAGCAATTTGATGTTATAAACCTTTAATATTTCTAGTGTTCAAACGTAGAACTCCAGATCCCCATATTTGCCTGTCCTCTTGTATATCTTAAAGTCTAGTTCTAAATAATGACTCATAGAATTATGAGCAAATCAAATGGTTGTTGAGTTCCTCATTTGGTGCCATTTTATGCAGTAATAGATAGCTGAAATGATTATATATGGAGGCAAGAGAACTGGACCTCATGGTTCTAGAAGAGATGTTTTTAATAGTTCTGCCGAGGTTTCACTATCAATGCCATGCCTACCCAAAGATATGTGTGTGTGCATGCTAAGTCACTTCAGTCGTGTCTGACTCTGTGCGACCTTATGGACTGCAGCACACCAGGTTCCTCTGTCCATGGAATTCTCCAGGCAAGAATCCTGGAGTGGGTTTTCCTGCCCTCCTCCAGGGGATCTTCCAGAACCAGGGATTGAACCCATGTCTCTTATGTCTAACCTGCATTGGCAGACAGGTTCTTTACCACTGCTGCCACCTGGGAAGCCCAAGATACATGACAAAGTGGAAATAATAATGAATACTAATGTAGTCGTTATGATGTATTCAGCACATCCTCACTTAATCCTTATGACTCCTTATGTCATTGTCAGATGGGAAGACTGAGTCTCAAGGGCCACAGAAAAGTAAGTTGTATTCAAATCTGGTATACTGTTTCCATATTGTTCTTTCCCAAAGAAGTCTAGAACCAGTCAAAGTGAAGTGAAGTCACTCAGTCGTGTCCGACTCTTTGCGACTCCCCTACCAGCCCTCTCCATCCGTGGGATTTTCCAGGCAAGAGTACTGGAGTGGGTTGCCATTTCCTCTCCAGGGGACCTAACTGACCCAGGGATAGAACCCTGGTCAAGGCAAGACTTAAAATAGCTTCCTGTTAGAAATCTAACAGTTGTTGAACTTGGAGTGACAGAGGAACTAGGTGAGTCTCTTTCAATACTTCACTAAAGTATGTCACCTAGTCTGTGCTACGGCTGTAATCACATCAGTTGCTTGAATGAGAAGAAGTGGCAAAAGCAAAATGGAATCCTTGAACTGAAGTAAGTAAACAGAACTACCTTCAGAGTCTAGATTGTCTGGAAATTTGTGTTCCAAATAATTGACTCAAAAATTTGCATCAGAAGTTTATAATGGAATTATTTCTTTAAGAAGAAGCCAGTCAAAATCAACATGCTCATCCTCTGACCTTACGAAGTATTAAATTTTAAGTCAGGCTTCTTAGTTACTTATACTTTCCATGACAGAGAAAATTATCTCTTTTGGATCATGATCAATAATGTGGCATGTGCAATGCTGCTTTACATTTTTTAGACTTATGATCAATTTCAGGTTAAAATATCTTATTTATCCAAAACTTAGGAGTGAACAATTTTTAAGTACATTGCTTGTAGTGTGACCTAGATAATGTGATGACAGCCTTTGGAACAATGTCAAGACCACTCCATATACATGCCCTTTATAAGCAGGCATCACAGTATGACAGCTTGAATCACACACAGTTTTTTTTATTTGTATTAACATGTACCTAAACATCCCCCAATGGAGAAGGCACCCCACTCCAGTACTCTTGCCTGGAAAATCCCATGGACAGAGGAGCCTGGTAGGCTGCAGTCCATGGGGTCGCGAAGAGTCGGACATGTCTGCGCGACTTCACTTTCACTTTTTACTTTCACGCATTGGAGAAGGAAATGGCAACCCACTCCAGTGTTCTTGCCTGGAGAATCCCAGGGATGGGGGAGCCTGGTGGGCTGCCGTCTATGGGGTCACACAGAGTTGAACATGACTGAAGCAACTTAGCAGTAGCAGCAGCAAACATTCCCCAAACTCACTTTAAAACATGGACCAATCTGAGATCTTTTATGATTGGTTATACAGTGTGACCAACTAGGAAAGATGGGCCAGGAAGGTATTCTTAGATCAAAACCCTAAATGAAGGAGGCACAAAACAATCAGAGTAACATGGTAAAGATCACTCATGCCATCCTGTGTAGCAGATCTGAGGGAGTTCAGTCATAGTCATAAATACCAGCCACACTAGTCATCGCTCTCCATGTGGAACATAGAACGGATGTCAGCTTGTGATTATCAGATATTTCAAAGGCATAGCCATACAGGGAGCTACGGAACTGCTTTATCCTAGTGATACACAAGTTGTTTCTGAAATTCAAAATTTTAAAGAAGAATAACTTCATTGGAGTTTAATGATGACAAAGAATGTTTGAATCCAAATTTCTTTATCTGGACTGTTCTTGTTCGGGCATTTAATATGCTTTCATATCTTATTTTCTCCCTGTCAAAAGCAATCTTGTACTGGAATTTGTAAATAAGTCTTTATGCGCCTACATCATAAGAATTAGAGTGGCTGGGTCAAAGTATTAAGTGTTTTAAATGACTGGTCATATAGAATGTCTACTTTTTGAAGTGTCTGATGTTTGGAAGAATCATTATCTGCCATACTGGTTAAATTTACCTCAATGTAAAAATAATCCAAATTCACCTAAATATTTAAAGAGTATGATATTGCCAGACACTAACACAAAAGACAGCCAGCCTCTGAGACTTGACACTAGACAACAAGATCTCTATAATGACATTTCTTGTATTTTAGGGAGATCGGGATTTAGCATCATACAGCACTTAGATAGAAACTAACCTGGGTCATAATTGGAATAAGACTCTGATAATATTAAGGCACCAATAAATATTTAATTTTAATTTTCATCTCAGTGCCAAATATTGCACCTGGAGATAATATCTGGTTGGATCTGGACCAAAGGATGAATGAATGAATACTGGCTGTAAATCCTGATTTATAAATGTTTTACTTTATTTAAACTATTCTTTCAGACTACTCCTCCAAATCCATCCTGTACTATAGTTCGTGACTTTGGTTTTTTCAACTGTTTTCTGATTTTATCTCTGCTTTAGAATCTCTCATGGTTTTCCAATCCACCTACTCAGGATAAATGTTTATCATCTTGCTTTCCTATACCTCTTTCCTTTCCTTTGCGTGCCATGACAAATGCTTTGTTTTGCTTGGACACTAATGATACGAGAAACATGTTGATGAGCTATTAAAGTTTCCTTCTATTTTGTCTCTTCTTAAATATCAAAAGGAGTATTGACCCAAAATGCAATTCAGTTACTAAAACCACTAAAAAAAATATGAAATATTCTTTCATATTTGGAATATTATCAAATGCTTCTTGTTTCTCCTCTGTCTTTTCTGAAGAGGGAGAGGATTGAATAAAATGAACTTAATAGAAGAATTGTTCAGAGAATACATGTTTTTAGGTAATTTTATATATGTGATAAATTGAATTAATTGCTACATTATTCTTAAACATTTCCTCCCATCTTATTGGATGAGTTAAATCTAAAAAATAGTTTTATTTACATCTGAAACACACTGGTTATTTAAAAAACTCAGTTTTTAAAGTAAAGCTGAAAAGTAACTAAAGTAAACAAAACAGTTAGAAAAGTATAAAGATTAATATGAAAATAACCATGTGGAATTACTTCACCAAGGGATAAGCACTGTTAATCTATTGATGAAAACAGTTCGTTATCTCTTATGAATGCCTACACACACACATATGTTCCTACACGTTGTTTTATGAAATTGGGATTGTGCTAATATACTGTACATTAATATATATAATATATTTATACTGATTTTGAGCATTTTTTCATGACAAGAAAGATTCTATATTACTTTTAATGCTTGCAGGATATTGCCTTATTTATCCTATATAACCGGAGAAGGCAATGGCACCCCACTCCAGTACTCTTGCCTGGAAAATCCCATGGATGGAGGAGCCTGGAAGCCTGCAACATTTAAGAGAGAACACATTTTCTTTCCTTTCTCTCTTTTTTCCCTCCCTTCTTCCTTGCCTTCCTGCTTGGGTACCAGTCAAAATGGTTTCCAGGAAGAGCACATTAATCAAAATTTTCATCAGCAGATCGTAAGTGCCTGATTTTCTCTTCCCTTTTCAATCCAGATCTTTGATATTTCCCACCTTTGCCAGTCTACTAGTATGGTGTATAGCTGCTTTAATTTTCATCTCTTTTGATTATAAGAAAGAACATCTTTTCATGATTGCTGACCATTTTTTAGTTTCTCCTTTGAGTAATTGCCTATTCTTGTCATATTTTTTTAAATTTAAAGAATTTCTTTGAGCTCTTTGCAAATTAAAAATTATTTTTTTTGTCATATGCTTTATGAATGTTACTTCCCAGTTTGTATTTTTATTTAAAAAATTTGTTCAACGTGCTTTATTACCCCCTTATAATGAAGTTCTTAGTTTTATGTGATAAATTTGTCAGTGTATTTTGTCTTATGCTTCTGAGTTTTTATGGTACGCTAAAAGATTTTCCCCACTATGTGATTATTTAAAACAAGCAAACAAACAAAACCTTCTAAATTTCAGTTTGCAATTTTATGGCTTAATTTCACTCTTTAAATAAATGAGATACTGACTTTATTGAATAATAATTACAACTATTTTGAACTCTGTTTTCCCCATTTTTCAAGGTATTTAATTGGAATTTTGAATGGTCATTTGAATAGATTTTTGTAATGTTTTGAGTTCAATATGTGACAATTTGGAGAAATTTATGTTTTTATAATGCAACTCTATATAGGAGAACATTTATTCATTTATTTATTTACATCTTTCTTCTATTATGTCCTTTAATAGGGTGTTGTAGGCTTGGTAATTAGTTTGCCAGCTTGCTGCCGCTGCTGCTGCTAAGTCGCTTCAGTCGTGTTGGACTCTGTGGGACCCCATAGACGGCAGCCCACCATGCTCCCCCGTCCCTGGGATTCTCCAGGCAAGAACACTGGAGTGGGTTGCTATTTCCTTCTCCAATGCATGAAAGTGAAAAGTGAAAGTGAAGTCGCTCAGCTGTGTCCAACTCTTAATGACCCCATGGACTGCAGCCTACCAGGCTCCTCTGTCCATGGGATTTTCCAGGCAAGAGTACTGGAGTGGGGTGCCATTGCCTTCTCTAGCCAGCTTACTAATATGTTATTTAGTTGCTTTTTTATTTCTTTGATAATAACTGAGAAAGAGCATCTTTTTATGTTACTCTTGGTCACTTTCTTGTTTGGGGACTTGTCAGTTTATGTCCTCTTGAGTTTAAAAATATAATTTTCAAGAATCCTTTGCATACTGAGGCTAGAAACCCATTGTCGTATGTTTCTAAATATTATTTCCCAGGTTAACTTTGTTTTCCAAAGATGTTTGTAGTGCTTTTGTTTTTCCATTATAAGGAAGTGTTTTATTTTATGTAGTCAATGTATCATTCTCTTTGTTTAATGTTTCTTGGTTTTTATGACAAAAAGTGTATTAACTTTATTCTGGTGTGGAGAGAAACCTTTAAATTTCAAGCATTCTAATGGGTGTGTAGGAGTATTTCATTGTGTCTTTAATTTGTCTCTAGTGAATAATGACGTTAAGCATCTTTTTATATATTTATTTGCCATCTGTGTATCTTCTTTGGTGAAGGGTTTGTTCAAATATTTTGCCCAGTTTTTGTTGAATTGTTTTGTCTTTTTTTTTTTTTTTGAATTTTTTGTTGAATTGTTTTGTCTTATGTTAAGTTGTATGACATCAGAATATGTTCTAGGTACAAGTTCTTTTTTGGGTATGTATTTTGCAAATATTTTTCTCCTGGTCTGTGCCTTGCTTTTTCATTTTCATCACATTGTCCCTTGAAGAGTGAAAGATTTTCTTTTTAAATTCATCAATTTTTCCCTTTTATGGATTATAAGTTTTGATGTCCTACTTTAAAAATCTTTGCCAAACACAAGGTTTCTAGCATTGTCTATGTTTTATTCTATAAGTTTTAAGCTCTTATGTTTAGTTCTGTGTTCTTAACTGAGTTATTTTATATATGTCGTGAGTTAAGTCAAATTTCATTTCTTTTTTGTACATTGCTATCTAATTAATTGTTTCAGTATCATTTGTTGAAAAGATATCTTTTTTTTTTTATTAAATGGCCTTGAAACTTTGTCAAAGATCAACTGACTGTATATATGTCATTATTTGGTTGCTGTTTTTGGACTATTCTCTTCCATTAAAGCATATGTCTATCTTTATGGTAACCACAGTGTCTTGATTACTGGCTTTATAGTAAGTCTTGAAATCAGGTAATGTAAGACCTCTTTATTTTTCTTTTTAAAAATTACTCCCAGACCTTTGCATTTCCTTATAAATTTTAGAATCAGCATGTCAGTTTCCACACAAAAGCATGCTAGAATCATATCAGTTCACATGTTGTGTAAGACTCTTCTAACCATACATTGTTATTTACTTCCCCTGGCACTCTGTGCTATTTTTGTCATACATATTACTCCTATCTACAGAATAAACTCAGTACATTATGTTATTTTTGCTTGGAACAATTATCATTTAAGCTGATTAAAAAAATAACAAAAATAACTTTTATATCCACCTATGTATTTACTCTTTCTAGTTTTCTCCATTCCTTTGCCTAAGTCCAAATTTCCTTTGGATCATTTGCCTCTTGCTTGAAGGATTTCCTTTTTAATTTCATATTGTGCTGATCTGCTAACCATGCATTCGTTCAGATTTTGTATGTATGCAAATGTTTTTATTTTGACTTTGATTCTGAAGGATATTTTCTCTGGGTTGATGGTTCTGTTAACAGTTGTGTAATTTCACTACCTTACAGTTATTGCCCCACTATGTTCTGGCTTTCATTGTTTCTGATAGGTCAGGGGTCATTCTTACTTTTTACCTCCATAACTAATGCACCACTTTTTTCCTCTGGGTGCTTTTAAGATTTTCCTCTTTTATGCTGTTTTGAAATAATTTGATTATGATGTGTTTTTTACTTTTTCTATTAGGTGTCATTTGCTTTATCTCCTTTGTGCTTTGAGTCTGCTGAAACTGTAAATTTGTCATTTTAATCAAATTTGGAGATTATTTGGCCATTATTTTTTAATTTATTTTTTGTCGAAGAATAATTGTTTTACAGAATTTTTCTGTTTTCCATCAAACTTCAAAATGAATCAGCCATAGGTGTACATATAGCCCCTCCCTTTTGAACCTCCCTCCCCACTGCACCCCTCTAGGTTGATACAGAGTCCCTGTTTGAGTTTTCTGAGCCTTACAGCATATTCTCATTGGCTATCTATTCTACACATAGTAGTGTAAGTTTCCATGTTACTCTTTCCATACATCTCACCCTCTTCTTCCCTCTCCCCATGTCCATAAGTCTATCTTTATGTCTGTTTCTCCACCGTGGCCCTGTAAATAAATTCTTCAGTACCATTTTTCTAGATTCTGTATATATACGTTAGAATCCGATATTTATATTTTTCTTTCTGACTTACTTCACTCTATACAATAGGTTCTAGGTTCATCCAGCTCATTAAAACTGACTCAAATGCTTTTTTATGGTTGAGTAATATTCCACTGTGTATATATACCACAGCTTCTTTATCCATTCATCTGTTGATGGACATCTAGGTTGCTTCCATGTTCTAGCTATTGTAAATAGTGCTGCAATGAACAATGGGATACATGTGTCTCTTTCAATTTTGGTATCCTCGGAGGTTAAAGCATCTGCCTGGACTGCGGGAGACCTGCGTTCGATCCGTGGGTTGGGAAGATCCCCTGGAGAAGGAAATGGTAACCCACTCCAGTACTCTTGCCTAGAGAATCCCATGGAGGGAGGAGCCTGGTAGGCTACAGTCCATGGGGTCACAAAGAGTCGGACACGACTGAGCGACTTCACTTTTCACTTTCAAGGTATATGCCTAGAAGTGGGATTGCTGGGTCATATGGTGGTTTTATTCCTAGTTTTTTAAGGAATCTCCATACTGTCTTCCATAGTGGCTGTATCAATTTACATCCCCACCAACAGTGCAAGAGTGTTCCCGTTTCTCCATACCCTCTCCAGCATTTATTGTTTGTAGACTTTTTGATGATCGTCATTCTGACGAATATCTCATTGTGGTTTTGATTTGCATTTCTCTAATAATGAGTGATGTCGAGCATCTTTTCATGTGTTTGTTAGCCATCTGTCTGTCTTCTTTGGTGAAATGTCTGTTTAGGTCTTTTTCTCAATTTTTGACTGGGTTATTTGTTTTTCTGGTACTGAGTTGTATGAGTTGCTTGTATATTTTTGAAATTAATCCTTTGTCAGTTGTTTCATTTGCTATTATTTTCTCCCATTCTGAGGGCTGTCTTTTCACCTTGCTTATACTTTTCTTTGCTGTGCAAAATCTTTTACGTTTAATCAGGTCCCACTTGTTTACTTTTGTTTTTATTTCCATTACTCCAGGAGGTGGGTCATAGAGGATCTTGCTTTGATTTATGTCATTGAGTGTTCTGCCTAAGTTTTCCTCTAAGAGTTTTATAGTTTCTGGTCTTACATTTAGGTCTTTAATCCATTCTGAGTTTATCTTTGTGTATGGTGTTAGGAAGTGTTCTAATTTCATTCTTTTACACTAGTTGTCCAGTTTTCCCAGCACCATTTATTGAAGCGACTGTCTTTGCCCCATTGTATATTCTTGTCTCCTTTGTCAAAAATAAGGTACCCATAGGTGCATGGGTTTATTTCTGGGCTTTCTATCTTGTTCCATTGCTCTATATTTCTGTTTTTGTGCCAGTACCATACTGTCTTGATGATTGCAGCTTTCTAGTATAATCTGAAGTCAGGAAGGTTGATTCCTCCAGCTCCATTCTTCTTTCTCAAGACTGCTTTGGCAATTCGGAGTCTTTTGTGTTTCCATACAAATTGTGAAAATTTTTTATTCTAGTTCTGTGAAAAATGTCATTAGTGATTTGATAGGGATCACATTGAATCTGTAGATTGCATTTGGTAGTATAATCATTTTCACAATATTGATTCTTCCTACCCAAGAACATGGAGTATCTCTCCATCTGTTTGTGTTGTATTTGATTTCTTTCATCAGTGTCTTATAATTTTCTGTGTACAGTTCTTTAGTCTCCTTAGGTAAGTTTATTCCTAGACATTTAATTCTTTTTGTTGCAGTTGGTGAATGGGATTGATTCCTTAATTTATCTTTCTGATTTTTCATTGTTAGTATATAGAAATGCAAGTGATTTCTGTGTGTTGATTTTG
Organism: Bos indicus; assembly: GCF_029378745.1. Taxonomy (NCBI): domain Eukaryota; kingdom Metazoa; phylum Chordata; class Mammalia; order Artiodactyla; family Bovidae; genus Bos; species Bos indicus. The sequence continues at coordinate 41,045,077 of NC_091782.1, read as the reverse complement.
TATCCTGCAGCTTTGCTAAATTCATTGATTAGCTCTAGTAATTTTCTGATACTATCTTTAGAGTTTTCTATGTACAGTATTATGTCATCTGCAAACAGTGAGAGCTTTACTTCTTTTCCTATCTGGATTCCTTTTATTTCTTTTTCTTCTCTGATTGCTGTAGCTAGGACTTCCAGAACTATGTTGAATAGTACTGGTGAGAGTGGACACCCTTGTCTTGTTCCTGATCTTAGGGGGAATGCTTTCAGTTTTTCACCATTGAGAATAATGTTTTCTGTAAGCTTATCATATATGGCCTTTACTATGTTGAGGTAGGTTCCTTCTATGCCCATTTTATGAAGAGTTTTAATCAGAAATGGGTGCAGAATTTTGTCAAAGGCTTTTTCTGCATCTATTGAGATGATCATATGGCTTTTATCTTTCAATTCATTTATATGGTGTATCACAATGATTGATTTGCATATATTGAAGAATCCTTGCATTCTTGGAATAAACCCAACTTGATCATGTTCCATGAGCTTTTTGATGTGTTGCTGAATTCTGTTTGCTAAAATTTTGTTGAGGATTTTTGCATCTATGTTCATCAGTGATATTGGCCTGTAGTTTTCTTTTTTGTATTGTCTTTGTCTGGTTTTGGTATCAGGGTGATGGTGGCCTCTTAGAATGAGTTTTGAAGTGTTCCTTCCTTTGCAATTTTTTGAAAGAGTTTTAGAAGGCTAGGCATTAGCTCTTCTCTAAATGTTTGATAGAATTTTCCTGTGAAGCCATGTGGTCCTGGGCTTTTGTTTTTCAGGAGATTTTTGATCACAGCTTCAATTTCAGTGCTTGTAATTGGGTTGTTCATAATTTCTATTTCTTCCTGGTTCAGACTTGCAAGATTGAACTTTTCTGGGAATCTGTCCATTTCTTCCAGGTTATCCATTTTATTGCCATATAGTTGTTCATAATAGTCTTATAATCCTTTGTATTTCTGCATTGTCTGTTGTAACCTCTCCTTTTTCATTTCTAATTTTGTTGATTTGATTCTTCTCTCTTTTATTCTTGATGAGTCTGGCTAAAGGTTTGTCAATTTTTTTTATCTTCTCAAAGAACCAGCTTTTAGTTTTATTAATCGTTACTATTGTTCATGTCTTTTTCATTTATTTCTGCTTGGATCTTTATGACTTCTTTCTTTCTGCTAATTTTGGAATTTTTTTGTACTTCTTTTTCCAGTTATTTTAGGTGTAAAGTTAGGTTGTCTGTTTGATGTTTTACTTGTTTCTTGAGGTAGGATTGTATTGCTATAAACTTCCCTCTTAGGACTGCTTTTGCTGCATCCCATAGGTTTTGAGTTGTTATGTTTTCATTGTCATTTGTTTCTAGAAATTTTTTTGATTTCCCTTTTGATTTCTTCAGTACCTGTTGGTTATTTATAAATGTGTTGTTTAATTTGCACGTGTTTGTGTTTCTTACCATTTTTTTCTTGTAATTGATATCAAGTGTCATAGCATTGTGGTCGGAAAAGGTGCTTGATATGATTTCAATTGTCTTAAATTTGCTGAGGTTTGATGTGTGACCCAAGATGTGGTCTATCTTGGAGAATGTTCCATGTGTGCTTGAGAAGAAGGTGCATGCTTCTGCATTTGGATGGAATGTCCTGAAGATATCAATGAGATCCATCTCATCGAATGCATCATTTAAGGCGTGTGTTTCCTTATCAGTTTTCTGTTTTGATCTGTCCATTGCTGTGAGTGGGGTGTTAAAGTTTCCTACTATTATCGTGTTACTGTCAATTTCTCTTTTTATGTATGTTAGTGTTTGTCTTATATATAGAGGTGCTCCTTTGTTGGGTGCATAGATATTTACAATTGTTATGTCTTCCTCTTGGGTTGATCCCTTGATCGTTATGTAGTGTCCTTCCTTATCTCTTGCAATATTCTTTAAGGTCTATTTTGTCTGATATGAGGATTGCTACTCCAGCTTTATTTTTCTTCCCATTTGCAAGAATATATTTTTCCATTCTCTCACTTTCAGTCTATATGTCTTGAGGTCTGAAGTGGGTTTCTTGTAGACAGCATATATATGGGTCCTATTTTTGTATCCATTCGGCCAGTCTGTGTCTTTTGGTTAGAGAATTTAATCCATTTACATTTAAAGTAATTATTGATATACATGTTCCTATGGCCATTTTCTTAATTATTTGATGTTGATTTTGTAGATCTTATATCTTCTCTTGTATTTCTTGACTATATAAATCCCTTTAACATTCGTTGTAAAGCTGATTTGGTGGTACTGAATTCTCTTAACTTTTGCTTGTTTGAAAAGTTTTTTATTTATCCATCAATTTTGTATGAGATCCTTGCCATGTGGAGTAATTTTGGTTGTAGATATTTCCCTTTCAGTACTTTAAATATATCCTGCCATTCCCTTCTGGCCTGCAGAGTTTCTGCTGCAAGATCAGCTGTTAAGTGTATGGGGTTTCCTTTGTACATTATTTGTTGCTTCTCCCTTGCTGCTTTTAATATTCTTTCTTTGTGTTTAGTCTTTGTTAGTTTTATCAGCATGTGTCTTGGCATGTTTCTCCTTGAGTTTATCCTGTATGGGACTCTTTGTGCCTCTTGGAGTTGATTGACTATTTCCTTTTCCATGTTGGGGAAATTTTCAACTATAATCTCTTCAAAAATTTTCTCATACCCTTTCTTTTTCTTTTGTTCTTCTGGGACCCCTATAATTCGGATGTTGGTGCTTTTAATATTGTCCCAGAGGTCTCTGAGACTATCCTTAGTTCTTTTCATTCTTTTTACTTTATTCTGCTCTTCAGAAGTTTTTTCCCACCATTGTATCTTCCAGCTCACTGATTTGTTCTTCTGCTTTAGATATTCTGCTATTGATTCCTTCTGGAGTATTTTTGATTTCAGTAATTGTGTTGTTTGTCTCTATGTTTATTCTTTAATTCTTCTAGGTCTTTGTTAATTGATTCTTGCATTTTCTTCATTTTACTTTCAAGGTGTTTGATCATCTTTACTATCATTGTTCTGAATTCTTTTTCAGGTAATTTGCCTATTTCCTCTGCATTTATTTGGACTTTGGTGTTTCTAGTTTGTTCCTTCATTTGTGTAGTATTTCTCTGCCTTTTCATTATTTTTTAAAAACTTACTGTGTTTGAGGTCTCCTTTTCCAAGGCTTCAAGGAAAGTTGAATTCTTTCCTTGAAGAAGGTTGAATTCTTTTTTCTTATGGTTTCTGCCCTCCTAAGGTTGGTACAGTGGTTTGTGTAAGCTTTGCATAGGGTGAGATTTGTGCTGAGTTGTTGTTTGTTTGTTTGTTTTTCCTTTGATGGGCAAGGCTGAGGGAGGTGGTATTCCTGTCTGCTGATGATTGGGTTTGTATTTTTGTTTTGTTTGTTGTTTAGATGAGGCATCCTGCACAGGGTGCTACTGATGGTTGGGTGATGCCGGTCTTGTATTCAGGTGGTTTTCTTTGTGTGAGTTCTTAACTATTTGATGCTCCCTAGGGTTAGTTCTCTGGTAGCCTAGGGTCTTGGAGTCAGTGTTCCCACTCCAAAGGCTCAGGGCTTGATCTCTAGTCAGGAAGGAAGATTCCACAAGGGGTTTGTTATGGCATTAAGTGAGATTAAAGCAAATATCCAAAAACGAGAAACCAAAGATGAACCCCAGACAAATGGCAGCTACAAAATCAAGCAAATGATAATTAAAATAATGGAATATACAGATATACATATAAACCCATGAGCAAAGTCAGAATAGCCCAACAAAAATAAAGTACAGTAGATTGACCCAGCAAACAAAGGAAATAAAAAATTGTTTCCAGTTAAAAACAAAACTAACTAAAACACAAACTGGAAAACAAAACTAAAGCAAGGTGCCAAGTGGGGAATAAAAGAATGAAAACAAAACTAACAAATATGTTGAGAGGAAAGGAAAGGAAGAAAAGAGAGAAAGAATAGATATACAAAGTTAAATAGAGGTAGATGAAGAAGATTTATATCCACTAAAGATTAACTACAAGGGGAAAAGAACAGTAGGAAAGGCAGGCAAAGGAATAAATGTAGAAAAAATATAATAGGTTTAAAAAATGAAAAATTAAAATTATAAAGAAGAGAAAAGAAAAAAAAAACAGGAGAAGGGAAAAAAACAAACAAACAAACAAAGGAAAACTCCATAGAGCTGCAAAAGCCCAATGTGGAGTAAGAGATTTATAACAACAATAAAAAGTGTGACTGAATATACATATATACATATACACCTGTAAGCAAAATCAAACAGTCCAACAAAAGTAAAGTACAATAGATTGACCCAGCAAACAAAGGAAACCAAAAATTATATCTACTAGAACAAAACTAACTAAAGCATAAACTGGAAAACATAGCTAAAGCAAGGTGCCAATTGGGAAATAAAGCAATGAAAGTAAAACAAATATGTTGAAAGGATTGGAGAGAAAGAAAAGAAAAGAAAGAAAGAATAGATGTGCAAAGTTAAATAGAAGTAGATAAAGAAGATTTATATATGCTAAAGGTTAATTGCAAGGGGAGAAGAAAACAAGGAATAAATGTAGAAAAAATAATAATAGGTTAAAAAAATTAAAATTAAAAAAAGAAAAAAAAAGGAAAACTCCACAGAACTGCAAAAGCCCAATGTAGAGGCAGAGATTTATAACAACAATAAAAAATGTGACTGAGAAAAAAGCTCAAAAGCTTAATTGGATTTCTTAGTGCCGATAAAATCAACAACTACAACAGGGCGGGAAGAAAAGAAAAAATGCAAAAGTATCTACAGAACAAGTCAAAAAATAAGAATAACAAATGTTTTTCTCGAGTCACTGCTGTCAGAGTCCTTTCCCTCTTGACTCCCTAGGATGCCCTCCAACACGGTGCTGATCTCTGGACCTGCTGTGAGGGCAACTCAGATTCTAATCTGCTCCTACTCCTGTGTGTTCTTGCCTCCAATGTCCACAGCTATCAGAACTGGTGCGTTTTCTTTTGTGGGAACTCTCAATAGCCTTTTATATATTCCACAGACACAGAGTCTGCCTAGTTGATCATGTGGATATAAGCTGCAGCTTGTACAGATGGTGGGAAGATTTTGGGTCTTCTTCCTTAGACACACTGCCCCTGGGTTTCAGTTGTGGTTTTATTTCCACCTCTGGATATGGGCTGTCCACTGGGGCTTGCTGCTGAGGCTGCCCTGGAGGACTTGGGTTTGCCCCTGTGAGGGCCAGGTGTGGAGGTGGTGCAGCTGCTTGGGGCGCAGGGGTTCTGACAGCACCAGGTACTCAGGGGAGTTGGCAGTTAGGGCAGCAGGAAATACAGTGCTCTAGAAGGGTATGGCAACCAGTATTTGCCAATACGCTTCAGTATTCTTGCCTGGAGAGCCCCCCTCCCTGACAGAGAAGCCTGGCAGGCCACAGTACAGGGTTGTAGAGAGATGAACACAACTGAAGCGACCCTGTATGCATAGATGCAAGACATTTTTTGCTTGTGGCAGCTCTGCCCCAGTGAGGGTCGAGCATGAAGGTGGCACAGCTGCTTGGCTTGCGGGGACCCTGGTGGTGCCAAGTGTGCAGGGACATGGACTGTCTCCACTCCAGGAGTTATGGCCCTATCAGAGTCATTTTTCGAGCCTCTTGTAGCTGGTGATCAGAAGCCCTCTTTGGCCAGACTTTCTCTTGGCCAATTTTTGTTTTATTTTTAAACTTTACAATATTGTATTGGTTCTGCCATATATCGAAATGAATCCGCCACAGGCATACATGTGTTCCCCATCCTGAACCCTCCTCCCTCCTCCCTCCCCATACCATCCCTCTGGGTCGTCCCAGTGCACCAGCCCCAAGCATCCAGTATCGTGCATCGAACCTGGACTGGCGACTCGTTTCATATATAATATTATACATATTTCAATGCCATTCTCCCAAATCATCTCACCCTCTCCCTCTCCCACAGAGTCCAAAAGACTGTTCTATACATCAGTGTCTCTTTTGCTGTCTCGTATACAGGGTTACTGTTACCATCTTTCTAAATTCCATATATATGCGTTAGTATACTATATTTATGTTTTTCCTTCTGGCTTACTTCACTCTGTATAATAGGCTCCAGTTTCATCCACCTCATTAGAACTGATTCAAATGAATTCTTTTTAATGGCTGAGTAATACTCCATTGTGTATATGTACCACAGCTTTCTTATCCATTCATCTGCTGATGGACATCTAGGTTGCTTCCATGTCCTGGCTATTATAAACAGTGCTGCGATGAACATTGGGGTACACGTGTCTCTTTCCCTTCTGGTTTCCTCAGTGTGTATGCCCAGCAGTGGGATTGCTGGATCATAAGGCAGTTCTATTTCCAGTTTTTTAAGGAATCTCCACACTGTTCTCCATAGTGGCTGTATTAATTTGCATTCCCACCAACAGTGTAAGAGGGTTCCCTTTTCTCCACACCCTCTCCAGCATTTATTACTTGTAGACTTTTGGATCGCAGCCATTCTGACTGGTGTGAAATGGTACCTCATAGTGGTTTTGATTTGCATTTCTATGATAATGAGTGATGTTGAGCATCTTTTCATGTGTTTGTTAGCCACCTGTATGTCTTCTTTGGAGAAATGTCTATTTAGTTCTTTGGCCCATTTTTTGATTGGGTCATTTATTTTTCTGGAATTGAGCTGTAGGAGTTGCTTGTATATTTTTGAGATTAGTTGTTTGTCCGTTGCTTCATTTGCTATTATTTTCTCCCATTCTGAAGGCTGTCTTTTCACCTTGCTTATAGTTTCCTTTGTTGTGCAGAAGCTTTTAAGTTTAATTAGGTCCCATTTGTTTATTTTTACTTTTATTTCCAATATTCTGGGAGGTGGGTCATAGAGGATCCTGCTGGGATGTATGTTGGAGAGTGTTTTGCCTATGTTCTCCTCTAGGAGTTTTATAGTTTCTGGTCTTACGTTTAGATCTTTAATCCATTTTGAGTTTATTTTTTAAAAATGTATTTGTTTACACTCTCCTCGCTTTTTGGAACTCCATTTAAAAGTATATTTGAATGATTCAGGTTGTCTTATAGTTCCTTAATATTCTCAGCACTGTTTCCACCCATCTTTTTCAGTTGAATCTTTTGCTTCTCCAATCCAAGTACTAACCAGGCCTGACCCTGCTTAGCTTCTGAGATCAGACAAAATGGGGCATGTTCAGGGTGGTATGGCCGTAGATGAATCTTTTGCTTCTTTCAAGCATACAAATATATCATTTTTTAAACAATGGTGATTTTACCTTCTTCCATTCCCATAATTATGTTCTTAAAAAGTGTTTGTGTATACATATACATTAAAATGCTGAATAATGGAGTTAATAGCAGAAATTACTACTTATCATTGCCCTTGACTCTCATAGGAATGATTCTAGAGATTCACTATTAACTTTGAAGCTCTGGCATATACTTTGAGTTTAAATTTTTATCATGTTATGGGAGTATCTTTCTATCAAATGCATTCTTAGCATCTGATGAGATAATATTATATTTCTCCATTGAGTTTTTAATATGAATTTTCATGATACATTTTCTAATTATGAACCATTGTTGTGTTCCTGACATGATCTCCATTTAGCAATGATTCATTTGTTATTTGTTTCAGTGTCCTGCTAGAGTCAACTTGCTAACATTTTATTTAGATTTTTTTTTTTTTTTGCTTTATGAATGAGATTGGTCTTTGTCCAATGCTTGGTACATACCCACATATAATTTGGGTACACAATACTTTGTTGTTAGATAGTCTTAGTACTCTTCCTTCCAAGTTTTTTTTTTCGAAAACCACTTTGTGTCAGGCCCTGTGTTGAGCAAGAGCAATTTAAAGACAAATATTCTTTGGTTTCTATCTTGGGGAAACATACCATCTAGTAGGGGAGAGAAACAAGGCAGTAGAGATTTACAAAATGAAGTAAAAGTGCAATAGTAGAGGCAGATTCCAGGTAATCTGGGAGTATATGGCCAAAACATATGGTTCATTAGTAAACACTGGTTGAATTGAACTTGTCTTGTTTGGAAGAGACTTTCTGGGGGAGGCTTTGCAAAGGAATAAATAAAGGAATAGAAGCCAACTTCCTTCTTCTGCGAAGAGCTATGTAGAGCTCTAGAAGGCAGAGGGACCTGATTTTACTATATCATTCTTTTTCATAATCAACACCTGCAATTTCAAATGGACTATTTTTTGCCTTCATGAATTTATGAGTCATAGTTTCTGAATTGTTTCCAAATCCTTTACCAAATTCAGCTAAACATGGCTATGCCCTGAGTTCAGCAAAAAATTTCAGAAAATAATTTAATCTAAAAGTGGTTTGAGTCCCAGAGAAATTTAGTTGAGTTTCTTGCCCTTTAGTTATTGGAAGTTATTTAGATTTAAGGGAAACAATCATATTCTATGTTTATTTTCCTTATATGTCAGCATTTCTATCTATTTTACCTATTTCTTTTTTTCTACTAGTCACATTGATAGGATAGGAAGTTGGAGAAAGGAACTAACATGCATAGGTCATCTATATTGTGACCTATGCTGCCTGTCAGTTCACAGCAACCCTCGCGGGAATATTCTCATTAACTTCTTTTTCTCAGTTGCAGTTTACTCATGGGCACATGACTTAATTATGGTAAAGCTAGAATTCTACTGCAGATGTGGTGGAGTCCAAAGGCTTTCTACTGTACCATGGAAAGGGTTTGATTTCAGAAAGAAGTAGACGTTGCTGTATATTTATGCTGTACTTATGCCTTTCTTTTTAAAAATTGAATATATTTAAGGTGTACAATATGCTGATTTGATACACAGATATGGTGAAATGGTTTTAACAGTCAGGGTAACATTTTCTCACATGGTTACCATCTTTTTTTTAAAAGAACACTTGAACTGTATTGACTTAGCCAGTTTTTAGTGTTCTATACACTATTATTATGCTTGTCATCGTTGTGTACATTAGATTCAGCTTATTAATTCTATACAACTGAACCTCTCTACCCTTTGACCAGTATCTCCCATTGCCCCCACCTCCTCACCCACAGTGTTCTACTCTCTACTTCTGTGTAATTGACTTTTTGTTAGTTGCACATTTAAATGAGATCATGCAGTTTTTTTTTTTTCTTTTTGTGTCTGGCTTATTTCAGTTAGCATAATGTCCTCCAGGTTCATCCATATTTTTTCAAATGACTTAGTCTCCTTCCTTTTTAAGGCTGAATTATACACACACACACACACACATTTTTCTTCATCCATTCATCCATAAATGATATTAGTTTGCTTTCATATCTCGGATATTGTAAAGGAATTGTAAATAATGCTGCAATCAACATGGAAGCACAGATACCTGAATATTTTCTTTTATTTTCTCATACTATTGACATTTTACATACTAAAGAAAATCAAGGATAAAAAAGTAACTAATGAAGTAATGTGTCTGACACGAGCTTGTATTTTTCTCATCAATGTTACTCATCTTGAACAACCACAAAAAGACCTCATACTTTTATGCATTCTAAGATGTTGTCTTGGGCTTTTAGGTAATTTGGAGGTAATTATGGATGAATCTTTGAGCCCCTTTTTGGGGGTGGGGGGCAAGAATACTAGAGAGGGTTGCCATTCCCTTCTCCAGGAGATCTTCCTGACTCAGGGATTGAACCCAGGTCTTCCGCACTGTACACACACGCTTTACCATCTGAGCCACCAGGGAAGCCGTGACCTCGTACAGGAGACAGGGGTCAAGTCCATCCCCCTGGAAAAGAAATGCAAAAAAGCAAAATGACTGTCTGAGGAGGCCTTACAAATAGCTGTGAAAAGAAGAGAAGCGAAAAGCAAAGGAGAAAAGGAAAGATATTCCCATTTGAATGCAGAGTTCCAAAGAATAGCAAGGAGAGATAAGAAAGCCTTCCTCAGCAATCAATGCAAAGAAACAGAAGAAAACAACAGAATGGGAAAAACTAGAGATCTCTTCAAGAAAATTAGAGTTACCAAGGGAACATTTCATGCAAAGATGGGCTCAATAAAGGACAGAAATCATATGGACCTAACAGAAGCAGAAGATATTAAGAAGAGATGGTAAGAATACACAGAAGAACTATACAAAAAGTTCTTCACAACCCAGATAATCAGGATGGTGTGATCACTCACCTAGAGCCAGACATCCTGGAATGTGAAGTCAAGTGGGCCTTAGAAAGCATCACTACGAACAAAGCTAGGGGAGGTGATGGAATTCCAGTTGAGCTATTTCAAATCCTGAAAGATGATGCTGTGAAAGTGCTGCACTCAATATGCCAGCACATTTGGAAAACTCAGCAGTGGCCACAGGACTGGAAAAGGTGTTTTCATTCCAATCCCAAAGAAAGGCAATGCCAAAGAATGCTCAAACTACTGCACAATTGTACTCATCTCACACACTAGTAAAGTAATGCTCAAAATTCTCCAAGCCAGGCTTCAGCAATATGTGAACCATGAACTTCCAGATGTTCAAGCTGGTTTTAGAAAAGGCAGAGGAACCAGAGATCGAATTGCCAACATCCTCTGGATGGTTGAAAAAGCAAGAGAGTTCCAGAAAAATATCTATTTCTATTTTATTTACTGTGCTAAAGCCTTTGACTGTGTGGATCACAATAAACTGTGGAAAATTCTGAAAGACATGGGAATACCAGACCACCTGACCTGCCTCTTGAGAAACCTATATGCAAATCAGGAAGCAACAGTTAGAACTGGACATGGAACAACAGACTGGTTCCAAATAGGAAAAGGGGTACAGCAAGGCTTTATATTGTCACCTGCTTATTTAACTTATATGCAGAGTACATCATGAGAAACGCTGGGCTGGAAGAAACACAAGCTGGGATCAAGATTGCCGGGAGAAATATCAATAACCTCAGATATGCAGATGACACCACCCTTATGGCAGAAAGTGAAGAGGAACTCAAAAGCCTCTTGATGAAAGTGAAAGAGGAGAGTGAAAAAGTTGGCTTAAAACTCAACATTCAGAAAACGAAGATCATGGCATCTGGTCCCATCACTTCATGGCAAATAGATGGGGAAACAGTGGAAACCATGTCAGACTTTATTTTTTGGGGCTCCAAAATCACTGCAGATAGTGATTGCAGTCATGAAATTAAAAGATGCTTACTCCTTGGAAGGAAAGTTATGACCAACCTAGATAGCATATTGAAAAGCAGAGACATTACTTTGCCAACAAAGGTCTGTCTAGTCAAGGCTATGGTTTTTCCAGTGGTCATGTATGGATGTGAGAGTTGGACTGTGAAGAAAGCTGAGCGCTGAAGAATTAATGCTTTTGAGCTGTGGTGTTGGAGAAGAGTCTTGAGAGTCTCTTGGACTGCAAGGAGATCCAACCAGTCCATTCTAAAGGAGACCAGTCCTGGGATTTCTTTGGAAGGACTGATGCTGAGGCTGAAACTCCAATACTTTTGGCACCTCATGCGAAGAGTTGACTCATTGGAAAAGACTCTGATGCTGGGAGGGATTGGGGGAGGAGTAGAAAGGGACGACAGAGGATGAGATGGCTGGATGGCATCCCCGACTCGATGGAGATGAGTTTGGGTGAACTCTGGGAGTTGGTGATAGACAGGGAGGCCTGGTGTGCTGCGATTCATGGGGTTGCAAAGAGTCGGACACGACTGAGCGACTGAAGTGAACTGAACTGATGGATGAATCTATAAGAAAAATCAAGTTTACAACTGCTATTTTAGGCTTAAATTGATCAACTCAATTTTCTTCCACTTGTGTATTCTACGAATTGGTCATATCAGTTGTGGGTCATTGTCACTCAGTCGTGTCCAACTCTTTGCAACTCCATGAACTTTAGCCTGCCAGGCTCCTGTGGCCATGGAATTCTCCAGGCAAGAATACTGGAGTGGGTTGCTATTTCCTTCTCCAGGGGATCTTCCCAACTGAAGGATCAAACCTGGGTCTCCCGCATTGTAGGCAGATTCTTTACCACCTGAGTCACCAGGGAAGCCATGGAGTATGTATGTAGGATACAATGGAAAACAACACTGTTCTTGGCCTTGTTGCTTTCTAGTGGGAGAGAGAGACAAATGAGATAAATGTTTCAAGATAACTAGAGGATTCTGTGAGAGCACTTAGGAGGCGAACCTAACATAAAAAACATTTCAGAAATTCCCCGAAGTCCATTGTCTTGCATCACCTGTACAAAAGCAAAAAAAGAAGATATGGGATGAGTATTTCTTTGCAACAAAGGATTAACACACACACACACACACACAAATTCAGTTCTCATTGTATGTATGTGTGTAAATTTTGGGGTGATGTCCTAGAAATCTTTGTAGTGTTTTCTATGTTCTACTTTTCATCTGCCAATAATATGGTTTTGTATTCTTCTATTATTATTCTCTGTATAGAGGCAAGGCAAATAAGATGGTAAAATTTGCACTGCCATCCCCATGTCATGCTCTTCCATAATCATTCTGAGAGGCTGGCCGTTTGGGATTGTAATTATTATTCCTTAAGTTTCAGATTTGGGGCAAAGCTTGCTGTACTACATTGACTCATAGAATGAAGTGTTTGGGTTTCCTTTTTTGAATAAACTTTATTGCTTATTTTTATGATATGCTTTATTTTATACTTGTTGCTATCTACACATCAAAGGGAAGTTGAATGGCTTATATTTACCATGCTATTTGAAGATAGCTATGCTAAACGTGGTATTTTTCCAAGCATTGCAGACTTTTTTTTTTCATTTCCAAGTACTGCAAATGCCCTTTTGTAACGCAAAACTCTCATTAATAACCATTGAAATCTTATTTTTTCTCAGTCTTTTTTCTTGAAAGTTTGAGTTCTGCTATTGACTTAAACTTTTTTTAAAAAATGCCCTGAGGATTTCCTTTCATAATAATAATAAAAATAAAGAAAATGAAAGAACACTTAACAAGAATGGCATTGTCTCCATGAATAGATTTAGCAAAAGAATGAAGTCTATGTTATGATTATCATCCTTGCCAGTATCCTTTCAGGTATATTTTGTAGAATAAATTGAGGGTGAAGGACTAGGAAAGGCTGGAAGACATAAGCACAGACTTTCCTTTTTGGCTCAAGGTACTTCAAACCTAGCTAGGGCAGGATTTTCACCTAAAAGGAAGTTTTTCTGCTAATGATCTCTTTAGGCAAAGATAACCCACCCAATGATACCAAACCCTTTTTATATTAGATGAGGGTGGCTTTATAACTGAAAAAGAATGAAAGCAGTTCTTTCTTCTGAAATAGTCTTGATATTTTTAAAATTTGGAAGTCTACTTAAGTGCCCAGATAAATCTGTGTTAGCCTTCTGTGTCTTTATATTGATAGCAGTATCATTAAAAATTCAAACAGAAAAACAGTAAAATAGGGGATGCTTTTGTTGAGTTATGAAAGGTAGAAACTTTCCTATTCTTCTGACAGAGTCTAGGCAGATGCTTCTAAAATAAAACATTTTGAATACATACAAAATGTGTACCTGGTTTTGTGTGAGTGCTGACATTTAGGATAAAAGGATGTTATTTCTCAATTCTGTTAAAAGGGGAAACAATTTGAAGATTTTGCCCTTCAATAAAAGTGAATTTCAAAAATCGTACACCCTCCAATCATGCTTGTTTGTTAAAAGTTTATCAAATCAACTGTCTGCTGGTTTAAATTTCTATGTATCTTTTATTTCTACAGTATGATTTTTAAAAATACTGGGAGGTTTTCTGTGATGCTGTACCTATAAAATATTCTACAGTCAGGAATTAAGGATTGTGGAGAGTCATACATGTTATGCCTCTTTTTCAGTCTTTCCTAAGACTTCCTTTTATCCATTTTCATGTAATGGCATGATACCTTTACAGCATGAACACTGCAGACAGAGGTGGCTACATTTTCAACCTTTCCTCCCAGTTCACATCCTGGGGTATGTGAAGGGGAAAAGAAATGCTCTACAAATAGGCTGGACCTCACAGTTTGCTCTAAGGGAGCAAAAGTTTACATTTGTCAGAGCAAAATGAAGAAGCATGGTAGAGGGCGAACACTGAGTACTCAGCGTTAAGCGCCACCGCTCCCAGTCTAATGGGTAATAGAGTCATTAATTCTGCTGATTAACTTGGCCTTGGGGTTCATGGAAATGACATCCACCTCTTTTTTTTTTTTTTTTAAGCTCAAACTGTGGAACGAGGGAACATAAAAAAACAAGCTAATTAGAGAGAAATCAGGAGAAAAGAAGCGGAGAGAAAAGAAAGACAGTCTCAGCATTAATGAGACTTGTTTGGGGAGAGAATGTGACAGGCTCTTCAAAAGCATTATTGTCACATGTGTCACCATTTCATAGATGGCGAGAGCTACCTTTGAGCTTCATGCTGATCGTTAATGATTTGAAACTATAGAAAGATTGAAAAGGTAAAAGGGAAAATGTCAGACTCAACTGGATTTTAATGAGCTTATGTTTTTTTCCTAAGGACAACAGCCTGGAGAGTAGAGAAAGTTCACATCCTTTCTCTCCTTCACTCTCTGGATTTTCATTTCTTTCTGAGAGATACAGTTGGCAAAGGAACAATGGGAGAAGGATATCAAAGGTCTAAGCTCAAAGACCTAGGATGCGTTCTTTTTCTGAGAAGATGGGTGGCAGCAAGGGCAGCACAGGGGTTTGAATGACACAATAAGGGGAGACTGATGGAGGAGATGGCAGGAGCGCTTGTTTGTTTTTTGGGGACGTGCTGAGCCGAAGCCATCTTCACACTGTGAGATGTAACAAAGAAATCCAAAATGATTACGCAGGTTCATTTATCAGTATCACTGCTTCAGCTATTGCTGTGTGCAACAATGAGATGACAAGGCATTTATTGCTGATGGTTGGTTATTAGTCGCATTATAGGAAACATTAGAGCGGAGCAGGATGCATAGACCAGGGAGACAATAGCTTTCTGGGCTCAGAACTCAGCAGGGTAGCCATGTCATTAAATTTGGTAGTGCCAATTTAATTTTTTTTAAATAAACTGGAAAGAAACTTTGAAAATGAATTCTGTAACCCCATTTTTACCTTAATAGTAACTGTCAGAATTTCACTCCCTGGGCTCTCAATTCTGTGTTAGTAGGCTGAGCACACAGAGAAGGCTCACATTATTTTCAAAAGAATTGAGTACTAGTGGGAAAATCAGAACCAAATTTCAAGTCTTTTCTAGATGGTTTTCTTGCGGTTCTTGAAACATTAAATCCTGATTATGGTACAGTACCAAGGAACAAATTACTAATCAGGCACCAAGGTCAAATCAACTGCCTTACTGATGAGTTTCTGATGAATTCCTTTCTGAAATAAGAGACCTACATTCCTGAGTTGAAAGTAGTAGCCTAGCTCATTGCAAAGCAACAAGGCTGCAACAGAATGGGGGCTTGAATCCTTTGTTTCTTGACAGTTTCTCTTCCAGCATCCACTGATACAAATAAATCTGAACTCATCATGTATGTGTACCTGAGTTTGCTGTGTCCAAATGTGTGTTTTTGGTCTACTTGCCTGTAGAGTTATTGTAAATAGAACAAAGTTGAAAATAACCACCTGAAGAAGATCTTGAGGGACAGAGGGATTATTAAAAAAGAATTCTACTTAAAAAGCTTTCCATTCTAAAGTTTCAGAACACATTAAACACTAATTCATTCTCTCATCAATCCCAGATTACTAAAATAATTCTGCTCTGGAATACATGGAGTCATGGAGGTTTAAATAAACTTGACCAAGATTTTAGTCTTTCTCCAATTTAAGATTAGAAACTTGGATATGTATTTTAGAACTTATCTGATTTCTGCTCAAGGCCCTAGGTGTACTCTCTTATTCATTTGAAATGCCTTTTATAATAATGCCTTTAATAATCCACAGTGTGGATTATTAAAATAAATTTTTTTTGTAGTTGCAAGCAAGATGGAAGCTCCTTAAAACTCTTCTTTGGTGTTGGGCATGGAAGAAGTCCAACATAAAGCGTGGAAGATATTTTTATAAAGCTTATTGGAGAAAATAAGGCTCAGTTCGGACTGGAAAGAGTAGTGTTTCTTGGAGATTAATTCCCTGAGGGCTCAATAGGAATTTCCTCTTGAAGAAGTCTTTCTTGATCCCTAAGAACTGTGTTAAGTATCTCTCCTTTGTATTTTTCCATCGTTGGACTTAGCACATTTTATTGAAATTGTTCATTTATATGGTTGCTTTTTTCTGTTTGAAGATGCAATACTAAGAAAAAAAAATAAGCACAAATATTTGGAATAGTTGATCTTATTTGTCAGCAGAACTTTAAAGGAAGAAACAATAGATAAGTCTAAATCAGTGTCAATCTTTCTGTCATATTCCCCTCTTTTTTGTCTTTTAAAACTCCTTGAGTCTCCCTAGTTACCCTCTGGTCTTATTCACAGAAAGTCTTAGAGACCCTATTCGTGTTTCCTGTTCTCTCCCTCCTGCCAGTCATTTACTTTAAAGTGACATGTAAATTACCAAACAAAAAGTATATTTGTTTTATGTTTTAATTAAAAAAATTTTGACTATGCTGGGTCTCTGTTGCTGGGTGTGGACTTTCTCAAGTTATATGAGGGCTTCTCTATTGTGGTGTGTGGGCTTCGTTGCCCTGTGGCATGTGGAATCTTAGTTCCCCAACCAGGGATCAAACCTGTGTTCCCTGCATTGGAAGGTGGATTCTTAGCCACTGGACCACCAAGGAAGTCCCCAGAATATATATTTATAAGGATAAAATTTAATCTTTCATCAGATTAAATCTTGTCTTTCATAGCCATGCTATAGAATATTTTGAGAATGTTTGTTGGGAAGAGAAAATACTTGGTTTCATAAGTGTCCAAGATAGTTTTCAAAAAGGAAAAAAAAATGGCGCCCACACATTGACTCTTTTCTGAGTTGCTTTCATGGGATTTTAAATAAGTTCTTGAGTTAGGTAAGTGGCTTGGCAGGCATCCATGAGGTGCTGGGTAGTTTACAACTCCCTTCATGTATATTTCCATTACAATTTCCACAGCAAACCTATGGGCCAGCCAAACGAGGTCTTTAATTCCTATCGTGCAGATGAGCAAAGTGAGGAACAGAGGGTGTCTGGTCAAAGGGCATATAGACAGGCAGCTGCTGAGTGGTGGGGGTGATACTCAATACCTAGTCTTCCTGCTTCAGTACTTCTTTTTATGATTCACATCTAGACACCAGAATGAGCTCTTCAACTTGCTGCACGTTTACTGCTACGGTATTATTACTGCTGGTACATTTTGCACCAGTAGCTCCTCCAAAAAGGGCATTACATAAAAGAATCTCAAACATTCACTTTTTAATGGCTATTCCTAAAGGTAGACACACTCTTTCTTCTAGAGGTGTACAGATGTTAAATGGCAAAAAATAAAGGCACATGCATAATTTAAATGGCACTTGATTTAGGAGGCACTCAATATGGCAGAATATAAACCCGTGTATAATTTCAATTCAGAAAGTAAAAGAAAAAAATATTTTCTAAGAGAAAAATACTCTGAAGGGTTTGCAGGCCAAGGTAAGGGGTTCAGACTCTAGTCTAGGTTAGACGGGCAGTCAGGAGCAGATTCTAAGCCAGGGATCCCACAAGTCCCTTCTCTTTGGATTTTATGAAAAACTGTATGGAGATGCCTTAAACCTGAAAATAGAGAAGAGGGACATGTCTAAAAATGGAGTGGGGAGAGAAGGTCATCTCCACCCTGAGCAGAGAGGCGTGGAAAGGTCTTGGGAAAGGCCAGTGTGTGTGAGTGTGTTTGTGGATACATAAGACTTGCCAGGTTTTTGCCAGTGGTGCTAACTAGGAGAGCTATTGAGCAAGCACGGTGAGGGCTCCAGGGATCCTCAGTTGGAATCTGTGCAGGTGCGGCTTCCTGGTTGCTGGCCAGCATTATTTTGCAATGTGCTGGCAGTAACCACTTTTAAATAGAAACATGATTGCACTTTATTTTAATATTTCTCCCTCCTGTTTTTTCACCCTACTGTAAATCAGCTCTGCTCTGAGCATAGAGTCCTTGCCAAGGTTTCCGGTAACAGATTCAGCCCCACTGGGTTGAGTCTGTTTTCTGTGCTTAGAAACATACTAAGTTTACCGGAGTTGGCTTAGTTCAAAGGCCCAAGTGAGAAAAATATTAACCACCCAGAGCAAACTTTTCTTATGCTTATGTGATATTTGGAGATGTACTGTTTCACTACTCCCAAGACCATGGCAGAGAGCAGGTCACCGAATGAAGACCTGCCCCATCCGCTTTGCTCTCTTGCCGTGTCAGTTCTAGGAGGATTCTATGGCAGATGAAGTCATTGGGAACTAAATAGATCCCTCTTCAGAACAGTAATTAGAGTAGCTTATACTTAGGTAACACTCCGTGTCAGACATTATTCTAAAGACTTTCTATATATTGCTTCATTTAATCTTCATCCAACTCTATGAGGAAGTTACTATTTTTACGTGATTGTGCAAATGGGGAAACTGAGAGACACATATGTTATTTGCCCAAGGTCACACAGATTTAGTAAATAGAGGAGCTAGGATTTGAACACAGAGAATCTAAGATTAGAGTCTATTTTCTTAGCTACTTGGCTATATAGCATCCATCTTAGTAGCTTGAGACTATCTCTTTTTTTTTTTTACTATAAAATTTATTTTATTTTTATTTTTAATTGGAGCATACTTTCTTCACAGTGTTTTCTTGGTTTCTGCCATACAATGTGAATCGATCATAAGTATACATATGTCCCCTCCCTCTTGAACCTCCCTTCCACCCCACCACCATCCCATCCCTCTAGACTGTCACAGAGCAGCGGGCTGAGCTCCCTGTGTTACGCAGCAACTTCCCACTGGCTATCTATTTTACACATGGTGATGCATATGTTTCAATGCTACTCTCTCAATCCATCCCACCCTCTCCTTCCCCCGCTGTATGACAAGTCTGTTCTCTATGCCTGCAGGACTCTCTTTTTTTGCCAAGTCAAGGTCAGCTTTCCCAGTCTCTTCACTTCCTATTTGTGTACATGTTTATCTCCTCAATGGAACTTCAAGTAAAGTTTCTTACCTGGTCTTAAACCTAATCAAATCTATTCTTTGTATCACAAATACAATAAAATTATTTCTACGCGGCAGAAGCATCCTTAGCAGTTTCCCTTGGTACTAGACAACACAATTCTTGTTTGGATATAACTCCTGTCTTTAGTGAGTTCCCTTGGCGCTTGGCTTTGCCCAATAAATTCATCTTCATTTAGTTCTTTGGAACACTTATTATAAGCCCAAATGACCCATAACTGATAATATATTTTAAAAAGCACGTGGTTCTTGCTCCTGGTTCTGTTACCTTAGGAATCAACTGACATGACTTTCTACTGATTTTAGCTGGATGGTCACGTTAATAGGTCATCAGGTCTGCTGTTTGCCTGTAAACCATGTGAGATGCAAAACCCCTATTAGAACCAGTTTTTCTTATTTTTTTGTTTAAGGTTTTTATCATTGTAAAATACTCAGTAAAAACTAAAGTTTAAACATGAAAAGTGTTAACACTGTAGAAGTCAAAGTAATGAATTAAGAGTTAGGAGTTACTGATTTTCGTCTCACATTTTTCAGTGATTAGCTATGTGACTTTTGCTGGGTGACCCTGAGGAAATCATAATGGGATCATTTTCCTTACTAATGAAACCAGACAGTGAAATTAGATAATGTCTTTTCAATTCTTTTTAGTCTCTAGATTACAATAGCCCCCCTTTCCCTGAACTCTTATCACCATCACTTTCCACCAGAGATTTGAAAGGGATAAAACTGTAGTGGGAAATTCAAACTTTGATCTGTTCCTTTGTTAAGAATGAAAAGCTTGTATAGTTGAAGAGTTTATTGAAACTTTCTAGAGGGAGAATATTGGTTTCACATGTGCAAATTTACATTTTGGGTTTTACATTTTAGAGCACCGTAAGTTGACCTGAGAATTCAAAGTTATGAGAAAATTCCTTTCTCTTCTGGTGACTTTTGGAAAGATCTCAAGAATGCTTGCATGCTTATGGTCACTAAGGATCCTTCTAACTCTATGTTTCTTTGTAACTGTGTTAGTATCATTCCGACTCAACCTGTGACCCTATCGGCTGTCACATGTTCTCCAAATCCTTGCTACTCAAAGTACTACTATAGATCAGCAGCATCACTTAGGACCTGGTAGGACTGTTTGTGCGTGTGTGCTAAGTCACTTCAGTCGTGTCTGACTCTGTGCGACACCATGGACTGCAGCCCACCAGGCTCCTCTGTCCATGGGCGTCTTCAGGCAAGAGTACTGGAGTGGGTTGCGGTGCCCTCCTCCAGGGGATCTTCCTGACCCAGGGATCGAACTTGCATCTCTTAAGTCTACTTGCACTGGCAGGCGGGTTCTTTATCACTAGCATCACCTGGGAAGCCCTGTTAGGGCTGTAGACCTACTAAATCAAATTACAGTTTAATAAGGTCCCCAGGTGGTTTGTATGCACGTTAATGTTTGTGATATACAGCTCTAAATCATGGAGATTGTTGGAAGTTCCTCTCAACATCTCAGCTTTCTGTTTAATGTGGTGCTACCTGAATCAAAATTTATAGGTATTCTAGAAACTCAGATCCTTGAACTTAATTCCTCTACTAAGAGAGAGTAGGTGTGGTAAGGGAGAGGGGGTGGGTGACTCATTATTTTCAACACATCCTAGGATGCTAGTTTCTCAAGACAGCACCGGCCTACAGCAAAATGTGAGTTTTGATGCATTAGGAATCAATTGACTCAAGTTGCATATAGAGAGGTGCATCGAAGAAAGTGAAATCGTGGAGGCAAGCTGTGTGCAAGAGGAGCAATAACATGATCCAGTGCTTTGCAGCTAGGATTAGAGCTGAAGAACCATTCAAAATTTATGTGGCAATTAAAAACCATTATCACTCCTCTCCCCCATGTCGTAAAACGTTGGGTTGTTTATCAACCAACCTTGTAGGACATTATCATGTTCCCTGTCTTGTGATCCATAGGGTACATTCAGACTCCTCTGCTTAATGAGGAAGAATATGGGAAAGCCTCTTTTTAGCAAAGGGGCCCTTTGTCTGGTGACCTCCTGCCTCCCGTTCCAGACTAGTCTTTCTTTTCCTTTTTATCATCACTTTGTCAGATACGTCTGATACTCAGTCTCGCCTTGGTGCCCCTGAGTCCTGAACCAAGCTGTCGAGTGTCCTGTGCTGGTTTTTTTTCCTCTCCTACTTCTCATTGTCCTTCACTCCTAAAATCTGTTCTCCGTTATCTGTCAATTGCGTCATGTTAAGTAGCTCGACAGTCTCTTTCCTCTGGAATATCTGAATGTTAGCAACAAAATCTTGTCTTTCTCCAAGTACTGGTCTCCGCTGGAGTCCTTCACATGTCAGTACAGGTGAGCGGAGGAGAAGTATTGAAAGAGGAGGGCAGTGGCAGTCTGTTCCAAATGCATCTCAAATCCTTCCTAGGTTACCATGAAAGAAAATGAGCTTTAAAACCTTGCTTGGTTTTGTTACTCAGTCACGTTGTTTCACTCCAAAGTTTGTACCCTAAACTGCTACACCACTGGCATAAGAACATGTTTAATATATCGTTTCTCTGTTGGTGTAGAACATTTTCTTCTGATTATACTAGTTACATTAATATATGACAGTAATAATCCTTAGTCCACGTTATTTCAGCTCTTTCCAGGGCCTGTCTTCATCCAGTTCTTTACCTGCTGTTCTCTGGATATTTTGATAGGTATGAAAAGTTATCAAGAAGGTGGTGTATGCTACCAGGAACCCTCTCCTTACTCTAATTTTTATTTTTGTAAGCAGTTACACCCTTTATCCAAGACTAATAAAATTAATGCAGTTTAAGTGATTCATTTGGCTTGGGGACTACTTGTAGTAAACAATAAACAAATTTGACGAAAAAAGGATCTACATTCTCCATTCAATAAATATTTGAACTTCTCCTTTTTTGGGTAAGGACCGGTATTGGGAGGTATGGGGCATGTGACGTTCAGTCCGAAGTTCTGGGGCCAGATGTGATGGTTGTGTCAACTTGACTGGGCCACGAGGTGTGTGGCCCCTTGTGTCTGAGAAGGTGTTTTTGCATGATGTTAACATTTGAATCAATGGAAACAGTGACAGACTTTTATTTTCTTGGGCTCCAAAATCACTGCAGATGGTGATGGTAGCCATGAAATTAAAAGATGCTTGCTCCTTGGAAGAAAAGCTATGATAAGCCTAGACAGCATATTAAAAAACAGAGACATTACTTTGCCAACAAAGGTCTGAATAGTCAAAGCTTTGGTTTTTCCAGTAGTCATGTATGGGTGTGAGTTGGACCCTGAAGAAAGATGAGCGCCAAAGAATTGATGCTTTTGAACAGTGGTGTTGAAGACTCTTGAGAGTCCCTTGGACTGTGAGGAGATCCAACCAGTCAATCCTAAAGGAAGTCAGTCCTGAATATTCACTGGAATGACTGATGCTGAAGCTGAAGCTCCAATACTTTGGCCACCTGATGCAAAGAGCCAACTCATTAGAAAAGACCCTGATGCTGGGAAAGACTGAAGGCAGGAGGAAAAGGGGATGACAGGATGAGATGGTTGGATGGCATCACTGACTCCATGGACATGAGTTTGAGCAAGCTCTGGGATATGGGAAGGACAGGGAAGCCTGGTGTGCTGCAGTCCATGGGGTTGCAAAGAGTCAGACACGACTGAGCAACTGAACAAAAACAACAAGAACGTTTGAATCAGAATCAGTAGACTGAGTAACGTAATAACATTCTTAACGTGTGTGGATCTCTCCCACTGAGCTGAAGACCTGTTGCTTCATTGCTTCGAGCTGGGACCTCAGTCTTTCCCTGCCTTTGGATTCAAACTGAAAACTGAAACATGGGCTCTTCTTGGGTCCCAACTTGCCAAATACAGATCCAGGGACTTCTCAGCCTCCGTAATCACATGAGCCAGTTTCTTACAATGAATTTCTTTGTGTGTGTGTGTGTGTGTGTGTGTGTATATATATTCAGGTATACTTCAGAGATATTGCAGGTTCAGTTACAGACTACCACAATAAAGCAAATATTGCAATAGAGTGAGTCACATGAAATTTTTGGTTTCCCAATGCATATAAAAGTTATATTTATACTATATTATAGTCTATTAAGTATGCAATAGCATTCTGTCTAAACAAACAATGTATATAGCTTAATTAAAAAATAATTAATTCTTTTGCTAAAAAATGCTGTCACTTGAGCCTTCAGTGACTCATAATCATTTTATTGGTGGAGGGTTTGAAATATTGCAAGAATTACTGAAATGTAACACAGAGATATGCCAGCAAATTTGGAAAATTCAGCAGTGACCACAGGACTGGAAAAGGTCAGTTTTCAATCCAATCCCAAAGAAAGGTAATGCCAAAGAATGCTCAAACTACCGCACAATTGCACTCGTCTCACATGCTAGTAAAGTAATGCTCAAAATTCTCCAAGCTGGGCTTCAGCAATACGTGAACCGTGAACTTCCAGATGTTCAAGCTGGTTTTAGAAAAGGCAGAGGAACCAGAGATCAAATTGCCAACATCCGCTGGATCATGGAAAAAGCAAGAGAGTTCCAGAAAAACATCTATTTCTGCTTTATTGACTATGCCAAAGCCTTTGACTGTGTCCATCACAATAAACTGTGGAAAATTCTGGAAGAGATGGGAATACCAGACCACCTGACCTGCCTCTTGAGAAACCTGTATGCAGGTCAGGAAGCAACAGTTAGAACTGGACATGGAACAACAGACTGGTTCCAAATAGGAAAAGGAGTATGTCAAGGCTGTATATTGTCACCCTGCTTGTTTAACTTCTATGCAGAGTACATCATGAGAAATGCTGGGCTGGAAGAAGCACAAGCTGGAATCAAGATTGCCGGGAGAAATATCAATAACCTCAGATATGCAGATGACACCTCTCTTATGGCAGAAAGTGAAGAGGAACTAAAAAGCCTCTTGATGAAAGTGAAAGAGGAGAGTGAAAAAGTTGGCTTAAAGCTCAACATTCAGAAGATGAAGATTGTGGCATCTGGTCCCTTTACCTCATCGGAAATAGATGGGGAAACAGTGGAAACAGTGTCAGACTTTATTTTTGGGGGCTCTAAAATCACTGCAGATGGTGATTGCAGTCATGAAATTAAAAGACGCTTACTCCTTGGAAGGAAAATTATGACCAACCTAGATAGCATATTCAAAAGCAGAGATATTACTTTGCCAACAAAGGTCTGTCTAGTCAAGGCTATGGTTTTTCCAGTGGTCATGTATGGATGTGAGAGTTGGACTATGAAGAAAGCTGAGGGCCAAAGAATTGATGCTTTTGAACTGTGGTGCTGGAGAAGACGCTTGAGAGTCCCTTGGACTTCAGGAAATACAACCAGTCCATCCTAAAGGAGACCAGTCCTGGGTGTTCATTGGAAGGAATGATGTTGAGGCTGAAACTCCAATACTTTGGTCACCTCATGCAAAGAGTTGACTCTCTGGAAAAGACCCTGATGCTGGGAGGGATTGGGGGCAGGAGGAGAAGGGGACAGCAGAAGATGAGATGGCTGGATGGCATCACCAACTCGATGCACATGAGTTTGGGTGGACTCCGGGAGTTGGTGTTGGACAGGGAGGCCTGGTGTGCTGGGATTCATGGGTGGCAAAGAGTCGGACACGACTGAGCGACTGAACTGAACTGAACACAGAGATAAACGTTGCTGGAAAAATGATACTGGTAGACCTGTGGATTGCAGGGTGGCCATGGACCTTCAATTTGCTAAAAACACAGTATTTGCAAAGCATATAAGGCAAAGTGCAATAAAATGATGTATGCCTATATATATATATATATATACATACATATATATGTATATATATGTATTCTGTTGATTCAATGTCTCTGGAGAACGCTGGTTAACACACCAAGTGATACCAAACACACCTTTCAAAATCATCTCTTTCTTTTGTTTCCCCCAGTTTTATTGAGAAATAATCGATGTACATCATTGGGTAAGTTTAAGGCATACAGTGTGATGGTTTGATTTACATATATTGTGAAATGATTACCACAGTAGGCTCAGCTATCATCTCATGTACATACAATAGAAAGAAAAGAAGAAAGGTTATCTTTGTGATGAGAGCGCTTAGGATGCATTCTCTTGGCTTTCCTGTATACCATGCAGCAGTGTTAACTCTCGTCATCACGTTGCATGTCACACCTCTGGTGCTTGTTTATCTTATAACTGGAAGGTTGCTTCCTGACTGCTTTCCTCCAATCTGCAACTCCCTGCCCTTAACTGCAGATCTGATTTTTTTTTTTATGAATTTAGTGTTTTTGTTCTGTTCTGTTTTTCTTTTTATGAGAAGTATTTGCATTGGAAGATAGATTAGATGACTTCTAATAGGTTTTGTTTTAAGAAATCCTATAGCTGTAAGTCATTGAAGAAATCAGTCTGAGGAAAAGTACAATATCAATAACAACTGGCCAGACTTCAGTCAGTACATTGGACAAAAACCTCTTCATGGGGAATTTTTGTGAGAGTTGTGACAAGTCTGAAAATGGAAGACAGTATTTCCATTGTCTTCTGAGCTTCAAAAGGAAGGAAGACGTTAATTGCCAACTGCCAGGCCCCAGAGGAGCAGTCACTGTTGACTAAGTGACTGCACGGCCAAGTCTTCTCTGTTGGGAAGATTGGGAAAGATTATCTCATGTGCCTCTGAGTGTGACTGCGGCAGGCTTTCTCTGTAAGAGGTACAGAAAAGAAAATGCTATGTGTCTTATGGGTCAGGAGGTAGATTTTTCTGGTGAATTAGGCCCTTCCCTCTCAGAATCTTCAATCCCATTCTAATATGGTATTTTTTTAAAAAAAATTGAATGGGATTCATATAATTTAGGATTAACCACTTTAATGTAGAAAATGCAGTGGCACTTAGTGCTCTCACCATATAGTGCCACCATCAGCTCTCTCTGTGCTGTGCTTAGTCACTCAGTCATGTCTGACTCTTTGCAACCCCATGGTTGCAACCCTAGCAACTGTTTGCAACCCTGGCCCGCCAGGCTCCTCTGTCCATGGAATTCTCTAGGCAAGAAACTGGAGTGAGTTGCCATGCCCTTCATGGGATCTTCCCAACCCTAGGATCAAATCCAAGTCTCCTGCATTGAAAGCTGATTATTTACCACTGAGCCACCAGGGAAGACCCCAAATATTCTTTGTTATATATATACTTTACAAAGTAGGTACAGTTTGATTAATCAACTTAAATGCTTCACTTATTCCCTAGAGATATCAGAGAAGTGTGAAAACAAGACTTTCACTTTGTGCCCTTTTTCATAGTTACGGTGACTGCACCCCAACACTGTAATGAATTTAATTCTCTTGAAGTATTTACATCATGCATCTCCACTCGGAGCTTACAACAAACTTGACATCTCTATTAAGAAAGGAAGTAAAAATGCAGCGAATTGAAGACAAGTGATATGCTGGGAAGGATTGGGGGCAGGAGGAGAAGGGGGTGACAGAGGATGAGATGGCTAAATGGCATCACTGACTTAATGGACATGAGTTTGGGTGAACTCCGGGAATTGGTGATGGACAGGGAGGCTCAGCGTGCTGCAGTTCACGGGGTCACAGAGAATTGGACACGACTGAGTGACTGAACTGAACTGATAATAGTATATAATGGTCATAGTGAAGCAAAATAGGCTATATTTTGAGTTTTTATTAAAAGATTTCTTTTTGGATGCTCCACATGGCACGTGGGGTGTGGGATGTGAGTTCCCAGACCAGGGATTGAACCCACGCCCCCTGCCTTGGAAACACGGAGTCCTAACCCCTGGACTGCCAGGAAACTCCTAAAAAAATTCTTATCAAACAGATTTGGAGAACGCCTGTGGTACAGTTCTTGAAGGTTTGGCGGCTGTCTCTGCCATCCTCACCCCAGGGGAAGAACACAGCCTCTTAATAAGACAAGCGGGAAGGGAGGACAGTGTGCAGGCGGTGAATGTACCAGTGGATGCTCGATGACAGTGTGTGCAGCACTCACTCTGGATTTTGCTTGATGAACATGTATGTATTTTCTTCCTCTCAGAATTTTGTATTTTTTAGGAGAAAAGTCAAAATGTCACAGTGGTATAAAAAGAGAAGCAAAATGCAATCTATATAATCCCCCCAACCCCCACCATTCTGGGGACCATTGTCCATTCATCTCCATTGAGATCACTTGACCAGCTCACAAGTCTCTTCTTCATAATTCTGTTCATGATTCAAGTTTCCTCCAGCTGTTCCCTCTCCCTCGCCCCCTGCTTCAAACGGCTGTTGATTCCTTTCTCCATAAAGTGTCCAAGAGCGATCCAAATAGGATTCTAATTCGGCGTGGAATCTGAGCAGGCAGTCTGCAGGCAGTTCCCTATCTGCGTCCCTTGCGCTCGCTGGCCCTCTTCTCTCCCAGCTCTGCCCCAGGTTCATATTTCTAGGAGCTCACAGGCCGTTCTGCGAGCCATTTCTGCTCCTTTGCCCCTTCATCGCTGCAACTACTCCTGCACTCTTGGTTTCAAACGACGCTGGGAAGCCAGTTCGATGGAGTGTGCAGTGAGCTGAATTGCCACTGCTTCCTGCGGTTTGCGTGATAGATGGCACCATAAAATGGATGTGATGTGGTTATTAGGCTGTGATTCGGTTCATCCCGAGCCATATTGATTGGTGTTGGTTCAGCGCTTGCTACACATTTTATCAATTGACCTTAGAGATTGTATCCTGCCTTGGCTTCTTTTACCTCTAATTCTACTTTATCTCCAGTTTTGTGGCTCCTAATTTTCCTTTGGTTGATTTCTCCTAGTATTTCTTTAGTTTTCTATTACCTTGGAGGACTTTTCTAATGAAACCATATTTTTCCCCTCACCATGCTTATTTACTTATTTATTTAGCCAGGTTGACCTTCGTTACTCGGGCACATCACTTCTGCCTTTTGAGTCTCCAAGTTCTAAACTCTTTCAGACTGCACAAAGAACTTTTCCAGAATGTTCCAGTCCCTCAAACTGGCTGTCGGAGCTCGGCAAAGGGTGGTGATTTGCTTGCATCAATCTGTAGCTGATAATGACATGGCTCCCAGTTAAGAAAGGAAGGGAGGATGGACTGAAAGTTCTACTTGCCATTATTCTCTGTAATAGGCGGTTGGTGCTCTCTAAGCAATGCCACCTTTACATTTTTAAAGTTCTTTCTTTCCTTCCTTCCTTTTGAATATTCTGGAAAGTTCCTCTTCTTCAAATGTTTATATAAAATGATTAGACAATTAAACAAAGGTAGCCATGGAAGTAGGAATTTTGCCTGCAGAGGGGGAAAGGAAGACATGAAGAAAGAGGGTAGAGGGTGGAAATTGGAAAAGGCAAAAATGTAGGGAATATGATGAGGCGGGGGCAAAGTTATTGAGAAGCTAGAGAACAGAGACAGATGTGCTTCCTGTGTAGAACTCTTGGTGGGTTTGTTTTATAAATGGATATATATATATAAATACATATATATGTCAGAAGGTAATGCGGTGAGAGTGAAGGTGAAGAGGGAGGGGCTGGCAAAGTAAATGTTGGAAAAGTTAGATTAACATTTTCATAGATTGTAAACCCATCAGGGAAAGTAAACGTTTAATACACTGCTGGGTACCTTGTCAAGTACCCTATAATTATTAATAATTACAGACATTATTGTAAAAAATCACAGGAAAATCTGTGTACCTCGAGCAGTAGTGTTGTGACACTAAATTATCTTTGCTCAGGTATTCTCCAAGAGCTTGATTCTTAGATTTATTGCTTTTTATTTCCCATAGAAGCCGAAGTTAAATAAATGGATGACCACTTGTTTCCTTGGAAATGAAGCAGACATTGTTTGATCATTTTGTTTGAAAGAACCTAAGATTTGTAATGGCAGTTTTTGTTTACGAAGAACCATGTTGGTTGTACAAAGGAATTGCCCCAAATGGAACGAATACCCGTTTTGAAATTCCACATCTGCTTATCAGAAATTAATTTATGAGTCAAAATTGTTGAGTACCAACCTCAACGGAATGAGCAAGGAGTGCATGTCATGAAGCTGAAGAGTGTACTTTTTTAAGAAAACTCTTCTAATTAAGACTGAAAGTAGTCCAAGAAAAAGGCAGCGTGTCTTGTGTCTCTATCACAACACCATATGTACACAAAGCTTTGATTTTTCAATGACCAGACCTACTTCATGTGTAAAAACATATAACTGTATGGCTGTTCAGTCGCTAAGTCGTGTCTGACTCTGTGACCCCACGGAGCACACTAGGCTCCTCTGTCCTCCACTGTCTGCTGTGAGTGACTTTGAGGTGGTTTAGAAGTGAAGTGAAAGTTGCTCAGTTGTGTCCAACTTTTTGCAACCCCATGGACTATGCAGTCCATGTAATTCTTCATGTCAGAATACTGGAGTGGGTAGACTTTCTTCTCCATCGTCTCCTGGAGTTGTTCAAATTCAGGTCTATTGAGTCAGTGAAGCTATATAACGCTCTCATCCTCTCCCTCCTACTTCTCCTTTTGCCTTGAATCTTTTTCAGCATCAAGGTCTTGTCCAATGAGTTGGCTCTTGGCCAAAGTATTGGAGCTTCAGCTTCAGCATCAGTCCTTTCAATGAATATTCAGGGTTGATTTCCTTTAGGATATACCTTTATATTCCTTGGGCTTCCCTCGTGGCTCAGCTGGTAAAGAATCTGCCTGCAATGCAGGAGACCTGCATTCGGTCTGTGATTGGGAAGATCCTCTGGAGAAAGGAAAGGCTACCCACTCCAGTATTCTGGCTTAGAGAATTGCATGGACTATATCGTTCATGGGATCGCAGAGAATCAGACATAACTGAGTGAATTTCACTTTTATATTCCTTCATAATGTCCCTGTGAAGTAGTTAATAGAGTCTCTATTTTATTAATTTAGAGAACAACCTCCTATCTCACTGAGTGTTCCATATCAAGAGACCCAAATGGGCAGCTGGGACTTCATTGAATGTCACAGGTATTTTCTAGTGTGTCTTGGAGGTTGGGGGAATCATGGGCTCTGCAATCCCAGAACACCTTCTCAGAACACTCATGCTTGGAACAGCTACGGTTAGGGCTACTGCAAGGAACTTTCTTGACCTGGGCCCTTGACCAGTACTCATTTGGCACTCTTTCCTTATCCCACAGGCATGAAGGTGAGGATTCATTCTATCTCCTTCCAATTAACACCTCATGAAAGGAATGAGGTGGCACCAACTTTCTTTCTGTTCACTCGCGTTTGCTTACAGCTACACTCACTTCTTGTATACGTTTGTCCATTTGAAGAACTTTTTCATGTCTTTTAAACCGCTCTTTTTTTGTATTGGCCACAGTGCCCATAATGACCTCTTTTGCCCTTGAAACTACAGGCAAATGGTTCTTAATGTGTGGGAACATGGATGCCACACTGTTTCCCCCACCCCCAGTCTTACTGAGATACAGTTGACATATAAGTCCAAAATCGGAGAAGGCAATGGCACCCCACTCCAGTACTCTTGCCTGGAAACTCCCATGGATGGAGGAGCCTGGTAGGCTGCAGTCCATGGGGTCGCGAAGAGTCAGACACGACTGAGCTACTTCACTTTCACTTTTCACTTTCATGCATTGGAGAAGGAAATGGCAACCCACTCCAGCATTCTTGCCTGGAGAATCCCAAGGATGGAGGAGCCTGGTAGGCTGCTGTCTACGGGGTCTCACAGAGTTGGACATGACTGAAGTGACTTAACAGCAGCAGCAGCAGTCCAAAATGTGCCACTTGATGATTTGATATATGTTGCAAATGGCCACATTGTTGAACTTGACATCAGTTTGTCATCACATCTGGTCTGTGGAAGGGAGAGGCTTAGCAAAAAAAGTAGTTTAGAGCATCTAGGCTGTGCCTTCTCATACCAAAGCCCCCTGGAAAGAACCTGATTATTGAACAGCTACACTTTTGGAAGGTACCCACGAATTTACCATAGCACTCAGTGAGGAATTTCAAACGTACAGGAGTGACTTGTTTTCTCTCAGTCTGGGGAGTAGTAGGCATATAGGTGTGTTGGCTACTGGGAAGGGGTTAGAGGATATTTATGAATAAGGCTCGCCAAATTTTTCCTTCCTTAATCTTCCACTATATGTCCAACAGCTAGAGTCAGCCCCTCTAAGTAACACATGGGATGGAAGCTTAACACTTACCTCCAGTGTCTTCATTCAAGCTCATCTAAGGACTTACCAGCAAACTGAAAGGTCACTTCTGAAGGTCATTCTTCGTTCTTTAATAATAAGAAAGTTAATCTTGATGTAAGTAGATTACCACTTGGGTTCTTTCTTGGCTTTATAACGAAAGTCCTCAGGTTCATATGTGAATAAAGGATTAAGAAACATCATACAGACCAGAGAGTGCTACGTTCTCAACTTACAGCTTTTATTTCACTCCCATTTTCTCATTGGTCTCTACAGTGGTTAAAGTGGAATTTGGTCAGAGTTATTTTGAAATAATGAGGGAATACTAGTGAAGGCCTGATTGTTGCTTGTTTGTAGTTGGTTCCACATCCCAAGGTCTTAGAATCCATGGAAGAAAAATAGTCAAAGGACAAATAAAAAAGATTTGTATTTTTCTTTAGTAGTATTAATATAACATTGCTATTGCTCTTTTCTTTCAAAACTATATGTTTATTTTTAAATAAGTGACAATGTGATCGCTAGTTAGTGCATTTTTATTTCTGAGATAAATAATTTTATTGAGATGGGAGTACTCCAAGTATGTCATCACAACACTGAAATGCTGGGTTGGAGTCTTACTAAGGAAGCCTCTAGATACAATTCTGTAAGGAAAAGATGCAGGGACAGGCCTCTGAATCCTTTCCAGATATACATTTTGGGGCTCAGGCTGGAACCATCTTTAGTAAATATGAGGTGGATTCAACAGTACGATTCAGTATGTTTTGTGTAAGTCATGGTATTTTGAAATTGTGTAACATGTCCTGTTGGTAGCTGAAAACACTGTTTGAGAGTTAATTCCATTCCATGCCATGGCTCAACTGTGAAAATCTTAGTTGCTCAGTCATGTCCAGTTTTTTGTGACCGCATAGACTGTAGCCCGCCAGGCTCCTCTTACCTATGGAATTCTTTAGGCAAGAATACTGGAGTGTTACCATGCCGTTCTCCAGGAGATCTTCCCAACCCAGGGATGGAACCTGGGTCTCCTGCGTTGCAGGGAGATTCTGTGTCACCAGGGGAGCCCACTGATAAAGAACATCTCAGTTGTTTAAAAACTATGATGCTTTCCCAGTTGTGGTGGAGTTCCTCAGGCCTTTCTGTAATAAAAAGATAACAGTCCTTCTCACACTGTTTTTAATTAAAAAAATTTTAACGTAATTGTCTCTATAACAAAGTATCATGATGACTAATTTTATATGTAACTTTACTGGGTCATCATGCCCAAATATTTGGTCACACATTGTTTCAGCTGTTTCTGTGATGGTGTTTTTGGATGAGATTAACATTTAAATCTTTTCAAGTGAGGCAGATTATCCTCCATTACATGGGTGGGCCTCATGCAGTCAGGGATACCCTGGTGCCTCAGACAGTAGAGAGTCTGCCTGCAATGCAGGAGACCTGAGTTCGATCCCTGGGTCAGAAAGATCCCCTGGAGAAGAAAATGGCAACCCACTCCAGTATTCTTGCCTGGAAAATCCCATGGGCGGGGGAGTCTAGTGGGCTACAGTCCACAGGGGTCGCAAAGAGTCGGACACGACTGAGCAACTTCACTCACTCATGTAGTCAGTTGAAGGCCTTTATAGAACTAAGACTGACTTTCCATTGGAGAAGGGATTTGACAGCAGATTGCCTTTGGACTCAGACTATGGTGCTTTCCTGGGTCTCTATCCTGCCAACCTACTCTGCAGATTCTTGACTGTCCCCTCCATGATCATCTTCATTTCTTAAAAGTGATTTCTCTTTCTCTCCCCTTCCTATCCTGATGTTTCTGTTTCTCTGGAGAACTCCGATACAAGTATTCTTAGCGCTTGTGTTCTTAGAGCTTCCAAAGAGTTGGACACGACTTAGTCACTGAACAACAACAACATTCTTAGAGCTGGAAAGGAACCTGAAGTTATTAATCTAATGCTCTTCTTTTTAATCACAAGGAAAAGTGACATCCAGAGAAACAAATTGACTTTCCTAAATTACCCAGCTAAGTAATTGCACTTCCCACACATCGTATTTATTGCATATGTGAATAAAGCGACACCCAGAGAAGCAGATTGTAAAAGAGAGAGCATATGCCTAACGGTGACTGTCTAAATTTTTTTTAATATAAAGTCTTCAGTTTTTGGTGGGTAGCTCTGAGGAGCAATTGAATAGAGCTTACCCCTCAGTAAAATGTGCTTGTCCATCATTAAATTTAGTCTAGTAATCAGTGGCTGTCATTAAAGAAGAGTAAAATATTAGAAAATGTTAACTAACACAAAACTCTGACCTAGTTCAAAATGCCTTCCATAAAGTTTGAGAAACAAATTTCTCCAAGTATGTGTCTGCGGGAACTCACTCCATTTCAATTTATTCAGGGCTCTTGAAGCACCTAAAAAAGTATGCTTTAAAATCCCACTTCAATTATCTTTAATAAGATCAACTTGTCTGATATAGATGCAATATGAGAGGCAGAGCAAAAAATATTTCTCTTTCCATATAACTCTTTCTAAAACAATTACAGTGCATTTTCTTTAAACCACTTCAGGTTGGTGAGTCTTATTTGTCATTTTAACTTCCTTCTGTATTAGGAAGAACACAGCTATAATATCTCTTGGCTCCTAACTGATTTTTATAATGAATATCTGATGGTGGAAGCTTACTAATAACATTATGACAAAAAATATATTTTTGTCCTAATCTCAAGGATATATTTTTGGGAGTAACCTAAGAGTCTTTTTTGTACATGGTTAGACTTTTGAAAAAACTTTTTATTTTTAAATAATTTTAGATGTACAAAAACATTGCAAAAATGGTACAAAAAATTCCCTTAAACTCTTCATCTAGATTCTCCTAAATGTTATCACATCTACTTTATTTCTCTCTCTCTTTTTTTTTGTATTGATTTCTCTTTTTATTTTATATGTATATTATTGGAATTCATTGAGAATAAGTTGCTGATATAAAGCTCCTTTTACCCCTAAGTATTTCCTAAAGCAAGAACATTCTCTTACACAATAATGGTATAATTATTAATATCAGGAAATTAACCCTGATGTAGTACTTTAATCTACAGAATTTGTTCAAATTTCACCAATTTTCCCATTAAATGTCCTTTATTGTAATATAAAAATTATCTGGTTTAGAATCCAAATGATTGACTTTTCAACTTTAATGTTTATAACAAGTCAAAGATCAAAGGTTTGCATGGAAATTAATAATCTTTCTCCTCCAGTTCAGTTCTGCTCCTCTCAAATGCATCAGAATGAACATGAGTGTATTTTTCAATATTGTCTGTACCCTTTCACTTATACACATTTGTTTTTGATTTTGTGAAAATCAAAAAATTTACCACATACATTAAGGTGCATCATGGCTTTTTCATTTAACTAGGGATTTGGAACATCCTTTGAGAAAAACAGATTTATGTAATTCTCTTCTGTTTTTTTTTTTTTAAACTCTTTTTAATTATGGTAATATATACATATTGTTAAAGACAAATGAAAAGGCTTATAACAAAGAACACTAGTACTTTCCTCCATTTATCTCACTTCTCATAGGAAAGTATTTTCTGTTATTTTATCTGTCTTATGGAGTATCTCATTCTACATTATAAATAGTGTTCCTGTGTTGCCAAATTCTGACGTTTTGGGCTTCCCAGATGGCACTAGTGATAAAGAGCTTGCCAATGCAGATTAGATGTGAGAAACACGGGTTCGATCCCTGGGTCAGGAAGGTCCCTGGAGGAGGGAATGCCAACCCCCTCTAGTATTCTCGCCTGGAGAATCCCATGGATAGCGGAGCCTGGCGGGCTGCAGTCCATGTGGTCGCACAGAGCTGGACACGACTGAAGTGACTTAGCATGCATGATGCTGTCATTTCTTTATCATTTTTAGTAGTATTTTTATCAAATTCCTTTTATGGTATGTGAGGATTTCTCTCCTTACACCTGTGTTCCTCACTGTATTTCCTATACCTTCTTTTTAATACAATTATATTTCAAAGTTTTGATTAAAATATTTTGAGTGTACATTTTACAGTTATGAAATAGCATAATATTTCCTGAAATATTGTTCACTGCTGAGTCCAGTAGTATTTTATGGTCAAGGTTTTTTCTTTTAAAACTTCTTTCCTTGCATTTAAAAATAGTTTCAACTTGTCTGCATGAAACTAGTTCTAATTCTTCTCATACATCCAACAACTTTTTCTCATATCTTCAGCAGCTGCTCAATACGATTATCAGGTGAACTGTTAGATTCTATTTTTTTCTGTTTTGGAGCCCATAATTCACCTGCTCCAGAAGAGGCAGTAACCTTTCTAGATTTGTTATACAGTGATGGTCTTGGCACTTCTTTCTGCTTTATTCTGGAGTCTATCTTATCCCTTTTCCCATACTGAATTTCGTTTTACCTGGGTCTTCTCCTCTCTGTTGATTTATACCCTCATTTAGCTGTCACATGAATTTCAATAGCTTTACATAAAAGGCATTTTGTTTACAACTTTTTTAGACCTTACATATCAGTTTATTCTGCTCTCACAGTCAGTTGATTGTCTAGGTATTGAATTCTGGTTGAAAATTTGTTTCCCAAGAAATTTGAAGTCATTATTCCCTTGTATTTTGGCTCCTAATGTTACTTTTGAACATTCCACGGCTGTCTTTATTCAATATTGTTTGCAGATAATTTATATCTATTCTCTCAGGAAGCCATGAAGTTTTCCTTTTTATCTCTGTTGTCCTGAAATTTCATGATTATATACTTTACTGTAGGGTTTTTTTTTTTTTTTTTTTAAATCACTTTCCTGAGCTCTCAGGGAACTTTGTCTAAATGGAGAAGCATGTTTTTCAGTCTGAGAAAGCTTAATTATTATTATTTTTAATTAATCCCTCCTTAAAAAAATTTTTTTTTGGAATGCCTGTTAGTCAGATGGGCTTCTCTGGTGACTCAGACAGTAGAGAATCTGCCTATAATGCTGGAGACCTGGGTTCAATCCCTGGGTTGGGAAGATCTCCTGGAAGAGGGCATGATGACCCACTCCAGTATTCCTGCCTGGAGAATTCCATGGAAGGAGCAGCCTGGCAGCCTACAGTCCACGGAGTTGCAAAGAGTTGGACACAACTGAGTGATTAAGCATATAGCACATTAGTCAGATACTAGACTTTGTACAGAAGAATTGATGCTTTTGAACTGTGTTGTTGGAGAAGACTCTTGAGAGTCCCTTGGACTGCAAGGAGATCCAACCAGTCCATTCTGAAGGAGATCAGCCCTGGGATTTCTTTGGAAGGAATGATGCTAAAGCTGAAACTCCAGTACTTTGGCCACCTCATGCGAAGAGTTGACTCATTGGAAAAGACTCTGATGCTGGGAGGGATTGGGGGCAGGAGGAGAAGGGGATGACAGAGGATGAGATGGCTGGATGGCACCACTGACTCAATGGACTTGAGTCTGAGTGAACTCTAGGAGTTGGTGATGGACAGGGAGGCCTGGCGTGCTGCGATTCATGGGGTTGCAAAGAGTCGGACGCGACTGAGCGACTGAAATGAACTGAACTGAGACTTTGTGGATTGTCTTTTTTTTTTTAACCTTCTGTCCCACATTACACATTCCTTTCCCTTTTGTTTTATAGTTTGAAAGTTTCCCTCAATTATATTTTCAGTCCTATGGAATTATGTTTCAGTGGTTATTTTTGTGTCTTCTTCTCTTTCTGCCTCCCTATCTTCTCCTTCCCCCTTTTCTTCTTCTTCCCCATTCTCCTCCATTCTCTTCTTCCTCCTGACCCTTCTTTTCTTCTTCTAGAATTCTCTTCTCGTTTCACAGATGTAGTATCTTTTTTAATCTTCCAGAGAATAGTAATTTTAGTTTGTTTGGAGCTTAACTTCTTGCCAGTCTTCTGAATTGTCTCTATTTCCTTGAAGTTTCTTTCTTTTTGTATGTTTGCTTTAGCCTGCCTTCCATGTCAGAGATTTCTCTCAACTTCTGGTGACTCTTGCTACCTGTTCTGATGACAGAGCAGTGTGGTAGATCTTTATCAGGGTGCAGACTTTATTACCTCATGGACTTCACTGTAAGTTGGTCAGGGTTATTTCTTTTTCTTCTTGAGAGTCCGTCATATGTCCATTTCTATAGGTCTTTTCTCTTGATCACTCAATTTTTGATAGAGAGTTGTTTTAAAAAAATACCTGGATCACTTATCTATTTCTCCATAGAAAGTGAAGTTGCTCAGTTGTGTCCGACTCTTTGTGACCCCATGGACTGTAGCCTATCAGGCTCCTCTGTCCATGGGATTTTCCAGGCAAGAGTGCTGGAGTGGATTGCCATTTCCTTCTCCAGGGGATCTTCCTGACCCAGGGATTGAAACTGGGTATCCTGCATTGCAGGCAGACACTTTACCGTCTGAGCCACCAGGGAAGCCCAGTTCTCCATAGAAGAGGATCCCCAAACATAGTGGCTTGAAGCAACACCTATTATACCACAGCCTCTGTATGTCAGTTACCTGGGCATGGCTTCCTGTCTCCTCTGTTTCAGGATCTCTCACAGACTGCAAACAAGGTATTAGCTAGAACTCTATAGACACAACTGGGGAAGGATCCGGTTCCAGGCTTAACGACAAGGTTGTTGTTAAGATTCTTATAGGGGCCCGTGTGGGGATTGAACCTGTGACCCTGGTGCTGTTGGCACCACACTCTAACCACCTGAGCCAAGTAACCATTTTTTAAGATTCAGTCCCTCATAGGTTATTGGATTGAACACCTCAGTTCTTTGCTGTTTGTTGGCTGCCCTGTTTCTTGCCACTTGCTTCTCTCCACATGATGAGTTACTTCATTAAAGTAAGCAGGCCAATAAGACAAGAACGGGCCAGCAAGAAGAGAATCACCATCTTTTATAAATTAAACTTCCCATTGCTTTTGCCATATTTTATTTATTGGAAGTGAGTCACTAGGTCCAACCCACATACAAGAGAAGGCTGTTACATGGAGTGTGAGTGCCAGGAGACAGGGATTATTTGGAATATTTTGGAAGGTTGTCAACTCCAATGCCCAGGGGGTTATTATTCAGTCTACAGACATTTTGGCAACTGGATAGAGGAAGGGATTGTAAGGCTCATGTCACCTTCTCAGTCAATAGACTTACTCTCTATTTTTTTCCCTCTAGCACCGTATCCTTGCTTTTAGTTGTGCCTGACATTTTCAAGCTGTGGCATTTCTGGTTCAATTTCTTTGGGAAAGAGACACTTATTACCCTATAAGAGTGGGAAACAGGTAGCTTCCTTGAAGTGTGAGGCAGAAGAGGGAACCTGAAGGTTTAACTTCTTATGCATGTTTATAAAGTCAGTTTCCCTTTTCTTACCTCCAGAATTAAACCCCCTGCTGTGTAATACCTGATTTTAAAATTTCTGAACCTTTTAAATTTCTTTGACAATGAAGCAATTTGCTTCTCACTGATACTACCCTCTTGGGGTCCATAGGTTTAAGTCAACACATTCCTGTATCCTTTTTCTATCTTGTGAAAAACAGTTGATGTTTCTAATTTGCTGATGTCTCCTTCCCATTTTCTTTGTCCATGAGGATTTTTAACTTAAAAATATCCTACTTCTGTCATTTTAGCTGGATTTGAGAGAGGTGGTAATAAATGCATGTGTCTATGTACTCAACTAACGAGAATTCTTTCCACAATTCAGTGTTAAGGAAGGGTTTCACTTTAATGTCATAAAATGACACATATATCTCAAGGGATGTCTTAGGGAGTAATCAGCAATCAAAGGTGCTGTTACTGAGCCAGTATTGGTTTCTATCTAAATATTGAGAACACTGACTCAAGGCTTAATTATTAGTTTTGTGACTTTCACATATCCTCAGTTCGGTTCAGTCACTCAGTCGTGTCTGACTCTTTGCAACCCCATGGACCGCAGCACGCCAGGCTTCCCTGTCCATCACCAACTCCGGAGCTTGCTCAAACTCATGTCCATTGAGTTGGTGATGCCATCCAACCATCTCATCCTCTGTCATTCCCTTCTCCTGCCTTCAACCTTTCCCAGCATCAGGGTCTTTTCTAAGAAGTCAGTTCTTTGCATCAGGTGGCCAAAATACTGGAGTTTCAGCTTTAGCATTAGTCCTTCCAATGAATATACAGGACTGATTTCCTTTAGGATTGACTGGTTGGATCTCCTTGCAGTTGAAGGGACTCTCTAGAGTCTTCTCCAGCCCCACAGTTCAAAAGCATCACATATCCTAGTACCACTGTTATGATTTCCTTCCTCCCTCCTCCCTTCCCTTTTTCCTTTCCTTCCTTCTCTCTCCAGAAGGAAGTAGTGTGAATAGGCCATATCTTAGTTAATGAGCACCCATTGGAATCTACCAAATCAAAAAAGAAATACCGTCTAAGCAATGCATTTTGTAATAGTCTTATAGATTAGATAGATAAATGGAGATGGAGAGTAATCAAGTGAGGTCATCTCAGAAATATCCCAGCAACTGAATATATTGTTTGTTGTAGAAATTGATGTCTAGCTGGAGGGCAGCCTCTAGCTGCATGCCACTGGGCTCCTATCTATGTATGTCCTATTCATCATATTTTCAAAGTCAGGCAGTTAAATCAATACTTAAAAAACATGTTTTTCTAACCTGTGGGAAGCCTACTTGCATTGTAGGTGAAATCCATAATGCTAGTTTAAAGAAATAGTTTTGTGTTTTTGTAACTACGCTGGGTAATCTTAGGCCTGATACTCAAAAAAATGGAAGTACTATTTTCCTAACTACCCTCATCTCCACTCCCATTTTGTGCCCTTGGATTTTGGGTTTAAGAATCAAAATTAGAGCGCTGACCCATCGGGCCCTCCGCGCCGGACCAGCTCCTCGGCTCCCGGGGCAGGACCGAGGCCGCAAGCAGCGCCGCGGGGTGTGAGAAAAAAATTAAAAAAAAAAAGAATCAAAATTATCTCACTGGTCAGGAAAAGGGGTTGAAATTGACAGGGTAAAATATAAATGGATAAATATAAAATTTGATATTTAAGAAATGAGTTGTATCAGCATTTTTAGGTATGTATGTATGTATATAAAAATATTGTAGATATATTTACACACTTACACACAGAATCAGTTCAGTTCAGTTGCTCAGTCGTGTCCAACTCTTTGTGACCCCATGAACCGCAGCACACCAGGCCTCCCTGTCCATCACCAACTCCCAGAATTTACCTAAACCCATGTCCATTGAGTCAGTGATGCCATCCAACCATCTAATCCTCTGTCGTCCCCTTCTTCTCCTGCCCTCAATATTTCCTATCATCAGGGTCTTTTCAAATGAGTCAGCTCTTCATATCAGATGGCCAAAGTATTGGAGTTTCAACTTCAACATCAGTCCTTCCAATGAACACCCAGGACTGATCTCCTTTAGGATGGACTGGTTGGATTTCCTTACACAGAATAATGCCTATCAAAAATACCTAGGAGTTCCAAATGCAATCAGAATCAAAGATGAGATTCAAGAATTAAAAACAATCGTAATTAAATGTTAGACTGCACTTATAAAAGCCTAAATAAGGTTCAGATAATGTAAGACTATCTGGTATATCTGGAGTGTCATAACTATTCTAAGAATTTTATTTTATTTCAAATAGAGACTAGGCAAAAAAGTGAGACTGGAATAGTCAAGTCAGTGAAAACTATGTCTTACAGAGAACAACTAGGGAGAATAAGAATGCTGATTATGAACAGGAAATTTTTAGGAGACATTAAAACACTGGAAGCCATATGTACAATCCTTATATACAAGACAAATGATTTTTTTTTTCTGTTACCCTAGATGAGAATTGCTTCTCAGATTTCCCACTGAAGTATGCTTCATGATACTTGTCAAATTTCTTTGAGAACTCACATTTCACTTAAAAACATTATCCAGATATTTCAACCTACTTTGTAATGTATATTTCTGTTGTAATATAAAATGGTACTTTCCCCCCTTCCCTTCATATCTTCAGGAAAGAGCATTTGTGTTTATTCTGCACTATCTTTTGTTCTCTGGCATACACAAGTATGCCTGGGTATCCATACTATAAGTTGAAATGAGGCCAATGGGCTTCTGCTCATTGGTTCCTAGGAGTATATTTTTTCACTTATTCCAAGTCAAAACACCAAATATATGTAAGTTTCTAAATGTCGGCTGTGTTGTCTTGAAAATAAGAAAGCAGCATCTGAATAGTCATTTTCAGGTTGGTTTGTTTGTATGGTTTTGGATCAGTTATAGAAGAGATTTCTGCTGTAAGTTTAGGCTGAACTGGGTAATTTATGAGTTCTTTGAGTCTAGGATAGCTTTAATGTTGGAGATTGCATTTGGCATCTAAGGAAAGGAAAAGTGATGGGAGAAACAAGAAACGTGTAAGATAGTCACATTAGTCAGTTCAGCTCAGTTGTGTCCCACTCTTTGTGACCCCATGGACTGCAGCATGCCAGGCTTCCCTGTCCATCACCAGCTCCTGGAGCTCGCTCAAACTCATGTCCATTGACTTGGTGATGCCATCCAACCATCTCATCCTCTGTCGTCCCCTTCTCCTCCTGCCTTCAATCTTCCCCAGCATCAGGGTCTTTTCCAATGCTGGGGAAATATCAGTTAAATGTTAAATACTAAAATTCTGGATCAAAGGGACAAAACTTTTCAGTTAAAAACAAAGGCAGAGATTTCCTGGTAGCTTGAGAAAATGGCTATTACTGACTTTGAATTTCTCCATGCACTCTCCAAAAATTATATGGATCAATAAGAACAAATACAATCCACAAAACCTAGCCAGAAGGGAAATAACACCATCCTGTATACAGGAAATGGATTGGTGGTTGCTAGAAGGGGGTCACTGGGGAGTGGGAGAAATAACTAAAGGGGAAAAAAGGTAAAAACGTCCAATTATAAAATAAATAAGTCATGAGGATCTAATGTATAGCATGGTGACCATAGTCAATAATGTATTGTGTTGTGTTAGTTGCTCAGTCGTATCTGACTCTTTGCAACCCCATGGACTCTATAGACTGCTAGGCTCCTCTGTCCAAGGAATTCACCAGGCAAGAATACCGGAGTGGGTTGCCATTTCCTCCTCCAGGGGATCTTCCTGACTCAGGGACTGAACCTGGGTCTTTTGCATTGCAGGCACATTCTTTACCTTGCAAATTTGAAAGTTGCTTTCATCACGAGAAGAAATGTCTTCAACTTTGTGTAGTGATAGACATTGTGATGATCATTTTGAAATGTCTACAAATGTTGAATAGTTGTATTGTACACCAGAACCTAATGCAATATTGTATGCCAATTATACTACAGTAAAAAAGAGTTTAACTCTGTAAAAGTGAACTATAGTTCCTCATACCGCCAAATTTGCTATGAGACTCGTTATTGCCTCAAAGGCAGACATTTGGAAATTAAACAAAGTGTTTCATAAGATGTCGACATTTTTAGAAGTCAGTGATTAGAAGTCTAACTTATTTTTCCAGTTTCCTTATATAGGCAAAAGCACAAAAATATTGTATATATATTATAATGCTAACGTAATAATGATACGATCATATGTATGATTACCTTATATACATACTATATATTGCATAATATGTAATTATATATGATATACATTTATATGTATTTATGTTTTAAATAAATGAACTTGTCTCTTTTTTTGTCTTTTTCTTCTCTATCCATTCATTGTGAAATTATTTGAAATGCCAAACAAGTATTTAAAAAATCTAATAGTAGCAGAACTACCATGTGACTTGTGGGATGTTTCTGTGTTGAATTACTAGGCAGTCATGAAGAGATCATACCTTTTGTTCTATATTTTCTCAAATTCTATGTTTGTCCATTTCACATCCATCTGTCACAGGCCAGTTATATTAGCTACACTTTCTTATTTCGTATTCTCGATGCTCTGGAATTTGTCGCCTTGCTGACAGGGGCGAGACTGCCCATCCCCGGGTGATCTAAGAGCCAGTTCTTGGAGACAACAAAGGACTTGGCCAGGAGCATGTCTTCCATACACAGACCAACACATTGCAGGCTCACGTCCCCCACATACTTCCTTATCAGTGTGTCACACACCAAGCCAATATTCCTCCTGCTCTAAATCAGCCCGGCGCCAGGAACCAGGAAACTAAAGAAAGACCCCTCTGTGTCCCAAAGCTCGTCAGAAGGATTCACACTAGTCAGTCCTAAGCTGTTTGCCCTGCCCTACCTTGCCTTTTCTGTAGAAATCCCAATAAAGTCTCTGGCCAAGACCTCCCGCTCACTTCCGGCCACTGCCTGCTGACCACTCTGGTGCTTCTTTGGTGGTTCTGCATGGCACATAGTGAACGCCTCTCTGAGACCTGTGAACATAAAGCACACCTCAGAAATACTGTGGGTTCGGTTCAGACCACCACAATAAGGCAAATATCACAGTGAAGGGAGTCACATGAATTTTCTGGTTTTCCAATGCATACAGAAGTTATGTTTACACTATACTGTAGTCTATTAAGTATGCAATAGCACTATGTCTAAAAGAACAATGTACATACCTTAATTAAAAAATACTTTGTAACTAAAAAATGCAACCGTCACCTGAGCCTTTAGCAAGCTGTGGTCTTTTATGCTGCTGGAAGGTCTTACCTTGATATTAATGGCTGCTGACCGATCAGGATGGTGGTTACTGGAGACTGGAGGTGGCTATGAACTTTTATTTTAAATTTTATTTCTTAAAATAAGGCAAAAGTTTGCTGCATCAATTGACATGTCCTTTCACGATTTCTCTGTGATGTGCGAAGTTGTTTGATAGCCTTTTACCTAGAGTAGAACTTCCAAAATGGCAATCAGTCATCTCAAATTCTGCCATTGCTCTATCAACTAAGTTTATGTAATATTCTAAATCCTTTGTTATCATCTCAACAGTCTTCACAGCCTCTTTACCAGGAATAAATTCATTTTAAACTATTTGCTTTGCTCATTCATAAGAAACAACTCTTCCCCTGCTAAAGTTTTATATTTATAACAAATATATAGTAATAGTCAAAAAGTTTGAAATACTACAAGTATTATCAATGTGTCACAGAAAAAGCAAGTGAGCAAATGCTGTTGGAAAAATGAAGCTGATAAACTTGCTGGATACAGGGTTGCTACAGATTTTCAATTGTAAAAAAACAGTATCTTGAAGTGCAATAAAATGAGGTATGCTTGTAATAAACTTCATTCCAAGCCTCATTCTTGTTCCTTCTGGAGGCCACCCTGACTTTACTGTACTTTCCATATCTAACACCTACATTCTTGGAACATATTAATGTCCCAGGAAAATGGTTCAAACCTGTTTTAAAAGTTAGCATTTCAGTTTCTAATATATATATATGTTTGTATACTAAAAAATATTAGAAGAAATTGCTCCAAAATATTAATAGGGGCTATTATTGGCGGCATGATACTGGATGACTTCAATGTGTGTATTTTTTTTTAACATTTTTCTATATTTTCAAAAATTTCAACAAGTTCAACATGATACATTCAACATGGATGTAAATATGGGTGTTTATATCTCTATCTAGCCATACCAACCTATAATTTTACATTCCCAAAACTGGATTAATACTAGCATTCCAAGTTCCAGAACCTAATTTATAT
Organism: Bos indicus; assembly: GCF_029378745.1. Classification (NCBI taxonomy): domain Eukaryota; kingdom Metazoa; phylum Chordata; class Mammalia; order Artiodactyla; family Bovidae; genus Bos; species Bos indicus. The sequence goes on along the minus strand of NC_091782.1, from coordinate 41,000,277 downwards.
AATAAATTTTCAAAGCTGAGACTTTAAGAATGACATATATTAATACCATGCCATTCTCTTAACCTTCTTAAATCTGATTTCTGATTTTTTTGTATCATGTCTGTCTTCTCAAATAAATAGAAGGGCAAAGAATGACACATATCTCCTGGCCTCCATGACATAGAAAAGATACCATTGTGAGTATGACTGATGTCTGATGGAATCAGTTTCCAAAAGAAAAGCTGAGTAACAGAATAAAATAGAAAGCTCTAATCTAAGAAATTATGACTCAGTTCTTACTCTCCCTTCAAAATGAACTCTTTGTAAACTATGACCCATGAATGTTCTTATATGCAGGAAATATTTTCATTTGACTTCTGATTTAATTTTGAATCAAACTTAATGATTTTTAGTTTGCGATGCAGCCAAGTCCGATGGTAAGTGAACACCCTCTGTGGAAAAGGGTTTTATCATTTTAACTTGGATCAACTGAAATAGAAACTTATATTGACTCTCAAACCGGTAGATATCCCACACCCAAGCAAAACATAATCAAAGATTTGATGCTGCATCAAATCAAATAACTGAAATTAAAACTTTAAAAAGTGATGAGCTAACGAATTGCGCTGGACGAAAGATTCTGGGGTGGAGTGTGTCCTGTAGCCTTCCTGATTCTAGATACTGAAGCCTTTAAAACCACAGGCCAGGACATTTCTTGTACCATTGAAAATATTGATTTGATGCTGCTGCTAAGCTGCTATGTCACTTCAGTTGTGTCCGACTCTGTGTGACCCCATAGACGGCAGCCCACCAGGCTCCCCCGTCCCTGGGATTCTCCAGGCAAGAGCACTGGAGTGGGTTGCCATTTCCTACTCCAATGCATGAAAGTGAAAAGTGAAAGTGAAGTCGCTCAGTCATGTCCGACTCTTCGCAACCCCATGGACTGCAGCCTACCAGGCTCCTCCATCCATGGGATTTTCCAGGCAAGAGTATTGGAGTGGGGTGCCATTGCCTTCTCCGGATTTGATGCTAGACAATGAGAAATAAATGTGCTAGATATATTAAATACACGTCAGCATAAGTCTAGATGTGAGAATTTTTTTGAACTCCCAAAGGCATCCTTGCTTTTTAAAAAACTTCCTTTTCCATACGAGAATTCTAGGTGGCTGTGTGTGTGTGTGTGTGTGTGTATTTCAATATTCAGTAGTAGAACTAATGGATAGGGGCAGGGAGAACGTTTTGTCAGAAATTAAACTCATAAGATTGGAAGGACTGATGCTGAAGCTAAAGCGCTAATACTTTGGCCACCTGATGCAAAGAGCCGATTCATTAGAAAAGACCCTGATGCTGGGAAAAATTGAAGGCAGGAGAAGGGGATGACAGAGGATGAGATGGATGGATGGCATCACTGGATTAATGGACATGAGTTTGAGCAAACTCTGGGAGATGGTGAAGGACAGTGAAGACTGACGTGCTGCAGTCCATGGGATTGCAAAGAGTTGGACATAACTGAGCTACTGAACAACTGAACAACAACAACAAAACTCATAAGAATTTTTCATTTGTTTTTAAAAACTCCCGTGGAAAAATTGGGCTTCCCTGGTGGCTCAATGGTAAAGAATCTGGGTTTGATCCCTGGGTTGGGAAGATTCCCTGGAGAAGAAAATGGCAACCCACTCCAATATTATTGCACTGGAAATCCCATAGACAGAGGAGTCTGGTGGGCTACAGTCCATGGGGTCACAAAAGAGTCAGACAGGACTTAGTGACTAAAAACAACAACAATGGAAAAACTAATTTATCTGCCTCATGTAATCTGTTAACTCTGGTCATAGTGGAATGGTTTCTTTTATGATTGAAGTGGAACATTTTCTAAAAGTAAGATCTGTAGTCTACAAATGTTGGAATTACATTTGTAGATTACAAATCAATTATACACAGACATTAAACAAAGATATTTAAAAGTTATTTTATGCAAATAAAGATAATATTATTTGTATTAGTAGTACTGAAGAAAAGTAAGCATACATTGAATATATTCATGTAAAATTCATGTGATTTCCCTCCTTAATAAATAAAACCAGATGATCTAAATCTAAATTATTCAAGTTATCTTTCAATCTAGATAATTTTAAAAGTATTAAAAAAAATTTAACTATAGTTGATTTACAATATTGACTTAGTTTCAGGTATACAGTTTCAGTTTCTTTTCCACCATAGGTTATTACAGAATATTGAGTATAGTTCCATATGCTATATAGTAAATCCTTTTTGTTTATCAATTTTATATATAGTGGTATATTTCTATTAACCCCATACTTCTAATTTATCCTCACTCCCCTTCCCCTTTGGTAACTATAAGTTTGTTTTTTTATGTCTGTGAGTCTGTTTATGTTTTGTAAATAAATTGGTTTTTATTATTTTTTAGATTCCACATTTAAGTGGCACCTCTCTGCCTGTCTTACTTCACTTAGTAGGACAATCTCTAGGTCCATCCATGATTCTACAAATGACATTCTTTTTTTCTTTTTTTTATGAGTAGTATTCCATTGTGTGTGTATGTGTGCATGTGTATATGTGTGTGTGTGTATATCATATTTTCTTTATCCATTCATCTGTTGTTGGGCATTTAAGCTGTTTCCATGTATTGGCTATTGTGAATAGTGCTGCTATGAAAATGTATCTCTTCAAATTGGAATTTTCATCTTTTCTGGATATATGCTTGCTGCTACTGCTAAGTCGCTTCAGTCATATCCGACTCCATAGATGGCAGCCCACCAGGCTCTCCGTCCCTGGGATTCTCCAAGCAAGAACACTGGAATGGGTTGCCATTTCCTTCTCCAATGCATGAAAGTGAAAAGTGAAAGTGAAGTTGCTCAGTCGTGTCCAACTCCTAGCGACCCCACGGATTGCAGCCTACCAGGCCCCTCCGTCCATGGGATTTTCCAGGCAAGAGTACCGGAGTGGGTTGCCATTGCCTTCTCTGGGGATATATGCTTAGGAGTGGAATTGCTGGATCATATGGAAACTGTTTTTTTTAGTTTTTAAATCAATCTATGTAATTTTAAGTGCATTCTGCCAGAATGCTTATCACCTAAGGGGGAAAATATGTGTGTATAATTCTTTACAAATAAATGCTGTGATTTTTTTACTTCTAAAAGCAATTTTTTCCCACTGTCCATTCCTTATACCTGTTAGAGGACTCAATGGGTCCATCACTTGGGGTGTTTGGTTATTTGTCTGCACTGTGGTATCTTGTTGGCTGAAATGTACTATGACTTTTTGGGAACATCTTGTGTTTCTTTAAAACAAAGCACACTTTGGTTTAACCCCATCCTTTCTCTACAGATGCCTAACTAACATATCCTCTCTTCCAAAACATTGAATATTGTCAAAAACTATGAAAGGTCCAAGATTTTACTCCACTTGCACAATAATATGTTAGCTTGCCACAATTTCATGGATGCTGCCAGAAGACATGAGTATATTAGGTCAGAGATGAAGAAGTCACAGTAGCTGGACTGGTCAGTTTCCCTTTGTCTCCATATTCCATGGGGATGAAAGCTCCATGGATGGATGGATTGAACTCCAGATGGATGGATTGAACAGAGTGTGCTGTGTTTCAGGAGAGAACTCTTGACTCATGGAATCTGAATCTTTTATGGTGGGCAGTGTGCATGCATGCCTGTTTCTTTGGAAGGAGATACCTTTTCCATATAGGTTAGTGAACAAACATGTTCTTTGCTCTTGAGAGAGACACTATCTCCATCTTCGAAGGTTGCCTTGATCTACACATATCTTTTAAAAGATAGTCTAGAAAAAACGGTGGTGTGTACCTCTGCTTGCAAGATGTGCAGAAATCCAAGGCACATGGAAAATTGCCTTACAACAAATATGTGAAGATTTACTTGGGAATGGGTTTCCAAGTAAACAAGTCTCAGGAATTCTAGGCTAGTTGGCAGTAAGTATAGTACATACCATATTTGTCATCAGAGGTTAGGTGGCACTTGGCGTTGTATGTTCTATGCCATAGATGTGTCTATGCTTTACCTCCATGAACCACTATTTGTATTTAAAGACACTGCTGTGCTCAACCTCTAAGAACCATGAGGGATGTGGTAGGCAGGATTCTAGGGTGATTACCAAAGCCTTCTTTATCTTTGTATAATCCTCTTTCATCGAGTGTAGGTGGGACCGCTGGATATGATGAGTATCACTCCAATGATTATGTTACGTTATATTATAAAAGGAAAAATTATCTGGAGTGGGCATGAACTCATCAAGTGATCCTTTCAGAAGCATAGAGTTTTCTCTGGTTAATAGCAGAGGAAGAAGTCAGAGAGAAGAGTTTCCACTGATCTGGAAGAAAGCACATGTTTGTGTCTTAAACTACCTTGGTGGGCCATGTGGTGAGGAACTCTGGAAAGCCTCTAGGAGCTGGGGACGGCTCTTGACGGACAGGCAGCAAGGGTCAGGGACCTCCATCTCATAGCCAGAAGGAACTGACTCTTCAGTAACTGCGGAAGACTGGGGAAGGCCACAAGCTCCACTCCAGAGCACAGATTGGACGATACCTTGATTTCAGTCTGGCGAGGAGCCAGAGAACCCAGGAGCACCTGGTCTGGACTTCTGTAAGCTGATGCATGGGGATTGTTTCAAGCCACCAACTTCATGGTGGTTTGTTGTACAGCAATAAGAAAAACCAATGGAAATTTGCTGTATGACTCAGGGAATCTAAACCAGGTCTCTGTAACAACCTTGAGGGGTTGGAAGCAGTGGGAGGTGGCAGGGAGGTTCAAGAGCGAGGGGACATATATATACCTATGGCTGATTCATGTTGATGGATGGCAGAAACCAACACAATATTGTAAAGCAATTATCCTTCAATTAAAGATAAATAAATTAAAAAAAAATATGAGGGAGGACCAAAGTAGAGTATCTCTTGTTTGTAGCATATACATTTGAATTTCCTGTAGCTTCACTGAATATTTCATTGTATAACCTAAGGTAACCAGTCTAATCAATTATTTTCCTATAATGCTTTTCAAGAAGTTTGCTTCCTGAGTGACAAATTCTTAGCCAATTCAAAATGGAACCACCATTTATTTATTTATTTTTTACTATGCCTTAGGCACATACATTAAACTACCGCACAATTGCACTCATCTCACACGCTAGTAAAGTAATGCTCAAAATACTCCAAGCCAGGCTTCAAAAATATGTGAATAGTGAACTTCTAGATGTTCAAGCTGGTTTTAGAAAAGGCAGAGGAACCAGAGATCAAATTGCCAACATCTGCTGGATCATTGAAAAGCAAGAGAGTTCCAGAAAAATATCTATTTCTGCTTTATTGACTATGCCAAAGCTTTTGACTGGGTGGATCACAACAAATTGTGGAAAATTCTGAAAGATAATGGGAATACCAGACCACCTGATCTGCTTCTTGAGAGATACGTATGCAGGTCAGGAAGCAACAGTTAGAACTGGACATGGAACAACAGACTGGTTATAAATAGGAAAAGGAGTACGTCAGGATGTATATTGTCACCCTCCTTATTTAACTTCTATGCAGAGTACATCATGAGAAACACTGGGCTGGATGAAGCACAAGCTGGAATCTAGATTGCTGGGAGAAATATCAATAACCTCAGATATGCAGATGGCACCACCCTTATGGCAGAAAGTGAAGATCTAAAGAGCCTCTTAATTAAACTGAAAGAGGAGAGTGAAAAAGTTGGCTTAAAATTCAACATTCAGAAAACAAAGATCATGGCATCCGGTCCCATCACTTCCTGGCAAATAGATGGGGAAACAGTGTCAGACTTTTATTTTTTGGGCTCCAAAATCACTGCAGACGGTGACTTCAGTCATGAAATTAAAAGACGCTTCCTTCTTGGAAGAAAAGCTATGACCAATCTAGACAGCATATTAGAAAGCAGAGACATTACTTTGCCAACAAGGGTCCGAATAGTCAAGGCTATGGGTTTGCTAGTAATCATGTATGGATGTGAGAGTTGGACTATAAAGAAAGCTGAGTGCCGAAGAATTGATGCTTTTGAATTGTGGTGTTGGATTAGACTCTTGAGAGTCCCTTGGACTGCAAGGAGATCCAAACAGTCCATCCTACAGGAAATCAGTCCTGAGTATTCATTGGAAGGACTGATACTGAAGCTGAAATGCCAATGCTTTGGCCACCTGATGTGAAGAACTGACTCATTGGAAAAGACCTTGATGCTGGGAAAGATTGAGGGCAGGAGGAGAAGGGGATGACAGAGGATGAGATGGTTGGATGGCATCACCGACTCAATGGAGATGGGTTTGAGTGAACTCCAGGAGTTGGTGATGGACAGGGAAGTCTGGCGTGCTGCAGTCTATGGGGTCGCAAAGAATCAGACATGACTGAGAGGCTGAACTGACTGAATGGAGCACATACATTATGCTTTTTATACATGATCTCATTTAAACTTCACAACAATCTTGGAAGGGTAATGTTCTATATTTAATAAAAAGCAGCTGCATTACCATATGTAAAATAGATAGCCAGTGGGAATTTTATGTATGCTGCAGGGAGCTCTACCCAGTGCTCTGTGTCAAGAGGGAGGAGACGTATGTATAACTATGGCTGTTTCATGTTGATGTATGGCAGAAACCAACACAACATTGTAAAGCAATGACACCACCCTTATGGCAGAAAGTGAAGAGGAACTCAAAAGCCTCTTGATGAAAGTGAAAGAGGAGAGTGAAAAAGTTGGCTTAAAGCTCAACATTCAGAAAACGAAGATCATGGCATCTGGTCCCATCACTTCATGGGAAATAGATGGGGAAACAGTGGAAACAGTGTCAGACTTTATTTTTCTGGGCTCCAAAATCACCGCAGATAGTGATTGCAGCCATGAAATTAAAAGACGCTTACTCCTTGGAAGGAAAGTTGTGACCAACCTAGACAGCATATTCAAAAGCAGAGACATTACTTTGCCAACACAGGTCCGTCTAGTCAAGGCTATGGTTTTTCCAGTAGTCATGTATGGATGTGAGAGTTGGACTGTGAAGAAAGCTGAGCACTGAAGAATTGATGCTTTTGAACTGTGGTGTTTGAGAAGACTCTTGAGGGTCCTTTGGATTGCAAGGAGATCCAACCAGTCCATTCTGAAGGAGCTCAGTCCTGGGTGTTCTTTGGAAGGAATGATGCTAAAGCTGAAACTCCAGTACTTTGGCCACCTCATGCAAAGAGTTGACTCACTGGACAAGACTCTGATGCTGGGAGGGATTGGGGGCAGGAGGAGAAGGGGACAACAGAGGATGAGATGGCTGGATGGCATCACCGACTTGATGGATGTGAGTTTGAGTGAACTCTAGGAGTTGGTGATGGACAGGGAGGCCTGGCGTGCTGCGATTCATGGGGTCGCAAAGAGTCCAACACGACTGAGTGACTGAACTGAACTGAACTGAACCCCCCAATTAAAAATAAATAAATAAAAAAAAGAACTTCAATTTTGAGGGTTAAGTACCTAATTAGTTGTGGAGTTAGAATTCTAACCTCACTATGTCTAACTTAAAATCAGATTTTTATATGTTGCATGTTATTCTCTCTCAATCCTGGAAAAAAAAAGTCATGATGGTGTGCATTGCTCATAATTGCCAATATCCGGTTCTGCTCAACTTCTGAGTACAAGGGGGAGTGTCCTTCTTACTCTGTTGAAGTTAGATGTGATCATGTAATTAGTGTTGGACAGTGCAAAGTAAATAAAAGCGATATACATCCCATCTGGGTCAAGGCATTTATTAGTAATAGCTGGGGCTTGACTTTGCAATGTCCCCATTCCTTCCAGAGCTATCCTCGAAGCCAAGAGTTCAGAGGGAGCCCAGATTCTCCTTGGTCCCTGAGTTGCTGTGATAAGCAGAGCTTCCCATACTGGACTTGTCACAGGAGAAAGAAAGAAACATTTGTTGTTTGAAGCCACTGAGATTTCAGAGCTGTATTGTTACTGTAGCTCAGACTAGTATTTCCTGACTAGTACAATTGCTTGAATTAGCATTATAACCAGCAAGGTCTGTAATTCTTATTGATATATTCAGATTGGTTTTGGGCACTAACACACATCTTATATTCTGTGCTTTAATTGTATTAATCTGCTTGCAAGTCTCTGAACGCTTAGTCTTTTTTTATACCTCAGGACCTTTGAACCCTTCTTCCCTCTGCTTGAAATAGGAAAGAGTTCATCATAGTGGGTGGTTAAGAGTGGGCTACAGATTCAGGATAGTCTATATTTTTATCCAGAATTATCTACTTTCTCTCTATACTGCCTTTATTAAGTAGCTTAACCCTTATTGCCCCCACTTTCTTATTTGAAAAATGGGATAATAATATTGCATCTATCATAGGGCCACTGTGAGTGTTAACTGAAAAACTGAAACATTTACAATAAATGCTGTTATTGCTATTATTATTAAAAACTTCACTCTGATTTCTTCTTTTCTAGGAAGTCTTCCTGATTTTTCTGTGTTTGATTAGGTAGCCCTTTATTGTGCTACTGCAATGGATTGTGAAGACCTTTATAAAACTGTATCAAATACTTGTCTGTCTCTTCTCTACTGTCAGCATTTGAAAAACATCAGTTAGAAGTAAAATAATGTATTGCTACCACCCAGTAGTCAATAAATATTTTCTGAATGAATAAGAAACTTTGAGTCAATAGCTGTGGGCCTAAGCTAGTAATTAGTACTAAGGAAATAATTATGAGCCTCAAGTAAAATTAATCTTATAAATGATAATCGCATGAATTAATCTAGTTACGGAAGTGTTCTTCTAACTACCTTGATTGATGGAAGCTTCATTTTTTAGAATTATGTTAAATGGGGTGTAATTTTCAAAAATTGAGATCGTTTTTGATTTTCTAAAATTGCTAAAAGCACAAAGTTTATAAACTAAATTGTTTGCAATTTATAATAGATCATTTTGGCATTAGCAACCTGGATTGTTTAGAGAGGTACTGTGTTACACAAAATAATAAATGTCAAAAATTAATGTTATTGTTTATGAACACCCAATATTGCTACAAGGTAGATATAAGGTTAAATGTATTGTCTTTATATTCTAAAATAATATTTATCCTAATGTCCAATTTACAACCACGAGTTGATTTAGATATTTGATAAAACTGACCTTTTCAGCTTAGTGAGAAAAAAAAACCCCACATTTTTGGTTTTGATAAATTCACAGTTTCTCAAAAGAAAACATTAAAAAATTTTTGTCTGGTTTTTAAGTTGGTGACTTACCTCCCAGTGTAAACACTTCTGCAGTAAACAATGTCTCTCCACCAAGCAATAGTAATCATCCAAATTAAATTTTTTTTAAAATATGGGAAATGAATTTCACTATGATATTAAACCTTTATCATACTAAATTTTGGAGATTTTTTTGTTAATGATATTTAGAATTTCTGCTCCACCATTGTGGAACTACCTTTCATACTGTCTGATTCCTGCCTGTAATGTATCCTTCTCGCCAAGAGGACATCTTGTCGAGATGTCGAGATGTCCTTGCCTTATCAGGGGACGCTACTGGCATAGTGGTAAGCTCATTTTCTCATGCTTGTGCAAGGTGAAGTTTCTTGTAGTTCAGCCGCTAAGTCGTATCTGACTCTGTGACCCTATGGACTGCAGCATGCCAGGCTTCCCTGTCCTTCACAATCTCCCAGGCTTTGCCCAGAATCATGTCCCTTGAGTCGGTGATGCCATCTAACCATCTCAATGTCTGCTGCCCTCTTGTTCTTAGTGAAGATAATTAGGTTTCATTTCTCAATAAGGAAAGGCATGATAATAGTGAATAAACTGAGAGAGAGAGGAGGTGGAGGAGAGGAGAAATAAAAAGAGATTAATATTATAAAATATTATGTGACTTGTGCAAACCAAGAGGTGACAAGGACCTGGTTCCCTAGAAATTTGAATACTTCAGAAACAAAATGCATTTAAATTATCAGCACCTTTAGACTGGCACCTAATTAGAATATATCAAACTAGGCAGGGTGTTCAGTGTTTCAAAGAAACACAATATCCAAGCATTAAAACCAAAGGTCAGTCACTCACTCCGGATGACTATTTGTCCACTCGAACCTAATTGCCTTTGAATTTCCCTTCAGTCTTGTGAACAGGAGCTCAGCCAAGAATGACCCCAGGTTCACCTGTGAGAAGAGACAAGGAGGAAACACATGTGGTCACATCCTCTTCTTACCTGTAGGCAGGGAGGGATGGTCATGTGACTCTCTGGCTGCCCTTTCTGGGATAGAAGGAAGAGATCCGTGCATAAAAAAGAATTCCTGTCTTTGCTTTGCTTTTCCTTCTGTCCCACCTGTGTGTGTGATTTGTCACAGCTGGCTGTGCATGCGTTTCCTTTCTTTACCGCTTAGCTTCAGTTTGGTTGCACGCCCTAGGACATCTTGATGGCTTTCAATGAACCTAATTAATTTTGCCCATTTTCAAAATAGCCCTTTGGCTAAATATTTAAGGAAGCTTACAGTGTTGCAAGCAGAAGGTGATTGTTTGCAAATTCTGCAAGGTTAGAGACCACTGTGCTTGCTTCAGTGGTGAGGAGCGAGAGATTATCAGGGCCAGGAAGCACTGAGCCCTTCACTGGTGCAGGCTAATGAGAGGAGCTTAGAGGCTGGGTTTCAGGGCTGGTCTTCTGGGCCCCTGAATCCCTTGCAATCTGGTGGGCAGTGACAGTTCCAGGTCTACTCCTGGGCAGAGAGACAGTAGCTCTGGTTGGTCTTATTTTGGGTCATTGTAGGGTCAGAGGCATGACTATGGTGCTGTGAGCTTCTTCTGACTATGAATTACACACATTCCCAAATTTGGCAGTGGGATGAATGTGTGTGGGATATTGGCAATTGTCAGTATGACTTCAGCTCATTTTAATAAGCTTCAGCTCCACATAATAAACCAGATTTTATGAAACCTATTCATTCTAAATTTTATATTTTAAGCTGTTATTTTCTTCTTTTTTACTTTGTTTTTCTATATTCTTTCCCCTTTTCATTTTCTAATTTCCCTTTCTTGCTGCTTTTCTCCTTTGTTGTATTTTAAAAGAATAAAGAAATAAATTATGTCCACCAGAGGGCAGTCTGATCCTACACACACATACATCTGTGTGCACACATATACACACACAGTCACACATATACACACACACACACGCACACACACACCCAGCCCCCAACTCATCCCTCTTTTTCCTCTCTTTCCCCCTTCTTTACAACTCTTTTCCAGGAAGGATGTCAATGAAAGTAGATGGTAAACAAAACAAAACAGAAACCTTTTGGTTTATAAACTTCTTTCAGTATTGCCTATGTGTGGGCATGTAGTCTCAGTGGTTTGATCTGTGAAGTTAGTCTTCTCTAGGTTTATGTCAGGAGTATATAGAGTCTTACTCTGACCTCTTGAAGAAAACAATCTCAAAATCTACCAAAATACACAATGAAAATGAAAACTTGAGCTGTGAGATTTTGAGTGTATAAGACATGAAACGCATAAGACATCTCATTTCTGGGATCCCTGTGAAAGACATGTGACTCCAGCAGTCAAGAATTTTACACTTTCATTTAAAAATTTTATAAGTCATCTTTATTTTTCTCTATTACTGCAATCATCTCTGTTCCCACACTCTATTGCTTTACTCCTCTAAAAATACTGGTATTTTGATTATATCCTTGCAGACTTTATATATGTTCCCTGTGTCAGTGGAAGGTTAATGTCGAAAAGAAAGGGTGTGAGCTTTTCCTCTTCCTCACCTTCCTGACTGCACATGTCTGTGGCACCTGAAAGTCCCACTCTGCCCCGATCAGAGGTTTGGATAAATGAAGGGAATTTTCTACATGCAAGCTTAGTGGTTTTTGAGGTGTGCTGGGGTGGAGAGAAAGTCAATTTTAACTTTATTATCTAAAGCCATGAGAGGCAAAATAAGGACTACAAGAACTCTCTGGAAAAAAAAAAAGAGTGGTGCCTGAGCAATCCATTCAAAGGCAGAAATCCTGAGGACAGAAGGGAGAAGAAAGTGTCACGGTTAGACTTTCAGTTTCTGAAACCTTGAGCTGTGCCCGACGTGTTGAAGGACACAGACTATGTACTAGTCTATCTTATGTAATCGGCATGAACTTTGAAATTGACTGGAAGCTCTCGATAAATTTGATGTTGTAGAGGGAATTCAGAATTCACTAGTTTCAGAATTCTAGGCTATTAAATCAGTCGCATTGGACATTCTAATATTTCAATGAAATAAAGTAGATGGAGGAAATATGTATGAATTTCAAGTAATTTCTCAGCTGAATTCAAAAGTAACGCTCTCCCAGTACTCTTCTCAAGGATGTCAATGGACAGACAATTTCTGCCCTAGGAATAATTTCTCAAAAGATGAAATCTTCCTGTGGTATAGATGTTACCTTTTTATGCATTACTTATTCCAGGGGCATCTGGGTTGGTAGATGTTTTGGAATGTGAAGTGCAGTTTTGAGGTTCTGCCTCCAGGAACACTGAGGAGATGCAACTGAAGAGGTATTTTCAATTTGGCGCTGATCCAAATTAAAGAAAACACTTGCTAAAGAGACTGAGCCCAGAATTTTAAAAGTTCATCTTTAATCTGAGCACCCCACCAGGCACTAAACATGTTGACTCAAGTAGAGAAGGGGGAGCCCTCTCATGAACTCTGAATGCTAGAAAGAGCCAAGATTGCTAAGTGAGTTTCCATATCTTGTAGATATGGAACTGAAGTCTACATATATCAAAACATGTTGCTCCATAGTAATAATGATTATGTGTTTGGAATACTTTTTAGATTAAGTCCCGAAATAGAATACCGAACTAATCTTCGACAATAATGGCACACATGTATTCAACTACTTCAGATACTTCCCAGGTCACTGTTCCTATAGCTTGGTCTGTGGTTAGTTATGATATATCCTATATGAATAAAGACAGAGTAAGAAGGTGTCATGAAGGAGGCATTATTTCCAAAGAGAGGCCCTTTTTACTTTGCAAGGAACTCCTTAGGAACATTCTTGCACTAAAGAACTTCACACAACATACCCCACCCTCCAAATATTTGTTAATATGATTAAATAAAATAATGATGTTAGTGCATATAAAGTTTGGACTCTGTGGGAGAAGGCGAGGGTGGGATGATTTGAGAGAATAGCACTGAAACATGTATATTACCATATGTGAAATATGTGAAATAGATGACCAGTCCAAGTTCAATGTATGAAACAGGGCACTCAAAGCCAGTGCACTGGGACAACCCAGAGGGATGGAATGGGGAGGGAGGTGGGAGAGAGGTTCGGGCCGGGGAGACACATGTATGGCAAAACCCACTACAATATTGTAATGTCTCCAATTATAATAAATAAATTAATTAAAAAAATAAAGTTCATGCTGATGTTTCAGTGACTTAGGTGATCACATGTAAGATTTTCTTTGTTTTAAAAGGCAAGGGCCCGTGTCTTTCAGGCACGCAAACTGCACTTTGGTTAGCTGTCTCTAGGAGAGAGATCCTTGAAGTGTGGTCCTCTGCTTCCCATGAGCAGCATCTGTAGCGCCTGGGAACTTGTTAGCAACGCAGATCCCCGAGTGGACCCTTGACCTACTGAGTCAGAGACTTGAAGAAGGTGGGGTGTGAACCCAGGAGTCTATTTTTCAAAGCCGTCTGGGTGGTTTGATGCTCACTTGAGTTTAAGAACCACTGTTCCCGAAGAACCATGGTGTTGGTTTATAAGGACAAATTCTGCTGACTTTCACATTTTAAACTTCCCTGCTAAATGTATCTGGATAGAATGATTTTGTCAAGATTTAGGTCGTTTCTTATTATAAGAGAGCAGTATGAGAAATCTGAAGACTTCTCCCTTTCCAGATGTTTTAATTCCTCTTTTAAAATTTCTTGATTTGGGGATTCAAAGCCTGCTTGCTTATAGCCTTTTTCTTTGTAAGAGTACAGACAGACCCCTCCGTGGACACGCCTGTCCGTGGAGCCACATCACGTTTACTTTGTCTCTTTCCTAGCTGCATCCCCGCGGCTTCCCTACTGGAAGCTGTCCATCTCTTCCTGTGGTTCCCTCCCTGGTCCCGCGACAGACTCTCCGAGCAAGCCAAGACTGTATTGTTCTAAGAAGCGCCTCATCAAGCCCCACTACTAGGATGTTCAACATTTTTTCCAATTAGCGACATGAAATATAAAAAGCCTTACTGGAGTTCCTTGAAGATGGCAATAACGAAGCACTGAAGAAGTTGTCGAGGGACTAGGGCTAATTAAAATGCAGCAGGGTACAGAAGTAGAGGTAACCGCGGCTCGCGTGCCACATCTCCGGTAATCAGCAGTCCCTAGTTTCCCCACACTAATTGACAGGAGACGCTGCGCTCCTGAGTGTGCACGCAGCGCACATTAATGGAGTCGGCACACGCTGCCTGACTTGGCTCCTTATCGACCTTGAACCAGCAAAGGTCAGAGGACGGTGCTGCTTTCATCAGCGTGACAGGTGTCTGAGGCGCTTCTCTCTGTAGTCTAATAATTTGGCAGTTGTCTTATCCTGTACATGAATTAGTGATCTGATGCTTGAAGTATGATGGATAAAAAGAATGTCAGGTCTGGGTAGGGGATGTAGCTCTGGGCATCTGTATTAGCCCCATCACTACCCACGGTCTGGGAGACGTGTGTTGTAGGAATGTCCTTTTTTTTCCCTAGAGGAAGAATGAGTCTGTATGCAGTCATTACATGAAAAGATCATTTTCCTAGAAAATGGTTAGCTATGAAAAAATAGCTAACCAAGATATTAACATTCATGAGTCAGTTTCTTTCTATCAAGTAGACATTGACATCTGACACTTTTCCAATGTGGGCATAATGATAATGATAATGAAAATGAATGTTCTTTGAGAAAACTTAAAATCAATTAATAATATCTCCTGAGCATCCCTCATGCACTGAAAATGATTTCAGACATGATGTGCAGATATAAAAGAGATATAAGATGTTATACCCCAGCATATATGATACACATCAAGATATGCCAAGTATAAACATACTACAAAAATAAAGAACATACTCAAAGGCACATATGTGTAAGCTTCTATTTATATAACAGGGATAGTCAAACTGGCAGCCTCACCTGGCAAAGATTTGGGAACATTTATAAGCAAAGGCCAATGCAATGGGATAGATACCTTCTTATGGGCGAGTTGCAGAGCAGGATGAACGAATGAGAAAAGATGTCTTAATTAGAGGAAGAATTGTGCACTGCAGAGTTTTAATCCAGTTTTTCAAAGAAAGGAAGGATACAGATAAGGAGAAGGAAAAGGAGGATAATTTCTACCAGAGGCAAGACTTTGATACTGAAAGAACAAAGAAAATATTTCAAATGTTCCCCATTGTTATTGGATATTCTTTCCTCCCTTGTCACTTGTAAAATTCCTATCTAATTTCACATTGCATTGCAGAATTAATCACTTTATTAAAGTAAGTGTCTCTGAGCCTGCCCTAAGGAACAAGGTTGATCACAACCTTGCGTGTCGCTTCTCTGCATTGCGTGATGCTCTTTAGTGTCGTATAGTGAACGTACTATATGTACAGATGTACATCTGCGGTGGGTTATAATTATTTACTCCTATGCCTAGCTCATTCCCTGGAGAAGGGAATGGCAACCCACTCCAGTATTCTTGCCTGGAGAATTCCATGGACAGAGGAGCCTGGTGAGCTATAGTCCATGGGGTCACAAAGAGTCGGACATTACTGAGTGAGGAACACACTATCTCTATTGTGTGCTAAAGCTTGGTACAAGCTAATACATCACAGTAAGACTAGAGACAGAGCGTACACTTCAGAATAAGATGGAGTGAAGCTGAAATTAGATATCTATGTTTCGCTAATAGTTGTCTTTGGGTGATTTATTTAAATCTGTAAGTCTGTTTCCTCATCTGAAGGAATGGGGGTAGCCTCCTGGAAGAGAGGTTGTGAGCATTACATTAGATATTGTATTCAGGTTTCTAGGAAATGCCAGTTCTCCTCTTACTCCCCATCTTCTTCCAACTAGGATATGTAAAATCCTAGAGGGTAGGAATCATGTGATATTCATCTCTATAGCCTCATTATTTAATACTGTATTCCCGCATAAACAGCTGTTCAATGGAAGTTTGCTGAATTAAACCAAGTTGCCTAAAACATTCATGTCGAGTGATTGCACTATTCAAATCAGCATCAATATATTTTATAGACTTGGAAGAATTTATTATTGGCATTATCTGTTGTTTTTCTCACATATTTTTTACTATATGCATGGTTGAAGGAATTTTATGGACGTTTCAAACATGTGTTTAGCCAAAATTATTCTGGAAATATGTTTCTTAGAAATATGAATAAATTGAATCTGTATTAATTTATCCAAGGCAAAAATAGAATATTATCCCCTCAAAGATTCTTATTCTTGTATTTAAATAGAGCTGTAATGGTTACCGTAAATATATGGGTATTTCAATGAGATAGTTTAGAAATATGAGTATTGTTTTCTCAGTGTAGGCACCACATAATCACATAGGAATTATACACTTGCTCCATCAATGTTTGCCTGCTTGGCATATTTCTAAAACATCTCTTTTGAAATAATATTCAGAGCTTGTACAATATTCTTGAAAATGTTTTTATCATGGTAAAATACATGTGTTATAGGCTGAATATTTGTGCTCTTCCATTCATATGTTAAAACCGAACCCCCAACCCCCAGTGTGATGGTATCAAGAGATGGGGTTTGAGAGATGACTAGGTCTTGAAGAGGGAGCCCTCATGAGTGGGATTACTGCCTTTGAAAAAGAGACCCCAGGGAGCTCCCTTACCCTTTCCACCGCGAGAGGACACGGAGAGAAGAGGGCCATCAGCAAAACAGTAAGTGGATCCTCACCAGACACCCCATCTGCCTTGATTTTTGACTTCCCAGCCTCCAGAACTATGAAGACAGGTTCATGATGTTTATAAGCCACCTAGTTCATGGTATCTTCTTATAGCAGCCAGAACTAAGAAAAAATGTAGCGTTAAGTCCATCATCTTAACTCATCTATACATTTTAAGTGTATAGCTTGGTGGCGTTAAAAGTGTATTCTCATTGTTTTGGAACCATCACCATCATCCAGAACTCTTTGCACCTTCAAAACTGAAACTCTGTGACCATTAAACAATAACTCCCCTTCCCTTTTCCTTCAGTGCCCAAGGATCTTTAATCAACTTTTGGTCTCTATGAATTTGACTTGTATGAAATACTCTAGGTATTTCATACAAGTAGAACCATAAAGAATTTGTGCTTTCATGACTGGCTTGTTTCAATTAACATAATATCCTCAAGGTCCATCCATGTTTTAACATATGTCATAGTTTTCTCCCTTTTTGTAGCTGAATAATATTCCATTGTATGTGTATGCCACACTTTGTTTATCCATTGATCCATCGATGGACACTGAGGTGTGTCTACTTTTGGGCTACTTTGAATAATGCTGCTATGAACATGGGTTGATAAATATTTCTTTGAGTCTCTGTTTCACTTCCTTTGGGTATAAATCTAGAAGTGGAATTGCTGGATCATATGGTAATTCTATTTTTGATTTATCGAGGAAGTTCCTTACTGTTTTCTGTAGCAGTTAGCCATCTTGCATTTCTACCAGGAGTGCACAGGGTTCCAATTTCTTCACATCCTTACCATTGCATGTTATTTTGTTCTTTTTCTTGATAGTAGCCATTATAATGGGTATGACAGAGCTTGTATAATGTTCTTCTGATTCTCTTCAGTGATTTTTATCCTTTGGAGGTAGATTTCATGATTGCAACAAGTGGTTGATTATTAATAGTCAATTTATTGAATAATATCATGGCAAAATGTAACTATAAAGTAAAGAGACCTTTAAAAGAATTCGACTCATATATTATTTGGCAAGAATCAAAAACTATTTCAAATCATGGTTCTTTTCTACCCCATTCCTAGTTTCTTCCCTGATTAATTCCTCATAAAATCTATTGGGTAGGGCTGAGCAAGGTAGGCGTCCCCATTTGGGGGCATTTGGGAATGGCACCCTGGCATGGATGTCAGACCTTGAATGTGATGAGGAGTGCACCATGCAAAGAATGCGACAGAGGTAGAGGCCTATAGCAGGACAATGCCACCTGAGCAAGTGGAGAAGGCACCTGTATGGCAGTCAGTCTCTCATCAGGAGGCTTCCATAAGCCTCTTATCCTTCTCCATCAGAGGGCAGACAGACTGACAACCACAATCACAGAAAACTAACCAACCTGGTCACATGGACCACAGCCTTGTCTAGCTCAATGAAACTATGAGCCATGCCATGTAGGGCCACCCAAGACGGACGGGTCATGGTGGAGAGTTCTGACAAGATGTGGTCCACTGGAGAAGGGAATGGCAAACCACTTCAGTATTCTTGCCTTGAGAACCCCATGAACAGTATGAAAAGGCCAAAAGTAGGACACTGAAAGATGAACTCCCCAGGTTGGTAGGTGCCCAATATGCTACTGGAGATCTGTGGAGAAATAACTCCAGAAAGAATAAAGAGACAGAGCCAAAACAAAAACAACACCTAGTTGTTGGTGTGACTGGTACTGGAAGTAAAGTCCAATGCTGTAAAGAGCAATATTGCATAGGAACCTGGAATGTTAGGTCCATGAATCAAGGCAAATTGGAACTGTTCAAACAGGAGATGGCAAGAGTGAACATTTAAGAATTTTAAGAATCAGTGAACTAGGCCACCCCTCCCGCCGGCGGCTCTGTCACGCGCCCCTCACCGGGCGGGCTGGGGTCTTTGTGACGCGGCGGCGACAGCCACGGACACAAAGGGAAGGCAAGGAGTCGAGCGAGGGGCTGGGCCTGACCCTGCCCCACGACCCCCGCCCACTGTGCGTGCGCGAAAGTATTTAAAAAAAAAAAAAAGAATCAGTGAACTAAAATGGACTGGAAAGAATGAATTTAATACAGATGACCCTTATATCTACCACTGTGGGAAAGAATCCCTTAGAAGAAATGGAGTAGCCCTCATAGTCAACAAAAGAGTCCAAAATGCAGTACTTGGATGCAATCTCAAAAATGACAGAATGATCTCTGTTCGTTTCCTGCCGGGGTCCAGCCCCGGCTGATCCAGGGTATTCAAAGCGGGGACGGCGTCGGCGAGGATCAGGATACAATAGCTTCAATTAGATATTAATTAGAGATGTAAGGAGTAATAGAATGAGGATAGCTCAGTAGGAAAATTCAGTGGAGAAAAGAGGCTGAGTAGCTTGGTTTACACGGGGGACCAATAAAACTTCAAGACAAGAAGCTTGCACCACTTACGTAGGCCGCAGGCGTCCTTCCGTTCTCCAGAAGGCGAGGAGACACTGAGGCCTCCCCGGTCGGATCTTAGAAGCCCAGGCAAAATTAGTAAGCTTGGTGGGTTCCGCGCTCCAGATGGAGACTCAGCCAGAGTGAGAGAGAGAGAGACATGGGGAGACCAGTATTTCGAGAAACTGATCCCAATTCTTTATTTTCCATGGTCTACTTTTATACACTGAGATGTTATGCAAAAGTCACGTGGCGTCAGCAGTCCTGACTTTTATTAAAGTCAGGTGCTTCATACAAATGTATACAGAGGTCTTAGGGGTGTTACATCATCTTCTGGCCAGGGGGGCCTGCTGAAAATTTATGACCCTCTCCTTGTGACAGTGGTCAGTCAACCAGAACACTTTTTTCTCCAAGGGTGATTATTCTTAAAACAGACGCCACCCAAATAAAGTTACATTCCTATAGGGTGAGGGTATAGTGGGTTTTAGTTAAGGAAAGAATTTACTTAGCCTAAGGTCTAACGTGATTTATATCAAAGGTTAATACTTATTTCTTCTATATATTCATTAATGTGTGTAAGGGCAGGGGATGTGGAGACTTAGCAACAAACATTGGCTCAACAAATGAAAAAACCCTTCACCAATACAATTTCTAATCAGCCCATTATACTTACACTAATAGTTTTCTAACTTTTCTAAGGAACCTGTTTTTAGAAGGTTTAAAGCATCTCGTGCCTCTCACGGTTGGGAGGCTATGAGCAATCACATGTGGCCGGACAAGCCTGTCAGGCAGGCCAGAGAAACTTCAGAGGAGTTTGTAGGTTAAAACACTCTTGTCACGCCCAGGAGTTTTGATTAACTGGAGCTCTAGGTTAACTCCTTCTCCGAAAGAGGTGGTGGGGGACAGCCCCATGTAAAGTCAGAGGTGTACGGGAGAGCACAAAGTAGTAAAGTAGGCAGGCTCTGGTTATGGGGGTAGATGCTCGAGAATTTCCAGGGGTCCTGAGGCTCGATCCCGCCTTTGCGTATGTCGAGCCTCCTTCCTCATGACCTTTGCCATGGGTGGAGTACCTCACGCTGGCCCCCAACAGTTTCCAAGGCAAACCATTCAATATCACAGTAATCTAAGTCTATGCCCTGACCAGTAATGCTGAAGAAGCTGAACGGTTCTATGAAAACCTACAAGACCTTCTAGAACTAACACCCAAAAAAGATGTTCTTTTCATTATAGGGGACTAGAATGCAAAAGTAGGAAGTCAAGAGATACTTGGAGTAACAGGCAAATTTGGCCTTGGAATACGGAATGAAGCAGGGCAAAGGCAAACAGAGTTTTGCCAAGAGAACACACTGGTCATAGCAAACACCCTCTTCCAACAACACAAGAGAAGACTCTACACATGGACATCACCAGATGGCCAACACCGAAATCAGATTGATTATATTCTTTGCAGCCAAAGATGGAGAAGTTCTATACAGTCAGCAAAACCAAGACTGGGAGCTGACTGTGGCTCAGATCGTGAACTCCTTATTGCCAAATTCAGACTTAAACTGAAGAAAGTGGAGAAAACCATTAGGCCATTCAGGTATGACCTAAATCAAACCCCTTATGATTATACAGTGGAAGTGAGAAATAGATTCAAGGGATTAGATCTGATAGAGTGCCTGAAGAAATATGGATGGAGGTTCATGACATTGTACAGGAGGCAGTGATCAAGACCGTCCCCAAGAAAAAGAAATTCAAAAAGGCAAAATGGTTGTCTGATGAGACCTTACAGATAGCTGAAAAAAAGAACAGAAGTGGAAGGCAAAGGAGAAAAGGAAAGATATACCCATCTGAATGCAGAGTTCCAACGAATAGCAAGGAGAGAGAAGAAAGCCTTCCTCAGTGATCAATGCAAAGAAATAGAGGAAAACAATAGAATGGGAAAGACTAGAGATCTCTTCAAGAAAATTAGAGATGCCAAGGAAACATTTCATGCAAAGATGGGCACAATAAAGGATAGAAATGGCATGGGCTTAAAAGCAGAAGATATTAAGAAGAGTTGGCAAGAATACACAGAAGAACTATACAAAACAGATCTTCATGACCTAGATAGTCATGATGGTGTGATCACTCACCTAGAGTCAGACATCCTGGAATGCGAAGTCAAGTGGGCCTTAGGAAGCATCACTAAAAACAAAGCTAGTGGAGGTGATGGAATTCCAGTTGAGCTATTTCAAATCCTAAAAGATGGTGCTGTGAAAGTGCTGTACTCAGTATGCCAGCAAATTTGGAAAACTCAGCAGTGGGCACAAGACTGGAAAAGGTCAGTTTTCATTCCAATCCCAAAGAAAGGCAATGCCAAAGAATGCTCAAACTACCACACAATTGCACTCATCTCACATACTAGTAAAGTAATGCTCAAAATTCTTCAAGCCAGGCTTCACCAGTACATGAACCATGAACTTCCATATGTTCAAGGTGGATTTAGAAAAGCCAGAGGAACCAGAGATCAAATTGTTGACATCCACTGGATCATCGAAAAAGCAAGAGAGTTCCAGAAAAACATGACTGTGCCAAAGCCTTTGACTGTGTGGATCACAATAAACTGTGGAAAATTCTGAAAGAGATGGGAATACCAGACCACCTGACCTGCCTCTTGAGAAACCTGTATGCAGGTCAGGAAGCAACAGTTAAAACTGGACATGGAACAACAGACTGGTTCCAAATAGGAAAAGGAGTACGTCAAGGCGTATATTGTCACCCTGCTTATTTAACTGATATGAAAAGCACATCATGGGAAATGCTGGGCTGGATGAAGCACAAGCTGGAATCAAGACTGCTGGGAGAAATATCAATAACCTCAGATATGCAGATGACACCACCCTTAGGGCAGAAAGTGAAGAAGAACTAAAGAGCCTCTTGATGAAAGTGAAAGAGGAGAGTGAAAA
Organism: Bos indicus; assembly: GCF_029378745.1. Lineage (NCBI taxonomy): Eukaryota > Metazoa > Chordata > Mammalia > Artiodactyla > Bovidae > Bos > Bos indicus. The sequence goes on along the minus strand of NC_091782.1, from coordinate 40,978,022 downwards.
AGTTGGCTTAAAACTCAACATTCAGAAAACGAAGATCATGGCATCTGGTCCCATAATTTAATGGCAAATAAATGGGAAACTGTGGAAACAGTGACAGACTTTAGTTTTGGGGCTCCAAAATCACTGCAGATGGTAAATGCAGCCACGAAATTAAAAGACACTTGGTCCTTGGAAGAAAAGTTATGACCAACCTAGACAGCATATTCAAAAGCAGAGACCTTACTTTGCCAACAAAGGTCCATCTAGTCAAAGCTATGTTTTTTCCAGTGGTCATGTATGGATATGAGCGTTGGGACTATAAAGAAAGCAGAGCACTAAAGAATTGATGCTTTTGAACTGTGGTGTTGGAGAAGACTCTTGAGAGTTCCTTGGACTGCAAGGAGATCCAAGCAGTCCATCCTAAAAGAGATCAGTCCTGAATATTGATTAGAACTGATGCTGAAGCTGAAACTCCAATACTTTGGCCACCTGATGCAAAGAACCAACTCATTGGAAAAGACTCTGATGCTGGGAAAGATTGAAGGCAGAAGGAGAAGGGGACAACAGATGATGAGATAGTTGGATGGCATCTCAGACTCAATGGACATAAGTTTGAGTAAGCTTCAGGAGTTGGTGATGGATAGCGAGGCCTGGTGTGCTGCAGTCCATGGGCTTGCAAAGAGTCGGACATGACAGAGCAACTGAACTGAACTGACTGTCAGAACTCACTTTTCAATGCATGTGACTAGTGATAGAAATAAGTACAGATGTGAATGTGTACTTGAGGTCCTGTCCACAGAGGCCCTGACTACAGTGATGCCCTAATAATAACGAGCACACCCAGTGCCCAGAGCATAGTTCGTAAATTCCTTTCTCCACTACAAGGAACCCGAACTCTCTAGAGAAGTGACTGATTTCAGGGTGTGGGCGGGGAAAGTATAAGGTGATCTTGAAATATTTTGTTGTACCAGAAAGTAAAGATGTGTTTAAAGAATGATAGCAACACTTCAAAAGATAATGAGAACCATCTTGAAGGGGCTCCATTGGCCAAGGCTGGGGCAAGAACAACAAAATGAAGCAAATGATGGTGGATTATATCTAACTGAATGAAATAAATGTGTTTGAGTACATACTGATACATAAATAGGAGAATAATAAATGAGGAGAAGAAAAAGCTCTTTTTGCAGTAGAATGCCAGTTAATAAGGGTGGAAAAAATGATGGCATTAGGAAATGATCACTTGGCGACTAGCATAGTGATAATTAATCTGATCAAGAAAAGTCAGTGGAGGTAAAACTAATGGTGAAAGTTTGATGCGGAATTGGATCTTCACCGCCTCAAAGGACCTCTCCACACATACTTCTCTCACAGGGGAAAAACAGAAACTTAACAATGGAGAAAACAGGCAGACAAAACCTGAGTCAGAAGGTCAAAGTTAACATCCCCAGTAAGAACACACAGCAGCATCAGGTGCCACGTGTTAAGATGCAATGAGAAGACTCCAGCACCACTTCTGTACTGTTCTTACCCTGAATCTAATAAGAGGAAACTTTGGATAAATTTAAACTAAGAGGCATTCCACATATTAACTGGCCTATAATTTTCAAGTGTTAGGACTTTTAAAAGTCAAGGAAACACTGAGAGACTACCTCAAATTAAAGATGACTAGAGAGATGGCGCACCTCAGTGTGCTTTGTTTATCTGCATGGATCTTTTTCTTCTAGAAAGGGCGTTATTAGGACAGTAGGCTACTGTTTGAACTGTGGTGTTGGAGACTCTTGACAGTCCCTTGAACAGCTGGGAGATCCAACCAGTCCATCCTAAAGGAGATCAGTCCTGAAAATTTATTGGAAGGACTGATGCTGAAGCTGAAACTCCAATACTTTGGCCACCTGATGCAAAGAACTGACTCATTGGAAAAGACCCTGATTCTGGGAAAGATTGAAGGCAGGAGGAGAAGGGGACGACAGAGGATGAGATGGTTGGATGGCATCACCGACTCAATGGACATGAGTTTGAGCAAGCTCCAGGAGTTGGTGATGGACAGGATAGCCTGGTGTGCTGCAGTCCATGAGGTTGCAGAGTTGGACACAACTGAGCGACTGAACTGAACTGTATTAGAGTCTGTGAATTAGATGGTAGTAAGTGTAACAATGTAATTTACATTTGATGGCTGTATTGTGGTTTTGAAGGAGAATATCCTGATTTGTGTTCAGGGGTAATGGAATATTAGGTCATCAAGTTATCCTTGAGTAGTTCAGGGGAAAATGTTATTTGTAGTATTCTTGCAGAGATTATTTTAAAAATAAAAAATAAACATATAAAAGTGGAAAAATAAAATGGTGGTGGCTTCACTGGAAAATGAAGTTTCTTATGGTGACTTGTTTGAAGACAATTAAATTCAGAATTTAACTTTTTAGATGTCTTTAAGATTATCATTTGCATTCAAATGTCACTCCTCACTCTTTTATAATTTTTGAGATATCAGTAGTTGTGGAGGAAAACCATGGGTAAAATAATCCAAGGATACATTAAATTAAAATACAATAAGATCATCAGTAATAAACCATGATGAAATCAGATACCTCTGATATGATGCAATGAAACTAACACTTCCCCTCTGAAGTAGTCTTCCCCCTGTCCAGTATGACTGGGGGTTTCTCAGGTGGCTCAGTGGTAAAGAATCTGCCTGCCAACACAGGAGGCACAGGAGGTGTGGGTTGGATCCCTGGGCCAGGAAGATCCCCTGGAGGAGGAAATGGCAACTCACTCCAGTATTCTTGCTGGGATAACCCCACGGGCAGAGGAACCTGGTGGTTTATAGTCCATGGGGTCACAAAGAGTCGGATGAAGCAACTGAGAACGCACACAGGCCGGTTTGGTTGCTCCTCACCTGTGGGCTTCTCCTGTGGCTCAGCTGGTAAAGAATCCACCTGCAATGTGGGAGGCCTGGGTTTGGTCCCTGGGTTGGGAAGATTCCCTGGAGAAGGGAAAGGCTACCCACTCCAGTATTCTGGCCTGGAGAATTCCATGGACTGTATACTCCATGGGATCTCAAAGAGTCAGACACGACTGAGTGACTTTCACATAACTTCACCTTTGAGCACTGGACATGGGGCTCACCCAAACTGAGATGTGATGCCAGAGTGAAACAGATACCAAATTTTGAGGACTTAGTATGGCAAAAGAGTAATATACCTCAATAACAATTTTAATCCTTCTTAATAATTATAAACATAATGTATTAACAATTTACATCATTTGTATGTTGAAATGATGATATTTGAGATACATTGGGTTAAACTATATCAATAAAATCCATTTTACCCATTTCTTGGAAAATTTGAATTTAGAGATGTGGCTTACACTGTGTTGCTATTGAAACATGCTGGTCTTAGAGCCCCTTGAAGACAGAGAGGCTGCAACTCTCGGTCATATAAGCCATGTGTCCAGGAGAATGCATGGCTCACAGCTTGTCTCCATTAAATTTTTGTTATCCACCTGAGCAATGAATGACTGTAATATCTATTTTCAAAAAGATATGCAATTGCAGGCACATTAAGCTTCCTTCTATCAGTTATTCATAGGAAAAGAGACAGAAAAGAGATACACAAAACTGAAGAAGTTGGTTGCCTTGGGTGGTGTGATTACAGGCTGCTTGTTATATTTTTGAAACTTTCTGCAGAATTATTTCCTTCTCAGAATTTAAAGAATTTTCCTCCTTTTTAAGTTAAAGAATGAAGACAGAAATTGTGTTTGTTGTGTTCTTGTTTGTTTTTTTGTTTGTTGTGGGGAGAAAAAGAGGCACATGTGAAGGAAATCTTCAAACACCATTGAGGCGATTCCAGTGGCCTTTTCCATGTGTATCTCTTGTTGGGTGTGGGGTGGGCATGATGATTCTTGAGAGTTGCAGTATGCCATGGTTAACAGCAGCCCGTTCTGGTGCTGGGTAGTAATCTCTTTGGCCCAGAGCAAGTAGAGCAAGTGAAGAAGATTTGATTATCTCCAGCTTCTGCAAGGAGCTGCAGTTGTTTCTCAAGGTCAGGTCAGGGAGCATCCTGAGGATGAATAATAACAGTCCTCTGAGAACGTTCGATCCTGGCAACCATTTATAACCATATAAAGCTGATAATAAAATAATTCCAAAGTAAGTAAACAGTGGGTACATAAGTACCCTCTGAGATCAGTAAATCTGAGTGCATGAGCTGCCAGTGCAAGGAGCAGATTCAACTTCTTTTCTTCAAATGTCCCAATAATAAGGAGGACAGCACCATTTCATGGTTTTAAAGTGGAGGGTGGCGGGGGGTTGGGGAGAAAAGTGTCTCTAACACAAAGGCTAGAGGAGAGTGAAGTTCCCAGCCATTAAAAAACATTTAGACTGTGACACATTTCACCGAGTCAATGGATATTTGTTGAGCCCCTACTATGCGCTGTGAATGTTTTCCCTGGCTGATATAGCAGTAAACAATGCATACAACATTCCGTACCTTTATATTCTTGTGGGATAAATGAAAGCAATAAACATATGTAACTTAACATGTACCTTGTTAGATGGCCGTTAAGTTCTAAGAAGAAAAATAAAGGGAGAAATGAGGGTAAGACCTAGTTGGAAGGGAGGCTGCAGTGTTAGATTAGTGGCCAGGGAAGGCCTCTGAGGAGATGGTATTCGAGTAAAGCAGAACCTGAAGGAGGTTTGGGAATAAAACATGTAGATTTTCTGGTAGAAAAACATCTCAAGAAAGAGAAGAGAAATTGCAAGGGCCCTGAAGCAACAAGAGGCTTACCTGGCTTATCAGAGGAACAACAGTAGTTAACAAACGGCAGCAAGGCTAAAACCAAGAGAAACCTCAGGAAAGTAGGAGACGGTGAAGCCAGAGCTGCGCTGTGGGGTCAGATTGTGCCACCTTCCTGGTCAGGGTAAGGACCTCGGCTTTTACTCTGAGTGAACTGGAGAGACATTGTAGGATTCAGAGCCTGCAAATGAGATCTTAGTTTATGCCTACCAGAAACTGGCTTCAGAATAGTTAAGCAGGGAAACCAGCTTTAGAGGCTTCTGCAGTAAGACAGAAGTTATGGTGGCTTGTATCAGGTGATAATTCTGGCAAATATAAGTGGTCATCTTCTGCACATATATTGAAGGTAGATCTGATAAGTTTTGTTGACTTATTGGATATAAGGCTTGTAAAAGAAGTAGACGAATTGAGGAAGAGGAGGAAGATCTGAGAGTTTTTTGGACTAAGCAAAGAGGAGTATGGATTTTGCCATTTATGGCATTGGGGAGGACTATCGGAGGAGCAGTGTGACCAGGACAATCGGGTGCTCAATCCTGCATATGTTCCTACTGAAATGACTAGGAGAAATCCAAAGCTATGGAGACATCAAGTAGGAAGTTGTACATGTAAATCTGGAGTTCAGAGGAGAATTACAGACCAATCTAGACAGCATATTAAAAAGCAGAGGCATTAATTTGCCAACAAAGGTCCATCTAGTCGAAGCTTTGGTTTTTCCAGTAGTCATGTATGGATGTGAGAGTTGTACTATAAAGAAGGCTGAGCGTTGAAGAATTGATGCTTTTGAACTGTGGTGTTGGAGAAGACTCTTTAGAATCTCTTGGACTGCAAGGAGATCCAACCAGTCCTTCCTAAAGGAAATCAGTCCTGGATGTTCTTTGGAAGCACTGATGCTGAAGCTGAAACTCCAATACTTTGGCCACCTGATGCGAACAGCTGACTCATTGGAAAAGATGCTGATGCTCGGAATGGTTGAAGGTGGGAGGAGAAGGGGATGACAGAGGATGAGATGGTTGGATGGCATCACTGACTCAATGGACGTGAGTTTGAGTAAACTCCAGGAGTTGGTGATGGACAGGAAGGCTTGGCATGCTGCAGTCCATGGGGTTGCAAAGAGTCAGACACGACTCAGCGACTGAACTGAACTGAATTCTGGAGATATAAATCTGGGGTCATCAGTTTATAAATGATATGTAAAACCTTGAGACTAGATGAGATAGATGGCATGAATGTAGATAGAGGAGAGAAGTCCCCAGAGGGATTCTGGGGATACTATATCCCTTAAAGATTGAAAGGTAAGGAATCTTCTCAGGGAAGAAACTTAGAAGGGGTAGCCATTAAGGGAGGAGAAGAATCCAGAGAGTGTGACACCCTGGGAGGTAATAAGAAAATATCTCAGGGGACGGGAGAGGTCAGCTGTGTCAAGAACTACTGACATGCTGTGTAGGATAAGGACTAAGTATTGACTCAGATTTGTAACTTGTAGGTCACTTGTAATTTTATAGTTAATACATTTTTAAGTGTGGTAGGGGAAAAAAATAAAAATGGGATGAGATAGCTGGAAGAAAGTGAGTATAGACAATTTCTTTGTTAGGTTTTGCTATTAAAAGGAGAGAAATTCAGTACTAACTAAAAGTGACGGGGAAACTTCTGTCTTCCATTTGGGGTGCAGAAAGCTGAAAAGAGATCCTTCTTACTCTTACACAACAAAAACAAAAAGGCAGATAATTGGCAAATTCACAGCTTTTCTTGAACTCTCGAGAGCTTAGGTCTCAGGGCCAAAACTCTATAAGGAAAGACTGGTGCTTCTGAAGAGAAGTGGAGTACAACCAGCGCTTGATTCACTGTAGCACATATTGGATTTCATGCAATGGTGTAAGGAAGCTTCAGCTACAAAGTTTAATAAATTCTAAATGCTGGATGTTGGCCAGCATGAAGTATGGATGCTGTGAGAACCGCAGACAGGAGGGTTGCTCAGAAACCTTTGCATTCTGTTCTCCATGGGGTGCTCATGAGAAAGACCGAAAGGCAAGTCTTTCCTGCAGTGAAGACCCTCAGGAGAGGAAGATGTAACATCCCTGTTTCCTATTTTGCCTACTGATCAAAAGGCTCCAGCTTCTGTGATAAGGGTACCAAACTCTATTGCCTTCAGGCCACAGTTAAAAAACCCAATGCAGCTTTGAAAAAGGAACAACAGCAAAATATTCTATCCCTTGGTGGGAACAAAAAAGATGCCCTGGGCTTGACCATGAGAAATGTCCTGCTGCTGGTGGAGAAGCAGGAACAGTAAGAAGTGTCCACCTCTGAGATCCAGTGACATGGCATCTGGCAAAGACCAAAGCTGAGCCAGGACAACAGAGAATCTTCCCTGGTCTCCACCACCCGGCTAGCAGGCACTGAGTAACAGGTACTAGAGGTTTACTGCTGGGAGAGGGGTATAAGATATAAAGAGACCCTTTCTGAGGTGCAAGTGCAAAGAAAAGACCTGAAGTTGCAGGCAGAACAAACACCGAGGAAAACCCTCTTATTAATCAGCCCCCGCCCTAAAGGTGTTTGAAGCCTGTCATGTAGCAGAAATAAAAACAGCAAGAAGTCCCCAAAGCAGCTCAATTCTCGACCAGGTTGACTCACAGAGTGCTTTCTCTTTTCCTGGGAGAAATGTCTATTCAAGTCCCGTGCCCAGTTTTAATAGACTTCTTTGTTTTTAGTTGTTGAATTGTTAAGAGTTCTTTATATATGCTGGATATTAACCCCTCATCAGATATATGATTTACAAATATATTTTTTCATTCCATGGGTTGCCTTTCACTTTGTTGAGTGTATCCTTTGAGGCAACAGTGTCTTTTTGGATTCAAAATAGCTTACCTTTATCTCAACTAAATTTCATGGCTTTTCTTGGTTTCATCCCTGTCTAGAATGCCCCCTTGCCTTCCTCTGTCTGGATAACTCCAATGCACCCTCAAAGACAGCAGATTTTGATAAGCATGTAAACTCTGTCCATTCTGTACTTTTAAACTCTGCATTCCGTGTTCAGAGTTATCCCTTTGTGACTGTTCAGTCACAGCTCAGCTGTTGAATCCACCTGGACTACTCTTCATTATGTTGACCTTCTTCTGTTTCCTCTTAGTACCAAACTCCTTCCTGGATCAGAGCCTTCACACTTGATGATCTATCAGAAATGCTCTCTCTCAACCTCTTTATCTGCCAAATTCTCATCACCCTTCAAGTTTAAATTCACATGTTAATTTCCTCAGGGAAGTTTTCCCTCACGCTAGAGACTTATATCAAGTTAAAGTGTTAAAGAGTTTCTCAGGACTCTATAATTGTCCTTCAAAACGTTTATTAAGATTGTAATTATTTATTTATTGTTGTAGGGTCTCTTGACAATGACATCTGTCTAGTTCTGACCATTCTAATTATTCCTTTTTGTTCTTAATCTTAATTTTTGATCTTAATAAAAGTAAGGACCTTGTCTCTCTTGTTTATCACGCATAGCACAGTGCCTGACATGGAGTAGATCAGTGTATAGGATAAAAGAATGAAATACAAAGACATAAAGAAGAGTTTCATTTAAGATGTGGGGGAACTGATAGTTAGAAAGTATTGGTATAATTATGAAATAAAAGCAGCACATAGTTTGCTTTTAAGTGTTCATTAGATAGGAATTAAAAAGCAGTCCATCATTTTCAGAGGAGGGAAACTGAGCCCAGATTGCTTGTGACTTAATTCTGTTGTTACATAGCTAGTAAGTAACAGAATGAGGCAGCCTGAGAGTCTATGATTATAATACAGTGCTCTTTATAATACATGATTCAGTTTTGTAGCTCCAGAAAACGCTAAATGATAATGAAGTAAATGGACTTTGTATTAAGTTTATCATTTGCACAAGAATATGGAGAAGATCATCCTGAAATAGACCCCATGTCAATTTAGCCAGGTGTTTTAGAAGTTCTAGTAGTTTCTGATGTCAATTTTAAAAGTAAGTTCTATGTGAATCATCTTGCCCTAATGGCTTTCTTACTCATAAATTGATCCATAAATTTTGCATCAGTTTATATTTGCTGCCAGGCTGCACTCTGCATCAGTGGATTTTTAAAATGTATTATACACTTAGTAAATATGTGCTTCCTTTAATTGTGTCTCATTTGCACTGCTCAGGGAACAGAGGTTTAGAGAAGCAGTCTGTGAGTGTGGAAAGAGTGTGGGTCTTAGATCTTGGGTTTGAATCCCAACTCTGACCTCCAAACCTTTGTTCTCTTATCTCAGAAATGCAGAGCTATTAATATCTACATGCTAACATAGGTGAAATGAATTAATGTACGTAAAAGGCATGACAGAAAAGTAATCATTTAATATTAGTTTCATTTTCAGCCTAGTCTTTATAAGTTTGGCAAACTAATCAGTTCACTAATATCTGTTCTGATTTTAGATTTTGATCATGGATCTTTCAACTCAATCTTTCCATATAGCAGAGTCTGAAACTCTTTAGTTCCTATCTTCACAATAATACCTGCCTTTGTATTTCTGACCAATGTAATTATTCTTTTTTGATCTTCTCTACTTCTGATGTATCCTTGCTGCTGCTGCTGCTAAGTCGCTTCAGTCATGTCCGACTCTGTGCAACCCCAGAGATGACAGCCCACCAGGTTCCCCCGTCCCTGGGATTCTCCAGGCAAGAACACTAGAGTGGGTTGCCATTTCCTTCTCCAATGCATAGAAGTAAAAAGTGAAAGTGAAGTCGCTCAGTCGTGTCCGACTCTTAGCAACCCCATGGACTGCAGCCTACTAGGCTCCTCCGTCCGTGGGATTTTCCAGGCAAGAGTACTGGAGTGGGGTGCCATTGCCTTCTCCAGATATATCCTTATAACATCTTAATCAATGTTCCAGGTGTGGGCCACCAAAATTTAATAGAAGGTAGGGCTAAGTTTGTCGGGGTACCTGTTGATGATTGACTGTTATACACATTAAGAAAGAACTTTTCATAAAATTGATAACTAGGGATTCAACCATTTACTTCTTAAGTATTTATTGTTCATCTTCATTTCTTAAACATAAATTAAGGTTACCCAATTCAGCAAATAAAAATACAGGATGCCCTGTTAACTGGGTATCTTGTATTTTATTTGGCCGCCCTACCATAGATAAGAGATAATCTCTCTATAAGTAAAAAAGATCAAGATACAGTTTCTATTCTAAGAAATTTTTCTAAAAAACAAATTAAGGATATAGGCATGGACTTGGAGATAGACAATCTGGTGATACAGGGAAAGAAAGGGTTGCAGGTGGATGGTGTACAAGTTCATAGGGCTGCCATAACAAAGGACTGCAGAACTGGTGACTTAGTATTACAGAAATTGATTTTCTTGCAGTTCTGGAGGTAGAAGTCTGAATTCAGAGCATCAGCAGGGTTTATTCTTTCTGCGGGGGAGTCGATTCCAGGCCTCTCTCTTGTAGCTTCAGGTAATAGCCCCATATCCTTGGTTTGCAAATGCATCGCTCCATTTTCTGCTAAGTCTTTACATGTTATTCTCCCTGTATATGTCTTTTCCTCTCCTTCTAAGGACACCGAGCCTACTGGATGAGGGCCCACTTAATGACTTCATTTTTAACTTGATTACATCTGCAAAGACCCTATTTAAAAATAAAGTCACATTAAAAAGCACCAGAGGTTAGGATTTCAACATATCTTTTTGGAGGACACAACTCAACCCCTTGCAGGGTATCTGTTATTTTATTTGGCAACATTACCATAGATAAGAGATAAGCTTTCTGTAAGAAAAAAGATTAAGATATGGTTATTGATATGCTTTAAAGTTTATGAAAGGGGTAATCTGTTGTGGGGAGGAATGATGAAAAAGGCCCGTAGTAGTGTCAAGAATTAATTGAGCTTGACTCTGAAGGGAGGGGAGAACTTGCTGGAGAGGGGGAGAAGGGCTGGAAGTGGATGATGAATAAGAGAAGAGGGAAAGGACTCATTTTCCAGGAAAGGAAGATATTTGCTCTAATTTACTAAGGATAATCACAATCAGACTGCAAACTCTGAGAAAAGCAACAATAATTAAACTTCCTTAACTCAGAAAAGCAACCGTGTTTTTATGAGACAGATTTTATTGGTGTCCAATCTTCCTTTCATCTCTAAAATTCAAATTGCTCAGTGTTAATTTGGTTTTGGCAACAACCCCAGAGATACTAGAGGGACAACAAGCCTGGGAAGCTCCTATAGGCAACCTCTGTGTATTAACACATACATATGGAATTTAGAAAAATGGTGCAGATGGACCTATTTGTAGGGCAGGAATAGAGACACAGACATAGAGAATGGACCTGTAGACACTGGGGAAGAAGGGGAGGGTGGGATGAATTGGGAGAGTAGCATTGACGTATATACACTCAGTTCAGTTCAGTTCAGTCGCTCAGTAGTGTCCGACTCTTTACGACTCCATGAATCACAGCACGCCAGGCCTCCCTGTCCATCACCAACTCCCGGAGTTCACTCAAACTCATGTCCATCGAGTCGGTGATGCCATCCAGCCATCTCATCCTCTGTCGTCCCCTTCTCCTCCTGCCCCCAATCCCTCTCAGCATCAGAGTCTTTTCCAATGAGTCAACTCTTGGCATGAGGTGGCCAAAGTACTGGAGTTTCAGCTTCAGCATCAGTCCTTCCAATGAACACCCAGGACTGATCTCCTTCAGAATGGACTGGTTGGATCTCCTTGCAGTCCAAGGGACTCTCAAGAGTCTCCTCCAACACCACAGTTCAAAAGCATCAATTCTTCTGTGCTCAGCTTTCTTTATAGTCCAACTCTCACATCCATACATGACCACTGGAAAAACCATAGCCTTGACTAGACGGACCTTTGTTGGCAAAGTAATGTCTCTGCTTTTGAATATGCTATCTAGGTTGGTCATAACTTTCCTTCCAAGGAGTAAGCGTCTTTTAATTTCATGACTGCAATCACCATCTGCAGTGATTTTGGAGCCCCCCCACCCAATAAAGTCTGACACTGTTTCCACTGTTTCTCCATCTATTTCCCATGAAGTGGTGGGACCAGATGCCATGATCTTAGTTTTCTGAATGTTGAGCTTTAAGCCTACCATGTGTAAAATAGATAGCTAGTGGGAAGCTTCTGTCTAGCACAGGGAGCTCAGCTCAGTGCTCTAGAGGAGTGATGGGAGGGTGGGAGGGAGGCACAAGAGGAAGGGGATGTATGTATACTTGTAGTTGATTCACTTTGTTGTACAGCAGAAACTAACACAACATTGTAAAGCAATTACCCTCCAATAAAAGATAGTGATAGAAAAGAAGGGAAATCTAATAACCAGGATGAGCTCTTGCCTATTTGTTTTCAAGTTACCATTTCCCCTTGTTGCTCTCCCTCGGAGTCACCAAAGAAGGAGGTGCGAACACAGGGATGGATAGTGAAATGAGCCTCTTGAATCTTTGCGTTACTTACAGTTCTGTGATATTTTCTGTCAACAGAAATATGAGTTTGTAAGGCTAATATCCACAGATCTGTGTGTGTTAGTTACTCAGTCGTGTCCGACTCTTTGTGACCCCACGAACTGTAGCCTGCCAGGCTTCTCTGTCCATGGAGTTCTCCAGGCAAGAATACTGGAGTGGATTGCCATTCCCTTCCCCAGAGGATCTTCCCGACCCAGGGATTGAACCCTGGTCTCCTGCATCGCAGACAGATTCTTTATCACTTGAGCCACAGGGAAGTCCACAGATCTACTTATGTTATATTGTCTGTTGTCCAGATAAACCAGCACAACTGCTTTCTTGGAGACTGAAAAGGCCAGATGTACTCAGTGAGAAAATAAGGATATGCCAGCTTTCAAGTCAATATATTATTGTTTACAAAATTAATTTTTAATAAAAGCATGAACATGAATATTTTACGGAATTATTATATTGTTGAATCTATGTGTAGTTTTGTGCAAGAGTTAATCAATCAGTTATGATTAACAAAAGACCTAGGCCCGATTGCATACCTCATCTATAATCTGCAACTAATATCAGGAAAGCTTCTGCTGTCTTGGTTCTTTCCAGGTAAATCTGATTCTGCAGAACTCCAGGAACTCTGTGATCCCAGCACTTTGGCCATTGACCAAGCCCCTGGAGCCTTCCTTCTTATCATGTGAAAGGATAACCACTTTTCACTTATCAAGGGAAAGGTGGCATTTGTCTTTCTAAGTTTTAAGGATCTCCCCAGGTTCTTTTCTTAATTCCAACTTTCCTAGCTTGTGTTAAAATTCTACATCCCCAGGTTATTTGTGATAAATATGCACAGAGCTGGGCTCCTTATCTGTACAAAAGGAATAGCAACTCAGGATTTAAAAAAAAAAACACAAATCCTCCTTTCCCCTATGGGCCTAAAAAACTTCTTTTTTATTCAAAAACTTCTTAAAAACATATAAAGGAGAAGGGAAAACAACCCAGAATATCACCACTTAAAGGCAGCTGTTATCAGTATTTTAGTTTATATCCTCCCAATCTTGCTGTTTCCTGCATATTTTATTTTGTAAACTAGTTGCATTTGTATTCTCTCTAAAACAGTGTGTGTGTATGTGTGTGAATATTTTTTTTTTTTTTTTAACCTAAAGCTGTTCATCAGAAATGACAGCAAGGTGGTCATGAATGCAGGAATGTGAAGACAGGGTGTGTGGGTTCAAATTCTTGCCTGAAGGTACATGTGTGCTCAGGCATGTTCGACTCTGTGATGCTATGAACTCTAGCCTACAAGTCTCCTCTGTCCATGGGATTCTCCTGGCAAGAACACTGGAGTGGGTTACCATTTCCTCCTGCAGGGAATCTTCCTGACCCAAGCAGGGATTGAACCCATGCATCCTGCGTCTCCTGCATGGACAGATGGATTCTTTAGTATTGAGCCACCTGGGAAGCCTTTATGCCTCTGTTTTTGCAAACTTGAGGAAATAATTCAGCTTCTTTAAATCTTAGTTCCTTCATCCACAAAACAGTCTTGAGATAAACATCTTTGTGTGAAAAGACTTTTCTGTAGTTCAGTGTGTTTTCTGAATTATCTTATTTCCAAAAAGTAGTATGACTGGGTCAAGCAGGATGAACATACTGTAAATTTCTTTCCAAAGGGGTTGTAGCTATTTAAGTTTCCATCAGCAGGGTATGACTGTGACCGTTTCACTGCACCCCTGCCAGCAGATAGCATATTTGTGTGTGTGCATGTGTGTGTATATAACATAATTTGATAGAAACATTGGTTTCTCATTCTTTGATCACCAAAGGATTTAAATAGTTGTTGCTGCTGTGTCGCTTCAGTCGTGTCCGACTCTGTGCAACCCCACAGATGGCAGCCCACCAGGCTGCTCTGTCCCTGGGATTCTCCAGGCAAGAATATTGGAGTGGGATGCCATTTCCTTCTCCAGTGCATTCACCCATGCTAAGTTACTTCAGTTGTGTCCGACTCTGCACGACCCTATGGACAGCAGCCCTTCAGGCTCCACTGTCCACAGGATTTTCCAGGCAAGAATATTGAAGTAGGTTGCCATTTCCTTCTCCCAAATAGTTGTTATGTCATGATTATTTTTAAGGCAGTTTAACTCTGAAATTTATTTGAGTACTATGGAGTAAGTGTGGCAACCCACTCCAGTACTCTTGCCTGGAAAATCCTATTGGCAGAGGAGCCTGATAGGCTGCAGTCCATGGGGTCGCTAAGAGTTGTACACGACTGAGTGACTTCACTTTCACTTTTCACTTTCATGCATTGGAGGAGGAAATGGCAACCCACTCCAGTGTTCTTGCCTGGAGAATCCCAGGGACGGGGGAGCCTAGTGGGCTGCCGTCTATGGGGTCGCACAGAGTTGGACACGACTGAAGCAACTTAGCAGCAGCAGCAGCATGGAATGAGTGAGAGCTTAAATTGATTAGCTCCAACAAGAGCAGGAGGACTTCCCTGGTGGCTCAGATGGTAAAGAATCTGCCTGCGATGTGGGAGACCTGGGTTCAGTAGCTGGGTCAAGATCCCCTGGAGAAAAGAATGGCAACCCACTCAAGTATTCTTGCCTGAAGAATTCCATGGGTAGAGGAGCTTTGTGGGCTACAGTCCATGGTGTTGCAAGGAGTTGGACCTGATTGAGCGACTAACACACACTCAACAACAACAATAGGCCTGGAGGAATCTGTAGGCTTATACAAAGTAGGAGCTCATCAGAGACAATACAAATTTTTGTAACTACCGTGGTGACTTCAGGAATGTTTTTACTGCCTTATACCTTGCTTGATCTTATTCCCTAGATTGTTTATCCTGCTTTGTTAAATATTTGCCAAGTGAGGTAACATATTAGATGAGTGTGAACCATCCGTTTATCCAAACGTGATCTCCCAAGGAACCACATCTCGCAATATTTATACCCTTTTGTAGTCTCTCCCTGAGTAACCCAAGGAATACCACAGAAGTGGTATTGCATTGCATACCTTCTGAGGCTGGGTCATAAGAAGACTGGTGGTTTACACCTGGTGGTCTCTTGGAAGGAACATGCTCTTAGATGAAAAACCAGCTATCACTCTGAAACTGCCATGCTGTGAGGAACAGCGGCCAGCAATGGAGGGAGGTCACGTGGAAAGACATGTCCAGCTCCTAGTTTTTCAAATCTTACAGCTGAAAGCCCAGAAATGTGAGTGTAGAAGTCACGTTGAACATTAAAGTCCAGTCAGATTTTCAGATAACTCTGGTCCCTGCTACTGTGTAACCATGACCACATGAGTGATCAGAAGTGATTACAACCCAGATGAACCCAGTCAACTCACAGAACTGTGAGGGATAATAATAAATCATTGTTTTAAGCCTCTAACCTTTAGAGTGGTTTGTTGTGTAACAGTAGAAAACCAACACAGTGAATTAACACAGAGGAAACACAAGCACTTTGGTTTGATATATTCCTTCTTTAAAAATTAGCAACAAGTGAACTTTGGAGTTGTCACTGATAGTTTTTGTCAAAGTGAAAATGCAGTAACAGGAGACAACATTCCAAATTAACTGATGAGAATAAGAAATGAATAGGACATAAAATTTCACATGGAGTTGGTGGTAGGGAGAATTAAAAGAGACCTGGTAAAATGGTCAATAAGAATCAGTTGGATACAATATGCAAGTCAAGGCTTACAGTCACTTGAGGATTTGTGGAGTCTAAAAGATAGGATATTTTGAAAGGATCAAGTGTTAAATGACTATTTGGCCTTGAATATTTGTTCCCCTATAGATTAGATGGATCTTTGTTTCTGGCTCTTATAGAATGAGGGGCAGGCAATACTGGAAGGCAGTGTTGATATATTGATTTCACATATATTGATTTCAAATTTGGGTAATTTAGTAATATAATGCTATGTATTTCTGTGCCAATAGTGTTTTTTAAAAATATTATATTTGTGAGTTTTGGGGCAAGCACTAGCTCCAAATTTTATTATATTATTTAATTTGCTTTATTTCTACTTTGCAAACCTATATAAGTATTTAAGATTATATACTAGAGCTACATAGGATATAGCAGAATTCAATTGACTTAAAATATACTAAGTGATAATATGAAGAACATTCATTTCATTTAGCGTTTTAGTCACTATCTTTTTGGTAGCCCCAAATTATAGTGAGTTTATGAATATTTTTGAGGAAGATGGATGGACAAGTTTATGCAGAAGAAATTCTCTTGAAATGTCACTAATGAAGCCATCAACCAATGTTCTGGACAGTTGAGAAGCCAGACCCAACTTCCCTGAGATTTCTTTTGAGAGATGAGATCTCAATATAAAAATTATTATTGAGAGACCTTCACATTGAATATATTACCACTTTCTCTCTACTTTCAGTTTGCAGTCAAAATTATCTGTTGCTCCAGTGCACACTGCTTATTTTTTAAAAGAGTTTTGTTAAGATTTTTACTACATGGACTTAATTATGTAATTGTGCAACAGATCTGGTAACTGCTTCAGAGGAACCATTTTGATCTATGAGGTGCCTAAGATAGTCTTTAAAGAACATCTAATTCCATAATTACAATGCCTAATAGACTAGAAAAATAGGTAGCAGGAATATCTTTGGAGCCATAAGAGAAACCTTATGGCCTTTAGCTAGGGCATATAATATCAGTTATGAAAATAGCCGAACCATTATGACATTATGTAACAGCATGTAATGGCAAAGGAGATATTAATGCTGGATAAAATAAGTTTTATATGCATTTTTTTCTTTTGACATAAACAAATTTATTTAATTAAAAAATATAAACTCAATTGAAAGTATCTTTATGTTATGAGAAAGAAAATACTATAATATTTTAGATACAGAATGACAGAGATATTTGAAAGAGAAGTTTTAAAAGATTGTA
The DNA here is from genome assembly GCF_029378745.1 of Bos indicus. NCBI lineage: Eukaryota > Metazoa > Chordata > Mammalia > Artiodactyla > Bovidae > Bos > Bos indicus. The sequence continues at coordinate 40,960,896 of NC_091782.1, read as the reverse complement.
AATATATGAAATTAGCTATATAAATGCCTATTAATTTCAAAACTATATAAAAAAACCAGTTAATATTTCAAAGACAGATAATTTAAAGTAGTATATTCATATATTTGAATCTGGTGTACTATTCTTTCTGGATAGTAATGAAAAAAAAGTCAAGAATAAAACTAAAACATGCCAGAACCTTCAAATACTGTGATTACTTTAGCCATATGCTGGGGGTGAAGGTTCTGTTGAAATCTGGGTAGTTCATGAGAAGAAAAAGTGAATTTTAATCAAGGTCCATGCTGTTCAAACATTTTGCTGTTGTGATATCTTTCCTTAATATACTAACATTTTGATTCTATTTTATATAACCGATAAAAACATGTTTTGGTTGTTGTGAGCAAAAGACTTTTTTGGTCATATGTTTTAAAGGATATATTTTACCAAGAAAAGCCCAGAGTCTATCAAAGTATAACCCATTCACTATAAAATGGGTTTTAAAGTGAAACCCATTAAAAATTTCACACCAAAGGTTATATCTGGTGATAAAACAAACAAAGACAGGACGTGATTGGCAATGGATCCTGATACATACCAAATCTACTTGCCCTTTGCTTTCTATTATTTTTGTTTGGTTTGCATGAAAACTAATACATATGTGGGGTGTCTGGCATAAGCATAGGCTTATATTCTCTGAGACCCACTGGTATGTAGGGAAATAGCTGGCATTTGTAAATGAGCATTTCAAATGTTTCATAGAGCCAGCAATTTGGGGGAAAGTTTTTTTCAAGGAAGTTTTATGATAAAATTATGCAAGTTTTGGTTGTGAAAAATATTTAAACAGTGCATTTTTAAATTCACCGAGGGACAGTTATGAAAATATGGCCAAAGTGTTTACATGCCTTTGTGTTATACCTTATTTTAAAAAATCAAGTTTTGCTTGATATGTATAAACTCCCTATCCTTACATGTCTTTTCTTCCCCCCAGTATTTGAATGGCATTCAAAACCCACAATGTTGGATTGAGTTCTGCACATGGGAATATTCATATTTAACATCTCAAGCAAATATGACATCATTTTTTGAGACTGAAAATATTGCCTTAACTAATATGGATCAGTTCATTATTCAAGATAGACAGCATGTATGAACTATGTTTCACATATGTGAGCCCCACATGATGGGGCTAATACTTAAAGCCCTCATCAGCTAACCCTCATCAGCATTCTCAAATAAAACACATCAACCACAAGCACAATGGCACATCCTGTGTAATGTCATTCTTTTACTAAATAAAAAGTAAGAAAATTCTGGATATGACCATGAGGGAGTAATAGTATCAGATTTACTTTCTTATGTTAATCAACTAAGAAACCAGACATATATAAAGCAGTTGATATCAGATATCACATGACAGACTGCACATGATTATCATCCTTGATTATAAGCTAAGCTGTGGGCTTCCAGGGGACTCAGACAGTAAAGAATCCACCTGCAATGCAGGAGACTGGGTTTGATCCCTGGGTTGGAAAGATCCCTTGGAGAAGGGAATGGCTACCCATTCCAGTATTCTTGCCTGGAGATTTCCATGGACAGAGGAGCCTGGTGGGTTACAGTCCCTGGGGTCGCAAAAATCAGACACTGAGTGACTAACACTTTCACTTTCTTTCACATAAGGCAGTGTACTTCACAGAGCATGTATACCCTCTGCTATACAGGGACAGAGGAAGCAGATTAATGCCATGGAATCTCACTGAGTTTTAGAGACATTGATTGGAATTTAGGGAGGCCAAAATATTGGCACAAAGGGAGTTCACAAAGACAGAGCTTGGAAGATCTGCAGAAATATCCCCTTGAATCTTTGGCAGAGTATCAGTCTGCTCATGTAGGAGAATAAACTATCCAAACCTAGAGAAAGAACCACTGGAAATAAATTCAGGCTAACAGTTCCTGAAACTAACGATGGACTGAGAATAGTTTCTGTTTGTGTCAATCAGAATAAGTGAGATTTCATAATATATGATGCATTGGATAAAATACTTAGAAGAAAATTATCTTAGATGTAGGGTCAAATTATGTCTAGAATAATGACCTAACCTAACAAAGCTTCAAAGCAATCCTATACAGAAACAAAATAATACCAGGTAATCTAAGTGCATCCCAGAAAAGAGGTCAACACTATATAGAGGAATACAACAAAATCCTCCACACAACAACATAAAATTCACAGCGGCCTGCATACAAAAGACAATTGGAAGGCATACAAAGAATTAGGAAATTTTGACTGATAACTAAAAAAAAAATCAGTCTTTCAGACTCAGGAATAACAGGGGTGATCAAATTAGCAGACAAAGATGTTAAAAATAACTATTATAAATATACTACATATTCACAGGTTGAGGTTGAGAGATTTAGAAGATTATCAGTTCAGTTCAATTCAGTTGCTCAGTTGTGTCCAATTCTGCAACCCCATGGACTGCAGCATGCCAAACTTCCCTGTCCATCACCGACTCCTAGAGTTTGCTCAAACTCATGTTCATTGAGTCGGTGATGCCATCCAATCATCTCATCCTCTATCGTCCCCTTTTTCTTCTCCTCCTGCCTTCTATTTTCCCTAGCATCAGGGTCTTTTCCAATGATTCAGTTCTTCACACCAGGTGGCTAAAGTATTGGAGTTTCAGCCTCAGCATCAATCCTTCCAATGAATATCCAAACTGATTTCCTTTAGGATTGACGGGTTTGATCTCCTTGCAGTCCAAGGGACTCTCAAGAGATTTCTCCAACACCACAGTTCAAAAGCATCAATTCTTCTGTGCTCAGCTTTCTTTATAGTCCAACTCTCACATCCATACATGACTACTGGAAAAACCATAGCTTTGACTAGTCAGATGTTTGTTGGCAAAGTAATGTCTCTGCTTTTGAATATGCTGTCTAGGTTGGTCATAGCTTTTCTACCAAGGAGCAAGTGTCTTTTAATTTCATGGCTTGAAGTCACCATCTGCAATGATTTTGGAGACCAAGAAAATAAAGTTTCCATTGTTTCCCTATCTATTTGCCATGAAGTGATGGGACTTTACTTCATGAATGAATGCCATGAACGGATGCCATGATCTTAGAAGATATAAACAGACTCAAATGAAACTTCTAGAAATTAAAAATAAAATACATAGAACGAAAAATACACCAATTTGGACTAATATCAGATTAGACTTGGCAGAAATAAATCAATGACCTTGAAATTAGCAACAAAATTTTTCCAAAATAAAATAGAGATTGGGGTTGGGGAAAAAAGAATAGAGCACCAGTAGTCTTTGGGAAACTCCCAGGCAATTTATATTGGAGGTTAAATAAAGGAAGAGGAGGGACAGATATATATTAAAAAAAATAATGACCTAAAATTTTCCAAATGTGGTAGAAACTAGAAATGTACAGATTGAAAAAATTCATTGTGCTCAACGTACAAGAAACTGTGAAAAACACACCAAAGCATATCAGAATCAAATTGCTGAAAACTAAAAATGAAAGAAGAAAAAAATTGTAAAATTGTAAAAATAGCCAGAGAAAAGGCCAAAAGGGGACAAAGAAAGACAGCTGACATCACTGGATGCTACAAAAGTCAAGTGATAATAGAACAATATCCTTAAAGTACTAAAAGGAAAAAAAATAAAAGGACCTGTCAGTCTAGTGGTGCCGCACTCAGTATTCGGCGATTGGGAGGATGGACTGTGGCAGATTTTTTGACTAGTGATCTTTCCTGCCAGGGCGTTATGCAGCTCTGTTCTGTTCAAATTAGCAGTGGCTGTGTATATGAATATCTTGGCTAAAGAAAAGTGGTAAAAGTATGTCATGTGTCACTTTTGAACAGAAACTGTAAGAGTAACATGTCTCTTTTCTCCTGAGACAGGCGATGTTATAAATAGAGGCAGGTCCATCATCCTGGGATATGGAATAATGATGACATGAAGCTGAGCCATAGCGGAACCACAAGTGACATGTAATAGGAGTGAGAGATTTAACTTGCCATAAAACATTGTGATTTTGAAATTGTCAACACAGCCTAAGCTTGACCATCCTAAATGATACAGGCAGAAAGATTAACTTGCGAAACAAGGGCAGATTCATAGCATGAGACTAAAAGAATCCTCACACATCTTGCAGTCTTCAGATAACACAATACCAGCTATGCAAATATTTCTAATATAGAAGAATAGTGATTAGTACCTAAAGAAACTGAAGTAAATAATAAAGAACTCTCTAGCTAGTTCAAATTTCAAAATGATAGAAATAAATAATAGAAAGAAATAGGCCCAGAACAAATATAAGAGAATTGAACCACACTGTGAAGTTTCAGAGAAACTTTTTTTTGGCTTTAAATATAACCTTTTTTTTTAAATTTTTTTTTTATTTTTAAACTTTACAATATTGTATTAGTTTTGCCAAACATCAAAATGAATCCGCCACAGGTATACCCGTGCTCCCCATCCTGAACCCTCCTCCCTCCTCCCTCCCCATACCATCCCTCTGGGTCGTCCCAGTGCACCAGCCCCAAGCATCCAGTATCATGCATCGAACCTGGACTGGCGACTCATTTCATACATGATATTATACATGTTTCAATGCCATTCTCCCAAATCTCCCCACCCTCTCCCTCTCCCTCTCCCACAGAGTCCATAAGACTGATCTATACATCAGTGTCTCTTTTGCTGTCTCGTACACAGGGTTATTGTTACCATCTTTCTAAATTCCATATATATGTGTTAGTATACTGTATTGGTGTTTTTCTTTCTGGCTTACTTCACTCTGTATAATAGGCTCCAGTTTCATCCACCTCATTAGAACTGATTCAAATGTATTCTTTTTAATGGCTGAGTAATACTCCATTGTGTATATGTACCACAGCTTTCTTATCCATTCATCTGCTGATGGACATCTAGGTTGCTTCCATGTCCTGGCTATTATAAACAGTGCTGCGATGAACATTGGGGTACATGTGTCTCTTTGAATTCTGGTTTCCTCAGTGTGTATGCCCAGCGGTGGGATTGCTGGATCATAAGGCAATTCTATTTCCAGTTTTTTAAGGATTCTCCATACTGTTCTCCATAGTGGCTGTACTAGTTTGCATTCCCACCAACAGTGTAAGAGGGTTCCCTTTTCTCCACACCCTCTCCAGCATTTATTGCTTATAGACTTTTGGATTGCAGCCATTCTGACTGGTGTGAAATGGTACCTCATAGTGGTTTTGATTTGAATTTCTCTGATAATGAGTGATGTTGAGCATCTTTTCATGTGTTTGTTAGCCATCTGTATGTCTTCTTTGGAGAAATGTCTATTTAGTTCTTTGGCCCATTTTCTGATTGGGTCATTTATTTTTCTGGAGTTGAGCTGTAGGAGTTGCTTGTATATTTTTGAGATTAGTTGTTTGTCAGTTGCTTCATTTGCTATTATTTTCTCCCATTCTGAAGGCTGTCTTTTCACCTTGCTAATAGTTTCCTTTGTTGTGCAGAAGCTTTTAAATTTAACTAGGTCCTATTTGTTTATTTTTGCTTTTATTTCCAATATTCTGGGAGGTGGGTCATAGAGGATCCTGCTGTGATGTATGTCAGAGAGTGTTTTGCCTATGTTCTCCTCTAGAAGTTTTATAGTTTCTGGTCTTATGTTGAGATCTTTAATCCATTTTGAGTTTATTTTTGTGTATGGTGTTAGAAAGTGTTCTAGTTTCATTGTTTTACAAGTGGTTGACCAGTTTTCCCAGCACCACTTGTTAAAGAGATTGTCTTTAATCCATTGTATATTCTTGCCTCCTTTGTCAAAAATAAGGTGTCCATATGTGCGTGGATTTATCTCTGGGCTTTCTATTTTGTTCCATTGATCAATATTTCTGTCTTTGTGCCAGTAACATACTGTCTTGATAACTGTGGCTCTGTAATAGAGCCTGAAGTCAGGTAGGTTGATTCCTCCAGTTCCCTTTTTCTTTCTCAAGATAGCTTTGGCTGTTCGAGGTTTTTTGTATTTCCATACAAATTGTGAAATTATTTGTTCTAGCTCTGTGAAGAATACCGTTGGTAGCTTGATGGGGATTGCGTTGAATCTATAAATTGCTTTGGGTAGTATACTCATTTTCACTATATTGATTCTTCCAATCCATGAACATGGTATATTTCTCCATCTATTAGTGTCTTCTTTGATTTCTTTCACCAGTGTTTTATAGTTTTCTATATATAGGTCTTTAGTTTCTTTAGGTACATATATTCCTAAGTATTTTATTCTTTCCGTTGCAATGGTGAATGGAATTGTTTCCTTAATTTCTCTTTCTGTTTTCTCATTATTAGTGTATAGGAATGCAAGGGATTTCTGTGTGTTGATTTTATATCCTGCAACTTTACTATAATCACTGATTAGTTCTAGTAATTTTCTGGTGGAGTCTTTAGGGTTTTATATGTAGAGGATCATGTCATCTGCAAATAGTGAGAGTTTTACTTCTTCTTTTCTAATTTGGATTCCTTTTATTTCTTTTTCTGCTCTGATTGCTGTGGCCAAAACTTCCAAAACTATGTTGAATAGTAAAGATGAAAGTGGGCACCCTTGTCTTTTTCCTGACTTTAGAGGAAATGCTTTCAATTTTTCACCATCGAGGATAATGTTTGCTGTGGGTTTGTCATATATAGCTTTTATTATGTTGAGGTATGTTCCTTCTATTCCTGCTTTCTGGAGAGTTTTTATCATAAATGGATGTTGAATTTTGTCAAAGGCTTTCTCTGCATCTATTGAGATAATCATATGGTTTTTATTTTTCAATTTGTTAATGTGGTGTATTACATTGATTGATTTGCCGATATTGAAGAATCCTTGCATCCCTGGGATAAAGCCCACTTGGTCATGGTGTATGATCTTTTTAATGTGTTGTTGGATTCTGATTGCTAGAATTTTGTTAAGGATTTTTGCATCTATGTTCATCAATGATATTGGCCTGTAGTTTTCTTTTTTTGTGGGATCTTTGTCAGGTTTTGGTATTAGGGTGATGGTGGCCTCATAGAATGAGTTTGGAAGTTTACCTTCCTCTGCAATTTTCTGGAAGAGTTTGAGCAGGATAGGTGTTAGCTCTTCTCTAAATTTTTGGTAGAATTCAGCTGTGAAGCCGTCTGGACCTGGGCTTTTGTTTGCTGGAAGATTTTTGATTACAGTTTTAATTTCCGTGCATGTGATGAGTCTGTTAAGATTTTCTATTTCTTCCTGATCGAGTTTTGGAAAGTTGTACTTTTCTAAGAATTTGTCCATTTCTTCCACGTTGTCCATTTTATTGGCATATAATTGTTGATAGTAGTCTCTTATGATCCTTTGTATTTCTGTGTTGTCTGTTGTGATCTCTCCATTTTCATTTCTAATTTTATTGATTTGATTTTTCTCCCTTTGTTTCTTGATGAGTCTGGCTAATGGTTTGTCAATTTTATTTATCCTTTCAAAGAACCAGCTTTTGGCTTTGTTGATTTTTGCTATGGTCTCTTTTGTTTCTTTTGCATTTATTTCTGCCCTAATTTTTAAGATTTCTTTCCTTCTACTAACCCTGGGGTTCTACATTTCTTCCTTTTCTAGTTGCTTTAGGTGTAGGGTTAGGTTATTTATTTGACTTTTTTCTTGTTTCTTGAGGTATGCCTGTATTGCTATGAATTTTCCCCTTAGGACTGCTTTTAAAGTGTCCCATAGGTTTTGGGTTGTTGTGTTTTCATTTTCATTAGTTTCTATGCAAATTTTGATTTCTTTTTTGATTTCTTCTGTGATTTGTTGGTTATTCAGCAGCATGTTGTTCAGCCTCCATATGTTGGAATTTTTAATAGTTTTTCAGAGAAACTTAAATACCACATGAAACTTGAAAAATAGCTGAAGGCAAGAGGAAAATTTGACTGGCGAGGAGAAAAACAAGGAAATGCTACTTTTTGTGCTTGGAGTTTATGGTATAATATTAAGGATCCATGCTGCTGCCAAGTCGCTTCAGTCGTGTCCGACTCTGTACGATCCCATAGACGGCAGCCCACCAGGCTTCACCGTCCCTGGGATTTTCCAGGAAAGAACACAGGAGTGGGTTGTCATTTCCTTCTCCAATGCATGAAAGTGAAAAGTGAAAGTGAAGTCGCTCAGTCGTGTCCAACTCTTAGCGACCCCATGGACTGCAGCCTAGCAGGCTCCTCTATTCATGGGATTTTCCAGGCAAGAGTACTGGAGTGGGGTGCCATTGCCTCTCCGAAGGGATGCATAGATGAAGGCAATTCTTAAAAGAACTAACTGAAAAAAACCATCAAAGACACATGTGAAAGAGAAAGGTAGTATTAAATAGGTAAAGAGAATATAAAAGTATGTGTCAGTGCAGGTATAAAATGTGTATAAGTCCATGGATCAGAAACATTGTATCCTAGGGCTCTCAAAGATTATCCCACTAGGATCACTGAATGGTTGCTGATGACCACGGATTACATGTTCTGTTCTTTATTGGTGTATAGAAATGTGATTTTTTTTTTTTTTACATTAACCCCATGACATTGCTGAGCTCTTTAATTTCAACATGTTAAAATGCTCTTGAGCTTTTAAACTAAGCCATACTGATATTTTTGTTGCTTCTTTGCAATTCTTATAATTTTAGAAAACATTTTCAACTGAGTATAGCATTCATTTCTCATTTGCATTTCTAAATTTTAACCTTTAAGTGTATTGTCCACTGTATTTTTCTGGACAGGTATGAGATTATCAATGTTTCTTCTATTTTCAGTTTGCTGAGACTTTCTTTCTAACCATAAACTGGTCTTGGGATATTAGACTTGCCTTTCTTATATGTATTTAAATGTTATTTTTTCATTTTAAATTGATAGATATTCAAATTCTAATCAATTCTTGCATTGTTGGTACAAATCCAATTGGGTCATGATATTCTGGTGGCTGTTTTTAATACATTGGATTTGTCATCTGTATTCAAAAATGAAATTAGCCAGTGACTTATTTTTCCTTTGATTCTGTTTTCAGTATTACAGTATGATTAGCTTTGTAATGAATTGAGATGGATTTATTTTTAAATTTTCTTATTCCTTGGAATAGTTTATATGAAATTGGGATTTTATCTTTCCTTTTGATTGAAGCAATGTAATAATTATCCAGACTTTAATTTGTTGGTATTTGTTGTTGTTGGCATCACTAAGCTATGTCCGACTCTTTGTGACCCCATGGACTGTAGCCCTCTAGGCTCCTCTGTCCATGGGATTTTCCAGACAGGAATACTGAGTGGGTTGCCATTTCCTCCTCCAGGGGATCTTTCCAACCCAGGAACTGAACCAGCATCTCTGCATTGCAGGCAGGTTCTTTACTGCTGAACCACTGGGGAAGCCTAATTTTTTGGTGTAGGTATTTATATTTTTTTCCTTTAAATTAATGTATTTAATGATTATGGCTTTATTCCTTATTTTGTAAACTAGATTTTGTTAACTAGAGCAGTTTTAGGTTCACAGCAAAACTGAGCAGAACATAAAAGAGATTTCATATATATACTGCCCCCACATAGGCACAGCCCCCTTCACTATCAAAATCCCAACAAGAGCAGTACCTTTATTACAATGAGTAAGCCTGTGTCTATACATCACCCAAAGCACATAGCTTACAATGGAGTTCACTCTTGTTATTGTACAGTCTATGGGTTTTGACAAATATATAATGGCCTTTATCTACCATTATAATATCATGTAAGGTAGTTTCACTGCCTTAAGTTTTTGAGGATCATAGTGTATATATATTTTAGCCCCAAATCTGCATGGCTCAAATTATGGGGGGAAACTATTTTATCTTACTTGGATTTCATGATTAGACAGAACAGTGTCTTTTTATCTATTTTTTGTTAACAGGAGTTTTCTCCAGCTAAACTTTTGAATTAAGGATATAGCCTTGTGAAGATTTGGTTTTTTTTTTTTTTTTTAGGTTGGAAACAGGAGGTATTTTCAAGTCACCATTTTGTGTGAGCCCAAATTTATCACCACACACTATTAAAATTCAAGTCTCCTAACCACTGAAATTTCCTATAAATTCAGTTGTGCATTTAAAAAAATGCTTATTTATATATTTGGCTGCACCAGATCTGAGTTGTGGCACACAGGGTCATTTGTTGCAGAATGCAGGATGTTTTTATTTGTGGCACGTGAACTCTTAGTTGCAGCCTTTGGGATCTAGTTCCCCAACCAGGGATTGAACCTAAGCTGCCTGCATTGGGAGTGCTGAGTCTTAGCCACCAGACCACAAGGAAAGTCTCAGCTGTGCATTTATAAGTATATTTGTTATGTTTCAGTTCAGTTCAGTCACTCAGTCATGTCCAACTCTGCAACCCCATGAATCGCAGCACGCCAGGCCTCCCTGTCCATCACCAACTCCCAGAGTCTACCCAAACCTATGTCCATCAAGTCAGTGATGCCATCCAGCCATCTCATCCTCTGTCATCCCCTTCTCCTCCTGCCCCCAATCCTTCCTAGCATTAGGGTCTTTTCAAATGAGTCAGCTCTTTGCATGAGGTGGCCAAAGTACTAGAGTTTCAGCTTCAACATCAGTCCTTCCAATGAACACCCAGGACTGATCTTCTTTAGGATGGACTGGTTGGATCTTCTTGCAGTCCAAGGGACTCTCAAGAGTCTTCTCTAACACCACAGTTCAAAAGCATCAAGTCTTCGGTGCTCAGCTTTCTTCACAGTCCAACTCTCACATGCATACATGACTACTGGAAAAACCATAGCCTTGACTAGACAGACCTTTGTTGGCAAAGTAATAATATATCTGCTTTTAAATATGCTATCTTGTTATGTTTATTCCCCCAGAAATTCTAGTTTCTTCATTTGTTTGGCCTGAAAACATTCCTGAAAACAGAGCTGCTTTAGGGGCCTCAGAAACTTGAAAAATCAAAAGAAATATTTAATAATGGGGATGCATGACATAAAAAATGAGGAAATGAAGAAAAAAGTATTCTATAGGTTTGTGATTGATTAGCCTGTGTTAGTTCTCCAGAGTATTATAAAGACACCATTAAAAGATTGGTAGGAAAAAATAAAAAATAGGTAGGAAATTCCTAAGGTAAAAGCTAGGGTTCAAATTGACTTATAAGTTTTAAGATGAATATCATTTTTGGACAAGGTTACTCAAGTTAGAGAGCATCAGACGATAACATTGTGTCTGCAACATTAGGCAACAAAGAATGTTCAAACCACTTAAAGGAATGAATGACTGTGGGTGATGGGATTGGTACTATGTATCTCAATTTGAGGGAGACTTGAAAAGAAGTCTTATGTAGTCTTACTGGATGAGCTGCAGTGTAGCAGATGTTGGCGCCCCAACCGTATCCCCTCAGCACTCAGCATCCTGATAGCTTATTACTGCAAGCACCTGCCACTTTCTGCCTGAGAACTTATCGGTCCCCAGCAGTGTGTTTGGCCCACGTACAGGCCAGGGAGTTAACTCCTCTGTCAACGGCACTCAGTCAGTGAGAGAGGAACGTTCATGGCTCTGTACCCCAGTTCTCTCATCCCTCCACGGAGAGTCCTGTATCTACTTCCTTGCTTCCCTTGCCACTCTCCTCCACCAGCGCTTTCTGAGGAAACTTCCCAAATAAACCACCTTTCCTTAATTCCAAGTCTTAGGTCTGGTTCTTGGGAAAGCAGAACCTAAGACATGGAAAATTATGGTTTAGGGTCTAAGATAAGTGAATCATTTCACAAACCAGTTAACAATAATTATTGTTAATTGCTTTATGTCAGAAGGGATGTTTCTATGGATACCCTGTAAAGGTATTTTGCCTTATCTTTCCTAATTCCATAAATAATTGGGTAAAAATGTAGAAATTTCCTAAACAGATTTAGAGATGACATAGTATTGGTGTAGGGTGAGATGTAGTGAGTATATTAGATAATAGAACTGGAATCAACACAATTTTTAGTAGGCTGAAATACAGATAAAATCTAACAAAGTTTTTCATTGATGGATTAAAATCCTGCAATTGTCTTCCAAATGTGTGATATTATCATCATATGATACTATTTTAGAGCTATTGGTTAATAGTAAACTTAAAGATGGTTAACATTGTGTGTGACTGCTGAAAATACAGATGTGATTTTAGGTTAGGTTAATGAAGTAATATCTAGATCAAAAGAGATGATAATTAGGTTTAAATCTGTACTACACAGATAATACTATTTTGAATATCATGCTTTTGAAAGGATAGAAACAATCTAACTACTAGAGTAGAAAGGTTGAATGTAGTTGGAAATAGCATATGAAAAAAGATGAAGTAAATATGATTGTTAAACATCAAGAAAAGAATCAGAGAACATGATCATTGTCTTTAGCTGTTTCAATATCTGGTAAGAAAAGAAGTAGATATGCATGAATGACCTTTAGAGTTATTCATATCTGTGTAACCAGTGTCTAATTCAATGTTTGCATATAGTAGGAGCTTAATAAATGTTGGATGAATGAAAAATTAATATATACTTTGATTCCATATTAATTAAATACACATAGTATTTAATTATATATTAATATATAGTATATGCCTAGACAGCATATTGAAAAGCAGAGACATTACTTTGCCAACAAAGGTCTGTCTAGTCAAGGCTATGGTTTTTCCAGTAGTCATGTATGGAAGAGAGAGTTGGACCATAAAGAAAGCTGAGCACCAAAGAACCGATACTTTTGAACTGTGTTGTTGGAGAAGACTCTTGAGAATCTCTTGGGCTGCAAGGAGATCCGACAAGGCCATCCTAAAGGAAATCAGTCTGGAATATTCATTGGAAGGACTGATGCTGAAGTTGAAACTCCAGTATTTTGGCCGCCTAATGTGAAGAACTGAGTCATTGGAAAAGACCCTGATGCTTGGAAAGATTGAGGGCAGGAGGAGAAGGGGGTGACAGAGGATGAGATGGTTGGATGGTGTCACTGACTCAATGGACATGAGTTTGAGTAAGCTCCAGGAGTTGGTGATGGATAGGGAGGCCTGGTGTGTCGCAGTCCACACACCAGAGTCTTTGCACACCAGGGTTGCAAAGAGTCAGACATGACTGTACAACTGAACTGAAATGATATGCGTATATATCTTATTTAACTGTGCAGTTGAGAGAGGACACATACTCTTTCCATTTTTCTGTGTTTATCCATCCCTTTGTGTATATAAAATTTGAAGTCATTCTTTGGATAGTGAAGTCAAGATCGAGGACCAATTTTCTGCTCTTTGAAATATCTCCCATATCATAGTGAATCTGTAAATGCACATTTTAACAATTATGTGTTTGATGCCTCCTGATGAATACAGCCTTCAATTTCCTACTCTCCTTCATGTAAACTGTCCCTGAGTTTATTATCTGCAGTAGTGTCAAACGTTGTGGTAATATTTGCTTCAGTCTTTTGTCCTGGCTGTTATATTTTTCTTTTGCGTTTCCCTTGGGTTATATCATGCTTCAGTACTTTTAAATCTTAATACAGCGAGTGAATTTACGACATAAGGGAATAAGCCCACTGACTTCTATTATTTTTCACCTCAAATTTCACCTCATTTCCCAATCATTTTATGCTTTTTTCACAGCATATTTCCAATTGTGAATCAGAAGAAATTGCACGACAAAAACTAACATTTCTTTGTTTATGCATTTGGAGTCCTTTTCCTGTCTAGTCCAGTGGAACAAATGGTTCTTTTAAATGTCTTTTTACAGAGGTGACTACCTTCAAATCGTCAGTGCTTGCTTATTGTGGAGTTGTGAGGAGGCTGGGTGTTCTGCTGTTCATCTTCGGGTCCAGGTTTGATGGCCCTTTCTCTCAAATGTTCCTCATGGCTCCCCACTTTAAGCTTAGCAGCATCTCTGATGTGCTACATCAGAGTCTGCATCCTACCATTTGTAAAGTCTGTCTGCACATCCTACCAGACAGTAAGTTACCCTCAGCCCCTAGTACTGTGCTCAGAACATAGTAAGCCCTCACTGACTATGGGATGAGTATTGGTTCAGAACAATACTTTTTCAAAAGGTGCTTTTGACTATATGAAACTACCATCATTCTGTTGAACCTACAGTTATAACCAGTTGCCTCCCTTGATTACCATGCAAATTTTCCACATGGTTTCACACTTCTCTGTGCTCCTAAGAGGTTGATCAACTCACAGTATTTCAAAATCAGGTTCTGGGAAAACCCTGACTTGGAAGATGCCCCTTTCTGGGTTTTTCATTGTTCTTGTTTTATTTTTTAGAGCCGTATTCAGAGGTGTAATCTTGTACAAGTTAGCTAGCCTCTGTGAACCTCAGTGTCCTCACCAGGAAAAGAAAGGAGGATGGGCTAATCCCTAAGGTGAATTCGAGAGAAAACCTTCTTTAATTCTCTGATTGAGAAAAGTTTTCAGTTAAAGCTTTGTAATTTCTTGCCCTTCCCTCCTCACCTCCTGCAAAGGCACCCTGATCATTTTTTTCCTTTTCTTTGGGCCTGATTGTCTCTTCTTGTTTATGGCTGCCACTAATTTGCTCGTTTGCTTGCTGGAAAATAGCTAATTAAAACCCACTTCAGCTAACAAGCTGACTGGGACCATGCAAATGTCACTCTCTGCTGTCTGCTCTTTCCGTTTATACTTTACATTATTAGTGTTGTTTTTCCTCCCTCTGTTATAATGAATGCGGGGATAGATTTAGCGCCCTCTTCACAGGTGTGCGCTGGTGCAGCCACCACCATCCCAGGAAAGCGCTGCTGTTTTACTGCACTTCAACACTTTGAGTGTTATTACCCCTGACAGTTAATGGTTTCAGACTACATAGCTTGTTAGCGCTAGATTTTTGAACAGCTTCATCTATCTTTTTGTTTTTACAGTGACTGGCTGCATTAAGTATATGTGTCTGAGCTATTAGTCCCGTCTGTTCATCGCATGCATTTCATTTGGTGTAGGGTTCTTTTTTTCTCTGTCTAAAATTAGTATGTATTGTCATCCATATACTTCAACACATCGACTTTTGTTATAATTATGCTGTCATCATTGTGCTTCCACACATTTGCTAATTTATTGTAGCTAAATTAGACCTAATATTAGCAATTTTGCAGCTGTTCCTTTAGAATATACACTGCCGTATATTTGTACGTTATTTAGTAATTATAGTCCACAGCAAAAGAAAATGGATCTTGTTTTCAAGAGGGAGAGAGGGGAAAGAGGGAAAAAAGGGGGTTCAATTAAAAACAAATTCACCTGAGGGTGAAAAAGAGCAAGAAAATGAGAAAAATGCATTACAGGAAAGTTAGAAGGAGTACGTTCCAGAGAAAACAAAGAGCAGGGAATTTTGTAGGACTGGGCAGTTTGAAGGGCACGTGCTTTAGGCGTGAGACTTACAAAGAAGCAAGGGTTCTCTGGGAAGGACTTTTCTCTGCTGTACTGCTCTGTTACTGTGAATACGCCAGCTACTTGAATAGCTGAGCAAAGAATACTGTGGGGAAGTGAGGACGGGGATTCTGTGTGCATTGTGAAGAAAAGGAGACCAGCACAGGCTGTGTGGGTGCTTCCATGAAAATGTGGCATCCAGTATACTGAGGTGAGAGGCTTAAATCATTAGGTTTAAAAAAACATGCCTGAGTAAGAGACTTTGAGGATATGGAAATGAGACTGGTTTGGATCTTTACATTTTTCAGATGAATGAACAGCTTTAAATGCAGATTTTCAGTTTGTATCCGGAGATTATATTTGAAGGAAGAAGAAAAAACGTTCCTGCAGTGTGGACTTGTGTGTGTGCACACACGTGTGTGTTTGTGTTTTGCGTTTTAGTTAGGTTAGGAGAGTTTAACTGTATTAAGTTAAACTCTTCATACAGGCATCTAAAATGATGCAGTGTCAGTTTTGATACATGTGACACAAGAAAAATGATCAACAAGACAGATTCTCTCAGGACACAGGCTACCTGTTATGAATTGTTAGGTATTTGTAAAGCCACCTGGGTACTGCTTAATATACTGAGTTAGTAATCCATTTAATGGGGCCCTCAAGGATTCATGAGATGTCCCAGGGTGTATGTGCCTATTCCTAGGAAGTAACTTACCAAGAGAAACTAGCTCAATAAGTACTGGTTGTTATAAGTTTATTCTATGTTTTAATGGATCTAAAACATTATGTACAATGATATAAAACAAGTAGAACAAAGCTTATAATGGTATTGATGAGAATATATCCTAGGCAGGTCACGTCTGTTTTCCTAGGGGTAATATGTTACCTAGTATATTAGAGATTTGGGCAGAGCATTCCTCTTTGATATTCATATTTTCATTCTGACCAGGTCATAAGAGAGAGATTTCTGTTGCTGACTATGCCCCACTGTGACTGCCCTCTTCTCCTTCCTCCTCAGTGGGACTGAATATCTCATTTCTCTCTTCTTCAATTGATCAAAGCCCGCTCTTCAGCTCTTAGAAAGGAAAGACAATTGAAATGGCTAAAGCATTTTTCAGTGTTACTCCTCACTGAGGTTTTATATTTGTATAAGGAACACTCCATTAAACTTGAAAATATGATGTTCCAGTAGTGGAATCTGAGGGAGAGTCAATAGGTGGGGAAGCAAGCTGTCTGAGGGTTTTGGAGCTTATGAAATCCAAGAATGGGGAAAGTCATGGATTCATAAACCTGACTCTTTCCCTTTGAGAGGATAATGGACTTACAAGGCCATCAGTTAACCTAACTCCCAACTCACAGACCATGGAGACAAGGCCCAGCTGGGACTTAAGGCAATGTTGATTTAATAAATGAGGGTTGAAAATCAAAGAGGCAGTGAATATCCAAAAGTATCAATAGCAAAAAAAAAAAAAAAGAAAGAAAGAAAAAAAAAAAAAAGCCAAAAAGCACATGAGATCCTCTTTATGCCTTGGTGTTATTCCTCTCAGATCACATTGAACTGAAGCACAATGTGGTATGTTCTTTTCATGAAGCATTTTTTGGGCACAAAGCTCAAGTAGAATTGCAATGACAGCAGGAGATGGCCAGATATTCTCTTGTGAATCCTTTATAGACTCCAGGCCCTAGACCCCCAGAAATCTACTGCTTTAGCCTGCCTTTGCCCACTGAGACCGCTGCTGTTGACTTTACCACCTGTATCAAGAATCTAAAATGGATTAAAGTCCCCCTCTCCCCAACCCCACACAAGCAATCTACCTCCTCAGATTCATAGAGACAGAAGAGCATTCCCACTTGGTTTTCCTTGTCCCAGTCTCTATGGATCCAGGATAAACTGCTCGCCCAGGTACTAGGGTAAGAGAAAAGTGAAAGTGAAAGTGAAGTTGCTCAGTCATGTCTGACTCTTTGTGACCCCGTGGACTGTAACCTACCAGGCTTCTCCCTCCATGGGATTCTCCAGGCAAGAATACTGGAGTGGGTTACCATTTCCTTCTCCAGGGAATCTTCCCGACCCAGGGATTGAACCTGGTGGAGGCAGACGCTTTAACCTCTGAGCCACCAGGGGGACTAGGGTAAGAAAGAATGGCTGATAAAGGGAATGGTAGACTTTGAGATTCACCAAATTTTCTGAACAATATGGAGGCTACTTCTTGGGACAGAGCCTACTCTCTCTCAGTCAGGTTCAGGGACAACTTTTAACTCCTCGACCATTCCAGGCTCTGGAGACCAAAACTAGAAAAACAGTTTTCTGAAAACTTGTGGGGCCCAAGGGTTAGGCTTCATGTTTTCACTGTAGGTCACCTCCATTCTTAGGGTACTTTGTAAGGACCTAGCTCTTGAATTTCCATGTTTACTCTCTTGGGCCTATTGTTTCGAGAAATTTCTCTCTGTGTGTGTGGGTGTGTGTGTGTGTAACATGTCCAAATTGTACATATGCTCATGTTAAATAGCTAAAAATTAACTTAAAATATCCTCCTGGAGATCAATGTGCTGAAATTAAAAGAGCAAGCTCATGTGTTACCCCCCAAATTAGGACGAATAAAGGGCTGAGAGACAGAACACTTAGGAAACCCTTCAGTCTTCAGATTTCTAGATGTCTTCGAAATGTCTTAAGTTACAAGGCAAAATTACAATCCCTCCTTCACCCTAAGATATTACCAGAAACAGTGCTTCTCAGACTTTTCTACTGAAGTCATCTTAAAGTGTTCTCAATGGCAGAGAAAAGAGAGCAAAGAATGGTGGGGGTGGGGGTTGGGGAAGGGTGTTGTAGTCAGATACCAGCTGCTGCAGAAGATAAAAAAAATATTTTTGGAGTCTAATATTTTATCTTAACAATTAATGCAAATTTTTCCATTCTGTTTAACAATGTACTCATGGTTGTTCTAATTTTAAATGTTTTCACCAAAAATATTTGATTACAGGAAGAAGTCCCATACTTTGATGCTTTAATGATTAAGGAATGACCTATCTGAAAAAAAAAAAAAAAAAAAACCAGCTGCATAGGCATACTTGTATCCAATTTGGGGAAAAACTGCCTTAATTTATCATTAGGTTTTGAAAGGATGTCATGGGAAAAAGTTAGAAAAAAGACAAGTGAATGGGGAATTTTCTTAAAGGTCATTGTTTCGATGTTTTTTGGGAACAGAGGATATGATAGCTATTCAGAGTGTATGCCAATAGAGATAGTTTTATATTGGTCCACAAGATTTAATTGTAAGGGCATTTTCTTTTTCTACTATTTCAAAACTTTTAAAACTTTCTAGTGTTTAGTAAAATAAATTGTTTATCCTAACTCTTCTTCTAATTAGTGGCTCTTAGAAGTTAAAAAGTAGAGAAATTGTGTCCATACTTTTGACATAGTAACCTTGGGAAGATGAACCAGTGGGGGTAGACCTTGCTTTTGATAGCGAAGAGCAAGAGGAGGGAACCTATGAAATCTGAACCACAGTTGCCCGGTGCACCAGCACCTCTTTCTTGCTTAGTAATTCTGAGTTCATTCTGCTTAAAATGAACTCAACCCCTTCAACAGTTCCCCGACAGAAGCTGTGGAAAGGACTCATTTGCAGAGGGCTCCTGGACTGTGAAATCCTGCTGTCTTGGGACCTTGGATGGGAAATTTGGTGTGGAGTTGGGAGGGCAAGGATGAGTGGTGTCACATTCTTCTTTGTGCATGCACTCAACAATTTTGCCTGTTTTTCCTTTATAGAAATGTCTACTGCTAAAAAGGCTCAATTTCGTTGTTTCATATGCAAGAGTTAGGATAGTTCCTTATTTTGAATTCCTCTAAATAGCCTGAGATCAACTGACACAAACCAGCAAACCAACCAACCAACAAACACACTCTAACAGTTATTGGATCTCCTGTGTTTAAGGCTTTGTGCTATCCACTTTCAGAACTCTATACAAAATGGTACCAAGTTGGTATTTTTGAGGTATGACCTTCTGCAGAACGTATTATAAACTGAAGCTTATTTACTAATGGTCAACTTGGAGAATGAGCTGACCATCCTCATTTACTCAGGGATATTAGGAACTTGGTAGATTTTGATGAAGGTGCTAAATTCAGTGTCACTTGAGTCACAATTGGCTAGCTACTTTTAACATCATTTTGCAAGTTGAAAACCACCATGAATATATTTTCTTAAGATGAGTGGAGATAATGCAGACTTCTTTAGGGCACTAGTTATAAAGACTAATTCCACAGTAAAATGCTCTGAAAGGGACCTTATCATCAAAAATGTCTCTCTAAAAGGGAAAACAGGTATCTCCCTGCTTAGGCACAGGTCACTTCTGACACAGGTCACTTTGTCATCTTGGTTTTATATTTGCAGTAGGTGGACACAAGCAAAATTCAATGTTGACTGAATAAATGAACAGAATTGCTGATTTCATTGTTACTGTGATGAATCACAGGAACTCTTCAAACTTTTTAGCTGTCCATCCTATTCTGATCCTATCGAAAATGATACACAGAAAAGGGCCCTGGCTGTCCAGTGGACAGGACTCCAAACTCCCAAGGCAGAGGGCACAGGTTTGAGAGTTGGTCTGGAAACTAAGATCCTGCATGATGCATGAAAAAAAAAAAAAGAAAAAGAAAAGAAACGGGCCCAGCATCACTCCTGTAGTATTCTTCACAAAACCATAGAGTCTTCATCTAATCATGGGAAAACATAGACAAACAGCATTTGAGAGAGCTATAGAAAATTTGATCAGTGTTCTTCCGAAGTGTCAAGGTCATCAAAAACAAAAAAAACCCACAAAGTCTTCAAAAGGCTGAAGAACTGTCACAGATTAGAGAAAGACTCATGACGATTAATGCAACATGATACCCTGAATTGGATTTTGGACAGGAAAAATAGTGTTATTGGAAAAAGTGGAGAATTCCAGTAAGATCTATAGATTACTTAATATTATGTCAATATTAATTTCATGGGTTTCATAATTGTACTATGGTTTTAATAACTGTACTATGGTTATAAAAGATGTTAAATTTAGGGGGAACTGATGAAAGATATATTGAAATTCTCTGTAGTATTTTTGCTACTTTTAAAATCTCTAATATTATCTTAATATTAAAACTTAGAAGAATTAAAAAAAATCTCTCTCACCTTTGAAAGGTCTAGAACAACCCAGCCACAGTGAGCCCATCTAATGTCAATACTGTGGCCTTTCAGTGCTATTTACTATGAAAAGTGATCAGTGCTCTTTGGTCAAATCACTGATTTCAGGCCTCCGTCAGAGAATATGTAAAATGGGTCTGGGATAACTTATCATAAAAGACCAGATGAGTTGGGTCAGGTAGACTTTGGTAATCTTGGTAAGTCTACCCTGGCCAAAGATGGGATAATTTGAACTGTAGTAAGGAAGATAACTGTAAAGGATCAAAACATAAATTATATTTAAACCTATGGGCTCCTAACTGTATTTGCGGGAGAAATCTACTTGGTCACCATTGGAGGATGTTGGTATCAGGGAGCGGGAAAGCTTTCCTTTACCCTTATAAGTTCTTCTGGCTTGTCTCAGAATTAAAGTGACAGCTTAACAGGAGAAAATCAAATTTAATTTTGTATGTATGGGAACTCCACATACACAAGAAGTTCAGAGACAGGAAAGTAAAATGAGGCATATAGGCCATCCTGAGCTAAGGAATGCAATAAAGGCCTGGGGCTTCTAAGGATAGGAGGGTCATTGTCAGGACAATAACAGATTTTTGGTAATTCAATGTTTGCCATATAGATAGGGCCACTTAGATAAAATTTATTGCTCTTAATAAATTTTTTCCTGGGAAAAATCCCTAATTTAAATTCTTCTAGGTGGTTAAGGGAGGGGTAGTAGTTTCTTTTGAAACTATAGGGTCTTGATTGCCTTTAGCTCAAAATAATTCTCATGCAAATGTGGCATATTTGGGGGGACTTGTTCTGAACCCCTACACTAGGGAACTTATGATTTTGGAAATTAATAAATAAGGGGAGAAGAAAAAGCATTTTCTTGCTCTTCCTATACCACTGAATCTCAGAGTAATCAATAGCAAATTACTTGAACACTAGAGGTAAACCTCGGATTCATAGCCAGATGGTTGGTAAGAGATAAGGTGACAACCCTGACTTGACACTGTCATCCTGAGTTGGAGGGTGTTGTTGGAACAACCAATTTGTGGCTGATTGGTCAGAAGCACAGTTAGTAATCCAGGCTTCTGACTGGGTGTGTGGGAGGGGCAGTTTTGTGGGATTGACCCCTTAACCTGTGAAATCTAATGCTATCTCCCAGAAGATAGCAGAGAGTGCCAGTTGAGTTGAATTGTAGGGCAGTGAGCTGTATCCAGAGAATTGCTTGTTGGTGGAGGAGATTCCTTCTACACACACACACACGCACACACACACACACACATATACATACACACACACACACACACACATTGTAGTTGGTGAGCAGAACACCTATTTAAACATCATAATGGATGTCGGTGTTCGAGGCAATGATTACCAAGGGCTGCTCACATCACAAAAAAGATAAAACAAGCAATCATTGTGTTTCTCTCAATGGAGGCACATAAGCACCACCTATGAACTAGTTTTGTTAAATTTTTGGATCATGAATCTGATTAATATTTAGATCTAACATTTTAAAAGAAAGAAACATGTCTAAATAAAACCATTGGGAATAATAAGTCGAAACTGTGAGACATGCTACCACCACAAATAACTGAATTTCTTCAATAAAATGCAAAAGAAAAAAGATTTAGGTGGAACCTTTACATGAAGAAGTTTTAAGAAGTGTATCGACACATTGTAATACGTGGACTTTGTTTGGACCTCAATTCAAACTCAAATAGACTATGAGGGCTAGGAAAATGTGAACACTAACTAGATATTTGATGATATTAAAGAATTATTAATTTTTAACTGTGATAATATGATGTTGGACTTAAAGAAAAATGGTTTGTAGCCTTTAGCAATGTACACTGAAATATTTAAAGATGGGACAATATATTGTCTGAAGTTTAACATAATAAGAAGGGGATTTGGGTAAAAGTATAAATGAAAAAAGACTGGCCATGAATTAATAATCACTAAAGGTTGGCGATGTATACATGGAATTCATCATACTATTCTCTTTAGTTTTAAATATATTTGGAACTTGGAAGCTAAACAATTTTGAAGATATCGATCAGATTTTTCCTGAAAGGAATCTGGTGAATTTATGGCATTACACAGTCTTATTCTCCATATGCTAATAATTCCCATGTTCTTCCCAGAATTCTGGCATGTAGCAAACAAGCCAGAAGCTGGAGGTGGACAGTATATTTGTTGTGCACATTCAACAAAGTCAAAAGTTTAATTTTAAATATTCTGCAATAAGGAAAAGCAAGATGTGTTTTTCTAACACTTTACCCCCACAAACCACATTTTTAATACTACTTTTGGTTTGTTTCCACTGGAATCATCAAAATATTTATGGGAGTCATCTAAATGTTTATGGGTAAAATCTATTTGCTAAAAAAAATTCTTGTTTTTTTTTTCTTAAAATTTTGTCAAAACTTCTACTGTCCCTTCTGAATTAGAAGTGAAATTAGAAGCTTTGAATATGAAGACTCTTTGACTTTGGATTTCTTAATAAGACTAGAGAAATAGGGTTCTCAGTCCAGTCAGTTTTATTTAGTTTCAAGATGAAACAGCAATTTTTCAACGTCAGAATGTGTATAAATTTTTTCCCGTATACTCAAGTCCTGTGACTATGAATGAGTTGCCAGTCTCTGCATTTGTGTAATCTGCCTCTAACTACTGTAGGACATCACTCCAATGATTGTCTCCTCTGTCTCTTGCATCATGTGTCTTTTCTTCCGAATCGTTTCTTTGGTGTGCATAATTTCTGCAGTTTCTTACAGATGGATGCTTAGGTTTCATACCTTGGCTATTGTAAATAATGCTCCTGTGAACACTGGAGTGCACATATCTTTCTGAATTGGTGTTCTGTTTTCTTAGCACGTATACCTAGGAATGGAATTGCTAGGTCATATGGTAGTTCTGGGCTTCCCTGGTGGTGCTAGTGATAAAGAACCCGCCTGCCAGTGCAGGAGACATAAAGAGACTCAGATTCAATACCTGGGTTGGGAAGATCCCCTGGAAGAGGGCATGACAAACCACTCCAGTTTTCTTACCTGGAGAGTCCCATGGGCAGAGGAACCTGGCTGGCTATGGTCCACAGGGTCACGACGAGTTGGGCATCACTGAAGCAACTTAGCATGCATGCATGGTTGTTCTAGTTTTTGAAGAACCTCCATACTATTTTCCATAATGGCTGTGCCAATTTACATTCCAACCAATGGTACCCTAGGGTTTCTTTTTCTCCACACCCTTGACAACACTTGTTATTTGTAAACTTTTTGATGATAGACATTTAGACAGGTGTGAGGTGATATCTCATTCTGGATTTGATTTGCATTTATATAATGATTAACAATGCTGAATATTGTTGCTTATTTTTGTATGCGTGTTTAGTATTACATCATCCAATTTCTATCTAATGGAAGTTTATTGAAGTTACTCTTTCTAATAAAACATTATTGAAGTCACCTGTCCATTGTTGACTCTTTCTCATTTTCTTCATAGTGTTCTACTTATACTTTTGTTTTTATTTGTTGTTTATGGAATAAAAAGCAGGAGAAGAAAAGATGCTTGTATTCATTCCTCTATCTTGAGTTGAAAACTACTACTTGTGATTTTTTAGCATCATTTAAGAAATTTATTTATTTACTTGATGAAAATTTGTTAAGGGCCAAATATATGCTTTGCCAGTACATAGGAATTTAAAAATAAATTAAATATTCTTTTTCCTAAAAAAAATTGTGGCTAAATGTGAGTGATAATATGTTGCTAAATGATCATCAAACTCCATGACTCAGGCTATTATCAAGGTAAATAAAAGTTACATGAAGTTTACTTTCTGATAAATTATGGATTATGTTTAATCTTCAAAAGTTATCATTTTAAGATGGTAGTTCTCAAATCTATATATGAGTAACCTGGGAGTTTCTGAATCAGAATTGCCTGGAGTGGATCTCAGGCATTTTCTGTGTAAAACAAACACACAACTCCAGGAAGTTTAGATGCTCTGTTAGCCTGGGCTACTTTTGCTTTGAGTGTGCTCTCTTCTTGCTCACTATATATTATAAAATTCTTATCTTGGCATTCCAGCTAACAATTACATTTTCAAGACTTCTCTCCTTCCTTAACCAAGCCCTTTTAGTCTGGTTGTGCGTGTCACTGTTCCCTGTCTGCTATATTTGCGCAATTTGTTTCTGCCCATGAAATTCTGTGCTGTGTGCTCAGTTGCTCGGTTGTGCTCATTTGCTTTGTAACCCCATGGACTGGAGCCCAACAGGCTCCTCTGTCCATGGAATTCTCCAGGCAAGAATACTGGAATGGGTTGCCATTTCTCTCTCCAGGAATCTTCTTGACCCAGGGATGGAACCCACATCTCTTGAGTCTCTTGCATTGAAAGGCAGACTCTTCACCACTAGCACCATCTGGGAAGCCCAAGAAATTCTAGTTTCCCATTATTTCCTCTTATCTACTGTCCAGATCTCATGTTGCCATAAATACTTTTCTGACCATACAAGTCAACTGAATTTTCAGTCTTTTGAATTTTCAACATATTTTTTCATTTCATTTTGGAATGAGACAAACAAGGGAAATCATTGAATGCACATGGATAAATGGAACAATCTCTGAATATGGAGAGTTTTTCAGGCTATAGAGAAAAGAGACAATGATATAGCAGTAATGTGACAATGTGTTAATTGTCATCTGAGTTGAATATAGACAGATAAGCTAGGAAAAAGGGAGAGGATTCAGCCAGAGAGATATGTATAAAACCATAGAATTGGGAAGGAATATATTATACTAGGGTAATCACAAGTAGAGTACTTAGGTATATTCCGAGGTCACCAAAAATGATGAGACCGGAGAATTTAACAGGAAAGGACCCTTAGCGGGGCTTTGTAGGTCGTAGCAAGAAGTCTTATTGGAAACAGGAAACCACTGATGGATTACAAACTGAGGGAAGGGGCATGATGAGTTTGTATTTATAAAATCTGTATTTCTAGAATAAGCATAGCAATTGGGTTTTATTTTGTAAGACTAGAGATAGAACAGATAAAAGTCTTTATAGTAATTGAGGTGACAGATGTTTGAGCCTGATGGACGTCTGAACCGAAGTGTTGATAGTGGAGGTTTAGAGGAGGAGACAGATCAGAGGTACACTACAGAAAATTAAAAAGAGTGAGTGGTGATTATTTCATGAGAAAGATGAGTTGGTTGGTAGGAGTGTTATTTCTGAAGAAATAGAACCTTTAGGTCATAAAGAAATCTGTGTCAAAAAAGAGAATGTGTTTACTTCTGGAACTGTTGATTTTAAAGCATGTAGATTCTTTCAAACTTGAATTTGTAGCAGGCAGTTGAATATACAAATCTGGAATTTAAAGTCAGAATCGGGGTGAAGGTACTGATATGTGAAATAAGTTTATTAGATGGAATATGCTTTCAACTGGGTAGGATAAAAAGAACCAAAGATAGGATGTGATGGCATTTGGATAAATGCTGCCATTTAGGGCACAAATAGGAAAAGGTGAGACCACATGGGAACATGGGTAGAATGGCCAGAAAGATAGGAGCAAAGTTGGAAGGCAGTGTTTACTATGGAAGTCATGAAAGTAGAGAATTTCAATGAATCAGGAAGAGCCAGCTCTGGAATTTACAAGTGAATTCTACAAGTGAGAAATTTCAAGGCAACAACACATTTATTATTATTTTTTTTTAGATTTAGTAACCAGGAGTTTATTGGCCATTTTGATAAAAGCAATTTCCATGGACTGGTAGGGTTGAAATTAGAGTATAGATTGGATTGAAGAGAGAACACTATATGGGAAAATAAGGACAATGAATGTAGAGAACTCTTTGCAGAAGCTTTGCTAAGAAAGGAGGGAGAAATTAATAGATGGCAATTCATACTTTATGAGCGTGTACATGGGTCTTTACTTCAGACATCAGTGAATCGAGTGTGAGCATATGCATGCTAGACAAGGCCTAAGGACCTCTTCTGTGCCCCTAACTAAAGCTGAATGATATCACCAGTCACAATATGTATTCAAAGAGAGGAGAGTAGTTCAGTTTGTGGTTCTGGCAACACAGATGGAAGATGAAGATGAATAGAGAACCACAGCGTGGTGCATGGCTTTTAAACCACAGTGATCATTGAAAACGTGGGCAAATCAATACCTTGGTATCCTAAGAGGAGGGAAGGACTCTGTCTTAGAAGGGAAAACCTGGAGAGGCTCTGCTCCTTAGATGCCTACACTTAAGATAAGTACTTTTTGTATATAATTTAAATATTCATACTATGTTAGCCTCTTAAATACCTGGATAAGGCTTACTCTGTTCAGACTGGGATTAATGGCTTTTAGTGAAAGTGAAAGTCGCTTAGTCATGTCCAAGTCTTTGCAACCCTATGGACTATACACTCCATGGAATTCTCTAGGCCGGAATACTGGAGTGGGTAGTCTTTCCCTTCTCCAGGGGATCTTACCAACCCAGAGATCAAACCAAGGTTTTCCACATTTTAAGTTTTATTTAATAAGGGTTTCTATAGCTAAAAAAAGAACAAATGAAAAATCACTTCTTTAGAAAGTATGTAGACAAAATAGCAATATAAATGTGAAATAAAAGACGAAATCATAAGAACTGTAGTATCTGAAAATTTTTACATAGATCATTGCTTTCAAATAAAATAAAATATTCAGACTGTGTCCTCATAGTGTGAATGACAACATCCATCAGGGTTGAGTTTGGCCAGATTCCTGGCTCTTTCATACTCAGAGAATATTTCTAAGTATGATACCAAGAAGTGCTCACTGACAAAAAGCCATGATTTTCACAGTTCAGTAAAAATTTTATATCAAGTGGGTAGACTGTATCCCTAGGGAAGAAAGGGGAGTGAACACTGAGACAGAGAAGGGTAGCCAGGACTTTGGTGGAATCTTAGCAATGAAGTTCTGGGAATGCAATATGTTCATAATAAGAAAGGGAATTTGGCTGTTTTTTGATCCAACTTTGAGTGTCTCCTATAACATGTCACATATCACGTATGTACACTAATTTAATTTTATCTTAAAGTAATAATATACACATAAAACTTGCCACTAAGTGTAAAACAGTGAAGTAATTTGCAAATTTTCCTACCGGCATGATAAATTAAGCATGGAGAACACTAGGAATGCAATTTGCAGTCATTTATAATGCAGTGTTTTATGTTAATAATTCAAAATCACATGCTATTTGGAGACACTTCTAATTAATGTATTTATGAAATTGTCAACTGTGACTGTTTTGGTTCCATTTAGCTAAACATTTCAACAGAATTTACTTGTTGTTATTTAGTGTTTTCTTGATGGCTCCAGCAGCCTTAAATGTAGGAATAATGGAAGATTGTTGTTCAGGGTTTCTTCCTCATTGCTAAAAGTCCTTTCTGATCACACTTCCAAACAACTCAAGTCAGTGACTGCCTCCTCCTCTCACAGCAAACCCAAGTGCTTCAGACACGTTGTTTAAAAGTTTTAAATGGAAGGAAGATGAGTGCCTGGATCAATAATTAATTGAAGAGGAAAGTTCATACCTTGTTAAAGAGTCTTTTAAATATTAAATACGTTGCATGTCTCAAATCCATAGACACTGATATTTCTTTAGAGTTGATAATCATGCCTGTTAGGGGCCATTTCTTTATATCATCATCTTTATTTGGATGCTTTTGAACATGAGGAGAAGGCTAAATATTCATAAGTTGGCTTGTTGAAGTTTTATGATAATTGGAATTCGTCCGAGCAAAGTTTCATCCTCCTGAGGGTGTTTCAGCAAAACTAAAGAACAAAACAATCTCAAGACCAAGAGTAAAGTGGGAATTCAAAGTTGACTATACTGGTACCCTGTGCATTAATAATAAGGGAAACTCTACTGGCTTTCTCCCTTGGTCTATATCCAGAGGAGTCAAATATTAATTTTTTTAGCCTTAGAGATTCTGTGAGATTTTGTGTGATCTAAATAGAAGTGGACATATGTATTTTCTCACCAAGAGAAAGAAGAAAGGATCACTGATGTTCCCTGAATCCTGCAGAATAATTCATACCCTCTGTGAGTCACATTCACACTGTGCGTATTGTCACTCAGCTGACAACAATAGAAGCCGTGGCTGGACAAGCCAAGCTTAGTCTCTATAGCCTAAAATTGTCACATATGGAAAGGAGATAGAAAACTGTAAAATGGATTAGGTTTGGGAACACTCTCAGTTGGCCCTTGTGGTGTGTTCATTTTTGAAATTCTATTAAAGTTTTCATTTTCATATCTAAAACCTACTGACTGATTATGCAATGGACTGGAACGCTGAGTAATGTGACATTGGAGGAAAAAACCTATAATATGCTGATGACTGTGGGGATAATCAAAATATTTGATAAACTGTGAAAGTATGTTGTGGCTTTTGAAGGGAAAACCAATTATTTATAAATGCACATGGGCAGGATTTTTAACCACAGAATGTTCTTTTAAAATTATGAATTTTAGAAGTTCATTCTGTGGTCAGAGAAAAAAACCCATGAAAATATAATGAAACAATAAAGTTTTATTTTGGCAAAACTTCAATGAGGAAGCATTCATCTAAAAAAATGTGAAAGATAATAAGTAAATATTCATACTTTAAAATTAGGCATTACCAAAATATTATGCAATATGTTGACTGATGAGATATATACAAATCTGAAAATCTCTGGGTTTTATCTTATTTCTTTTTCCTTTCTATGTGTGCAGGCCTGCTGAGTCACTTCAGTTGTGTCCAACTCTTTTGTGACCCTACAGACTATAGCCTGCCAGGATCCTCTATCCATGGGATTCTCCAGGCAAGAATACTGGAGTGGGTTGCCATGGCCTCCTCCAGGGGATCTTCCTGAGCCGGGGATCGAACCTGAGACTCTTAGGTCTGTTGCAATGGCAAGCAGCTTCTTTACCATTAGGGCCACCTGGGAAGCCTTTTCCTTTCTATGAAGGAAAAGCATTTTTGCATTTATTTCAGAGTTTTAAAGGATTTTAGCTGAAACCTGAAACTAGAATGAAATATTAGTAATGTCAAATTAGTTTAGTGACAGAAACTTGTCTCCATCATTGGTAGCTGGATCAGCTGCTCCAGGACCTTCTGTATAACAGTGGGGAGAATGCATTCCAGATTCCGAGTTTCCCCTGCTCTTAGTTTTGTACAGCTAACTCTGTCTGCCTGGACATGTCAAACTACTATTTTTCAAAACCCTTAAGTTGAATGAAAGAAGCCAGGTACCAAATAGAACATACTCTGTGGTTCTGTTTATATGGAGTTCAAATCAGGCAAAACTATATGGTGACAGAAGTTAGAATAATGGTTTCTTTAAGAGAAGAGTAAATAGTGACAGGGAAGTTTGTGCTGATTGGCTTATGAAAGATCATAAATAATGTGTCGTATATTCCTTTGAAAACATTTAAATCCAAGTATTATCACAAGTAGTGGTTATAACTGAAGGGATAGAATGGGCATGGGCTAATTTTTTTTTTTAATTTTAAAGAAAGTTTTAGGAAAGCAAGGACTGCTGGCTTAATTAAGTGAAAAAAAATTAATTATGATATGTTGAGAATCAGGTATTCTGGGTGAAAAACAGAACCAAAATAAGAAAATCAATATGTATTGGGAATTTTTTTCCCTTATGTTTCTGTGAAAACTTTACTGAGCCTGAAAGGCTTAGATTCAAAGTTAGCAGACCCTTTGTATTCTTTTTTCTTTTAAAAAATAAATTGAGCCATACTGTATAGTCAATAAAATATGCAAAACTGAATGCACCATTCTACAAAGTTTTACATAGGTATGTACCCATGTAACTATCACCCAGGTCAAAGTCTTGGGCATTTTTATCCTCCAAGAGAGTTTCCTCATGCCCTTTTTCTATCAATGATTCCATTCTTCCCAACATTTCTGCCTATCCATCTAGCTTAGTATTCCCTTGCCAATCTTTTGACTTTTCTGATAACAACCATCCTAAGAGGAGTGAGGTGATATCTCATTGTGGTTTTGATTTGCATTGCCTAGATGATTAATGATGTAAAGTATCTTTCATATAAATCTTTTCTATTTATATATCTTGAGAAATGTCTATTCAATTCCTGTTCTTAGTTTTAAATTGGGTTTTTTTGTTGTTGTTATTTATTTATTTTTAATATAAATTTATTTATTTTAATTGGAGGCTAATTACTTTACAATATTGTATTGGTTTTTCCATAATTGTTTTGCTATTGAATTACATGTTCTTTGGGGGCTTCCCAAGTGGCTCAGAATTAAAGAATCCATCTGCCAATGCATGAGATGTGGGTTGGATCCCTGGGTGGAAAAGATCCCCTGGGGTAGGAAATGGCAATGCATTCCAGTATTCTTGCCTGGAAAACCCCATGGACAAAGGAGCCTGGTGGGCTACTGTCCATTTGGTCGCAAAGAATTGGATACGACTGAAGGGCTGAGCACACACGCACATCTGTGTGCTTTATGTATTTTTTGATGTTAGTTCTTTTTGAAATACTTAACTTGCCAATATTTTCTTCCATTCCATGGGTTAACTTTTCATTTTGTTGATTGTTTTCCTTGCTGTATAGACATGTTTTAGTTTGAAGTAGTCCCACTTGTTTGTTTTTGCTTTTATCTCCTATAATTTTGGTGTCAGATCAAAAATATAATTGCAAAGACCAGTGTAAAGGAGATTTTCCCCTATGTTTTCTTCTAGGATTTTTATGGCTTAAGGTCTTACACATAAGGCCTTCACGCATTTTGAGTTGATTTTCTGTGTATGGTATAATATGGTCTTCCAGTTTCATTCTTTTACATGTGGATATCGAGTTTTCCCAGTACCATTTCTTGAAGAGACTATCATTTATCAATTGAGTATTCTTGGTGCTTTTGTTGAAAATGAGTTGACCATACATGTGTGAATTTATTTCTAGTCTATTTCATTGAAGAATGTATCATTTTTATGACAATGCCATACTGTTTTGATTACTGTAGCTAAAGAGTACTTATTAACCAGAGATGTTATTTTCTTTGTTACATATTAATCATTTTTACTAAATGTATTTTATACTTGGTGTGTCTCAATTTGAGCTAGTCACATTTCAAGTTCTTAATAGCCCCAAGTATCTCGGTGTCTTGGCCAATGCAAGTCTGATCTCTGAATAAAATTAAGATTGTTGTTGAACATATTCGATCTATCAAACACTGACAAAGTTAATGTGGTTCAATGAACTGTCCTTCCCTTCACACTTTTCACACCTCTTCTTAAGAGTACCTTCAGGTTTCTTGGGTTCTTAAGAGTTCTTTCCTCCTTTCTTCTTGGCCTTACTTACAGTCAAAATAGCAGATACTGAAGCCTCATTTCGCACACAATCCACATTCAGGGTATTCTATCCATGGCATTTCATTTTTTCCTCTATTCTGAAGTCTGCCTTCCTAAAACCTAGGTTGCATATCTGTCAATTTCATATTCATAATTTTATTCTTCCTTGTTCATTTCCATCTTAACCATGATGCCCTTTTGGGTCCCCCCATCTTCTGAAAGCTGAAATTATCAGTAAGACATTAATTTATCTGATGCTTTACTTTATAAGAGGATGAAAATCCAAAATACACCCTGATAATAGCAGTCCCCCAATGATTTTTTATCTTGCTTCTGTGCGAGCTTTGTAATTTCTATTACAAAAATTTGTTATCTTGTAGCCTCTAATTGTCTGGGTTCTGTGTGGAAGTCTCTTATAGCAGCATGGCATTAGTTTTTCTTTCTGTGTGCTCATGGAATTGCTCAGCTGGTAAATTTAAATACAAGTATGTACATACCTTCCTGATAGTGTTTCCTTCTTCCTCTTCCTTTCAGATTTGTAACTCTTAAACTCTGTCATATCCCTTTCATTTCAGACATAAGTCCCAGGCCATCAAATATCAGTAGCAAATCCCCAATTTCAGTGTGGGAGAGCCCATAAGAATCCTATCAATGAAATCATTTTGTAAGATAAGGAAACTAAGGTTTACAAAGACAATTTTTCATATTTACATACCTGACGTCACTGAGGCTCTTTTGATAGCCCTTTGCTATAATTTAATTTCACTTTGTTACCTTTACAGTTTTATCAGGTGGTAGACACCTAAGACTAAACTTTTTCTTTCATTTGTACCTAAAAGACTTTTATCTGAGCATGCCTGTACTTTACTTTCATTTTGCTTAACTTTACACATAGTAAGCATTTGAATAATGGAAAAATAAATGTCACATCTATTCACTCTGGTAATATTCAGTTTTGCATGGACTTTAAAACCTGTCTCACAGATTAAAGTCTCCTTGGTTATATATGAATAAAAAGCAGCCTCACAGTGGCCCACAAATAATGTCATCACTCATTGTTTGATCTTATCAACTGCCACTCCCCTCCTGCCTCAACCAGCCCCAGCCACCTGGCCTCCTACACGATTCCTCAAACTCCCCAAGCCCTTTTTTTTTTTTTTTTGCTTCAAACATTTGCACTTTGGAATTGCCTTTGCCTGGAATATTCTTCCTGCAGATATCTAAATGGCCACTTGGCTTCTTCATCAATCACATCCTCATTTTAGGCCTCTGAAAGTAAAAGTGAAGTCGCTCAGTCGTGGCCAACTCTTTGTGATCCATGGACTGCAGCCTGCCAGGCTCCTCTGTCCATGGGATTTTCCAGGTAACAATACTGGAGTGGGCTGCCATTTCCTTCTCCAGGGGTCTGCCCAACCCAGGGATCCAACCCAGGTATCCTGCATTGTAGGCAGATGCTTTTACCACCTGAGCCACCAGGGATTAGCCCTCTAATCCACCCTATAAACACTAGAAACCATCTACAAGTTACCTCTCTCCTCCACCTTGTGGATATTCCTTCCCTCCACTCCCAACCCTGCTTTAAGTAAAGAAGCACATCAAAACCCTTAAGAACTGTTCTGTTAGCTTCTGGTCCATGCCCCCTTGGTCCACGCCCCTTTGATCGCTGGTAATCAGATCCTAACTGAGAAACTGCACATCAGTGCCTCACTGTCCTCATGTACCCATCACCTAATCCATACTTCTGAAAAGCTACATATTCCTCCTACATGGAATTCTCTCTCCCCCACAGAATGTTTTTAATTTTCTTACCTCATTATCAAAGCAGAGTTTTGGCTGCTTGGTAGTGACAAATTTCTCCAAAGACATTTATTTCAGCCCAGGGTCTTTGCTTTATATTTAACAAGTAAAAGGTTCATTGGGGAGACTTTCTCAGAATGAATAGAGGTCTGCTTAAGTTAGTTATTCAAATATAAAGGGGATAAAATATTAAAATAAATGCAGGTGTAACCTTTTCTTTTTCTTTATTTTTTAAAGGAGAATCTTTGTTTTTCAGTTTTTGGGACCTCCTGAGCCTTTCATAAGCTAAGCAGAACTGGAAAAAAACCCAAAGGCTCTCCATTGGTCTATATGAGAAAAGGTGAGGGAGAGCCAACGAAAGGTAGAAATCAATGACAATCAGATGGCTGAGTAATGAGGCATTTGGGGGGTTTAGACAAATATAAGACAGCCACAAAAAGGAGTGGGGCTTTAGGAAAAGACAGGTATATCCAAACAAGACTGCTTGGGATGCCTTCACAGTGCATATGATATAGTCTTACTTTGTTTCCTTTAAAGAAATCTTTGGTATACATCTATGATTATATTAGAAAGTCTCTTAGCCCAGACAAACTGGTTAATTGGTAACTGATTAATTAATTTAAAAATATGTATAGTTACTGTGGGGATTGAAAACAAAGTTTCATGAAAATTTTAATTTTAAATTGGAAGTACATGCTTTGAGGTAGGGCCAAGAGCTATTAAGTGGGCTTGAGTCAGAAGATGTCTGAATTATTTTACTTGCATAAATTCTACCCATAATTAGCCAATTTCAATCCTTATTTTCTTTATTTGAAGCAAATAAAGTCCCTGTTAGATAATTTAAGTACATGATAATTGTATGTTTTTAAATAATTAATTTTTAACAGTTTTATTACCTACACTCAAGTCAATGGTAATATTTTAGGCAGTACTCAAGTATTCTAATGAAGAAGGCAATGGCAACCCACTCCGGTACTCTTGCCTGGAAAATCCCATGGGCAGAGGAGCCTGGTAGGCTGCAATCCGTGGGGTTGCAAAGAGTCGGACACGACTGAGTGACTTCACTTTCACTTTTCACTTTCATGCATTGGAAAAGGAAGTGGCAACCCACTCCAGTGTGCTTGCCTGGAGAATCCCAGGGACGGGGGAGCCTGGTGGGCTGCCGTCTATGGGGTCGCACAGAGTCGGACACGACTGAAGTGACTTAGCAGCAAGTATTCTAAAGCATTCAACCTTGTTTTCTTTTTCACTACAATCATCAACTCTTTTACCTTATATACTTTTCATTTCATTGATTTATATAATAGTGCATTAAATGATATTTCACTGTAACAAGTACAATTGGTACAAGCTGGTTTGGGGACAAACACTACTGACTCTAGATGAGCAGAGAACCTGACTGGTGGCAGGAAGAATATGTCAATGTACCAAGGATAGGATAGCGTACTGGCTGCCGTGTTCAGTGTGCTATGGTTATAACAGAGTTGGATTCAGAGAATGAAGAACATTAAGGCCAGTTCAATGTTTCTCGGAGTCTGACTTGTGTTTCTTTTGGAAAAAATTGGCTTTGAATCCAACGAATGAAATTCTTATAACAGAGGATTGAGTAAGCTTTGGAAGTCTGTCATTTCTGGTTTTCACACCTGTCATCCAGGCTTCAAATATCACAGGAGCGAGATTTGCAAAACACAAATCCACAGTGCATTCTGTGTTGTCCCCAGCAGCCTCCATAAGCAGGGCTGTGAGGGTGATGAAAGAGCTACTTCCTCTGCTGCTTCTCACTTCAAGCGTAATGTCTTTTCCATGTTTCACTTTGAACTCTACAAACTGCAAGTCTTTCTCAGTTTCTTGCTAGCGATTTTTGGAGTCTTGTCTTCTTATTGTACTAATTCTGGGGGGGAGGGTGATATTGTATAGTAGACTGAATAGACTGAACCAGTGGCCTTCCCAGATGGTGCTAGTGGTAAAGAAGCCTCCTGCCAATGCAGGAGATACAAGGGATGCAGATTTGATCCCTGGGTTGGGACGATTCCCTGGAGGAGGGCAAGTCAACCCACTCCAGTATTCTTGCCTGGAGAATCCCATGGACAGAGGAGCCTGGTGGGCTACAGTCCATAGGGTCGCACAGAGTCAGGCACAACTGAAGTGACCTAGTGTGCATACAGACTTAATCAGGCAAATCTAAATTTGGGTTATAGAATTATAGCCTTGTGATTTGGGGCGGTTTGAATTTTGTTATACTCACCATCAAAGTAAGTATTAATATAACCTAGAGTGTAGAGTTGGGAGAATTAAATGATATAATACATGCAAAAGGCCTAACACAGTGCCTGATGCATAGCAGGCATGTAATCAATGTCATCTATTATTAGTAGCCATCTTCCTCCTTCTTCAGTCCCTCTCAATGATATGTTATCAGTTCTCCACATATGATGTTAGGTATTCATGCCTGCTTAGTAACTCACTACTTGACAATCACATTGGCAATGTACCCAGCAGTCATGTGAGGCGAGGAGAATAAAAGGCAAGATTGAAGGCATGCAACCACCTCCTACTCTGACTTAGTGGTTTGCTAAAAACACTCTGATGGCCTGCTTTAAACGTACTAGTAAAGCGATGCCTTACATTCATATCCTTATATGATTTATATTTTTGTTTAGCTTTTTTTTCCTTTACTTTTTATGGTTTAAGTGCCTTCTCCTTTCAACTGATTCCATTTGAAAAGATGGTTTATTTTAAAGGAAAGTGCTTTGGTTGTTTCAAGGGTCTGCAGTACATCAAACACATCTCCAAGGCCAGTGGAGAGTGTTTCTCATACACATTAAATAAAGCTTCTAACAGGCTGCATTACTGAGCTCACTCAGCTTGCTCTCCACAGCCAGTTTCAATTTCACTAAAAGGAAAGAATTGGTAATTAATTATCTAGGCCATGTAATGAGTTTCCATTACTTGGAATTCAATAAAGCTCTTTCATTGTGACCAGGCTGATCAATAGCACAGAAGGGCTAATAGAAACCACAGATACAGCGGGGATAATAGAATGGCTATAGGAAATGAGGCTGGGTCCCTGGAGCACGCTTTCTTCTCTCCAGGGAATGGAAGCTGCTCAGTAGCTTCCTTTTTTTTTTTTTTTTTTTTAAGAAACACTCTGTGAGTCATTGTGAAATGAGTAGGCTATTGTATTACTGCACAAGCTAATGGAAATTACCTTCACAAAATCCATACGCGCTTGGAGCTGGAATGACTTTGGAGGTTATTTAGTTGTATTGCTCATGGATCACCATGCTGTCTAGATGGCCACTTTTTTTTGTACCAAGTAATATCATCTTTAACACCAACCTCACCATTGCCTAACTGCCTCTGCTGATTAGACAAAAAGGTATAACTGATAAAAAAAAAAAAAGCAACCAATCCTTGGCGTAGCAAGGCTTATGTAGTTGCCTACATAGAAAGATGTGAAAGACTAAAAAGATTGTGGGGGTGGTAATTGATTTTCTGTGGATTTTAATCTGGAAGCGGAGACAATGTAATTGTTTAACTGTGGTTTAAAACTGATAGACCCTACACAGCGTGGACTTGTGAGGAAGGGTTAGCACAATGATCAAATCACATTTGTAAGAATGCCACTTGCCCAAGAAAGGAAGACGATACACTCCAACATTCTAATAGAGGCCAAGGGGCACATTTGATGCCTGAGGGTTTGCTCGTTTCAGTGCCAATGTATTGTGTTTTCCTGTGAAAATTCTATTTTTCTTAAGAGATCTTGAGTAAGTTCTCTGTTCCTTTAAATCAAAGGATCCTAAGTAGAACTCTGGTCCAATTCCAGCATTTTTCAAGCAATGAAGCCTGTGGTAGGCAGTAGGGGTCTAGGTATATGCATATGAATGTGTGTGCTAAGTCACTTCAGTCATGTCTGACTCTTCGAGACCCTTTGAACTGTAGCCCACCAGGCTCTTCTGTCCATGGGATTCTCCAGGCAAGAACACTGGAGTGGGTTGCCATACCCTCCTCCAGGGGTTGTTCCTGAACCAGGTATCAAACCCATGTCTACTGTGTCTCCTGCATTGCAGGCGGATTCTCTACCGTTGAGCCACTGGGGAAGCCCTAGGTACATGCATAAATATAGGTATACTGGGAGCATTATAAAAGGTTGACAGAAATTGTGTTGAGATGAGAACGTGGCTGTGGCAGATTGTATTTTCCAAAGATGACTGGAAACATTATCTCCTATCCTACATGCTCTTCAGCAATGTGACCTTGCAAGCCCTCCACTAGAACGTAGAGTGTATCTTCTCCCTCCCATGAATCTAGGAAGGCGCTCTGACTGCTCTGACCAATAGAATACAGTACAAGTAACACTGTGCAGCTCCAGGCATAGCTCTTGACTGACCGGGCAACTTGGGCTTCCTCCTTCTTGGAAACCAGCAACATGTAAGAGTGTGGCTTCTTGGGACCACAGTGCTGGGAGAAACCCAAACCACATGAAGAAACCTTGGATAATGAGACACTGCATGGAAAGACAGACAGACAGACAGGCTGACATACACAGAATACAAAGGCAAATGAGAAGTGAGTCATGTAGTAATACGTCATCTTGAAGTGAATCCTCTAACTTCAGTCACCCCAGCAGATGACACAGATTAGAGACAAAACTCTCAGCCAACCCTTTTCCAAATCTCTGATCCAAAAAGTCATGAACAGAATGGAAGTTACTTTAAACCACTAAGCTTTGGGTTAGCTTGTTATACAGCAGTAGATAATTGAAACATTAGGTCACTCCGCTTTTAAATCAATGTCCATGAGGCCTCAGTTTTATCGGAATAAAACAATATTTTTTTAAAAATTCATTTTTATTTTTTTTTCTCTCTTTTGAATTTTATGTTTTGTTTTGGGGCATAGCCAGTTAACAATGTTGTCTAGTTTCAGGTGAACAGAGAAGGGATTCAGTCATACATATACATGTATTCATTTTCCCTCAATGCCTTTTCGAGCTGACATCTCATTTGTTAAATAGAAAAGCAAGTGGATGCCATGTTAAAGTCACAAGAAACATTTGAGACAAAAACTCAAATTATGTGACAGGTGCAATTTCATTCATCTTCATAACACCATGAAGGAAGGCATCATTACTTCATTGTGGGATTGGAAAATATGAGAAATTCAGAGACAATCGCAATATTTCCCCATGTGTCAGTGGTACAGATTGAAGACTTTCTCACTGATGATTACTTATCGAGGTTCCAGTAGCTGGAGATGGTCAAGAGAGTGCTCTTAAATGCCTGTTTTCTAAAATCAATAATTTGTTATAGTCCATTTGTGTTGCCAACTTGCAGTCAATAACCTACTGGTTAGAAAGAGCCAGCTTCCAGTTTTTCCATATCCACACCAACACTTGTTATTGTCTGTCCTTTCGGTTTTAGCTATCTTAGTGGATGGGAGGTCATAGCTCATTGTGATTTTGAGTTGCCATTCCTTAATGACTAGTGATAGTAATCACTTGTATATGTGTTTATTGGTTGGGTTATTTACATATATACTCTGGAGAAATGTCTATTCAAATATTTTGCCCATTTTAATCATATGATATCCCTTATATATGGAATCTAAAAGGAAATGATACAAAAGAACCTACAAAATACAAACAGATTCACAGATTTAGAGAACAAACATGATTGCCAGTGGGGAAGGATGGGAGGAAAGATAATTAGGGAGTTTGGGATCAACATGTACGCATCACTATATTTAAAATTGATAACCAACAAGGACTTAAAATATGGCACAGTGAACTCTGCTCAATGTTATGTGGTGGCCTGGATGAGAGGGAAGTTTGGGGGAGAATGGATATATGTACATGTATGGCTGAGTTGCTTTGCTGTGTATCTGAAACTATCAGAGCATTGTTAATCAGCTAAGCTGCTGCTGCTGCTGCTAAGTCGCTTCAGTTGTGTCCGACTCTGTGCGACCCCATAGAAGGCAGCCCACCAGGCTCCGCCATCCCTGGGATTCTCCAGGCAAGAATACTGGAGTGGGTTGCCATTTCCTTCCCCAATGCATGAAAGTGAAAAGTCAAAGTGAAGTCGCTCAGTCGTGTCTGACTCTTCGTGACCCCATGGACTGCAGCCCACCAGGCTCCTCTGTCCATGGGATTTTCCAGGCAAGAGTACTGGAGTGGGGTGCCATTGCCTTCTCTGTAATTCGCTATACTCCAGTATAAAATAAAAAGTTAAAAAATCTTTTGCCCATTTTAATTGGGTTATTTACCTTTTTGTTGCTGGATCTCAAAGAATTTTATAAGGAACTCTAGTGTGCATGAGGCCCTTATCAAAGTATATTCTTTGCAAATATTTTCTCCTAAAACACTTTGATTCTTAATCTTTTTTTTTTTTTTTTTTTGGTATTATATACAACATTTAAGAATCTGATGAATTCATGGAATCGCATACAGCAAAGTGCACCCTCACATTTTCAGGGATTTCATAAACATTCTGAGGCCACTCCATGGAAACCTTAAGAGTCTATGTCTCTCCACCTCCCACCAGGTTTTATGCTTCTCTAGAATCATTGAGCTACTGTATAACAATGTGTTGCAATGAGACGAAGAAAATGGCTCTTTCAATGAATGGTCTGAGGATTCCATTTGGAGCCAGACATTTGGTCTTGTTGGAAAGTTGCCTTGAGAGACCTTCTTAGAGTCAGCAATTCTGTCTAGGACTGAATATGCTGAGTCTTAGGAGAGGAAAATTGTGCGTGAAACAAGGAGAGGTTTTTTCCCCCCTGTTTTTGTATGGAGTAGGGAGAAGGGAGAGAGAACTATAGCCAACTGAGAAACTGAGAGGGTTGAAGAGGAAAATTCCCAGGACATGTCCTGATGAATGGGAAGTAAATGGATGTTTTCCTAGGGCTGATCAACAGCACTCGCTTAACTACCTTTGTCATGTCTGCTTCCCAACTAGAGAGAAAAAGATGAAGTGGAACAGTGAGAGCTATTTAAATAGACAACTGGAAGCCAGAGGCTGGGGGATGTTTAGATCTTTTTATTTTTCTGAAGTCTATTGCTGGGGAAAAATCATGAGTCTGAATACTAATTTTTTGGACATGCAAAGTTACCATTTAACCCAAACTCAATGTCTCATGACAAATTCCCTCCCTTCTGTCTAACTTCATTATCTTTTCTTTTCAAGAATAATCAGAAAAATTGTGCTCGTCATTTCAAAAACTATCAAGAATTTCAAGGCATCATAGAAATGTAGCATGTAAAGGGGTCTAGAATTTAAGCCTTATACTTAATTCCCTATTCATCATGCATGGTAAAAGGTCATTTAGATTTTGCTTGAAGGCTCTTGATGAAGGAGAAGTCACCACCTCATAATAAAGCAGCCAGTTGATTTGATCTTTGGCTGTTTTAACTTACAGAAAATTCCTACTTTACCGAACTGAACTGAGCCTCCTTATACTTCTAACTATCATCACTATTAACAGTTATGCTACTTGGGACAAAAATATGAAAACTATGTGTGTGTGTTAGTCGCTCGGTCCTGTCCAACTCTTTGTGACCCCGTGGACTGTAGCCCGCCAGGCTCCTCTGTCTATGGGGTTCTCCAGGCAAGAATACTGGAGTAGATTTCTACTCCCTTCTCCAGAGGATCTTCCCAACCCAGGGATCAAACCCTGGTCTCCTACATCGTAGGAAGATTTTTTACCATTTGAGTTACAGGGAAGTCTATGAAAACTATAGATACTCTTTATTTAGCACCACTTAGATCTCTTCATGGAAAATAAATGGAGAAACAGTGGAAACAGTGTCAGACTTTATTTTCTTAGGCTCCAAAATCTCTGCAGATGGTGACTGCAGTCATGAAATAAAAAGACACTCCTTGGAAGAAAAGTTATGACCAAACTAGACAGCATATTAAAAAGCATAGACATTACTTTGCCAACAAAGGTCCATCTAATCAAGGCTATGGTTTTTCCAGTAGTCATGTATGCATGTGAGAGTTGGACTATAAAGAAAGCTGAGCACCGAAGAATTGATGCTTTTGAACTGTGCTGTTGGAGAAGACTCTTGAGAGTCCCTTGGACTGCAAGGAGAAAGGAGATCAGTCCTGGGTGTTCATTGGAAGGACTGTTGTTAAAGCTGAAACTCCAATACTTTGGCCACCTCACGTGAAGAGCTGACTCATTTGAAAGGACCCTGATGCTGGGAAAGATTGAGGGCAGGAGAAGAAGGGGATGACAGAGGATGAGTTGGTTGGATGGCATCACTGACTCAATGGGCATGAGTTTGAGTAAACTCCAGGAGTTGGTGATGGACAGGGAGGCCTGGCATGCTGCAGTCCATGGGGTTGCAAAGAGTCAGACACGACTGAGCTACTGCACTGACTAACTGATGCCATTCATATGATAGGTGCTTTATATTATATTTATATTATTAACTTGTAAGTACTCATTACAACTCAGGAAGGTAGGTGTATCTTTTCCACATAATAAGTAAGAAATTGAGAATTGAATTCATGGCTCAGAGAAAATAACTGAAACTGGGATTTCAACCTTGCTCTATATGATCCCAAAGTCTAAATGATTTCTACCATGTAACACTGTCTCTCTGAAAGTGAAATCGCTCAGTTGTGTCCAACTCTTTGCGACCCCATGGACTGTAGCCTACTAGGCTTCTCTGTCCATGGGATTTTCCAGGCAAGAATACTGGAGTGGGTTGCCATTTCCTTCTCCAGGGGATCTTCCCAACCCAGGGATCAAACCCAGGTCTCCCGCATTGCGGGCAGACGCTTTACCATCTGAGCCACCAGGGAAGCCCAACACTGTGTCTCTAAGAAAGACTAATTCTTTTTTTACCTGAAAGGTTTAAATGATAGAAGATAATGCTACTTCTCACTGTGACTGTTCTCTCTTCAGCGAGCAAATGGCCTCAGATTCTTCTAACCAAAAACATGCATTCAACATTTCTTTCTTGTTGCAAAGCTCTATGCCGGGTACTCTAAGCAACATTATTTTGAGTGGGAACTTGGTTTCTAAATGAATTAATTCACAACCCAGTACCTACAATAGAAATTAATACTGTAAGAACTGCACTAGTAGAGTGAAGTACAGTGGAGCATTGAGGATCAACAACCACATCCATTTGGTGCTTGGCTTTTGCAATTATTTTGTTAGTTCATAGTTTTAGTTCTTTTCTATACTGATAAATCAAGGCTAGTCTTCACTTTCTAGATGTTACTTTTCTGCTGGAAAAAATAGACATGGTAACATTTTTATTTTTCTTTGTTCTTGCAGTCAACTAGATTTAAATGCAGACAAGCAAACTGGGAAATTGCCGTTTGTCAGTTGAGTTAGACTTGCATCAAAGAAAGTGAAAGTGAAAGTTGTTCAGTCCTGTCCAACTCTTTGGGATCCCATGGACTGTATAGTTCTTGGAATTCTCCAGGCCAGAATACTGGAGTGGGTAGACTTTCCCTTCTCCAGGGGATCTTCTCAAGCCAGGGATCGAACCCAGGTCTCCCACATTGCAGGCGGATTCTTTACTAGCTGAGCCACAAGGGAAGCCCTGCATCAAAGAAGATGTTCCTAAAGACGTAGTAATGGAATTGGAGAAGTTGCCATTCCTGATGAATAGAGTCTGTGGAGGCAAAATGGGAAAGGAATTTTCACTTTTTAAGCAGATTTTTAATTCTTAAAATTAGTTTATCATATTGATAGTTATAGAGCAGGCTCTTGAATAATATGTGCTTCATAACTGTGACGGAATACCTTGAAGATTCCTACAATGACCAGGCATAGGCTTTAAATAAAAATTTCTCCAAATTCTACATCTTGTGATGCATCACAGGATATTCATATTAGACAAGGGACATCGCAGATGAGTCTACACTAGGACTCAAGACAGTACATTGCGTATGTTTGCGTGTTTCACGCCTTTGAAAGCCTTAAAGGTATGTTTTGGAATTGTGACTAGAAATTAACTTTTCACTGTTTAAACAATGTTTTCCCAAATTCTTTATGGACCTAGTATTATTCTGTTTATTGTTATACCTCATTATTTCATGGATGCAAGAGGAATTTAAAACCAGTGCTCTTAATATAAAGTTCTTGTATTGGTGAACAGGGAATTGAGGACTGGGAGCCCTCTATTATATGGTGCTGATGATGGATGCAGGCTGCCTCTGAGTTTGCCCTGGATCCCTCAGGTGCTGCAGAAAGACACTGCAGGTTGTTCTCAGAACGCATGGGGAAAAAAAAAAAAGAAAAAGAAAAAGAAAAAAAAAGAACGCATGGGAAAGCAGAATCCTTTACTGGGCAGGTAAGAGTGAGAGGGAA
This sequence comes from Bos indicus, assembly GCF_029378745.1. Taxonomy (NCBI): domain Eukaryota; kingdom Metazoa; phylum Chordata; class Mammalia; order Artiodactyla; family Bovidae; genus Bos; species Bos indicus. The sequence goes on along the minus strand of NC_091782.1, from coordinate 40,916,941 downwards.
AGGAAGAGCAAGGCATGTGACAAAAACTCTGTCTAGATATATATATTTAAGATTTTTTAAAATATTTGTTTTGGCCTTTTGGAAGTAAACATTGCAATGATTCCTGGGGATGCTTTAGGGATGTTGTTTGTACATGATGGTTTTTCTGTTCGTTATTATAGTTATTATTAGTTCATTCATTTTGCCAATGTTTATTGAATACCAGATACTGTCCTAAGTTTGGGGTTCCAGTGATGAACAAGACTGACACAGTTTCTACTATTATGGAAATTCCATGAATAAGAGAATAGTGTGATTTGTATTTCACAAAGAAAAAAGCAACCAATTTTATATGAAAAAGACTTTTTTTGTTTAAAGAAATCTTTCCTTTAAAAAACTACATAATATAGAATTTTAGGATTGTGCAATAAATATTTGTGGACTGCTGTCATTACTAAACAATGCTATTAATAGTGTGGTAGCTAATACGGTTATAGCGGTCAAGACATACCGGTCTGGTGCTGGGCCTCTCTTCTGAAGGAGGAGACAGTGTGTACCTGTGCTCTGCTTCAGTGTGTGCTGACTTTGTACTGTAATCTCTGAAGGCTACAGCCCTCCCTGTCATTTCTGAATTTCAGAGGAAGCCTTCGTGCAAGCTTCAGGTATTCACGACAGTCTGTTGGCTCTGGCGTGGGGGGGTTGAAGCAGTAGTTTATAGGAGGGAAAGAATAGAAGTCTCAAAGCTTATTTATCCCTCTCTCTCTTGTAAACAAGTTACCTGAGCTCCCGAGGGCACAGTCCCACAGACAGTGACAGAACCAAGCTGCCTGGCTACCTTTCTGTTTCACTCTCTTTGCATTTGGGCTGTGATAATGTTCCTTTGGAAAAGAATGCATCCACCATGATAAAAGGAAGGCCTTTGTCTCTTGGACTCCACTGCATCCCCAGTGCCAGCAGAATGCCTGATATGTAGTAGATGCTCAGTAAATGTTGGTGAAAGACTTAATAAATGAATGAACTAAAAGCTATCGATCACAATTAAGTACAGTTACAGGATGTCATGAAAAGCGAATGCGTTTAGCCCTACAAATAACATACAAAATCAAAAGGCATGTAGAGTTTGAATTTTTTCCTTGGCTTTATTAAATCTTTACCCTTTGTGTGTTAGTAGTCACCTGAACTTTCTGCTGCTTATATCTCTAGGTAAGAACATCAAGAGAAGCTCCATTCAGTCAGAAATCATTCACTCAATCACAGGCAGCTGGTCATGCAAAAGAGTTCCTGGGGAATTCCCCACAAATAGTTTTTTTTTTTTAATTAAAAAACAACTACTTGGATTAGAGAGGAGAGGCCAAGAGATGGTTTAATTTATGCCTTGTACCCTGGCCCACAGCCTATTTTCATAGCTGGGCCAACACAGCAGTACATAAGTGAATTCTCAGAGTGGAGAAGGCTGCCTATGAAGACTGCTGTCCCGATGGAGGATACAGTTGGTAAATAGGACAAAGGATTGAGAAAGGAGAGATGGCTCCGTTTCCTTGGGATACCTAGCTGGTGCTTGAAGAATCCAGGTTTTGTTCCTTTTCTCTCATGACCCTAAATGAAGTGTTTTTTGGCATACACATTTAAGAGGAAGGTTCCAGCATGTCCCATTTACCACAGATATTTCAAGTTTATTTCAGCACCATTTACAGCAGCCAAAAAATATTTGGGGTTATGAATGGAGATAAATAAAGAATGGCCTATTATTTCACCAGGTTAGTTGAGAGTAGACACTGTAAAATGTATTTCAGAAGGTGAATATATTTCCCCCTATCAAACGTATACAATGAGGTACAATTACCCCCAAAGGCAATTGGATTTGATTTTTGTAAATAATAACCTAGCATGTTCTTCATCATCCTTCAAGAGATTCACGTGGTTTGGTCTGGAGGCAAGATAGGTTTCTATTAATAGATAAATGAGTGATGGAAACTTTGATTCTAAGCAAATAATTGATTTGGAACCTTGATACTTCTTTGATAGGATAAACCTGGTTTAAGTGTTAGAAGCCAGGATGTCCTATATCTATTTTGCCAGTAACTTTCTGTATGACCTTAGAGAAGACACTTAGGTGCTCCGTGTCTTAGTTTGCTTATGTACAAAACAAAAATAACAACCACCCCAAGACTACCTATTATAGGTTGAGTTGTAACCTGAAAAATATGTGGTGAAGAGTTAATCTCTGGAACTGTGAATATGACTTTATTTGCAAACAGGGTCTTTGAAAATGTAATCAAGTTCAGATGAGGTCATTACTGTGGGCCCTAATTGAATCTGACTGCTTCTCTTACAAGAAGAGGGAAATTTGGACATAGAGACACACAGAGAGCAGGCCGCATAAGCTACACAGACACCAGAAGCTAGGGAGACACGAGGAAGGATTTTTATCCAGAGTCTCAAAAGGAGGTTGGCCCAGCCAACAACCTGGCTTAGGATTTCTAGCCTCCAGAACTATGAGAATATAAATGTTTATTGTTTCAAGCCACCCAGTCTGTGATAATTTGTTACAGCAGTCCTAAAAAACGAATTCACTACCTAACTTATGTGGTATCATGAAGCTAAAAGTAATAATGAATGTTAAAAAATGTTCTTAGATCTATTACTTTAAGATAAATTGCTGTAGAAAGATTGATTACTTCAACTTTCTATGTCTTAAAATATAACTAAAATGAACTTCTTTAAAACAGACAGTGTTATGGAAAGGATAAATTTAAAACTCTGTTACAATACTTTTTATCACTAAAAAATATTTCATGACAAGATTTTAGCCTTCAAAAATATCTCTAGTAGAACCCTGAAAAACCAGCAGTTAATAAATATTCTCGTTTTCTGTCTTCTTTCATTTTTTTGTATTTAAATAATTTCCCCCCCTAAGTACATGAGTTTTTTTCCAAGGAAGCTTGAGTGTCTTATTCATTATACTTAGAGTGTTGGCTTTTGTACAGCCTACACAATAACCAGAAAATTAAAACATAGCAAAATAAAGAAACTTATGAGAAGTAGCCACAAAAATCCCTTAATAGGTCTGATTTGCCATTCACCACCCCAACAACCACAGAGGTGAAATACTATCAAATTGTAGTCATTTTGCAATATTCTTTGTTCATCCAAAAGAGTAATTAGTCCAAGCAACACATCCATCATGTCAAAAATTATATTATGCTTCAGAGAGAATTGTGGTGTATCTCCCCTTCTGTATATGTCTATGAGAGGAATTAATATTGTTATAGATACCTGTTAGTAGTTCCTCTTCATTTCTCAGGATTTTCTTGAACTTGAATTTTTCTGAGCTTGAATTTTTCTCATCAGGAGATGAGAGTTAAATGTATTAGACTAAAAACTCAGAAACTTTAGAGGTCATGCAGTTTAAATCTTCTCATTTTACAGATAAGGGAAGCAGAGCATAGCTGTTCAGTGACCTGTTGAAGGCTGCCCAGGGATTTGGTGACAGAATAGAATTCCAGTTGTCTGACTTTATCCAGTCTGGTGCTCTTTCTTCTCTAAATCCACAGTGGTCATACAGACTTGGTATTAGTTCTTGGATCTCTAACATACTAGCTATGTGACCTTGGGTAAGTCTCTCAAATTTTCTGAACATGTCTTTTCGAGCTTATAAAATGAAAACAGAGAAACCAGTAAAAGCTGTAGTGCAGCTAAGAGAGAAATATCCAGGCCACAGAGTGTATCCAATCTGAGAAAACATCAACTTCCCTTCTCCCTTCCCCATGCCTCCTTAATAATGAATACTTTTCAGAGGTGGCTTTCGGGTGTTGCTTCCTTGACTCTAAGAGACTTGCAGAGGACCCTTCTTCCTGCACTTGTAGCTCCGGGGGCTGTTCCTAGCGTATAAGCACTTTCCTACTCTACTGCAGTTGCCTGATGATTCGACTATAGACCTTTGGTTGCAGGAACTGTTTCACATTCACTGTTATACTTTGACACTTAAGACAGTACTCAAGAAAACGTGCTTGTGAATGAATTGTTTAGTGCACACATTCTAGGGGGAGGGGTTTTGGGAGCACATATTTTTATGGAAGGAATTCCTTCTTTTTCCCAGCTGCTACCAATATAAAGTTTGGATCCACACATTTTATGAATAATTTTTTTTTTCCTAGTGATTTTTAACCTTCATGATTATGTTTTGTTTAGGATACTGGTGCAATTACTTTGTTTTACCTGAGCTCGTACTGACTAAGGGTGGAGGGAGGTTAGGCAGCCTTGGGCAACCATAATTTCACCAGAAAAAATTCAATTTAGAATCATGTCTTTACTGACCATAAGCCACAGTGTGCTACATACTTGTAAATAAAGATTTCTGAAGTGAAAGAGGCAGTTGTAAAAGAGTTGAAAGTACTCCAAGGTTATTGTCAAATATCCTGGATCTGACTCCATGATTCTGTGTTCTTATTCATAATGTGGAGATACCAATGTCCACCTCATAGAATGTTTGTGAAGGATCAATGAGAGAATGTTCATGGACATACTTTGTAAGTGGTAAAGTACTATGTGAATGAGAGGATGTGTAATTATGACTTTGATTACCAAACTAGAGAAGGACAGCTAATTCCTTTCTTAGTTTAGTATCCAGCACTAGAAAATGAAGGAACTTGGTCATTTCATCCTGTTAGAAAGTAGGATGCCATTGACAGTGTTCTAGGGTTTGCCCAGCTACTTGTGCTCAGTGACTGCTTAAAATGCTCCAGTTTGAGCTCAGGAAGCAGAATGATCTAAAAGAAACTAGGAAGAACAGGAACAAGAAGAGGTACAAGCATTAACTCCTGGAAAATCTAGTGCTGATAGGGGAGATTTGAATGAATAGCAGCACTTTCCCTCTTATCCTAGAGCTCTGTTCTAGCATGGTTTTCAGAGGACAAAAGTCTGAAATTCTCCAAGTACTTCTTTTCAGTGGATCTCTCATCTGCATGGTTCCTAAGCTGGGAGTCTAAGTCCACCCCAGGTTACATATAGTTGAAGGTAAAAACACCAGTCACACTTATCTGAGAAATTCAACGTGATCTAGTGTTGTGTACAGGTTACCCTAAATCAAGCCAAGGTCCCTGTACTGCTCTTTGAAAGGACTTGTACTGATAGACCTAGGCAATGCTTCTTGGAGGCCATAACTATTTTCAGCTGCTGCTAAAACATACTGAGAGCGATATCATTTACCGACCATATAACAGTCATCAATATGGAATCTCTTCTTCTGTCTTTCACACTCTTCTTCCAAGAATACTTGAGGCTTTTTTTTTTTTCTTTTTTAGCCTATTTTCCCTTCAAGGGTTCTTAAAGGGTTCTTATCTCTCCACATTTAACCTACTGCTGCAAGGTAGATTGTTTGTGGCTTAAAGAGACAGCTGTTATTATCAGCATGCACACTTGGCATAAAATGCTAAGGTTACCTGGCATATTTATCAAGGATACAGAACTTCCCATTAGTGAGCAGGCTACATAGTGTAGGTCCAGATGCACCTTATCTTTAAAAAAAGAGCTTTCCTTTGTCTCCGTCCTACTTAGTTGCTCTCACAGTCTATGCAGGTAAAATCCCATCAGAACTGAAAAAAGAGAGAAATTCTTGCTAGGCTATTGCCTTTCTATATTTAGGCTTATATCTTCATATCTCTTGGAGAAGGCAATGGCACCCCACTCCAATACTCTTGCCTGGATAATCCCATGGATGGAGGAGCCTGGTTGGCTACAGTCCATGGGGTCGCTAAGAGTCGGACTCAACTAAGTGACTTCACTTTCACTTTTCACTTTCATGCATTGGAGAAGGAAATGGCAACCCACTCCAGGGTTCTTGCCTGGAGAATCCCAGGGGTGGGGGAGCCCGGTGGGCTGCCGTCTTTGGGGTCACATAGAGTTGGACACGACTGAAGTGACTTAGCAGCAGCAGCTTCATATCTCTATTGTTGAAGAATTTACATTAATCTTCTCTTTCATTTAAGCAGATATTTATAAACATCATTCTCTTCTGATCCTTGAAACAAATGCATCATTAGCAAACCAACATCCTCATCCAAGTAGCCAGAGGAGAGTTGTTAAAGTGTCCCTTCAAAAAACATCTACACCTTTTGCTGCCCAGTATCCTAGAAATCTTGTGTCCTTTGTATCTGTTGAGAAATATTCATTGGGTGGATGTTGTCAGGGTGAGGTGGGAAGCACAGAGAGTAATTTGCCCATGAGTAGAGTTATAGGGATAACTATGGTTGTTCTGCTCTCTGTAGAATGACACCTTGGAGAAAGTTCAAAAATCCCATCTCTTGCCAGTGACTGTAGCTCCCTGCCATGGGCGTAGAAAATGGAAGATGCCATGAGACATGAGGAAATCATTCCACTGAGACAATTGCTGCTGACTTTTCCTCTTGACTTAACAATGTTTGTTATCTCTCTTAAGTTCTCTTTCATTCTTTAGAGGACTTGAAAGTTCAAGGAATGTTTCTAATATATTAAACTAATGATTTTTATTATTCACTTTTTATAGAAGGCTTGTAGAATATTTTAGAACCAAAAGAAAACCTGTAGATTGTTATTTCTCTTTGTTTTTCATTTTTATGTATAATCAGGTAGGTTTCATGATTGACTATATAAAAGCTTATCTCTCCATATATTTGACTGATCATTATGTAGAGTTTTCTTTTAAAGTTACAGATTTCTTTTAAATCTACAGATGTAGAATTCAGCAAAATTTTTTGATTCACCAATTTAATGATTTCAGTTATGACTTAATATTTGAGTAATGTCACTACTCTACGAATCTTCCATAATTATAATTCAATTTGTCAAAATTTACTTAATAGCCATGTGCCTAAGCATAAGGGAAACACTCGGTCTGTTTAGCAAACCTTCTGTTGGAGCAGGAATACAAGAAGTCTGTAGCTGTTGATTACTGTTTTAGTGTGGTTAGGATATGCCATATGATGCAAGATGGCTCCTGCCAACTAAGTCAGCAAAGGATTTTGTTTAGCAGAATTCTGTTTAATAAGAAAGAGTTTTGATAAATAGTCTTGTCTCAGATGGTTTAAACTATTGATTTACCAATACTGCTCCTATCTCGACCCAAGGGGACATTGTTGATGCCACTTAGAATATTACAAACTCTCTGCCATATGCATGTTGTCTTGCCCATGCTTCAACCCTATCACCTTTCAGCAGATTGCTTTAGACAAGAGATCTCATGGGCAAGGAATCTGCAATGCATATAAGCTTACTTGCTGATTTAATACAAGAGAGTCCTAGATGTTGACCTTGTCTTGAGTTATTCTAACTTGGCAGGGCTGTAACACTGCAAAGACCTGCAAATCCCTTTTTAACAAGGCTACCTGAACCAAATGGCCCCAGTCCAAATACATGAAAATTTAAAGATGTCCAAGAGATCAGTGGCATACAGTATTAAAGAGCAGGAAGACTGACACTGCATTTAACTCAGTCTACTTGTTTATCCAGTCAAGGATTCTGTCTCCAAGCATAATAGCTGCTCTGTTATCACTTTATAAATTGCTGTGCATATTATTTCAATAATGAACTGGGAGAAGACATTCTGTTTGCAGATATTAAAGGCACAAAATGCCCTACTACAATCCCCAGATGTTCAATTATTTGAAAGAAATTATTTCTCCTCTAAGCAGTTGTATATTTAATTTTTCCAAAAACAGCCGGTAGAACAGATACTATAATGTCCATAGAGCCCATGGTCCTTGAAGTTCCCACAGGTATTGCAGGCCAACCAGAGTGGTTCTCAAGGCAAGAGGCAGGCCAAGAACAGGATGCAGGTGCTCACAATTCTGCTTATGAGTGCTTTCTTTCACAGGAAAAAAAATCCTATCATTTTCCAGGATGAGAGAGAAATTGGCAATACCTATCAACTTGGCACTAAGTAAGCCTAATTTGGCAAGATTTATAGTATACCTATTGCAGAAATGATCATATGTGCACATCATGTACTGTGTCTAAAAGGGCAGCCTAATGCATTCTTTGCTACTCTAATGATGGTGTATTGAGCGCAAGTGCTCTGTGAGTTTTGCATGGAGAGTTTTCCCTTGGCAAACACTTCTACAATATGTGTTGAAACATAGCAGTTTTCAAAAGGAAAGCAAGCACACAAATATTATATCTGTATCTTTCTATCTATCTGTCTGTCTATCTCTTCCTGTACCAGGGCATGTGAATTTAAACACTCTATAGCTCTATTGTGTGTAGTGTTTTTCAGCATGGTCTAGACCGAACACTCCTGGTAAGAAGCAAAGTAAAAACAAACGTATGCAAATAAAGGACTAAGGGAAGGCAGAAACAAGGTTTTTAGGAAAAGAAATATGAGGCTTGGGTCATAAGCAGTGGTAAGCACCTACTGCGGATGCTCTGGTAAAGTATCTTTCTTTAACTGAGCTCCAGTTTCCTCATTGTAACATGATCAAGTTTGAGTAGGTGATTTCTTAGTCTAGTAGGTATATGGTTAGCCTGATATTGTTGTTTAGCCGTTGAATGATGTCTGACTTTTTTGTGGACCCCATGGACTGTAGCCCGATAGGCTCCTCTGTCCATGGGATTCTCCAGGCAGGAATACTGGAGTGGGGTACCATTTCCTTCTCCATGGATTTTTCTGACCCAGGGATCAAAACCACATCTCCTGTGCTTCCTGCATTGGCAGGAGGACAATTTACCACTGAGCCGCCCCGGAAGCCCACAGTTTCTATAGTAAGTATGGTTAAACCAGAACAAACATACAGACAAACCATTAAGTTTATAATTCTGCACTCGTGTGTTGCCCATCCGCTGGAATTCTCAAACTTAAATATGCCCATGTTATGAAGAAGGAATAGAGACAGGTAATTGTGGGTTTCTAAAGGAGTTTTCCTGTGGAAAAGTGTTCAGGGCAGTATTGATGGTTGTGTGCAAATGAGGAAGGGAACGTGCTTTCATTCTGGGTTGGCAGGCACCCCACCAAAAATGAAATAAAGGAGTAACTGATTCACAGAATAATCTGGATGCTAGAGAATGCAAGCAGGAAACAATGTAAATTTCCCTTCAAATTCATCTTCAGTTCCTTCAGTCACCCTCTGTGGATTAGTTCTTTTTCTGCCCCTGGATGAACCCATAGACAGGTCTTGCCCCTTAGACGATAAACAACCAGTCCCTTGTTTGGGAATTAAAACCTCAGTCTGATCTAATAATCACACAACTCCAGTCCAGAATATTAATCAAGACTTCACATGCCTATCCAGATAAGTCTTCTTTCTCCCCCCACCCCCAACTTGGGCCTGACCAAGAATCCAGGGAAAGGTCAGGGTCATTTCTTCACCACTTCCTGTGACTTTTGACCCCTCTGGCTTTGGAGGGGATGATGAGGGAAGTAATAGGGAATGGCAGAGTCTTATCTGCCTGGTACCACTGTGGTGATACCAACTGGATACAGCAAGGTCCAAAAGATGAGTCTGTCTTTTGAACAATTTTTGTGGATATCTAGGGGATCCATTGCCTCTTTTCCAACTGGGCACAATTCTCCACTCATGTGTTTCTTACAACTCAGTCACCTGGTGAGATAGAAACAAGACTGACAGACAGAGATGGAGTTAGGTTTAGAACTAGGGTTAGGATTAGGGTTAGGTGAGAGAAAAGAAACTGAATCTGCCCCTGACTGTGTCCTCAATATCTCAACCTGAAGGAGGCCTGATCTAAGGGACGGAGCATTGCTTTTAATTGTGGTAAGAACATTTAACATGAGATTGACCTTTAAAATTTTTAAATGCCCAATGCAGTAAAGAATCCACCTGCAATGTGGGAGACCTGGGTTTGTTCCCTGGGTTGGGAAGATCCCCTGGGGAAGGGAAAGGTTACCCACTCCAGTATTCTGGCCTGGAGAATTCCATGGACTGTATAGTCCATGGGGTCACAGAAAGTCAGACACAATTCAGTGACTTTCACTTCACTTCACCTTAAGAAGGGGAAGAACACTATTCTGTGAAGCCCCAGTGGTTACTGAAGAAGCACATAAGGAATTCTGGGAGATACACATTTGTAAGAAAGATTTTGAAAAGAGATCAGGTGGTACTTTATCCCCATGTCATCTGCTGTGATGACTTGGAAATGAGTAGTTACAATGAGACAGCACATTGTTTGAATGCCTTGGAAAGGGAACATTTCTAATAATAACACTAGGACTAATGAGTTTCACGTTAATTAATAAATGTGACAGTAGTTGAATCTTATTCAAATAACATGAATACAAACAAAAACATGCCCAGGCTTGCTTGTCACACTGCTGCACTGAATGCTACAGGCTGTTAAATAGCTGGGCCCGGGCCAACATAATACCTGGAGTGCTTCATGGAATAATACTCAGTAGTTCACCAGTCAGCATCTGAGAAAAAGTGAGCTATTCTTTTATGGCTTGAAGTACAAGTAGTGAAGTACAGGCTAGATGTCTATATTTGTGAAAGAAATGCTTCTTCTGTATTATCCATGTAACTACGAAGCTTCCATTACTGATTTTTCCTCCCCCCAACAACATATTACTAATGTTGGGATCCTGAGATTTTCCTCAACAAGTCAGTGAGTTCCTTCCAGACTAATCTCAAGGAGCAGGGTAGGTCCCCAGATACGTGTTATAGAACTCTGATATATTCTGTAATCCTCTATGGATACCTGGGCTTTGCTTGGACATGCATGGTTTGCTATTACATCAGCATATGTGTATGACCTGTGCCAGCAACTTTATGTCTGCCAACTTTTGCAAGGGTTTTTTCAACAACTGGGTGGGACTCAGTGAATAGAATTATAACATCTAAATCATATTTTGTTTTCAGTATATATTGCCTCAACCTGCAGAATTTTGCCTCTGTATTACCAGAGAATTCTATGGATCCCTCCAACCTAAGGTGCCTAAGAGTAGAGTTTCTCAATCACGGCAGTGCTGATGTTTTGAGCAGGATGATTCTTGCTGTTGGGAGAGGCTCTTAGCATCCCTGGCCTCTATTCTCCAGATGCCAGCACAACTCCTCCAAGTTATGACGGCCAAACATGTTTTCAGAAATGGCCAGATGCTTCCTGGGGAGCTGAATCATCCCCTCCTCCCATTTGGGGGCCACTGCCACAGAAAGAGTCCTCTCTCCCTTTCTAGGCCCAAGCCTAGAAAATGCCTTGAATATGACTCACATATGGTAGCAAACCTGGAAATAACCCCAGGGGCCTTTCTAGAGTCCAGTTTTAAGCTGACATGTGAGTGTTGCCAGTTTTCAGAAAGAATGCTCTTTAACAGTTGCATTGAGATAGAAAATACGGTTTTAAGTAGACAATGGTGGTTTTAAAAGAGCAGGTGCATTTTAATACGATGCTTCTATTTTATAATGATATGTGTGAATTGAAAGTGAAAGTGTTGGTCACTCAGTTGTGTCCAGCTCTTTGCAGCCCCATGGACTGTAACTCACCAGGCTCCTCTGTACATGGAATTCTCCAGACAAGAATACTGGAGTGGGTTGTCATTCCCTTCTCCAGGGGATCTTCCCAACCCAGGGATTGAACTCATGTCTCCTTCATTGCAGGCAAATTCTTTACCATCTGAGCCACCAAAGAAGCCCTTTTCCAGTGATAACAACTCTAATAATGCTATTAATGCTAATAGTTTAATGACTCATATATCACTATTAGTAAAACTGCCCAGTAAGATGCGTTAAGTCAATCTTTTTATAATGAAAAATGTGAAAAAATGCATAGAATAAAATAGTTGTACTTGGGATTTTGTTCAAGGGTGAAAACCTAATTTAACAGTTATAGGAATAGAGATAAGTGATATGCAGAGAGAGAAAAAAGCAACAGGAAAAATTTAATAGTTACAGAAATAGAGAGATAATAGGCAAAGAAAGAGAAGAGAAGGGCAAAGTGATCCAAAATAAATAATTTCAACAGAAAATGGTCTCAGTACTCCAAGTGAGAACCATTGAGCACAGCTGAGAATGTAGTTTTAAACCACCTTCTTTTTGAGGAAGAACATTTAATGAGTGTCTGTAAATGCATTGCCTATGATGTCTAACTTGTGAATCCCTTCCCAAAGCCTGGAGCATTTAGAGCTGCCTTTTAAAAATTATTTTCTCAAAATAATGGTAAGTGAAGAAACTGGCATGCTGATGATCAGAAATCCTACGAACACAAAGAATAAAATGGAAAATACATCAAAATGATGAGAGTGTTCTGATTGCTTTCCTGTCTCACCCTCAAAAGCAGTATGAATCTACCCAAGCTCTGCAGTGATCATTTAACCACTGTGAAATTTTTAGTCATAATGGTTTGTAGGAAATACCGTTAATGTTTTTAGAGACAAGGAATATGTTTAATTAAAAAAAAAAAAAACCCAAACTTACCATCTTAGCCAAAAGAAGCTGCTTTTCTTTAATACAGGAAATTAAATTTTTTTGCCAAATCATGCTTGTAGGTTGAATCGTTTATTTTCCTCTGAAGCATTTCTGAAAATATTTGCCTTTCTAATAATAGTTAATTAACTTGAATGCGCTCTTGTTACGGCTGTGTCTTGGCCTCTGCATAAATTTTTAGAGGGCTATCTTCTTAGTGTCCCCAGAATTTATCTGACAGCCATAAAGTTATTAGGATTAGGAGAATTGCTTACATAATGTGAATAAAAATACTTCATGAGCTGATATTATAAATCATTGTTCTCCAATTCTCCCATTTAAAAATGATTCAAGAAGCTGGTATTTTATTTGCACATGAAGATTTTATTCAGATATATTCTAATGCTATAGGACTAGGAAGTTGAAAATCTTGAAGCTCACTTTCAGGCAAGGAGTGTGGTTTGATGTGAAAAGGCATTAAATTTATCATGGATCATGGGACATGAATATAAGTGCCATCTCTTCCATGTATTTGCTGAGGATGGTAGAAAGGACACTGCCATGTTGTACAACTCTAGGAATATTTCCCCCATTTGAGTCTTTACAAAAACCCTGTCCCATGAGGTATTTGGGAGAAATATCAATAACCTCAGATATGCAGATGACACCACCCTTATGGCAGAAAATGAAGGAGAACTAAAGAGCCTCTTGATGAAAGTGAAAGAGGAGAGTGAAAAAGTTGGCTTAAAGCTCAACATTCAGAAAACTAAGATCATGGCATCCAGTCCCGTCACTCATGGAAAATAGATGGGGAAAAGGTGGAAACAGTGACAGACTTTATCTTCTTGGGCTCCAAAATCACTGCAGATGGTAACTGCAGCCATGAAATTAAAAGACGCTTGCTCCTTGGAAGAAAAGCTATGACCAACCTAGACAGCAGGGACGTTACTTTGCCAATGAAGGTCTGTCTAGTCAAGGTTATGGTTTCTCCAGTGGTCATGTATGGATGTGAGAGTTGGACCATAAAGAAAGCTGAGTGCCAAAGAATTGATGCTTTTGAACTGTGGTGTTGGAGAAGGCCCTTGAGAGTCCCTTGGGCTGCAAGGACATCCAGCCAGTCCATCCTAAAGGAAATCAGTCCTGAATATTCATTGGAAGGACTGATGTTGATGCGGAAACTCCAATACTTTGGTCACCTGATATGAAGAACTGACTCATTTGAAAAGACCCCAGTGCTGGGCAAGATTGAAGTCAGGAGGAGAAGGGGACAACAGAGGATGAGATGGTTAGAAGGCATCACCACCTTGATGGACATGAGTTTGAGCAAGCTGCTGGAGTTGGTGATGGACAGGGAGGCTGGAATGCTACAGTCCATGGGGTCTCAAAGACCCAGACACGACTGAGTGACTGACCTGATGAGGTATTTGAATGAACAGTGCTCATTCTCTGAGACTTTGAATCAGGCTAGTTTTTCCAGGCCTCCCTGGGGATTCTTGATGTAGAATATAGTCTGCACATCAATTGTATAATTTTGTTTTTGTAACCTTTTATTTTGATATCATTTTAAACTTATAAGAAAGCTACAAATATAGTGGAAAACACTCATAAATATTCCTCACTCAGATACCCTAGTTATTGACATTTTATCAAATTTGCTTTGTCATCGTCTATCTTCTTTTCTTCCCCTACATCTCCATAAACATGTATTCCATTTTTTTGTCTGAATCATTTGAGAGTAGATTGAAACATGATGGCTTTTACCACCAAATATCTTAGTATATATTAGTTAAAAGAAATAATTCTCTTATATAATTTCAGTATAATTGTGGAAATCATAATAGTAAAATTTATAAAATATTAATATCTAATTTGTAGATTATTAAAATTTCAGCCATTGTCTCATTAAATAACTTTACAGAGAAAAAAATTGTGGACAGAATTCCATCATGAATTGCATCTAGTTACTATGTCTTGTCCACTTTACTCTGGAATAATTTCTTGGTTTTTGTGACCTTGGCATATTTTTTGATGATGGACAGCTATTCTGACCAGTGTGAGGTGACACCTTCTTATAGTTTTGATTTTCATTTTTCTAATAATTAGTGATGTGGAGCATCTTTTCATTTTCTAAATGTTTTAAAATTTGTATATCTAGTTATCAGATTTGCTAAATAAAATATATTTACTCTTTCTGAAAAATGTAGCATCAGAATTACAAATAAAGGTATCAAGATAAAGCTTTAGCATGACTAAAAATTAGCGAAAAGAAGCCCCCCAATTTGGCTGGATTTATAGTTACTGCACATATTTGAGTTTTCTCTTGATTGTACAGTGATGTTTCCCACGTGGAAACAGGCCCCAAGGAAAGACCTTTGGTGCAGGTAACCAATTTAGAAGGTTATCCTAAAAAGTACAAGGGAGAGAGCAGGGAAATTGAGACAAGAAGTGGAGAAAAGCCAAAAAAATGTGTGTTTTTGATTAGCCTAGCACGGTGGACAAGTGGGCCTCAGTCCACCTTGGAGGAATATCTTTAAGAAGCCAGCTTTTGCCTTTATACATGATCATGATGAAGTTGTTTCTCTTTAATATGTAGTTCAATTACAGGAAATTAATTTTCTATGCTGGAAGCATATTTGAAGGTTGATTAGTTTATTTTCCTCTGAAGCATTTTGGAAACTATTTCTCCTTTCTTATAATAGCTGATTAACCTGAATGCATTTTCATTAGTGCCCTTCATTAGTCTGGTCCACATCTAAGAATTGTTTCACAGTGAGATGGGGAAGCTGGGGGAATTTATTCATCAATTTTGACTCTCTCTTTGGTTGGTGATTGTTTGGGAGAGTATTAAATTCCCCATTGTTTGGGACTGTTTTGTGTGCTGTCTGAGCAAGGTCCCATAACAGTAGAGCAAGATCTCACTAGAGAAGCAGGAAGTTACAAGCCTTTGAGTTGACATTCCCCCTGCCCGCCCCCCACCCCCTTTTTATAATCAGGTTTGTTGTATCATGTCTTATATCCAGGGTATATATCCAAATAAGCTAAATGCATTTTACATCCAAAATTGTTATATTTTTCCTTAATGATGAAATTTAAAGTAAGTATAAAACTGAAGCGTTATTTACAGGTTTTTAAGTACTTTAAAAACATTTAAGTGACAAGACAAAATACAAGTTTTCCTAAATTCACATCAAAATATTAAATACAAACATTTACAAATGAAATTAGAACATTCCTTAATACCATATACAAAAATAAACTCAAGATGGATCAAAGACCTGAATGTAAGGGCAAGCACTAAAAACTCTTAGAGGAAAACATAGAACGCTCTTTGACATAAGTTATAGCAATATATTTTTTGACCCACCTCCTAGCGTAATGAAAATTAAAACAAAAATAAATGGAACCTAATTAAACTTAAACATTTTTCGCACAGCAAAGAAACCATAAACAAGACAAAAAGACACCCCTCAGAATAGAATATTTGTAAATGAAGTAACCAGCAAAAGATTAATCTCTAAAATATATAAGCAGCTCATGTAGCTCAATATCAAATAACCAAACAACCTAGTCAAAAAATGGGAGGAAGATCTAAATAGACATTTCTCCAAAGAAGACATACGGATGGCCAATAAACACATGAAAAGATACTCAATATCGCTAATTACTAGAGAAATGCAAATCAAAAGTACCATGAGCGATCACTTCACACTGGTCAGAATGCCATCATCAAAAAATCTACAAACAATAAATGCTGGAGAGAGTGGGGAGAAAAGCGAACCCTCTTACACTGTTGGCGGAAATGTAAATTGGTACAGCCACTATAGGGAATAGTGTGGAGGTTCCCCCCCAAAATAAAAATAGAACTACCACGCTCCGCTACTGCCAAGTTGCTTCAGTTGTGTCCAACTCTTTGTAACCATATGGACGGCAGCCTGCCAGGCTCCTCTGTCCACGGGCTTCTCCAGGCAAGAATACTGGAGTGAACTGCCATTTCCTCCTGCAGGAGAGCTACAGTATGACCCAGTAATCCGAATCCTGGGCATATACCAGGAGAAAACCATAATTTAGAAGATATACGAACCGCAATGTTCACAGCAGTACTATTTAGAATAGCCAGGACATGGAGACAATCTAAATGTCCATCAGCAGAGGATAAAGAAGACCTGGTACACACGTACAATGGGATATTACACTCAGCTGTAAAGAAGAACTGGAGAAAGAAATGGCAACCCACTCCAGTGTTCTCGCCTGGAGAATCCCAGGGACGGGGGAGCCTGGTGGGCTGCCGTCTATGGGGTCACACAGAGTTGGACAAAGTAAATATTGTAAAGCAAATACGATAAAAGTTAATTTAAAAAAGAAAACTTAGCAAAGGTAAAATCAATGTATTTCTATATTTTAAAAACAAAATCAAGGAATAAAATTATGTAATATTTTTACAGTAATGTAAAGATGTGTCAAATACAAGGAGTAAATCTGTCAAAAGATCATCAAAAAATTCTACACAGATAACTATAAAAGATTATTGATATGTTTTAAAATAACAGCTGTTGTCTGTTGTGAATGATGCTGCTATGAACTAGGTGTACAAATATCTGTTCAAGTCCCTGCTTTCAGTTCTTTGGGGCATAGACCCAAGAAGTGGAATCTTGGGATCATATAGTAATTCTGTTTTTATTTTTTTGAGGAACATTCATTCTGTTTTCCATAGTGAATGCACCATTTTGCTTTCCACAGAGATTGCAGAGGGCTTCCACTTTCTCCACATTGTCATCAACGCTTGTTATTTTCTGTTGGAAACTAGCAATTTTAAATATGATGCAGAAAGAAAGCTTTACTGAATAGATGAAATTTGAGTAAAAACTAAGAAAGTGAAGGTATGTGCCGTATAGTTCTCTGGGAAGAATAGGTAAATGATATGAAGAGAGAAGAGAAAGAGGCACAGAAATTAAGAGTTATGTAAACTAAGAATAGAGGAGAAAAAGATGGTGATTGCCAGATATAAAGTCAGTAGTAACGATTGTCTATTGATTCATCATCATGGAGATCATGGGTGGCCTTGACAACATCTATTTCAGAGCAGCATGAGCACAGAGTCCGTTAGAGTGGATGTGCCCACACGGAAAGCACTGAGGATGTATTTTTAAGAAGTTTGGTTGTAAAAAGGGAGACAGTGATAGTGAGATTGTTGGGGGAGAAGGGCAGCTGAAGAGCTGTGTGTTTTTTTCAAGACAGCAATGCCTTGAGCATGTATAACTGTTGATGATAAGAAGGAAATAGAGAGAGAGAGAGGTTGTGGCCAACCATATTGGAAAATGAGAAGTCAATGAGGTAAATAGATTTCTGGGATGAGGGGAGACATTGGGATCCAGGTAAGCCTTTAATGGAAAGTAGTAGAAGAGAAATTGGGAGTGGTTGAAGGGAACCTACATAGCAGACTTTTGACGGTTCTTTTGGTGATGACATCTGTTTCGTTGTGAGGTAGGGTGAGCTCACCATCTCAGACTGATAGTAGAGATGGTGGGATTGAATATTTAAGATGAGGAGACAAAATGTTTGTGAATTTCTTTTGAGGACTTGACTAATAATGAAAGTATTTTTTGTGAGCAACATTGAGAATACATTTGAGATCAGATATAAATATATATTTATGAAAGAAAGTGTTAGTTGCTCAGTCATGTCCAACTCTTTGTGGGCCCATAGACTGTAGCCTGCCAGAATCCTCTTTCCATGGGATTTCCCAGGCAAGAATATGGAGTGGGTTGCCATTTCCTTCTCCAAGGGATCTTCCTGACCCAGGGATTGAACCTGAGACTCCCACATTGTGGGCAGATTCTTTACTGTCTGAGCCATCAGGGATGGTAATTATTTAATACAGGATTATTTTTATAGGAAAATCATACTTCAATTAATCACTTCTATGTACTCAATCACGTTCAAAGGAAGTGTGCTTCATGCATCCCTAGCTTGAATTAGGAACTTCTGTTTCTAATGTCAGCTACCTGAATTGAAGACAAAATGTCCGGAAGTAAAGAATCTGATTCAGTAGGCTTGATTTGTTTAAACCCTGTCAGGAAAAAGTATGGGAATGTGAACTTATGTGAAGCACAAATGTGAACTTAAGAGAAGGAAGAGTACTGAAATTCATAATAAACCATTCAAAATGTAAATGAATATTTACCAGTTTAGAAA